>NC_087246.1:16532500-17157500 GCF_037042905.1 Lytechinus pictus
TCTCTTTAAGATATTAAGAGTGGAAAAGCTTACTTAATCTGAAAAAAAAACCAAGAACAACTTTCCGCTAGAGTATAACTCTTCTGTCAATGATACATTCACTCTCATTTGATCTCAAATGCAGATCCTGGCTTTGCGCTTATGATCAGGAAGCCCTATGAGAAGTCTAAAAGGACCTCCAAACCCAAAACAGGAAGGCACTCAAGACTGGATTGCTACGGAATGGCTGCCAAGAACAGGGTCCCCTTTAGACATCTCCCAGATGAGACCCCCAAGAAAGCTTGTGAGCTCTCTGTCAGCGTCTACCTGCCCAATCAATTAGACTATTTTGAGTTACGTATGAGGATGCAGGTTAGTATTACAAGTCCTATTGCCTCTCTCCACACAGGTGTTTAGTGAATGGTAATCAGTGGCAGGGCTGCACATTCCTACATGTTTTATAAACAGCACCAACATTTGATGCCTCTACCTACCATAAAAGAGAATAGAATAGTTTTATTGTCTTCCCTTCCACAAATTTTGGCAATCTGGAATGTTGTGTTGTTTGAATTATTTTAATCACCAGAAAGGGGGTGGAGGTGAAGGTATGTTTCACAAAGAGTTAAATATTGTGAAGGAACCACCTTTCTGCTGAAAGAAAAGTCTTTAAACAGAGATATTTAGATTTCCAAAATTTCCTTTTTTTTATCTGGAGCTTTGTTTACATCACGTAACTGAATGCCACTCTAGCCATTGAATGAAAAGTTAGATGCCTGCAATCAGCTGTTTTTACTATGTGAACTGTGACCTGAATTCCAGGGAGAGACTGGTAAATTTCCTTGGATTAATTGTTGGTGTGCGTGCATACGTGTTAGTGCAGAGGAATTGATGTTTTTCTACCGAGTCACGCCATATTCACGTAGAGCCAGCAGTATAATCTATTTATGGGACCGGTATGGTCTGTTTTGAAATTTTACGAGTGTTTAAGTAGCTCTAAGTCAAAATTAGAATCTCACCTTTTGTGTAAATTCTCTGGAAGTTGTTTGCATCATTAATTTATTGCTGGAAGTTCTTCATTACGGTCAAGTGTTATTAATGTTTGGCCAAGAGCTCAATAACTCTCTAAACTTGCGGTGGCAGCATACCATTATAAAAAGGTTATTTTGATAGGGTCTCGCGTTACAATATAAAATGCAAGTTTTTACAGGAGTGGGAATGTAATGACTGACTTTCATCTACAATGCTGATGTTAATTTGCTGTGTAAAAATTAATTATCATTAATATTGGCATGAACATTAACTTGTAACATGTCCATGCTAGCAGTCACACTTTTGCCTATTTTGGGGATCAAAATGTCATAAACAGCAATCGCTGCAACTTTCTTGACGGTGAGCGGTGTATGGGCAAAGGTGCAACAACTATACAAGTTTTCAAATAAGAACTACCTCAAGAGAGGTAACTTATGCACAAAATGCAAGCCCTAGAAAGAGATAATTTCACTTTCATTTTGACAGTTAAAAAAAAAAAACAACCAGGGAGTGACTATTGCAATCATTTGCACTGTCATTACTTGTAAGCATGTTTGACATCACCGTATTGGGAGTCCTGTACTGACCACACTGAAACGTTGTTAGTGCTAACAATGTGCTAACAGAGGCCCTGTTACAACCGGTAATGTGGCAGTGATGCCTAATGTTACAACAATGCATTACTTACACATTGAAAGAAGTGTTTTGACTTCACAATCCGAAAGATTGACTGAGCTTACTGTTAGCATTCTGTTAGGCTAACAAAGTTTTTGTGCGGCCGGCACTGGTGAATAACTATACATTTGAGTATTACGCAGCAATCTGCAATGATATGGCTATAGCATTAGATCAATCATAGTGGTTTAATCATAATATTTTTCTTTCACACATACAGGTAATAATTGAAAGGATTCTCCAAGCCAATCTCGCTTTGTTTGCCGATTATCTTGTGACTGAACACATACCTCACGAATATTCCTCACTGTGTGCAGATAAAAGTGACTTTGTAAGTGATTCATGTATCATGATGGGGGGGGGGGGGGGAACTGCCATTACAAGTCGACACATTCTATTTCAAAAGAAAATGGGACCTTTATTCACAGGTATGTAGTGCATTCATGTGCAATGCAAAGGATATAAGAGTAACAAATACATGTATCAGGAATAAGACTATACTTTTCAACAGCTTAGCATTTTGCTTATCTGGATAATATTGATGAACAATTTTGAAGCAATTATATTCTGCTAACCCTTAGATGGTATCTGGCATGATTGCTAAATACTAACCCTGTTATGTTTAATGTCTTTAGGGTATTTTTATATGTATGTAATTTGTCTTTGTTTTCATTTTCTTGGAGCTCTATATGTTTATGTTGAATTTCTGATGTGTTGCATCTTGCTTTCAATAATGGTCTTTAGATGATCATGTCGCAGGAGCATATGTCGTGTCACCCTATGTCTAACCACATAATGCATTTCTGTTAAAACTTCGGAAGACAAATTTTTGCATGAACTTAGGCAGTTTTGTCTCTAAAAACCTCATAGCTTTGATTGTTACTATATTCCCTGTAGATATAGGGTTATTAAGAGAAGAAAAAAAGAATTATAGGCAATAGCAGGAATCCAACTCCATGCTGCAGTCAAATGGTGCTATGCCTTATGATGAGTAGCCTTAATGTTCAGTTTTGTTATATTCATTCCACACCTCTTGTCATTATTCTTTATTCATTTACATTCTACATGTATCCTGAAAATAAACCCTGTCAGTCGATGAACATATCTCAAAGAACCCTTTGAACTTTTACTCTTTATCATTTTCTTCGTAATAGTGAATCTCTTCTTTAAAATCACAGGTTGATCTTGGGATCTTAGATGGTAACTCCAGCACTCCTGACCAGGCCTCAGATCTGCTTCAGAAACTAGAAGAACACACCCCAAAGGGGTACTCCCTTCCATTGTATGGTCATGCAGAAATGATAAAGAATGTCAGTAAAGCTCAGGGCTCTGTAGAAGGTGATGGCCGACGGGCATTGATACCAGTACCTCAAGATGATCATTTGAGATGCATAATGATGAGGGTAAGACACTGAGGATGAATTAGATTATTAATGATGTTGACGAGGTGAGAAGGATAGAGTGGTTGTGATGATAGTCACCAATGTCATATATGTTCATTGTCTTGTTCATAGTGACAATGATGACTACAACAATGATTAGAATTATGGCATTCATGATGTGAACTGCGATAATGATGTGTATGGCATGCTTGTTGTACATGATGGTGATGGTATGGCAATGATGATACACGGTGATGTTACTGAGGATAATGTGAGGTTGGTGTTGATTGAGACTATGTTGTCAAACCATCACAATATTGATTGCGCTTTCATCAGTAACTTAGAATAAGCTTGATTTGGTGAGTTTAAGCAACATTGGTAGGCCAACTGCCATTATCATAAGAACCAACCCATTTGATATAGGTTTTAGAATGTGACTTGGCCTTTGTTTATTTGGATATATTTGGTTATGAACTGTCATTATGTTTACAAGTACATATGTATATATAGCTGATAAATAAATCATAATAATATACTGTACCTAGGGGGGGGAATATGGGTAGTGTTTTTATGCCTCCGCCTTTTGTAGGTGGTTGCCAGCTCTAGGCATCATATTTGCAGGTCGTCCATCTGTCTATTCAACCCCCTTTTTCGTTCTCATGATAATTAAAGAAATGTTTGATGGATCAACTTCAAACTAGTCCAAAGTATGCATGAAAGAGTGACATTGATCTGATTAGTCAAAGGTCACATACCTGAAAGTATCTTGTTCTATCTTGCGATTACTAAAGAACCGTGTAGGTGTTCTATTGCGTATGGGAGAGATGGTGATCTGTTTTAATTTTTGGGTCATGAGGTCAAAGGTCAAATAGATCATGTTATACATACACGGTACATTGAAATGCCATTAACTGAAGAAATGTGTGAAGGATCATATGCAATCTTGCTTAATATATGCATATTAGAGGAACAATGATCTCATTAGATGTGGGGGTCATTAGGTCAAATGTAATACATGAAAATATCTCTTTTTTAAAACAAATATTAAAGAAGCTTTTAAGGGATCATCTTCAATCTTGCTTCATATGAGTTAGGATGATCTGAGTGGATATTCGGGTCACAAGGCCTTTGAATTCATTATTTGAACATTTTAAGATGTGTAGTGTATTCTTGGTCTGGCAATGGTGTAGTCATGCATTTCGAATGGTAGTCCAGAATCCATCCAATTTGTAAAAGGTCAAATTTCCTATTAACTGAAGCATCCACCACCTTTCTCCATACCAGTCCTTGTTCACAATTTGAAGGTACATGTATATGATATACATTTTTTGCGATTCATTGTCAATCTTTTTTATTGTAGGACATCATGACGGACCTTTATGAGCCAACAAGCCCAAATGAGAGAGCTACCCTGCGGAATCTGATTCATATGTTCGGTCACGATGGCATCAAGGATAAGAATCCACCTTCTCATCACCTGGATGATTTCTTATTGGTTAGTGTAGAAACAAAGTAAATAGGAAATGATAAAGAGAAAATGGAGACTGTTGGCTAAAACTACTTGAAAAATTGCGATTTAATGGTTGCTGCAAACTGCTATGTGATTTGTCATCATACTCATTTCATATATGATTTTATGTTTTAACATTGAGCTTTTAATTTTTTTATTGAATAAATATGCAATTTAGGTGTATTGATAAATAATATGGAAGATCAAAATGGACATTGACATTGTTGATTTTCCTTGTTATTATATAGTTTATTTGTATAGTTTGGCAAGGAGGAAAACATGAGACAGTATACTGATTAATTATTGATAAGTGCTTGCTTTCTACAGCTCATATCTCCTAATTTTGTCTAAATTTTTTGCTTTCTTCTTTGTATATGTTCTTTCCCTCCTACTGTTACCCTTGATATTCTGTTCCATCTCTCCTCTCATGATAATCACCTCTCCCGCTCCTTGTAATTCTCTTTTTCCATCCAGTTTGTGTGCTGTGCCATGGTTGTAGGTTTTGCTCTCGAGGTACTGATCAGCAATGAAGATGAAATGGACGATGTAAGGCCAGAAGCTCTCTTGACCAAGGTTTCAGCAGAGGTTGTCCGCAGAGTCTGGCATCAGATTCCTATGGATCAAATCACTGACATCATCAGTGCCAAGATCAAATATGACAAGGACTCTGACGAAAGATTCTGCTTCTGCAAAGAAAGTACGCACTCTCTTTCTCTAGTTCTGTAATCGTCACTATTTTAAAAGGAATGAACAAATTTTAAATCTTCTTATAATTACATATCTTTTCAAATATTAACGTGAAGTAGAGTATGTCAACTATTCCTTGTACTTCAATTTTGTTCTATCCTACTCTCTCATATCCTGTTTTTAAGATAATGTTGATAATGTGCAAAGCTCTTCAAGGTTTGGTACCAACCTACTTTAAAGATCTCTTAACACTCAAGTCATCAGCTCAAACATCTCACAGTCTTTGTTGTTCAAAAGATAGTACATTGCTAAAATCTCCTTGGAAAATCAAAACGTACCTTTGGTGATAGAACATTCCTATATGCCGCTCCCAAATTTTGAAAGACTCTGCCACTCTTCATAAGAAAACCCACAAGTATATACTATTATTATCGTGACTTAGCAATATAAATCCCCTTTTTGTTATCAGATCATGAGGGGGAGCGTATGCTAGCGTGCAGCAACATTAACTGCAAGAATGGGAAGTGGTTCCATGAGCTGTGTATCTCTAATCCACAAGTGGGTGATGAATGGTACTGTAGTCCCACCTGCCAGTCTTCGTGCGGTGGAGAGTACTGTGTATGTAGGACCAAGACGGATGAGCAGCTGGTCTGGACCTGTGCAAACAAGAAGTGCAAGCGGGGGAGAAAGTTCCACCATAGTTGTGTGAGATCTACTGTGCCAGTAGCCCAAGGTTAGGACATTGCTTTTGCAGGGCAATGGGAAAGTGATATGTTAAGATATTTGGTAATTTCAAGTTCAGCGTTCAGTGTTGGTGTTGAGAGGGTGAAAAGGCAGCTGACCCGAGCTCCAACACTGAGCTGGGTTCAGAAGAACAATACCGATCATGACCCTATGTAGGGGATCATGCAGTCATGCCTTTGGCAACCATCTCAAATTCACGCGAAATAGTCTGAACGATTAAGTGAAAAAGGGGAGAAATCATAGTAAAAACTTGTCATTCAGATTTCTAAGTCCAAAATCACTTCAAGAATCCAAAAGACTATAGATATTATTCCTCATCAAAACATATATAGTTCAGATGGTTTTTCTCTTGAACGTAAAAGCTATTTTTACAACCTGTCTATGAGCTTGAGATCACCAACACCAAACCATCACCAAATTTGAAATAATAATTTTTTGGTAAATGGGGAAATTACAGGTAGATCATAAACACCAGTTGTAATGCTTAGTTCACAGATGACATACAACACCAGCGCTTACCACAAACTTCCGGAAGTACATCACATTTTCTGAGGTCAGTCCAAACACCATCCTCATATCAAGTACAGTGTTGTGGCTGATGTTGGTGTTTTCAAAACACCAACACCAGATTTTAACGCCGTCCTTATTGATTCTTGTTTGTCCAGGTCAGCAGTGGTATTGCTCTTCACAATGTCGGAAGGGTAGGAATGATGTTGAAGAAGACCAGGAGCTACGGTACCTGGAAGCGGTTACCTGGCGATGTCTCTTCAATGAATGTATGAGGGATGCAGAAAGAGAGGGTGATGGAGAAGCTCTCATGGGTTACTGGAGAATCTACATGCCAGAACTCTACAAGAAAGGACATGATGGCTTCTTCCTGGCTGCACAGCGTCTTCTTGCAGGTGAGGTGACCGTTGTTTTTATATGTCTTGCATGCATAGCAGTGTTAGACTATTATGGTTGCTTTTGTTTTGACGGTGATGACGGCTGTGCCATCAACATGAAATCTAAACCGATGTTAAATTTTTGAAATGTCTCAATCAACTAAGAAAGTATATGGACATATTCCATGAAAGTTGTACATAAGGCTAATCAAGTATCACCGAGCATGTTGCATGACTTTCAGGTCACTTGGTCAAAGTCAAAGTTTGCTTAGGGTCAATGAACTTTGACCATTATTATTATTATTTGATTGGCATCACCTGTGCCTGGGAGGCGAAAAGCGAACTGAATCACTATGACCCGCAGGTCTCTCCTCCCGATATAACTGATTGGGGGGAATGCAGGTGGACCACTACACCGGGGTTTCCCCCTACTCTTACAGGAATAGTGCAGTGGGTTCTTAACGTGCAAAGGTGGTGACTCTCCTCTACACGGGGCCTCCATTTAACGTCCTATCCGAGGGACGGAGTGTTTTCCATTGTAACATAGCCTGCATCTATGAAACATGGAGAGACGTTTACACACAACGCACTGGCTTCAGTCATCCGCCCGGGGTGGACTCGAACCCACGATCTTTGGTTCGACGGGCAGACGCGTTACCGACTGAGCCAACACCGCTTTCGATACCACAACCATGTTGTGGTATCAACATTGAAATCTTAACCAAGGTTAAGTTTTTGAAAATGTCATCATAACTTTGGAAATATGTGGACCTTTTTCACAAAACTTAGACATAACAGTAAGCAAATATCTCTGATCATCTTGCACATGTTGCAGGTCACATAATTAGGATCAAAGGTCATTTAGGATCAATTAAATTTGTATTGTATCAGTATAAAAAAAAAAACTTAACCATGGTTAAGAATTTGAATGATGATTTTGAAATTAGAAGTCCCTATTTCTTAAAACATTCATGTAATGGTTATCACTGCCTGTACATTCCCATCTTGTGTTAGTTGATTTCTTTGTATCGACCTGGATTCGATGCAAGTTTTTCGTACAAAAAACTCCAGCCTGACATTGTTACACTAATTTAATACAATATTTTTCAAGGTTGCGGTCATTCTAGTGGAATAAAAGATGTGATAAATGATTATATATTAGTATCATTCCCACATAATTTCTCACATGTTGTCAATTGATGGTGTTGCTTTCTTGGTAATTTGATAGGTATATCCGGGTGTATGGAACCACGTGTCAGACAGGAAGTGATCCATAATAGGACGATGAACTTTGAAGGTGGAGCAGGAAAGAATGTTTCATTGGATATCAAGGACATAGGTAAAGAAAAGAAAATTGTTACTTGTATAGTACTTCCGTTCACTATAGATAGTGGTTGGCTGGCATTGTTTGAGGTTGTACATCCAACCGTCCATCCCATTTTCATTCCGCTTCATACTGGGTTCAACCTCTAACTTGGCTCATGTACGGTTGACTAAGGAAAATCTCAAAGATTTTATTAGAATTTGAGATCATAAGGTCAAAGTTACCAGATAATATAACATTTTTTTCCAATATTTAAAGAATTCTTCAAGTATCTAATTTCAAACTTGGCTTAGGCTTGTGTGTATATATATATGACAGTATACATTATACATTGTAATGTCTCATTTTCACAATAACTGAAGAGCCATGTAAGGGATCATCTTGAATATGGTTCATTGGAGGGATCTGAGTAGGTTGGAGTCATGTGGTCAAAGTTCAAAGGTCACAATGTTTGTTATACAGTATATTCAAAACTATCTCTTTCTCATGATAACCAAAGAACCATTTAGGAATTATGTCAGACTGAGCTCATGTATGCGTAAATGAATGAGGATGATCTGATTAGATTTGGGGTTAAAAGTGAAAGTTCAAAGGTCACAGAGGTCATTATTTAAGATTGGTGTTATAATATATTCTTAGTCTGGCATTGGTGGATTTATATTTGCAGTTGGGATTCCATCTTTTTGTTGCTTGAACGGGAAACTTGTGTTGTGGGAAAATTGATAATGATTATTGTTCGTTTTGTGATATTTTTTACGATCAAAATGAAAATGAGTTTTGTTAGATTCATCATTTTTTTTTCATAATATTTATGGAGTATGTTATTTGAATTAGTAAAAAGGTCCTCTGCAAAAACTTTGCTCTGAAATCATCGATAGATCAAATCTCCCTTTCGTTTACCAAAGCTTGCATGCATACCTTGTCTCAAGAATTTATTTTTTCCAAAGATCAAGCAAAGCATATCGACATAGTTTTATTTTTAGCCTTTAATAGCTCTTTATCTTTAACATCAGAGGATCCTTTTTTTTCTTAAACAGGATTTATCCATCAAAGCAAAGAGATCAAATTGTTATTCAAGAAGAGTAATAGAGTTGAAGAAGAAGATGATGATGATGCAGGGCAGGGAGAAGAGGATTCCAGGTCGAAGAAACAGAAGATGGACAGACCTGGAGGAGATGAAAACAACACCAGACATCCTGTCACAAACCGATATGCAATCTTCAAATCCGATGTAGCAGAGTTCCAGAAGAAGTTCAGTGATGATGAATTGTTCAAAGAAACCCGAGGACGTTGTATTCCTTCCTTGGTAGGCAAGTCTTTTGATCAAGACTATACTAGAATTGAAATGATGGGCATGAAGAAACGTCTGATGGCATTGAGTAAGGAGTATGATGAGGGGCTTACAGGAGTGAAACAATCAAAGAATATTGACAAATCAAGATCTAGTTCTAGCGGAAAGAAGAAACACCAAAGAGAAGGTGCAAAAAAGAGAAAGCTAATTATTGTGGAAAAGAGTGATGATGATAGTAGTGATGAAGAAGATGTATCAAGTAATGAGGAGGGTGAAGATGATGACGATGACGATGACATGGATGATGATGATGATGATGATGATGATGGGGAGGGTGACAGTGATGATGATGATGCTAGTGATGATGACGGTGATGATGATAGTGACGATGTTAGTGATGATGGTGATGATGTGAGTGATGATGGTAGTAATGATGGTAGTGATGATGATGATGTTGACGATGAAGAAGGTGGCGGTGATGAAGAAATGTCTAGCGAAGACTGATATTGTATCGAGTAAAAAAAGACTAATTCATGAATACAACAAGAATGAAAATGCTGAGGAGTTGGTAATGTTGATGATGATCATTGCTTCTAGGAGCAGGAAAAAAATTGTAAATCCTCAAAGTAATTCAGATTATGATGAGAAAGAATATTGATACATTTAGGACCAATTGGTTGATTTTCCAGTCGATTAGCTTTCTATGTTTTGTTTGAAGAATTGGATAATGAATTCAATTTTGAAATAGCATCTTGATTTAGGGGCAGTTCCAGGGTACTTTGGTTGGAGGGGATGGGTAAGATGGCCTTTATTAAAATGACATACGGTAGATTTTTTCCTCAATGAAATGATAGGTATATTTCATTTGTTATTTGACCCAGCCTCCACTTTTCAACACTTTTCTTTCATATTTTTTCTCATGAAATTTGGAACACACATTGGTCTTGGAGTAAAGATGTGCAAGACACAGTTTTCGCAAGTGTTGGAAATTTTATTGCCATGGTAACGGTATATTATGGTAGAAATTAGGTAAAAATCTGGCAGTTCGAACTACTTCCTCAGTTTTAAACCAATTGTCGTGAAATTTGGCACACATATTCTTTTGCATGTGTCCGAAGTCTTGTGCTACATGATTGGAAATGCTATAACTCCAGATAAATCAAATATTGTAATATTTTCATATGTAATTTATCTTTTGGCATCTGTGTAAGACAGTTACTCATCTGTATTACTCTAGTATGGTTGAGGATAATCAAATAAAAAAAACTTGGGAACTAATTATTAAGTATTAACATTAATTAAATTCTGCACTTCATCCACAAAAGCTAAGGGAGTCATCAGACTTGTCAGATCTGACAACTTTCTTTGATTTTGATTCTGATTGGCTGAGAATATGGTAAATGTCGGACAACTTCTTTCATAAAATATTTTTCTGGCATTATGGCTCGTTTTGATATTGTAAACAAGGAATTTTGTACACGGTCAACATTGGTCATTTTATTTTAGGTTGTAACTATTTTGAAGAGGATATCCTTCCATTACTTGTTTCTTTTCTAATCAAAGCTGAATTAGATCTACATTGTTTTCTTCTTTATTTCATTAATATATATGTATTATGTACATGTATTACAAACCTTATGTAAAAAATTGTGTACAGATTATGTAGTATTTCTCAAATACTGTTCTTCATTTTTGACCCTGCTGGTTGAGATGTGCTGTATTCTTTATGTTAAGTATGTCAAATTAGAACAGGGGCAAACAAGTTTTGTTCACAACAAAGTATGTTACAAGATATTCTATCTTTAAAATTAAAAAGAAATCAAGGCAAGGGGATATCTCCGAGTTTGTCAAATGTGCTGAACTCCATGTTTGGTGCTGATATTGTGAAGAATTTCAATAGTAAATTCTATATTTCAATATTTCATGAGGATATCTCTTGTTTAGATGGTGAAATAAGCACATGTGAAAAGGGTATGATGTAAATTTGACCAATCAAAATAACTATTTTTTATGGGTGATTAAATGGATGTGAACAAAATATTATTCTACTATCCCCTACCACCCTGAGACTTCCAAATGAAATGGATAGTAGTCATTAGTACCATACTTTTTTTTACTTTCTGTCAGTATAGATAAACAGGCAATGTCAGGGGGTTTTTTCACATGGGTAGGGCTAGCCATGGGAGATTTATTTAAAGGTCAAGTCCATCTCAGACAAAGGTTGATTTGAATCAAAAGAGACAAATCAAGCAAGCCTGTGCTGAAAATTTTATTAAAATAAGATGTAAAATAAGGAAGTTCTGACATTTTGAACTTTTGCTTATTTTTGTCAAAACAGTTCTATGCATAACTCAGTGATATGCAATTGAGACAGTTGATGTTGTTAACTCACAAATGCTTAATAACTTTTTTATTATATGAATTAAGCAACACTTTAAGTTTTCCAGATTGATAATAAGCATCCTCTTGATTGAACCATGAAAGATTAAGCCAGATGGCAGTTTCAAAAGTTTTGAGAGGACTTAAAATTTGTGTCACTTTGTAATGAGGAGAAAATTAAAATACTTTTTTTATATTCATATCATAAATTACAAAAGAAATAGTGATTGGATGATGTAAAAGGTTCCCTCATTTGCATAATGACCGGTATATGCAAATTACTGTCTTGTGAAATTACTCAAAATTTGTAAAATGTCATACTATACTTATTTTATTCTGATTTTGAATTTGATGAAATTTTCAGTATGAGTTCAGCAAGATTTTGTTTTTCTTTTTATTCAAATTGACTTGTTTGGGTGGACTTCCCCTTAGTTCCACATTTATGTGTTTGTATCCTCCAATTAAAGTCAAATCTAGTGAACCCCTTTTACTCCTGATTTTGGCTAGTCTCCTGTGCAAACCCCTCACTTGAGTTAAAGGTCTGAATGTGCAGCCTACATATTTACTGAAACAGCAAGTTTTATATATGCGAGTCTTCTGTGGAGACTCAATTGTTGATCAAAGCTTCAATTAGGGTCTGTGCCTGCAGACTAGATTAGGGCTATGTGGATTCTGAACATTTTTGTTGTGTTGTGGATTTTTCTTTATTGCCCCCTCTCAAAAATGAATACAACATGTGTTAATACATGTATATATGTTTTTTTCTAATTAAAACTTGCACAAGTTCACGAAAGCTAAGTGTTATGTTCATTTATCTGCATGGTTGCATGGGGTTTTGCATGATGTGCAAATTTCAATTTATTTTCAATTCAATATTCCAATAAAAAGCAATGCAGAGTATAGAATAGAGTGATAACACCATACAACAATGATAAGGCAAACAAAGGTATTAGAAAAATAGAATTTAAAGAAGATACATGTTCAATTGATTTGACTAAAAAGAATCGCCTCAACAAAAATCCCACTGACTGGCCTTTCGTTTCAGTTATATTAATTCCTTCGCATTCTATAAGGATATTTCAATGGGTACTAAACAATGGTACAGAAAAGCTGAGAATATTGGCAAACTAAATAAAAATGGTTTCAGTTCTGCCGTTTTGTCTACTGCCATTTTGTCCACTCACCATATGGTCTAATGTCATTTCGTCAGCCATCAGTTGGTCCACTATCCACATCGTCCAATTACCATTTTGTCCAATAGCCAGTTGGTCTAATAACCATTTTGTCTATTCTCATTTGGTCTAATTGCATTTTTTTGCCATTTGGTCCAATAGCCACTTTGTCCAATCTCATTAGGTCTATTACCATTTGGTCTAATAGCCAACTGGTCTAAAGGCAAATAATAATAATAATAATAATAATAATATAGAGTATTTCTAAAGCGCCAAATCCACATTGATTATGTGCTCAAGGCGCTGAAATATACTTGGTATATTATTATTACCCCGGCTGTAGCTGAGCGGCCATACAGGCGCTAAAGCATTCAAGGAATAAATCCCACCGGGTACCCATTCACCTCACCTGGGTCGAGTGCAGCACAAAGTGGATAAATTTCTTGCCGAAGGAAATTACGCCATGGCTGGGATTCGAACCCACGACCCTCTGTTTCAAAGTCCGAAGACAAATCCACTGGGCCACAACGCTCCACAATAAATAAATAAATAGTCTAATGACCACTTAGTCTACTTTCATTTTGTCTATTGTCCATTTGGCCTAATGCAGTTGGTCTACCATCACTTAGTCTAAACCCATTTTGTCTAAAAATCATTTGGTCTAATCACCAATAGGTTCAAATGCCATCTTGGCCAATCATTTCGTCCAACATTCATTTCATCTACAACCATAAATAGTCTTCTACTATAGCAGCCCTCTATGTGTACGGTGCCTGTGTATTGCTGACTCGCCTCCTGTAGCGCTCAGGATTTCTGATTAATACACACCTGTTTTTGTTATTTTGTTTTTGTATTTTTGGTTTTATTCACATGACTTCCTCTTATTTTACCTCTTTCCTTTTCTCCCCTCACCTACTTTTTTCTCCTCTTTTTTTTTCTTTTTGTGTGTGACTATTTGACTATGTATTGTTACTTTGATTTTGTTGTGCTTTGTGAACGGAAAATGAATAAATCTAAATCTAAATCTATTATAAATATTAATTACCATTCTTCTTATTATTATTACTATTATTTATTCATTTTTATTATTATTGTTATATGATGATGAATGATCGATGATTATCATTTTAATTGTTATATCCGACCAGAATTTTGAGTTACTTAGTGGGCTCATATACTGACAATAGAGCTTTTAAGGATTGTGTTAGTAAAAGGATATGTATCTCCTTAATCAAATAATTCAAGCACGAAGCGCGAGCTGAAAATTTTTGATATTCAGACCAGAAAAAAGGGGACATTTTAAGGACTGTTTTTAGGTTTTCATGAAGAGCAGACATATCTCACCAATCCGCGAATGCAGACCTAAGCACGACTGGAAATGTTTTCGGAGGCTATCACATTAAGTAGTCATGAAACAGAAGCATATGTCACTACATAAAATAGTAAAAGCTCGAAGTGCAAGGAAATATATTTGGTGTATATTGACTTGAAAACGGGATGTTTCAATACCATTTAGTGCCATTGAACAGGATGATCTATCTCATTAAACAGACAATGCGAGCACCAGGAGTGACGAACACATAGGCCCTAAGCAAATTGTGTTTCATACAGTTATGAAAAATATATCTTGTGTATAATATAATGCAATATATAATACAAATGTTAAATAATATAACATTAAAATAAAATACAATGATTTCTTCTTTCCCCACTACATTTCTCTTTCTTCCTCTTTTTCTCCTCCCCCTCCCCCGTTTTTTTTTTGCCAGCTGAAGGGGGTGGGGGCATGTGTTCATTCCATTCCTGATAGTAGTTATCATGATTTTTTAATTCATTTTTTATTTTCAATAATTTCAAGGTATATATATTTAAGTAATTTTGCCGCCTCTGCTCGGATAATGCAACGTATTTGTGTTTGACAAAATGGCTATTGGACCAATTAGCTATTAGACTAAATGGCTATTGGATGATTTGGGAATTGGAAGAAATTGGTTGTTAGACGAACTGATTACTAGTATCGGACCTAATGGTTGGTGGACAAAAAGATAATTAGACGAAATGGCAATTAAACGAATTGATAAGTAGACAATTTGAATATTGGACCAACTGATATTAGCCGACATGGCTATTGGACCAAATAAATGTTGGACGAACTGATTGATGGAAGAGTTGGCATTAGCCTAAATGGAATCAGACTAAATGGGTGGTAGACGAAATGGATATTCGACAAAATGACGACTGCTGGACGAAATGGGTGGTAGATGAAATATTGATTGACGAAATGGCATTTGACAAAATGAAGGTAGACCAGTGGGATGGCAGTAGACGAATTGGCAATTTAACATAAAAATATGTGTAGTAGCTAGCTCGACCCCTAGATAGCCCCCCCCCCCCCCCCCATAAATGCGTGAAAAGGGGCATATTAATCTTAAGTCATCACAGCTCCCATGCTTCTGTAGAAAAAAGTCTTTTATAAAAATAATATTCAACTATCCACTGTCATAAATTGAATTGAATTGAAATTGAATAAATCGCAGTTTGTTTTGAAATAAATGAGATGAGATGAGCAGCTCAGAGTAGCCTTTTTTCCAAATAATTACTTTTTTATTTGTGTAAGTGCGTTTACCATAAGAATTGCTTGGTCCACGTGCATACTAAACAAAATTGCAACGAATATTGAGAGGAGAATCGATCTTTGTATGTTTAATAGTTTCAATATCCGTCGATTATCATAATTTATACTAATTCGATTAATCATCTGAACCTAAACTGTAAAAAAATAAGGATATATTCATTTCGCCAGTGCCATCTTCGCTTCGGACTTTGCATCTGCTTGACGGACCGCTCGTCTCATTATCCGCCGCAACCTCGGCGTGGCAAAGACGGCACTGCGCTAGAGAGGAGACTTCACAATTCCTAGTCGAATAGACTTGAACAATCATGAATGAACAGCAGCAGCTTCAGCTCTTGGCTGAATTAGAAGTAGAAATGATGGCAGACATGTACAACAGGTTAGTACTGCTAATGTAAACATGGTAAAAGTAGTAAAAGTGCATGTGGCTGTTCTCCGAATCATATTTTCTTTGACATTATTATACTAGGCTGCTCCACATTATATAGAGTCTAATATTAATACTTTTAATACTAATAGTAATATATTAAAAATTCATCAACTCGAATACCAATTTTTGATAAATTGATTGTTGAAAAGTCTACCAATCCGTCTATGTAATCTTTTCTCATTTTGTAAAACGATGTTCTTGCGGGATGCAGCAAAAAATTATTATTTTTGACCGATAAATATCGCATGATAAAGTTACAATAGCCCCCTATCTCTTAAATTTTCTTGTATTTTAAGGAAGTAAGCAGAACTTTCAGAACTACCTTTTTCAATGTTTTTTCTCGATTAGTTATCTTGCGCACAGATATTTTTATGTGCCATTGTGATTGTCAACTTTACGCATCATAACTGTGATGTCAAACATGCTCATTCAAAGTTACAAAAAAATTACAAGAAAAGATACAAGAATGTCAGACTACGGATTTTATCTGAAGATACAAGATAAGACAATTTTCAGAATACGGCTCCAGATCCTATCGTCCTACATTTCATTATCTTATACCATAATTTCAACTAATTCTTAAAATGTATGTACTTTTCTTTTTTAGGATGACTGTTGCTTGTCAGAAGAAGTGTATTCCACCTACCTACAAAGAAGGTGACCTTTCTAAAGGTGAAGCTGTCTGCTTGGATCGCTGTGTTGCTAAGTATTTGGAGGTCCATGAGAGCATTGGTAAAAAATTGACTGAGAAGTCAGCCCAAGATGAGGCCATGATGAAACAAATGCAGGGACAGAGTTAGTGATGATCTCCAATCAGCCCAGGGCCCAGGTACATTAGAGATGCAATTCAATTGAATGTACAATTCATTGAATTGCTTTTAAAATGTTATAGGACCCAGATCAGATGTAACTTGTGGATGCAGTTATCTTGGCCACATATCAGCTTCATGAAAGCATTAACTATTAAGTCCAGAGGAGTTTGGTTTTCAGCAGTGGTCAAGGCAGGATATCGCCTGTTTGTAAGATCATATTTGAGAAGTTTAATTTGTAACTTGTCCAACGGGCTGAATGAAGGACAAGAGAATGATAACTGAGCCATGCAAGCCTCACCCACATTGAATTTGATTTTTTTTTTTTAATTAGAAAATTATGATAATACTCTGCTTTAGATTAAGATGCAACTTCTGTGACACAGAATCTGGTCAGTTTGTATATATGACTAGCATTCTCTTGCCTTGCATTTTTGCATCATGTTTGCAAAATTGCTATAGGTTTAGCAACGATGCAATATTTAGGTGCAATCACTCTGCAAGTGTTGCAATGATGTTATTATCCAGCGTGTTCTGTGCAGACTGCAGAGCACAGGATTGCATGGTAGATTTGAGAGGACAATATATTGACACTTTTGCTAAATGTCACAGAAGGTAAATCGCAGATTTAAAGCCATTGATATTGGCGGAATTGCGGGGGTAACAAAACTCTGTGTATCTAGAAAGGCATGTTCTGGAGAATTAAAAAGAAAATTATTCAGTTTCATTTGAGCTTATTCAGCTTTGCCAAAATTTCAAATTTTGTATTGTAGTCCATAGTGCATACAATTCCAAACTTCTGATAGTAAGCATTTTTTAATACAAGGGTGAGGCTTCAAAGTGAAAATCAATACTGTATTTTTCAAACATATGTTTCTAAAGATGGATAGGATAAAGTGACCATTTTCAATAAAATGAAAAAGTATCCTAAAACACCTGAGGTGAAAGATTTGATTCAGCATATAATATGAATAGGTTAAATTAACAATCAATATGTTGGGTTGTAATGGGTCCCGAGCCAAAAATCCTTGATTTTGGTATCAATAACCTTTCATGCATGGATCAAGTATCGGGATTAAATCTTTGTTAAGAGATTTTGATATGAGAGTTAACTTCATAAGTGTTAAACAAATAGGGCTACATGTATGTACAGTGGTGTACATCTGCCATCTCGTCAATATTTAATTTGACAAAGAATTAGTTTTTGGAAACTTGGGTAATTTTCACTACACTTTTGTAAGATTGGTATGTATATTTGTCTTTTACCAAAGCTTTAATTATACCATGACTGTTTACATATCATCAGTGATACTAATCACTATAAAAGAATGATCATCTGAATGTACTTGACTGACTGGTATAGGCACACTTGGCATGTTAAGAAAATTGATGTTTGTTGAAATTTTATTCTTGCCAAAGTTGCCATTGATACTCTTAACAATTTACGAGTGAGCAACTACCATGGTGACAGCCAATATTCCATGGTTGGATAGCAAAATTATCACAAAAGTAACTTTGATGCAACTACCAAAAGATAAAAGCAGTTACGGGCAGATTCATGATTTCTTAAAATGTGGAGAGGGGCACAGGCTGTAGGTCAAATCAATATTCTACCAAATTTATGAAGAGACCCCCCCCCCCTCAAAAAAATAATAAATAAATAAAAGGGGGAGGGACTGGTCTCGCTCATCTCATAAAAGGGCGTGCACAACATACATTTTTAAAAGAGGATGACTGCTCTCTTTCCCCCTCCTTTCAGGATCTGTACCTAATAAGTTGACACTTTTAATTACTCTTTCTGCTGGATCGAAGATATTGCTTGGTTTTTGTGATCAACCTAGAAACATTTGTTTTTCCAAGTGTATGTATGTGCATCATCAGGTTTTTATATTTCCTCACAATATTATCAAGGAGGATTACAAATTGTCTTATTTATTTCATTTTTACTTTTTTTGGTTCCACACCGCTTCGAAGAGTTGATGCAATGAATTAGACCACCAAATTCATGAGATTGAAATTTCATGTTCATTTAGGTGTTGATCAGTTCAGTTGAAGATTTATGGTAGAATTTCTATTTTCTCTTGTCAATGCCTTTTCTATAAAAGGTTACTTCCGTCAGTTACTGGTAATTCTTTCATTTCAAATCTGCTGAAGTCCATGGGAGAGAACACATCCACGTGGTTCATAAATTCATATCTTCAAATATAATGAGTATTGTTAACAGTATTTTGATTAAAAATACGGCATATAGGGGCCTATATATAATGTTTATATATGATTTTATTGTTTTAACTTTCAAAATTATTGAAAATATTGAATATGATGAAAATATATAAGGCAATTGAATTCATAACCTTGATATTTCTTTAAGTGTGATTGTCTTCTTCAGTCTAAAAAATGATTTTTTTTTTGGTTAAATTGTTATCACCTAAAACTAATGTTGGGAAGGGGGACTGGGGATCCGTTTTCAGACAGCAAGATAAATGAAGAGAGAAAGGAGGGGAATGAGAGAGAGAGAAAGAATTGGAGGGGAGAGAGAGAAAAAAAGAAAGAAGGAAGGGGAGGGGGGGGGGAGAACGAAACTGTTTGGTTATGGGGTTGAGGGGAAGAGAAATTAAAGAATAAGAGAGACACAGTGAGAGAGATACGTAGTGTTGTAGGGGTTGAAAAGAATTCAGGGATGATAAAATATAGATTTAGAGAAGGGGATTTGATCGGGATATGGCAGAAAGACGGGGTTTGGGGGACTAGTGAACATGAGGGGGAGGGGCGAAGAGTGGTATGGATAGCAAGGTGGGGTGGGAGAGTGGAGATGAGATATAAATTGAGAGGGAGGGAGAGAGACACAAGTGTTGAATGGCGAGTATAAAGTTGCTAATATACATTTACACAGAGCTGCAAAACTCAAAAAGTTGTTTGGAGCTATACGTCTCTTAATTGACCTGAAAATTGTTATACTTTCCATAAAAGTCCATTATTCCCCTCCCCTTATTTCATTCACTTTTCTTCATCTTTTTTTGATCTTTCGTCCGTCCCTTCTTTTTCTTCTTTTGTCTTTTTTAAAAATTTCTTTCTCTTCTCCATCCTCTTCCGTGGCTTCCTCTTTCCTCCTCTTCAAAATTAATTTACAAATATATTTTTCGCACTTCATACACTTACCACCACAAACAACTGGTAGAGCCGACGCGGCGACAACCCCCAGAAATCTACCAAAATGCCAACACTACAGATATTCACTAATGTCAAAGAAGGTGAATTTCCCGATGGCTTCTTTGCAGGTCTGAGTTCTGTATTTCAGAAAGCAATTGGAAAGCCAGAAAAGGTAAGAATTCGACTTGGCAATAAACAAATCAGATGCCTAATTATGCTTGGTCCCGTATACTGCATCCCATGTCTTTAAATCGATGTTTGGTATTAACCCAATTCCATACCGTGTCAACCGAAAAGGTAAAACTAAATTAAGTTAAACTAAATTAGAAAATAGGATTACACCTTTTGATGATTTGTGACATTAATGCTTTTGCTCAACGCTCATACTCATAGATCATGACATGATGACCGTATATGACCGTGACGCCAAGATCAAGGAAGATGAAGATGTAATACTAATAGTTAATACTAAAAGTAAAAATACTTTGAGTTTGATGATAATTGATATGATGATTATATTAGTCCAGTATTTTAATCTAGATCTACACGTTTGATGACAGTTTGCATATAATTTTTCTTATATCATGATGTTCACTCTATTATTTGTAGGCCTGATGAAAGAAGATATGGCAAAAGCTTGCTGGAGTAAAAAGATATGTTACTGGGAAGAGCTAAGTCTCGGCTCAAGTCATAAACCATCTCCCTAGCCTTGCAAACCTAATTAAGTAATTTATGACTGTTCATTTTTGTAACACATCCAGGCACTAATCAGATCAAGGAGTTACCAGCACTGTTGGTTACTCCTTGATCAGATGCACTGCACTTGTGTTTCATTTTTCTAACATTTCAGTATATCTGTATACATGTCGTGCCCAACCAAATGATGAGTTTTGGCGGATCAACAGAGCCATGTGCCATTGCCAACGTGACTAGTATAGGCAAACTAGGAGTGGAAGAGAATAAGGTCCTTACACAGGTTATTACTACTGAAATGCTCAAGATTGGTGTGAATGCAGATCGGTAAGATCACTTTTCATTAATTGGAATATTAAGGCCCGAATGGTGGTTTAGAATTTGTGGTTTGAAGCCATGCCAATTTCATACCTGCTAAATTCAGCGTGTATATTTAGAAAGCATCATGTAATGAATTCACTATTATCACAGCACACTAAACCGATGCCTGTAACTGTAACGCTTGTCAAGAAATGTGATTTATTAAGAAATGTATGTTTATAGGTTGTCCCAATAAATAGTTAACTGATTTTCTTTTCTTTTTGTTAAATGTACCCACAAATCAGATTCACATTTGATGTTATAAATAGTTGAGAATCAATTGCTTCCTTTTTAATAAGATCTAATTTTTTACCCCCAATATTTTTTCTCTCTCCCACACCCTCTCAATCCCCTCTCTTTCCCTCACACTTTTGATTTGCCTCCACTCATGTTGAGTTTCTCTCTGTCTCCCCATCTGTCTCCTTTCCTTTCTGTTTCCGCTTGCACTTATTTCCATCTGTCTCCTACACGTTTCACTCTCTTGCCAAACTTGTCTACCAACTTTTCATACCCTCCAGGATGTATGTAGTGTTCAGGGATGCTGCACGACAGGATATAGGATGGAACAATACTACCTTTGCATCATGAAATAAAAATATCCTTTTTCATTTCATATTGACTTTTAGCATGATCTGTGATATAACTATGTCTCAAGATATTTTAATTCTTTCCCGAATTGCATTTGACTATATGTCTGCCAAAGGAATAAAAAAAAAGTTCCCGAAAACTTTTACTAACTGTCACATAATAAGCTGTTGACATAATATTTCATGTTGAGATGACACCATCTTGTTTTGTAATTGCTCTGCATTGATCAAGATTGACTTATAAAAATTACTTCATAATGCTTACAAGGTATTTACATAATTATGGAAATCTTGGTTCATCCAGGTTAATAGACTCTTGCAAGACAAACATTTTATCAAGTCAATCGTATGTGAAATTTAAGTGGAGAAAGGGTTTTGCTTTTGATCTAGGGAATCGTTGCATAAAATTGGCTGTAATAGTAACTTTGCTATTTATAGTAATTCCTCATGGAATACTGGCTTGTGATTGGCTGTTGAGCAACATGCCATGCTTAGCAGCGATCAAAATCTAGAATTCTATGAAGAGTTTTAGCAAAGTTACTATTATAGTAAGTTTTATGCAACAGGTCCCTGGGCGCTTATTCAATTTCCTGACTCTGATATGCTGAAGAAGGATTCAGTACCAGATGAGATACTGCCCTCCAAATTTCAGTTGACTCAATTATTTGCAGTATGTTACTTAGACAAAATGTGCTGTGACAAGGATTGATTTGTGCACATAGAAATGCTATGATCTAGTGACTTGTCATTTGTGTACTGGACCCCAAAACACGAAACGCCTTTGGGATGGAATGGAAAAATGAAAGAAAACTCTTCATGGTTTATGACACAACGAAATTTAGACAAACCGTTTTGGAGCCTGCTTTTGTTACTTTATAATATCAGGTTTTTCCTTAAGTATCCTTTAGTATTATAAAAGACTGTCACACTTTTATGATGATGATATTGATGATATGATGATGAAGTTCATTATTTTGGTCATTTGTGTTCAGTGTGAATACATGCATGTAGGCCTATTTTTATTTGCATGCAATAACTAAAATGAAATTGAAAGTTTGATTCACAAATTTTTATTGCAGTTCTAAATAATTAAATATATTATGACAAGGAGTACAGTTTATGATAAGGAGGTTTATAGTTAGGATGGAGAAGAAACTAGTTTTGATGGACTACTGATTTAAACTTGCCTGGGTAGTGTCTTCCCTCTTTTAAAAGTACTCTTTATTGTTGTTTCATCAAAGAAAAGAAATTGCTATTTTAGAATCATGTGTTTATTTATTTTTTAATCCATAATATTACTATGTCTACATGATATAATGAAATTCTGTGAAAAATGCAGATTGGACTTTCCAAATACATACACCAACAAAGTCTGGGTGCAGTCGTACAAAGTGTCAAAATATCAAATTCAAATAGAAGTTAATCTAAATTCCCATTGATGATTTGAGTTAAATCCTATTTTGAGTTTGATTCGAATTTATCACATATGTTTGTAAGACAGGTGTGCTTTACATGTATATACATGTATTGATGACTTGCCTTTATTATGTTTCTCGTGAATACATCCAAAGAAGTTTGTTGCAAAATAATGTGGAAAATAATGTGTAATAAATGTATGAATTACAATTACATCTTGGCTTTTCACTTAATATGTTACGGACTCAATTCATATCTCTAGAATGTAAGATTGGTGTCCTTTGTGTGACCATCATGATGATGATGATGATGATGATGATGATGATGATAAGGATGATGATAAAGATGATAATGATGATGGCGGTAATGATGCTGATGCTGATGGAGATGATGGTGAAAGTGATTATAATACTCATGATGATGGTGGGAATGGTCAGTGGCGGCGATTTCATGGCCGAGGGGGAGGGGGGGGCGGGTTGAACCATGTGAATTCCTTTTGTGGGAGTCGAACAAAGATGTTAAGCTTACAAGTCAAGAAGGGGGACGCTGGCGTAAAACCGTGATGTCATACTATTCAAGTGGGGGGGGGGGGCGTAGACACAAAAGATACCCCCCCCTGAACAATAGGCTCACCGCTCGGGTTTACGCCAGTGAAGCGGGACGACCCCCTCCGAAAAATTAATGAAAAATGTTGATTTGAATAAATACAGAAAAATCAAACAAGCATAATGCTGAAAATTTCATCAAAATCGGATGAAACATAATAAAGTTGACATTTTAAGATTTCGCTTATTGAAAAAAAAAACGTGATATGCACAACTCAGTGACATGCAAATGAGGTAATCGATGATGTCCCTCACTCACTATTTCTTTTGGACAATGAGGAGAAAATTAGAATATTTCATATAATGAAATACAAAAGAAATAATGAGTGGATGACGTCATCAGTCTCCTCATTTGCATACTGAACAGGATGTTCATATAACTATTTTGTGAAAATGTCACAACTTTCTTATTTTACATCAAATTTTAATGAAATGTCAGTGTTATGCTTGTTGGATTTTTCTATTTTTATTCAAATCAACTTATTGTTGGAAATAATGCAACACAATCAGATATTTTACAATATCCAATAAATTATCAAATAGAACAGATTTCAAGCTGATTACAAATATGTGTAATTGTATATCCCAGTACACATGTGCGACCGTTTCCTTTTCTAGATTACAGTTCCAAAGAAAATAAAGATTAAATAGTGAACCCTTGCATATTTCATTATAACACTAATAAGAGTAGTTAATAATGGTAGTATAGAAATAGTAGTAGTAGTAGTAATATAGTAGTAGTAGTAATAGTAGTAGTAGTAGCAATAGTAGTATAGTAGTAGTAGTAGTATAGTAGTAGTAGTAGTAGTAATAGTAGTATGGTAGATGGTAATGATAATTATAAACGTTTATGTTACATTCGAATTAGTCTTATACTGACTAAAATTAAATTCTATTTGAATGTACTTATGTCTTTAATAAAAACTAAAACTAAGATATTATATGCAAAGAAAGAGAACTATTGACATGATTGAACATAATTAATTGAAATTTCTTGGGTTTGAGGAAAATTTTACTACTGTTTTATTTCTTAGGATGCACCGATCAAATGTAGATGCCAGTAGGCTTTCAATAATTAAAAGTGACAAAGTAAATTCTTTATTTTTTCAAAAATAGTAGTGTGAGTTTATCGAGTAGTGGTTTTGAGTGACAACCCCTTCCTAAACAAAACCAAAAAATTATCATAATATCCAAGTGATTGTTTACTTAAATTTTGTGTTTATTTCTATTTATTGATGCATGGACCTATAGTAGGTCCATGATAGATGTCACTTAATATTACTGTGAATGAGCTGTAAAAAAAAATATGAAATTTTACTTAAATTACAACGAATAGACCTACTTGAAAAGTAATTTAAACCACTATTTAAAGTGAGCAACACAATATTCTAAAAATCTGGAGATTGTGGGAAGTTTTTTTTCATAAATTCTTGCCATTGATTTTCAATAAATTATTCCTCTCTGTCAGTCAGATGCAAGGATTTCCGTAGCTTGATTAATTTTAACAAATGAAGAAAATGTCTCAAAAAATTTCATGAAATCACTAGTTCAATGTACCGTCTCATCACCATTATCCTTTCTTCATGTTATAATGCAATGGTCACACTCTCTTGATCGCTTGTTTATAACTTTGCTTGTTCACGTTGGTTAAATATCTTTTACATCATAATATGCAGCGGTTTATAAGTGCGCTTTCACCATGCATTTTCGCAACAATTGAGTTGGTGACGTTTTACTCCAGTGCAATCGATGCCAAAAGTAAGTCTTCAGTCTTGAAGAATAGTCCAAAAGTCAACATTTATGTGAAAAGAAAAGACATTCAAATTGTTTGCAATGTCAAGCTTTGCACAATTAAGTGTCCCCCTTTCTTAAAGTTAGCTCGGGCTGTTACGCAATACGCATTATTGGCGCCCCTTCCCTATTCCATTTGCTGCTACCAGAAAGCAAACAACATTTTGTAGTTTGCGTGATACTTGAATAAATGCATGTTTTACACTAAAGTTAGATAATCAACTGGAAAGTGTCTAGTCATGGTTCTCGAGTGCATATGTGGATGTATGGATGCAGTGATTGAGCTTCTATCTCATTTTTTCACAAGGAGAATTTGTTGCGAGTGAAAGCAGACGATAAGTCCACGATGCCTATTCTCGAGATCTTCACCAATGTTAAGGCAGAGGCAATTCCAGATGGTTTCTTAAAGAATCTCAATTCTGTCTGGCAGAAGGCAATCGGTAAACCAATGCAAGTAAGTCATTATGGTAGGGAATGTCACTAATAAGAGCAATCCTGACTTTCTTACAAAAATTCTTCGAGAGACAAACTTGTTTACGCCCCCAATTTTCATTGTTTAAAATTGATATCCTACTTTTCAATCATATTCAGTCACTTTCCTGTTGGATAAGCCTCCCGGGGGGGCCACTTACATTGACGAGTGGATACCATGCGCGACCAAAAAAACACGTAAAAAGGATGTCTTTTTCACGATAGGGCACGTTACGTACGTAACGTGATAAGGGTGTCAAAAACACAAAAATAATGAAAAAAGGGTATCTATTTCGCTAGGACAATTACGTGTTTAGGGTCGAATTTGCGGGGATGATAAAACAAAATTAAAATGTTTTGTAAAGGATGTCCTTTTTGCCCCAACACTTCGTGTTTAGAGTCCAATTTGCGCGAGGTGTAGAAGGTGGGGTCGTACTAAACCAAACAAGGTAAAGCCGACGACCGAAGGACCCGTAACAATAAAACATTCCTGTACTTGTTTAGGGGTTCATTTCAGGGAATATTTGCCAACAGTATCGTTTTGTTTCCAATACTTGTTAAGGGTAGGGTTTCACACGCCAATACTTGTTAAGGGGTGCATTTTCAGAATATGGAAATTACGTGTTTAGGGTGCTTGTCGAGACCCCATGGTCGCGCATGGTATCCACTCGTGAATGGAAGTGGCCCCCCCGGGATAAGCCTAGACTATAAAATTACTAAAAATCTTAATCACTCGGAGGATTACTGAGTAATACACTGCGTATATCTAAATAGTAATTATCATAATGTTTTTTTTTATAATTATATTACTTTTTTGTTTTATTCATTTAGTTCTTGTCAGAAACGAAGAAAATAAATAGAAGATCATTACAGTCATTTCACTTCAAAACTGTAGAAGAAAATAGCAAACATACAAAATATGTATAATAGTCCACGTATATTGACAAATGAAACAATAAAGGATGACTTGTAAATAAAATAAAAAAATCCGGGTAATTTTTTTTTTTTCAAAATTGGAAATGCCCTTTTTCAAATGAAATACCCTTTTTGAAGTCAATACATTTTAGGATAGAAAATCACAATGTTTTTGGCTCGCGCTTTGCGCTCGCATCAATTATTGTTTGTAAGGTACTTATTCTGTTCCTGTTAACAAAAAAATGCTCAGAATGTTCACATCACAAATTTTCAGCTCGAGCTTCGCGCTCGCATTATTCGATTATTAAGATATGACTGTGTCCTATTCATGAGCCAGTAAATGCAGTTCTTAATAGGTTCCTTTTCTGGTGAGTATATTAAAAATTTCTGCTCGCGCTTCGCCCTCGAGTTAATTCTTTTGTTAGATAAACATCAACAAAACCTACTCGGAATGTTTAATTTTCATGTCTTATTACATGTAATGTCCAAATTTGTTGAGCTCTCAACATCTCGTAAGGATGCCCTTTAACAGTTAGCGCCATAATTGACCAAAAAGCGAGTTTTACCACTTGAATTTTTTCAAACCGCTCGTTCGCTACGCTCCCTCGCAGAAAAAATAAAGCTTGAATAAATATCAATCAGAAATCACTTCAAAAATGCTTTGTTCAACTTAATTATCACAAAACACACAACTACTTCACGCATATAAGTGGCCCCCTGGGTTTTGCCCCCCCCCCAAACGAAAATTCGTTCCGCCGCCCCTGTTGTAAATGCATCATTGCCAATCAGAAAATTATGATTTGCAACATTGGCGTAGTGACACTCATTGACTTTAGATCTATCAGTTTATGATTTAGCGTTCAAGATTATTTACTCTAGACATGTATTGTAAAAAAAATCCTAAGACAATAAACTAAGCAGTTGGCAGGCTGATGATGTCACAATGTCAACCCCATGCGTGTATTTCAACAAATATTTCAGGTTTTTTACTCCAAGAACGTTAACAAATTTATTTGAAAGTTAAAAATTGATATCACCATGCAAGACTATGTTAATCTCAAATTGGCAGTTTAGCGAGTAGATTGTGAAGGGACCAACTCCACTATTATTTTATCTTCTTATGGTTGTGTTTGTCTTTTTTCAGGAGCGATAATCAATTTTAGTAATTCAATAATAGAATAGTAATTCAATTAATGTCTTCATGAAGGAGAGAAATACCAACGATACCATTCTGAATGCAATATGTAATTAAATATGATATCGTTCTTACATTTTGCATGATTTTGTTCAACTTGAGCTGTGTTTTTTAAACTAATTTGAAAGCAACTTTACATGAGGGTTTGATCCTTTTAATGGGATATTTTACATTAACATTGCTTCATTATGTATGTTTTACTCGTTATAGTACATGTGTGTCCGTCTGGCTCCCGGCGAGACGATGAACTTCGGTGGAACCGCAGAACCTTGCGCTCTCCTCAATGTGAGGTCAATAGGAAAATTGGGAAAGGAAGAAAACAATGCTATCTCAAAGGCTCTCACTGCAGAGATGGGCAAGCTCGGTGTGGCCCCTGATAGGTGAGATGATAATACACCGCAGAAACAGTGGTGTTAGAAACGCAACACCGGTGTTACAGATGATTACAGACTAATTAGCATATATTACACCTTGTACAATTCACGGTGTTATCTCAAGGAGGTTTGGACCATGTTCAACTTGTACTATACTCTAACGATGGACCTATTCTACTCTATAGGTCTATGCTCTAACAATTTTGCGGCATATATCAGGGGCCGCGGAAGCGGGGGGGGGGGGGGGGGGGGCTGGGGAGACTTCAGCCCCCCCCCCCACTTTTTTCCAAAACCGTGTACAAAAACGTAATAATGACCATAGGATTGTGATTTTTGCATGGTCAGCCCCCCCCCCCCACTTTGAAAACCGTTCCACGGCCCCTGTATATACCCTCTTTTAATATAAATTTCAACAATATTAATATTTGGTGTTATTTTTAAACATCATACGACGTGATTCTCTCTGAACACTGACTGGTGTTGTTCTTAACACACTATATTATGTTTTAATAATTTTTAATTGAAATCAATAAGATGGAATGCAGTAGTGTTTCCGCATGCGCAGGAGTATTACATCGGGGGGGGGGGGGGGCGTTTTCATGAAGTTATTCGTAAGATCCGGACAACTTTAGACTACACATGAATGGAACTTGTAATGGGGGAGATAAATTCTTAACTTTTTTTATTCCCATTATCTAAAATTATATGACCTTTTAATATTAAAATTCTCGGCAAATCCAAATTTGTTTATTTTCATTTCCAACAGAATAAAATGGTCTTGATTATAATGACATTTGCAAATGTTAACATACTTACAAGCAATACACATCGAGATAGGTGTAATGTTTTTGTCCATAAGTAGAATAATAATAATAACAATAACAATAATAATCGGACATACGATTTCTGCAAAAATTGAGGGATCCATTAAAAAGCACCTGTATGCAAAATTCATTATATGCCGAAATTTTTATTAGCGTAAGGGAAATTCGGTCCCACTTTGTTAAAACAGCAAAGAAATTTTGGGGCATCTCATTACAAGAAAAAAAAAACAGCTCACCGGTCTTTTACAAAGCTGTTTGAAAGTTGCCAACGACTTTATATTTTGGTCCTATAGGAGAAATACCCAAATTTGTGGGACTGAATTTCATGCATTAAGATTGTCACATATGGAATATAAAGTGATTGTAAAGTTTGCTATCAGATGCAAACATTATAATGTTAAAATGCATGATAGGACTTAGAATCAAGTTATTGGTCCCCACAACGGGTGGCTAGTCTTACATAACTAACGAACAGTAAAGAAATATCCCCTTGCCCCCCCCCCCCCCGAATGGTGTTTCATTAAGCTGTTCGTAAATTTCTTAAAGGCCTACGTCTTTACCCACGACTGATCTCCCTTTTTTGTGTGCTACTCAGATTCCCATAAGCTAAAGTTGAAATTATAGCTGTATCATTTTGCAACTGAATGGAAATTAAAACATTTTTCAAGATCTTGTGAGTGCTATATATCGAGCCCCATCATGATATTACTGGGAAAATATGGGGGCATCTTATTTATCACAAGAAATATCACCAGATGTGCATTAAGTCTTTATGGAAGAGCACCAAATTTATTTACAATAATATGTCTTAAATAAAACTCGATGAAAACTAAATGAAAGATATTCCAGTCCGATTCCAGCTCTAATATTTTATTTTCTTTATACATGGTTTATTTTATAATTGGGTATTTTAGCAATCACTTCGCAGACGCCTTCTCTAACGCAGAGAATCTTTTGCCAAAAGCCCTTCATAACAAAGCAGCCTTTGTCGAAATTCAGTGAATCAAAACAGCAGTGTCGTCCTGGACGGTGGACAAACGACATATTTGCCATTTTTTGTCCGGTCCGAATCTAAAGACGATGTACTTCCCCGGTCCACCAACTTTCGACAATGACCTCTAGTCTGTCCATTGTGACGTGACGGATATTTTCAATAGATTTTGAACGTTGCAGAAAGCGTCTGCGAAGTGGATTTGGGATCTCTCCATAAAATAATGTACTCAATCATTTTAAATACAACTTTTTCTTGAAATAATTGTTTTTACCACCTACCGCTTTATTCTCTTTGCAGGATGTATGCCGTTTTTACAGATATATCCCCGCAAGATGTCGGTTTCAAAAACACTACGTTCGCATTTCTGGCTTGATCTACTGACGAATGGCTGGTTTCTTCGGAGCAGCCCGGAGCTCGCCAACTTTCAATTTTAATGGATTCACAACGGAAGTCTCCCTTCAACTCAGTTTTCTATATATTAAGGGACAAATCTCAAACGGGTTTTAAGAAGTTATTATTATGGTTGAGTCTAAATATGGCCTGGTTAGATGTTAAGCTTCTTCCTTAAGTAAAATATTTAGAGCGCATATTTAGGTTTATAATACACCGATCACTCATACGCACGTCACTCGGTGCCTCTTCTTTTTTTTTTTTTTTTGGGGGGGGGCGGGGGCAGAAATGACGATTCGATTACGACACAATACTTTCTTTACGATGTTTTCGTTCTTTAATGATTATCTTATCATTTAGCATCCAAAATCGGTCAGTATTATAAGTGTATATATATCTCTGTTTATTATGGATAAGATATATAATTTTTTATAAATTTTTTGTTAGCTAATGCTCTTTGTTTCAAAATTTTCATGAAAAAACCTCAACTAACTCCTGTCTAATCGATTGATCAAATACAGAGGAAATAAACTGTTTATATAAATGTTATTTTGTATGCCATTTATAAGGAAACGAGGTAAAATAAAAAAGATGTATAATGATAATTATTGTCTTTCAATTTCATTCTAATCATAATGAGTGTAATATTAGTTCTAAGACTGTGATTGATGTGATTTAACAACGATTATGAATCGTGATGAATAATTTATATTCAATATCCACTTTCAATTAATTAAAGTTGATTTTCATTCACTGTTTATTGATAAAATTGACAGTTTTATCATAAAAAATCTGCAAATTTGATACTGAACATGTTGAAAATTTGAAACGGCTAAATCCTCATGCTTTCAATATCATATTTTCATGATGTTGGTGTTTCGGATGAACAGGACTGATAAATTTCCTTGGAAGGACAAGAAAGAAAGAAATGAATGAAAATGAAAGAAACAAAGAAGGAAAGAAATAAGCAAAGAATGAAAGTGAGAATGAAGAAAAGAATTAAAGACATAGATAGAGTAAGAAAGAAAGAATACATGGATAACATTAATTGGTAGAGGCAATGGGAGAGGGAAGTCGAGAGAGACAGAGGGGGGGGATGCGAAAAAGAGGTAAGAGGAAGATAGGGCGGCACCAGGATGTTTTTAATTGGGGGGCAAGGACAAAGGTGACGTCATGTTTTTATTCGTTGAATTATCAGTGGTAATATAAAGTTGCATGGCCTTTTTATTATACTCTTCGTCCTCTTTCCCTCCCTTTTCTCATGTTTTTCTTTTATTCACGTCTTGAAAAATGTGGTTGCCTCCCTGCCACATCCCCCCCTTGGCGCCGGTCCTGCATGGAGATAGGATGATTATGATGGTAACATCAGTCCCAAAAGAAGAAAAAATAAACAAGTAACAAAACATATACTGCCGGTGTGAAGTGTTTTATAATGGCCCAATAACGAACTCTTCTTTACAAACATGAACAGGATACGCGAACTGAACTATTCCTTTCTATTTCAACTTAAAAACGAGACATTTTATGCGCCATGTTACCCTTTTGAGTGAGATGTATGCGTCTCACCAAACGGACAATGCGAGCGCGAAGCGCTAGGTGAATTCTTACATTGATATAGTGCCTGAAAGGTCTGCACTCTGCTATTTTCCACGTTTACATCTTCTCTCATTTTATTAACTTTTCTTTATTTTTCTTCCTCTTCTTTTATTTATCAATTCCTTTCTTTTCGTATTTTCTTATTTCCCCCTTTTCTCCCCCTTTCTGCACCGCAGATAGGGAGCCGTGATCCATTTGGCCGCATGGATCTGCCAATATTTTCCTGTTTCCCTTCCTGGTTAGATTTACTTACTTGTTTATTTGTTACAAGAGGAGACAAGGACTTTTATGCTTCTAGATTCACAATTTTGTGAAAGCAATTAACAATGGATTTTTTCATTTACACGATCTCTCTTTCGTCCTAATATTTTCTCCTCTTTTTCCTCTGCTTTTCTTGCTTTTTCTTTTAATTATGTTTCCTTTCTTTCCTTTCTCCATTTCCCCCGCCATTTCCCTTGTTCCCTTCAACTCCTCTTTCGACTATCTGTATCTCTTAATTATTGAAAGGTGTTTCGACCCCGGGCTCGTTTATTCATTCATTTATTTGTTTGTTTATTTATTCATTCATTTATTCATTTTTGATTTTTTTTTTATATCTATTTATTTATTTATCTATTTATTTATTTATCTATTTATTCATTTATTTATTATATTCCCTCTCAGCTTCTTTTTTGTCAAGGGATGCAAGACTGCTCTTTTCCCCCTTTTATTTCCCCATTCCTATTTTTTCTATTCTTTCTGTCTTTTTCTGTTTTGGCTGGGGGGGGGGGGAGGGAGGGGCGGGCTTGCCCCCTTACCTGAGGATCCGCACCTACCGAATGCAATGTCCTTTCGCACCCGGACTTAATCCCTTTCTATTCTTCTTTTATGTCTAATACAGAGCGTAGAGACGAGGACGTTTCCAGTCCCGGACTAACCCCCCCCCCCCCATTCGTTCTATTTCCCGTCTCTTTTTTGCTGAGCTTCCTCGTATTAATGATTGAAACTTAATTCAAAGGTATTTTACGCCCGATTTTACCGATCCCTTCTAAACTTAATCTCGTCCTCGCGCTCATGTAAAAAGAAAAAAAAATCGGCACCCCTGGGCGGCGCCCACAGGGGACGGGGGGGGGGGGTGATTCTTGCCTGTCATCTGTCCCCAATTCACTTTAAAAAAATCTGGTGTCGCCATGCACAAGTCTGCAGGTACAGACCCTGATTGAAACTTTGATAGTGAGTCTCCACGCAAAGACTAGCACATATAAAACTAGCATAATGGACTGCACATTCAGACCCTAAACTCGAGTGAAGGGTTTGCACAGCAGATTATGTCGCCACCATTCATATTAATGATGAAATCGGGGGGAAAAATGCACTTCCCAAACCATCCGAAAATGTACACCAATACGCCCTAAGTGATTGTCATAGATAATTTTTGCCACAAATTTAACACCTAGACTCCTCGGATCACGACTATTACCAATACATCTCTATTAAGAGTTCATTACGGAAAGTTAATTGATCTCATCAAAGATGCCTATTCTTCAGATTCTCACTAACGTCACGGAGGATAATATTCCAAAGGACTACTTGACTGAGCTAACTTCTGTTCTTGCAGAAGCGACCAAAAAGGAAAAGAAGGTAAACGGGGCATAATTATAAACTCAATATCCATAAATCGTTTTATGTCAGCAAAATGATAACGGCTGAAGAATGACAAGTTCTGCTTTAGTGCCTGATTAACCATAATTATCATTATCACGACTGAACATCTTCTCTTCATAAGTTTAGACCCCATAAATAGACGCCCGAACCCAGTGGCGTAGCTAGGATTTTTTTCCTGGGGGGCACCGGTGCGTCCTTGCTTTTTCAGGGGGGGGGGCACCATTTTTTCTATATGTGTGTATGTGTCACAAGGGTGGATCCGACTTTCGCCAATAGGGGATGGAGCCCGAAATTACCTTCACCTATATTTTCCCCTATCAGTCACTTCTTAGCTTTATTCTTATAAAATAACATAAATATGAAATAATCTTGTAGCCCCTATATACAAAGTGCGAGCGCGAAGCGCGAGCGAATTTTTTTTTATTTTAAACTTTCATATATGTATTTCGTCCTGAAAATTTAATATTCTGGGCACTGTTTGTGATCCTGAACAAGATGCGTATGTAACTAGACAATTACTGAGAATGCCAAGCACGAGCAGAATTTTTTAATAAGTGTTCTAGCATGATCGAAAAGGGACCTGTTAAGGACTGTTTACAGTTACCCACCAAGACGGTACATATTTCAATAATGGGAACGCGAAGCGCGAGCTAAAAATTGATGACATTCCGACCTAAAAATTGTCATTCTAAGCACTTTTTGTAATTATAAATGGGATAGGTATGTAACTAAACAATAATTGATGCGAGCGGAAGAAAAATTAGATTTTAGACCCAAAAGCGGGACACTCTAGTCATATTTTGTAAATCATGAATAGGATATGGTTAATTGGGTATCATTAATAATGCGAATCACGGGCTGAATTTTTTTAATGAAATGTAATGAAAAGGGGAGCTTGTTTGGTTATAGAATTGATGTGTAGAGTACTCACCAATCAAAATGCGAGCGCGCAGCGCTAACTTATAGTCCTATGTTTGACTATCACATCTGAAAATTGATATTTTGAGAACTTTATGGAATACACGAAGACAATAGGGACTTGGCAAATCAAGTAATGCGACCACGCAGCGTGAGCTTAAAATGTTAATATGTAGACCATCAAGCGGACATTTTATAGAGCGTTTGTAAATGAAAAAAAGTATGATAAAAGCTCAATGTCCGAGCTGAAATATGTTTTGTATATTTACTTCAAAACAAGACGTGAATCTCATCGAACAGGCAATTCTTTTTTTTGCTCCGCCAATTTTTTTCAGGGGGGCACACCAAATCTCAGGGGGGGGGCACGTGCCCCCCAGGCCCCCCAGGCCCCCCGTAGCTACGCCACTGCCCGAACCCCCTGTGTGGTCCCTATCTCCGTCCGACTACATTGGTAAAGTTATATTTTAGAGTGCATTATTTAAAAGTACAAAGTACAGTGTATTCAGGTATGATATGAAGTATTATGCCCATATAAAATTATGATGTGTTGTGCATATTGTATAGACATGATTCAACGGCACCAAGGAGGGAGGCACGAGGGTATTTGCCCCCCCCCCCCCGTCGAATGCATGAGGTCACAATGTTGTAAGTTTTCCATATAATGTAGAAAATCTCGTGTTTCAAATACAAACAAGTCAACTATTATAAGCATTTTGTAAATGAAATTTGTAGTTGAGGGTGTGTATATTAAGAATCTAGTGAGTGCTACCTATTCATCTCTGGGCATTATCTTTTTTCTTACTTTATGAATCCCGCTCACTTTTCACATTGAATATGACCTATCTATACCTGCAGTTTATGAATTGAACATGTCATGTTTGGTATCTTTCAAAAGATAATGGAAAATTCTAAGGCAGATATTATGGATCACCATGCACTTAAAAAATGTGCAGGTCATTAAAAAGGTCAGTTCAGCTCTTAATAGTTTAAATTGGGGAACAAAATTATTACGACATGTAATTCTGAATACCTAATTTTTTTAAAACAAACATATGGGGTGTTGTATGCATTTTTTGCTGAAAATTGTTGCTGAGGTTGAGTAAATTGAGATCTGACAAGTGCCACCTTGGCACCCTATGAGGGTATTTTTTTTTCATTTGCCAAAATGTTCAGTAAAAATTCAATTCAATTCAATCTTTATTGCAACCGTATACAAGGTTGGATTATGTACAAATAAAAAAGGTTGACAGTTATAAATTTCGTATCTTACAAAGATTGATAATTTATATATCTAAATTGAATAAACATCATATCAAAAAGTATTTTAAAACATCTAAAGTAAGAAATTATAATCATTATACATTTAAATAGGGAAACACGTACACAGACATACTGTCTGAAACCGCATGCCTATATAATAATGCCATTAAAATGAGTCCAAACAAAAACAAAAATTTGAAAGAAAACATAAATTATCATTACAAATTATATAAGCACAAGGGAATAAAACTATTTTTTTATACTTATTGGTTCTACACTTTGGCAGTAATGTGTAAATTGCTCAAGCAAAAATGTGCCGTAGCAGAGTCCTCTCAACTTTCCTTCTAAACCTGGAAAGGGTACTCTAGTTGTAGGCAGGGAGGGGGGTCATTTCTTATCAGCTGCTCTCAATTTAAAGACCCTGAAGACGAACCCCTTTGACATGCTCTTTTGCTGGCTTGGAGAAAATGGAAATCTTTGGAGCATCTTCTTCTTGCTAAATAATATGAAGCCATGTGAGAGATTCTTTTACATTTCGATAGTGTATGAATGAGAGAGAGTATAAATCACATTTTCTGTTCAGTCCACTACTTCCGCATCAGGCTCTACAGATTTAAATATCATTCGAACAGCAAGTACAAATTGAATTTTTTCCCTTGCCGAATGTATACAATATCCCAACCTGATAAGGCATTAGCTGTGCACAGCAAACATTTTTCTAGCTCTAATGTGTTTACTGTCAATTATTTTTTTTTCAGTAGGAAGCAGCAGGCGTGTAGACCCCGAAAACGAATACTGGAAAAAAATATATATGTGTTGTCAGTATAATGTTTGCGTGCTTCCTCTATGGTGTTATCTTCAGAAGACAACTGATAGTTTCCACGTCAGCCTCTTGATAATGAAACGCCTACACCTAACCATGTCCAATAAGCTGTAATTGGTGATTGTCTCAATCTGCTGACATCGCACGTACACCGAATCACCTTTCTGCAGAGATAACTACCAATGTTTTTTTTTTTTTTTACATTTGACTTTTCGTTAACTTTAATTTAATACCAAGCAACAAACATCAAAATAGTTGTCCCATAGGGTGCCAAGGTGGCAACCGTCAGATTCTTAATATACATACCCTCAGCTACAACTTTCAGCCAAAAAGGTTTATAATAAGCAATTTTTTGTTTTCAAAACATGACATGTTCCGTATAATATGTTGTATTATCCTTTGTGCCCCAATTTGACATTTTAAGACCTTAAATATAAACTTTATTTGAATTGTTCGTGAGTATCATGCCATGCGATTTTGAAGGAATAGATTGAGCGCGGGAGTGGGACAACCGCGCGAGAAATTTTGGGTTTTAAGAATATTCCTCAAAATTTGGCAAATTTAAGCACTTAAATGTATTTAATGATGAATCCACGCATTAATAGAAGTATTGGATAGTGATAATTAAAAAAAAAAACCTTTCTGTTTTGAGAAATGGGGAGGGGGTGATTGTACATGCCATCTCCGAAAAGTGGGGGGGTATCCCAACCCCTCCCCCTGGGATTTACGCACGTGCAATGCTCTGTGCATATTTCATGTTTCTTATTTTGTAATATAGTATATGTGCATCCATGTAAGTCCAAACCAGAAGATGAGTTTCGGTGGGTCTACCGCACCTTGTGCCATCGCTAACGTGATTTGTTTAGGGCAACAAGGAGTGGAGGAAAACAAGATCATCACGAAGCTTATCACTGCAGCACTGGGCAAGATCAACGTGACCCCTGACAGGTGATTTAAAAAAAACTATTTTGTGAAAAAAGCGGATACTACTATACTATTCGACGACAACAACAACAGCTACTAATATTACTACTAATATTACTACTACTATTACTACTACTACTACTACTACTACTACTACTGCTACTACTACTACTACTACTACTACTACTACTACTACTACTACTACTACTACTACTACTACTACTACTAATACTACTACTACTACTACTATTACTACTACTACTATATACTACTACTACTACTACTACGACTAATAATAATAATGATAATAATAATAATAATAATACTGCTACTACTATACTGCTGCTGCTGCTGCTGCTACTACTACCTCTACAAATATTCACTTCTGATTATGATGGTCATCAATATAAAGATGACAGGTATCTATTTTTTTGTCTACGAAGAGAAGTATTTCCGCCAAACTCAACATAATTAATTACATGGGATATATAGCTACTGATATTATTGTTACAATTGCACGGACTGCATGGGAGTTTTGGAGGCATGAGGCATGAGCTACAAATTTTATCTTATAATAGCAGGGCAAAAACATAAGATTTTCTATAAATATAATTAAACAAGGGAAGGTGGAACCGAGCTCATTACAAAAGTGTATTGATGAAGAAAGGGGAGGATTCTGGTGCCAGTGTTGTTTGGTGACACAGACTACACTTTCGTGAAAATTTGCATTAAAAATTAAGTAACTTAATTTTCAATAGGCTCCTCCTTCTCGCCCTCTCCTCTTTCTCTCACTTGTATTTCGCTCTCTTTTCTCTTTCGACCCACCGCATTTTACAATTTCTTCTCCTTTTTTTTCTTTCTTCAGGATGTACGTGATATTCAGAGACATAGCTGGGCAGGATGTTGGTTACAACAACACCACTTGTGCGGGCGTGTCATAAGGGGCATGAACTCACATTAGTCCGAAACCTGTACATAATATTCATCAACCCATGTCGAAGATGAAGATTGTGAAAATTTTGATAATGATGTAATTCATTTTTGTGAAAAGTATCATACATGTATTTTGAGATGTTTGCTTTTTTGCAGTCTCACGGACCTTGATTATTAGCTCAACAATGAAAATGATGTTTGCTCGATCCCTTCAAAAAGATTCCAAGGATTTTGTTGATTTACCGCAGACAATCTTGATAATATCTTGATAATGATAACATTTAATAATGAGTTGACAGGAAGCATTCGGTATCTGGTATGAATCGCTATAAAGCGGAGACATGCTCATCCAGGACCACAGGGCCATGTCAAAATGAAAGAGGAGCAGGCGGGGCGGGGGGGGGGGTGCTCATTATAATTATATTTGTTCAGGCCAAAGAGGTGGATTTTACAGGCATATAGACGGTCGTGAAAAAAGGGGATAAGATGGGGGAAATGAAAAAAAGGAGGGAGAAAAAGGTAGAGATTTTCACGTCGAATCATACTATCGTAAAAATAGTATAAAAGATAGTTCTGGGTCGTATAACTCCATTATCTCAATATAATTCAATGGAAAAAATATTAGTTTTACGTCATCTTCTCCCCTTCAAAATCCTGGTGCCGCCACTGATACTGCAGAATAGAGATTGTCGGAAAGATTAACTTTTGTGAGAAAATAAAAGTAAAAACCGTATTCAGTATGGATAAAAGCAATTGCCACATAGTTTGAGGAATATTTTCTTTTCCAAGAAAGAGTGAATAGAAAGAGATATAAGTACATTGACATTATTTGACTGCATTGTGGCAGTAAGTGGGTTTCAAAACGTCGATATATTCGCGCTGGTAAGGGAAACCCCCATAATTACGAATCTCATTATTTTTTTAATTTTAAAATCTTATATCACACGTAATGAGAAGGCATATAGTTTAAATATCAGATGAAATTCTTGAAAGGTCATAACAAACGTCAAAAGAACTGGGAGTATGACATAAAAACCCCCTTAAATGTAAGTTGGGATTTGTTGGTCAGTGTAAAGCATTTAACAAAATGGTGCATATCATTATATTCTGCGCGTTGATTGATGTTGGAAATAATGGAACTGCAGGGAAAATGTTCTTCAATGTTCTCTGTGTCCCGGTAAGCTATTATATTCACGAGTTGTAACTCAATTCTTTTAAACTGAAATAACGTATTACGGCTGAATGTTGAAAGATCCCCCCCCCCCCCTTGAAAAATAAAAAGAGGGGTAGTAGTGATAAAGTTTATAGCGATTGAATTTTAAACATCCCTTTTAAACAAGTGCACAACTTTACGAGGAGTGCATATATGATTTTTATTTATTTGAAAGCAGGCACTGCCTTGCATGCCCATGGGCATAAGTGCCAGGACCAGAGATCAAACCCCGGACTTGTCTAGTCAGGCGCCTTAGACCACTCGTCCACTTCATTTTGTACGATTGACTATAAACAATTATCCCTGAAATCAAGTGTATAGAAATCAGCCCTACGGTGTTACCAGAAATCGGGCTTGGGTATATACAGAAATCTATTCTATCGGAATCCTAGATAGTGACACACATTCCGATATCTACCTTGATGAGGAAAAAAGAAAATATTACTATTATTTTGAATAATTTCGATATAGTTACGATGCATTCAAAATATGTCACGTGAGCCCTTTTAAATTATGAAAGAGGAAAAGGACATACATATGAAATCAAAACGAAGAAATCCAAAAACTAAAGGTATTTAGAATTCTCTAAATTTGTAAAATTCTAGGAAATTTCAATCAAGCCCCTTAACTACAAAATTGGAAAGGACTTCTGGAAATAGTTGGATGGGCATGATCAGATGATGAGACCTCGTTTTACCTTTACTCTTGATAAGGCCCTGTAGACGTTTTTTTGTATAGTTCCAAATTAAAATATTCAAAAAAAGGCGCATATCTGGCATTCCGACGAATAATGGATGTTATTATCTGAATATTTCAATGGATATTGGCGGTTTTCACCTGAAAAGGTTAATGGATTATGTTTACTACTCCCTTTGTAAGATGTAGGCCTACATGAAAAGAGTCCCTGAAGATACTAACCCATTATCAATAGGAGGCCATAAGATCAATCGAAGTCAAGATGTAAGGTTTCTGGGAGTTGTAGTTGATGATCACTTATCATGGAAAAATCACCTCAGTTAAGTTTGTACTATAAGGTATCAAGGAGTGTTGGTGTCATTTATAAGTACGTTTCTCTCTACCTCAGCAGACCTTAGTAACTCTTTACAATTCAGTGGCGGTTCCAGGGGGGCACAGGGGGCGCACGCCTCCCCCCCCCAAATATTTGAGCGGCGCCGCTAAAAAAAAAGTAAAAGAAAGAAAAGGCGCCGCTTAAAAAATAAAAATAAAGGAAAGAAGAGAAAAGGCGCCGCTTAAAAGAATTATACACTGATATAATATTAGCAACAGTAAAGGAAAGACTATCCCCAGGCAAAGCACAATCACATCATCTTCCTTATCTCTTCTTTTAACTACCCTTTTCCCAACAACTTCGCCGGTTAAAAATAATCAGCAGTGCGCTGCCTGCATATTACTGGCGCCAATCAAGAATAATCAGCGCCACCTAAATCTAAATCGGCGCCGGACAAGAATAATCAGCGCCATTTGGTTATAAATCGGCGCCAGTCAGGAAAAATCTGCACTGCCAGAGTCTTAACCGGCGCCGATCAAGGATAATCAGCTCCACCTAAATCTAAATCGGTGCCGGGCAAGAATAATCGGCGCCATCTGGTTATAAATCGGCGCCGGTAAAGAAAAATCGGCGCTGCCTGAGTTCTTAACCGGCGCCGATCAAGGATAATCAGCGCCACCTATATCTAAATCGGGGCCGGTCAAGAATAATCAGCGCCATCTGGTTATAAATCGGCGCTGCCAGAGTCTTAACCGGCGCCAATCAAGAATAATCAGGTCCACCTAAATCTAAATCGGCGCCGGACAAGAATAATCGGCGCCATCTAGTTATAAATCGGCGCCGGTCAAGAAAAATCCAAAAGTCACAAGATTGACCTATTTGCAGAATTTCGACACATTCTGACAAATTCTAGTGGTTTATTTTTTCTGGGTATATTTGGTTGCTAACCTCGAACCCCGATTCTCTCATATATTTTCCTTCCATAGTGTCGCACCATCATGAGACTCCTTTGTATAGACAATTATGATTATGCATATTACAAGTAATTCTGAAATATTAATCTCAGTTGATGTGTATCAAATTACATCGCAGAAAAGGAGTACTAAGATTATGAAGATATTTTAGTCCAAAACTTTGCTAAAACCCGTTGCTAATACCGGGAGTGTATAATTACGCAACCAGACGTATATTCGTTAGACCTTAAACCACTAAATATAATTTTCAATGTAAAAATACAGTTTGTCAATACCTTTGTTTTAATGTTTACGCCACAAAATTTGATTTATTTTCATCTTCCATTTAGTTAAATATTATTCATATGATCACTCAGGAAGAAGTTAAAAACAAAGATAACGATACCTGTAAAACTGGAGAACTAATTCCAAAGCTCTGTCTTCAAGGATCTCTTTCTGAATTCAGGTCATAAGCATTATACTTATCCAGTTTCGTCAAAGTAATTAGATAAATATTACTCATCATTAAAAATTACATTAGATTTAGTGAAAAGCATCACAATATGATAAATACCAAATTCTGTATTTAGGCCTATACATCATGTACATGAAAATTGAATGATAATATATAAACCTGGATTGGTGGTGTATTCCAAATGATTCATAATGTAGTATCATTGTATATATATAGTAAAACAAACTTGTATCTCAATTAGTATACATAAGTATTGGCCTCATCGCAATAGCAGGGTTAGTACACGAGATTTTGAAATCACACATAACATGCATAATTTGTGTTACTTTTTGCTTGTTTCTTTCTTTAATAAGTTTGTCAATCTCTCTCTATATATGTTTTAGAAAGATTATATGTTTAAATTGATGTATATTTTTTATGTTATAATGAGATATGTTTAAGTGGACTTCAGGGAATGGTCGTACGCAGCAAGGGGGAAGGGGGGGGGGGGGGCAAATTCCCGATCAGCTGTTGTGAAAACACATTTTTTCCTTAATATTTCATGAAAACTATGAAAAATTTGCAAATGTGAGATGTGCACCAAATACTCTTATTACACTTGTAAAAAAAATAATCGCCCCATTGAGCAGCTCGGTCCGTTTACTCTATCGTTTTTATTTTATTTTTTTCAAAAATATGTTCGAGTCTTGCCCCCCACCCCCCCCCCCCCCGGAAATATTATCTGCGTGTGGTCATGCAAAATGGCATGACTGGAAATCCTACATTTTGAAAAGAGCATTTTACAGGGTCATACTTTACCCCTTTTTCAACATTTTTTTTATGGCGCCGGTGAAGTGCAAAAATATGTGCACCGCTCGGCAGTACGCCCCCCCCCCCTTTCGCCATAAGCTGGATCCGCCTATGCAATGATATTATACCACACTTATTATTGTAATGTCACATGGGGAAATACATATAGGAACCATTAAAACAAACTGCTAATTCTTCAGAAGAAAGTTATGAGGCTCATAACATATTCGAATTACAGATGTCCAAGCATTCCTTTATTTCTGCAATTGAAGATTTTGCCTCTTGATGATTTAGTCTCCTTCAATTGTTTGATATTTATGTACAAATCACAATCCTCTCAAAACTGTTCATTTTTAAAAGATGCATTTGTTGTTAACTCAAATGTCCATTTATTCAATACATGGCAGAAAAATCTTATCCACCAAAACCACTTGCAAGAACAAATACTGCTTTGAATTTTTTGTGATAGTTTGTATCAAAGAATGGAATAAGTTACCACAAAGCTTTAGATCCAGTCCAACACTGCCCATATTTAAAATTTCATGTCGACTATTTATTTGAAAGATTACAAAATATCTTAAATTGAATCTTGATAAACCATTATGTGTGTGTGTGTGTGTGTGTGGATTTTTGTATGTATTTTTCTTATTTACTCTCTAGATTATCATTGTATAAATTCATCTCATTCTTGTTGTAATGTTCTATATAAGGGGCCCCCTCACAAGCTCTGCTTTTATGGGGTCCCAAACCTATCATGTATTCTCATTTTTTTCGTTAAACTGTGTAACAAAAATTATTAAGTCTCTTGTTTGATTGGTTTAGATAAACTTGAACTTGATGTAGAGCAGGGTGAAAAATACCAAAACAAGCAAAGATGGTTATTCTGTTACGCTTTTCGTAAAAAAATCTGAAAATGTACTTAACAGCCGGAGTATGGATTTATTATGGTCTGGCATTTAACATGATTAAGGGCCAACATCTTAAATCACAAAATTATTACACACAGCAATTAAGATGAGCAAACATTGGTGAAGTATGGAGGCCATTTATTTGCATTCATCGTTTTGATCAACAGTGCAGATAAAACTACCTTGCTGTGGGCAGCAAGGTAGTTTGGCAGAAAATTGAACCCGGACTTTCATGCATTTAGTCAGGACCCTACTTCTCGTGCCATGGCACCTCCTTTGTCTGTATGCACAGACCCTTGGTTTTCGCAATTCTCATAGTGCATGATGCAGCTAGAGTCTGAAGTAGTGAGACTAGACCACTAGCGTACCTACGGGGGGGGGGGGGGCAGGGGGGGCACTCTGCCCCCCCTGACGAGCCACAACCCATACAAAAGACATATACCTGCCCCCCCTGACGAGCTTAAAAGACCCTTTTTGCCCCCCCCCCCCCCCTGACGAGCTTGAAGACCTTTTTTTTTTTTTTTTTTTTTTTTTTTGCTTGTCAAATTTTTTGCGGCCGATTTTGCCCCCCCTGTGGAAAATCCTAGGTACGCCACTGGACTAGACTGTGGCTGGCTCACAGCATGCTCTCACAGACAGAATTTTGGCGTCTAGTCTTCACTCTACATGCTCTAGTCTTAAAGCGTCAAATAATGATTATGTGCAGGGTCATTCTCAGAAAAATGCTACAATTGATGGGGGGAAAAATCGTAAAAATGAAATCTACAAAATGGGTTGAAAAATACAGATTGTGAAAGTACCATGTATGAGAAAGTGGCAACAGAAAAGGGGCATGTCGCTGTTGCGTCAATTTGAAGTACTGACCGGATTAACTCAAGCACTGTATATCAACGTTACGGAGGTTAATTGTTAGCATTGTTCACTTATGTTACTCAATTAAATCACCTTTGAAATTATTGAAATAGAAATGCACACCATAAGTTTCAGTGTGGTATCAACAATTTTATTTACTGAAGCAAAAATGTTTGCAAGATAGAAAAAATATTCAATATTCTTTGAGAAGCAGGATTTTACCAAATAACATTTAACAAAAAGAACCATAAAAATCATTGCACATCTTTCGTTCAGTTTAATGTTCATAATTTGAATGAGGCAACCTTAAAATAACTTTCATCCATAACCTGAGATCCTAAGCAATGCATGACCAATGCTGGGAATCAAAATATAGTTTACCATTAAATCCTCTCGATGGCATTTAACCATGTCAACCTTCGTTACGGAAGTTATTAAAAATCAAGTTACAAATTGCACTACTTATTATGTTACCTTAGGAACATCCATATTAAGGTATTGGTATAACATTTTTTTTTTATTTATTGAAGATGAATGTGGAACGCATTGCTTAATTTTCCCACCCCCCCCCCCCTCCCCAAATAAAAAATGTTAAAAACAGAACAGGAAACGGACAACTGTCATTTTATTGTCGTTCTTGTTCAAAGTTGGAATGAGAAAACCGAATAACCGGGCCACAGAATTGCAGTTCATCTTAAAAGTTTCTGGCACTAAGTAATCCTAAGCAAGATCCTAAGCAATGCATGACCAATTCTGGGAATCCCACTATACTTTACCATCAAATCCTCGAGTGGCATTTACCCTTGTCAATCTTCGTTACGGAAGTTAAATGAAGTTACAAATTGCAGTATTTATTTGTTAGCTTAGGAAAATCCATATTTAGGTATTCGTATAACCTTTTATTAATAAATAAAGATAAATGTGGAACGCATAGCTTAATTTGCCAACCCCCCCCTAAAAAAATGTAAAAAACATAAACAGGAAACGGAAACTGTAATTTTATTGTCGTTCTTGTTCAAAGTTGGAATGAGAAAACCGAATAACCGGGCAACAGAATTACAGTTCATCTTTAAAGTTTCTGGCAATAAACAAAATATAACAATCGCAGTCCCTTTACCAGGATGAGTTCTCTGGGTTAACGAGGAATCCCGCCGCCTGCCAATAGCCAAAAAAGATAGAAAAAGAGGGAAAAACATTTAAAAAAGGACATGGGGAAATGAATGATAAAAAAGTAAGGTGAATGAAACAAGAGGCTAAAAAATCACAAATACATAAATTATTAATGGGACCTATATGAACTAATCGCGATTTTTTTTTCATCAGTTTGTTTTATCGAGATACGCAATTACGCATTCTATTCGTGATTTTAAAAAATGATGAATAGCCAAAATGTTTGATTATCGAAATACGTATTTCATTTATAAATTCCAACAAACCGTGAGAGTTTGAAATACCCCTTTCCATGTTTTCATGTAAGTAGGCCTATATCGATTATTCAAGCGCTTTTCATGCACGTTAAAGGGGTCATCCAGGCTGGAAAATATGATCTGAACAGATAATAAGCAGACAAACAAAATACTGCAAATATGATCAAAATTGAACAAGGAATAGCGAAGTTATGCCATTTTAAAGATTTGCATTATTTTAATGAAACAATATAGTCTATGCATATCTTCATGAATATTAAAAGAGTTGATTGATGGTGTACATACATGTAATCCCCACTTGTTTTTTTTTTTGTATTCTATTGCATGAAATTATTTTTTATTCAATTTATATCCTCTTTATTTGAAAGCGTGCTTAAGATGTCTGGTTTTCATATTGGAATGACACATATTTTCAGTTCGCGCTTCGCACTCACTGCGCATCATTTCCTTAGCAAGACACCCATCCTTTTTATAATTACAAAAAGTTAGTAGAATGTCCCGTTTAGGGGACTAAACCTAAAAAAAGCGCGCGTTTTACCTTTGCAATAATTGTTTATTGGATATATATCTTGTTCTCAAATTACAACGTCCAAAAATTATTGTTTTCAGATCAACATATAAAAAATTTACAGTCGCATCAATTAAGATACCAATCCTTGCATTGGTACAAAGAGTGTTTAGAATGTCAAGCTTTCGGTCAGAATACGAAAAACAAATCAGCTAGCACTTTTTACTCGCATTAATAGTTTATTCAGATAACATCCTGATCATTTCTACAAAACAATGCTAGAATTTCAAGTTTTCAGGTTAGACTATTCACAAGTTTTAGCTCGCGCTTTGCGCTCACATTTTTGATCGGTGATACATTAACCCTCCTCATGAGTCATTGCAAACAGTTTTTCTGTCTCTTTCCTTGTTCATGAAAGCTTAATTGTTTCTCCTTCTTCCCTTTCTCTACACCATTTCTGCCGACTACAGCATTAGACAAAGCCATGTCACCTATTCTAGAACTAGAATCGTGCTATCAATCTTAGCAAAGTACAGCAAAGAAGTGTATTAACTTCCGTAACAGTAATTGTTACGGAAGTTAATGCACTTTATATAGCAAAGGAAATTAGAAATCTTAAGTTCTAAAGAAGATGCCAATATTCAAAATTTGTAGTATGTATTATTTAAAATTCTAAAAACATTAAATATCATATATAATTCTCGGGAAATTGTTTTCGCTGGCAATTTTCCCTCTTTTCAAAGTGATGTTAAAAATAAGGTGTGTAATAATAATTTGACAAGGATGAATAGCTATCATTTTTATGGGTAAATAGGTGGACGGTACCTTATATGATTTATATCTGTATGATCCGGAGTGATTCAGTATAGCACAAATTTGTAGCATATTCAAGAAAAAATGTTACGGAAGTTAATGCGTTACGGAAGTTAATGTCTTTATGCTTTATGGTCCAACGTGGTCCTTATTTAGCAGTCATACCTTTGAAAATTGTATTTATTATGAAAGGTGTCTCTTATCCTATAAGATACTGAATCCTTAACAGAACTGCCAAAGTGCATATTTTCTTAAGGTGCGTTACGGATGTTAAAGCTGTTTAGTCATACATTTTATTTTTTAAGAATAGTCCTTTATTTCCGTGTAATACAGGAAACACATATGATAATTCCCTATCAATTATTTATTAATGAATATCACTCTACTTGTTGACACATTATCATATAATATCATTCAGTTTGAATGGGAAAAAAAACTTGTGGCAGTATTCGTTACGGAGGTTAAAATGAATTTGGGACAAAGTTAAAAGTGAAATTAATCACAAAGGGATCATCAAATACTAGGATAAGCGCAATATGTCAGACGTTTACACCAAGCTGCCCTAACCAGACATTAATGTAGGTAAGAAATACAGACTACTTAGGAAAGAGAATGATAGTAAAATCTAAAACTGACCCGAGACAGCGTCGATTCTAACAAAAAGCAAAAATAAAAGGCTTTTGTAATAAAATTAGAGCTTTATTAGTCACTGGTCGTATATGCTTTGTGGAGCTAGTCTATTATTGTAATTTTCTTGATAATATTTTTGTAGAAAATGTTCAGGGTTGTGAAGCTAGCGGCCATAAGATAGTCGAGACACGTTTTTTGTGAATTGTAACATTTTTTTGAGAATGACCCTGCAGGCAAGCACTGGTCATGTTTGCTGTTGATTTCGTTACGTAAGAAACCTATTTTGTTATAAGCTATAGCTTCAAGCTACTCGAGAGACCACAATGTACACCAATAGAAATCAATTACACAGATATACCGGGCAGATATATTGATCGACATCGGACCTTTACACCGGTGTGCTTTGCATTCTTCTGATCCACTTGACCAGTTTGCAAAGGATGGACTTCGCCCGCCGTTTTCTTTTATTTTGTTATAAGCCCTGGTTACAAGCTACGGAATGGTTTGCCTCGTAAGCCAATAAGAAATGACGGACATCTTGGTTGCTAGGTGAGCGAGTGTGAGGAACCCCACATCAGTATAAGAAGGACCGGTTGGTAAAAAACAAATTCATTGTGGACATTGGACCTCTGCCCACCTCTCCTCATACTATTTGATATAATAAGGTAGGATGAAATAATGATTCTCTAAAATTAATTACTTTTGGTTTTATGTCTTGCAGGTTACAAGTTCGTCTATTGTAAACAAGAAAGATTCATGTCTATCAATTTTGGCCATAAATCTGCCAAGTCACATATTATACTTGCAGAAATATATAACATTGACCTTAATTATTATTTCTTTTTGCATTTAGAACGATATTTTAAGAAGGCATGGTGTATTTTTTTTTTTTTTTTTTTTGCTTTGGCCCCTTTCTCTTGCGAGGAGATCTGTAGTCCTATTTTCAAATTCATCAAAGGACTGTCAGCCTATATTTGTAATTTTAATTGTGAAATTGAATCATTCAAGATCATAATTATCAATACCATGTATTTTCATAACTTTTACACCGCAGTCCATTTTGATATAATGTGTTGAGATGTGACCAGGCTTCGCCTCTCTTATGTTTTCTCATTATTAATGTCCCTTTAAAATAATCATGGATCCTATGCTTTATTTTTGTTTTGTTTAAACACAGGTGAAAATTCAGATTTAATCAATATTTGTGATTATTTTATCTTACAGACACAAATCTGCCATCATGTCTGAACGCAAGGCCGTCATCAAGAATGCTGATATGTCAGAAGACATGCAGCAAGACGCTATCGACTGCGCCAACCAGGCCATGGAGAAGTTCAACCTCGAGAAGGACATCGCTGCCCACATCAAGAAGGAGTTCGACAAGAAGTACAACCCGACATGGCATTGCATCGTCGGCCGCAACTTCGGCAGCTACGTGACACACGAGACCAAGCACTTCATCTACTTCTATCTGGGACAAATCGCCGTGCTTCTCTTCAAGTCTGGATAAACTCATTAACTACTTGCTATAACGAACAAACTGATCGATTCATCTTTCATTGATCCAGGTTGTTTTTTAACCGACCTTAACATCTGCAGAGCACCTTTTACATAACAAATGGTGACCGGATCGGCAGCTCGCAAGAATCATCAGCGACGACCTCGATGTCGCAAGACACTTGTTTCGAACCTCAGTTCGATGGCGGAGCTTCCAATCTATTATCCATCTTTCTGGCACGGTTGTCAACGCTGACCACCTTCGGGGATGACGGCGCACTCCAGTGAAAGCCATGACCATGATGACGATAAACGCACTCAGATGACGACGACGATTTCGACATCGACGACAGGCAAACGAACAGAACCCACCTGAATGTTGGTGCTTAGCGCTACACTGGAAAGAGCAGAGATGTTCACGGTCATGATGGTGAATTACCGATCGAAGATGAACTATGTTTTATTTTCAAATAATAATTATTTTATGTCAACCGATCTTAAATGACAAACTTTTTGGCTGACCGAACAATATCGTCAATATTGTCCGAAAATTCACACAATTGGTTCAATCAGTATTCTTGATCTTATCATATGATGACTTCTATGCAATAGAGTTTTTTTATTTAAAAAATATTCTGTATATAATATTAAACGAACACAGAAACGGAAATCTTGTGGCGTTATATAGCATGTTTAATGTGTGCAGGATTTTGGAGTCTGATTATACTGTTATAGACCTACTTTTCAAACAAGATATCGCTGGAGTAGCTAAATGCGAAAAATATTGGAAAGTATGATCTGATTCATCGAGAGATTGGGAGTGAGGGGGGGGGGGGGCGGAAATAAATCAAAGAGAGGGGGGTAACGTGATGGAAGGAGAGAGACGAGGAGTCGGGGAAGGACACTAAAGAAATTAAAGCCAGGAAGAATCACGTGATGGAGAACTAGGAGAATGGGGTGTGTGTGTAAAAAAAGAGATATGGAGTGAGGGAATGACGGAAATAAATTTAGAGGGAAAATAAAGTGATGGAGAGTAAGATTGGGAGTGAGGGAGGGTACAGAAATTGAAGAGGGAGAATAAAATGATGGAGAGGGTGCGAGAGAGGGGACAACTGGACATAAAGAAATTAAAGAGGGAGAATAAAGTGATGAGGAGGGGTGTGGGAATTAATTAGGGCATAAAGATATTAAAGAAGGAGAATAACTCGATGGAGGAGGTGTGTGTGACAGAGATCGGGAGTGAGGGAAGAGCATTAAAAACTCAAAGAGAGGGAATAACGTGATGGAGATAGAGAAAAAATGATAGAGAGATGAGGAGTCGGTGAAGGACAGGGAGAATAACTTACTGATGGATAAGAGAGTGATTGGGAGTGAGGGAATGACAAAAACAAATCAAAGTGGAAGAATAACGCGATGGAAAGAGAAGGAAGGAGGGGGGTCAGAGAGGGGTGAGAAAATGATAAATTGATGGGTGAGAAAGAAATGATAAAGTACAGGAAAATGAGAGAAGAGCCCGGGGCATCAACAACAGCCTATACAAGTTACAACAAGGAAGAATTAATAGGTCTTTGGGAGAAAATGAGGATCTGCAAAGTGGTCATTGGTTGCTAGTAGGTCCTTGGTTGATAAAATAAACAGAGAGGAAGGGGGTAAATTTACCATTAGCTAGCACAACAACTCCATTGAAAATTGGTATAATATTAGATAAAAGCGACGATTTTTTTTTAGCAATGTAAAATGGAATGGTTGTGATATTCATATTTAGCATAAATTACTAATTAACGATAGTATTTCTATAAATAAATAAACAAATGAAAATTGAAATAAATAAAACAACACCTCAAAAACGAACAACCACGACAAAGTATTAGATAACTAGTCTGTCTCCAATTATAGTAACGATATTGATAGTTTTGATTCCTTAAAAATTTAGCTATCGAAAACTATTATTGTTTATAGTGTGTACCTTGTTTGATATCACGCAGAAATATTCTCATTCGAATTAGGGGTGAGCGACATGGTGAATTCTAAGGGACATTTTTTTAGAATCAATGATAAGATAGTCGAATCATACCCTCTTTTCTTTTTTCTTTTTTTCTTTATGGTATCTCCATTCCAGGCAGGACAGCTTTTTGGCTGATATAACGCCAAGCTGATATTAGTCTAGATTCTAGACGTCAGTGTACTTGTTATTTCTCTCCCCTTGCTTCATTCTCCCCTGCGCACCATCCGCCAGTGATCTCGCTATCCCCTCTTTCAATTCACGCCCCTCACCAGATCCCGGGGGGGGGGGGGCACTCGACCAAAAAAGTGGTAGGGGTGTGCCGCGGGCGAGACAAAAAACGGGGGCCTTGGAGCGGGCTTATTGTAAAAAGGAGGGTCCTCGGAACGGGCTTCGGAACTACAAATGTTTGTGAAAACGGGGGTCCTTGGAACGGGTCGCCTGCGTGTGCATCCCAATGGAACGAGCATACGTGCATGCAGCTAGCACGGCGCACAGGCGCCGGCTGCGCCAGCGCAGAGACGATGGTCGGACAGCGCTCTCCGGCCGCTTTTCACCAAAATTGCGGCTCATCGTAGCAGATCAATGCGACCGGAACGGCGTAGCGGAAAATATGCGACGCTTTGGAGCGGGTATCTTTCTTCTTTTTTCTCGATAAGAAGAAAATGCTATGCCTTGGAGCGGCTTTCTTTGTTCTTTTTCTCAATAAGACAAAAATGCTATGCCTTGGAACGGAAATTTGAGTGTAAAAATGGGGGTCCCCTCCGCGGCACATACCCACTATGCATTATATACTGAGTGCCCCCCCCCCTCGCCGGGCGCGAAATTATTTTTCCCACCGAGTTCTGGACCAACATATGAATATTCATGACTTGCGTCTTCGGATTAAGAGTACGCATGCGCGTGGACTCTGCCTCGACCAGTGCTGGTCGTAAGCATTCACGTTCAGTTGCTCAGAATGAATATTAGCATCATCAAATTACCGGTACTCTTACATAGTTACATATGCCTTATATATATCCAATTCTTAAACACTTTTCAAACTAGCTGCCATTAATGGCAAGACATGTGCTAGGCTAGGGCTCGCTTAGGCTAGCGCATTAACTTTACCTCAAATCTGGACCTGTCTAATGCCTAGTACTAATCAGTGTTGTAGTGCCTTGGCCTTGAACATTCAAGCCTTGGCCTTGGCCTTGAGGATTTTGAGCCTTGAAATTTCAAGGCATTTTCAAGGCATTTTGTATTATGTACTTTCATTTGTTTTATAAGTAATTATAAATGTTTCAGTTGTTTTTTTTTTTATATTTAATGACACTAATGGTCAATACTACCAGTCACCAGTAACATCAGCAGCAGCAGTAGTATGTGTACTAGCAGTGTCATCAATTGTAATTGTCACCATTATCAAGAATTTTCAAACAAAGAATACATCAGTTATGAAAAATAGCATTATGTATTGGTAATGTGTTGTAATCATGACTAATGATGTTAATGACAGTAAATAATAATGATCAAGATCAAGATAATAGTGCTTTGATGACAAGAATAAATTTGACATCTGACTGCAATTTTGACAACAATATTCATACTTTAAACATAGCTAACTCTAACACACGATAACAAGGTTGATTTCTATTCCATTAGGATTTTCCTTGTATTATTTTCTTTGGCCAACAAGAATGAAAAGATTTGGTAAACTTGAACACAGTCTTCAATTTTGTCATATCCAAATGGGTTATGTCAATGGCATGATGAGCCAGAAACTTTGAGGGGCCAAGTATGGCATATAGAGCAAAATTTCTGTCAAAAAAAAGAAGAAAGCGATTGAAGCGAGCGAGTGAACAAAATTTGTCCCCCTCTTTCTATAGGAAAAGCTAATTTTGCGATAGATTGTTTAAAAAATAATATCACATTTACTCTATCTTTTCATTTCCCTTCCCCCTTATCTAAGTGTATTCTTGGTGGTGGAACTTCTTCTTCTCTCTATCTCTTTTCTAAATTGTATATTTGTTTTGGGTCAGATTGACAAAACAAAGGGGGAAAATGTTTACTTCTTTTTAATCATATATCGTTCAACAGTGAATTTCATTTCTCTACAGTTTCAAGGAAATAAACAACGTATTTGTTTTTGTGTCAATATGGTTTCAAGAAATAATGATTAATAAAAAAAAAGTAATTGAATAATTAATTATTATTAATATTATCAACAAGTATTAATAATTAATGATTGATTAACTGTTTAAAGAAATAATTAAGATTTACCCTCTCCCAACTAAGGGTATGGGGTGCGCCCTGTTTACTTTATTTTGTTAGTATTCTTTATTCTGTTTTTTTAAGGTAAAATAAATGTAGAAGATACAAGAAATGAGAATTGAAATTTAAAAGTGGTTGTAAGCAGAAAAAAAAAGAAAGCTGACAAGAGTCCTAAAAATGACTCATTTTCAGTTTAAGCATTTAAAAATTTTAACTTGCATTTTGTGCTCTCTAGCCCCCCCCCAAAAAAAAAAAAAAAATCCCTGTAGGATTTTTATTTCCAAATGAAATATGCCCTTTTAAAAAAAGAAATATACCTTCTTTAATAATAAAACATAATACATTTTAGGTTCGAAAATCACAGATTTTGAATCGTGCTTGCATCAATTATTGTTTAGTACAGTACTAATCCTGCTCATGGTTACAAAAATGTATAGAATGTTGCTTAATGGTTGGAATATCACAAATTTTTGGCTGGCTTCCTGCACTCGCATCAATTATTGTACTCGTTCTCTTCCCGTTCACAAAAAAATGCTTAGCGTGTCCAGTTTTCAGGTTGGAATATCACAAATTTTTGAGCTCGCGCTTTGCGCTCACACTTTTTATAAGGCTTATGAGATTATTTCATGTTTATGTTGTTTTATAAGAATAAAACTAAGAAGTGACTGATCGGGGAAAACATAGGTGAAATAATTTCGGGCCCCGTCCCCTATTGGCGAAAGTCCGATCCGCCCTCGTGACACATACACACACACCGGAAAAAATGGCCGGTGGCCCCCCCCCCCCGAAAAAGCAAGGACCCCCCAGTGCCCCCCCCCCATAAAAAAATCCTAGCTACGCCACTGCATTGCATGCACGTATTATAACGTCAGGCACAAACTAACGTCAGTGATCTTGATCCCCGTCTCCCCCCCCCCCCAAATTAAGGATTTCTTAGCTGAAAAAAAATTGACAAGCAAGAAAAAAAGATCTTCACGTTCAAAAGAGGGGACATAAGTCTTTTTTTTGTTGCATTTTGACATTACAAATTATTGATTTGGCTTCTCAAAGGGGGGAGGGCACGTCCCCTGGATCAGTTGTAAATTGTCAGGGGGCATGCAGTCTGCGCCCCCCCCCCCCTTGGTACACTAGTTGTTCCATGCTGATACAGCGTAGATCAGAGTCTAGATCTAGAGACTAGACTAGAACTAAGATATTTTTTAGATCTAGGACTGTATACGGACTAGAAATATTAAACCATGTTAAATAAAATCAAACGTAAAGTTCGGAATTTGGTTCGAAGTTTTAAACCATGGCATTAGTCGGCTATTACTATTAGTATTAGGCATTAGACAGGTCCAGATTTGAGGTAAAGTTAATGCGTTAGCCTACGCTAGCCCTAGCCTAGCACGGTTACACTTCGTAATTCCGAAGGTTCGTAATTCCGAAGGTTCGTAATTCCGAAACACGAAAATTGCCTTTACCTCGATGTTCGTTAATCCGAAAACGTAAAAGGGTTCGTTAATCCGAACATTTGTGGCGTTATTCCGAAGGTTCGTTATTCCGAAGGTTCGATAATCCGAAAACGAAATAAGGTTCGATGTACCGAAGGTTCGTTAATCCAAAAACGAAATAAGGTTCGTTGTTCCGAAGGTTCGTTAATCCGAAAACGAAATAAGGTTCGTTGTTCCGAAGGTTTGTTAGTCCGAAAACGAAATAAGGTTCGTTAATCATTTCGTTTTCGGACTAACAAACCTTCGGAATTACGAATCTCATTTCGTTTTCGGATTAACGAACCTTCGGAATTACGAACCTCATTTCTTTTTCGGACTAACTAACCTTCGGAATTACGAACCTTCGGAAATACGAACCTTCGGAATAACGAACCTTCGGAATATCCGAACCTTCGGAATAACGAAGCTTCGGAATTACGAATGTATGCGGCCTAGGACATGTCTTGCCATCATTAATACTTGTTAATAATATTAATAATAATTAATTATTCAATTACTATTTTTTTATTAATCATTATTTCTTGAAACCATATTGACATAAAAACAAATACGTTGTTTATTTCCTTGAAACTGTAGAGAAATGAAATTCACTGTTGAACGATATATGATTAAAAAGAAGTAAACATTTTCCCCCTTTGTTTTGTCAATCTGACCCAAAACAAATATACAATTTAGAAAAGAGATAGAGAGAAGAAGAAGTTCCACCACCAAGAATACACTTAGATAAGGGGGGAAGGGAAAGGAAAAGATGGAGTAAATGTGATATTATTTTTTAAACAATCTATCGCAAAATTAGCTTTTCCTATAGAAAGAGGGGGACAAATTTTGTTCACTCGCTCGCTTCAATCGATTTCTTCTTTTTTTTTGACAGAAATTTTGCTCTATATGCCATGCTTGGCCCCTCAAAGTTTCTGGCTCATCATGCCATTGACATAACCCATTTGGATATGACAAAATTGAAGACTGTGTTCAAGTTTACCAAATCTTTTCAGAATATCATGAAGACTTAAAACATTCTTGTTGGCCAAAGAAAATAATACAAGGAAAATCCTAATGGAATAGAAATCAACCTTGTTATCGTGCTTTAGAGTTAGCTATGTTTAAAGTACGAAAATTGTTGTCAAAATTGCAGTCAGATGTCAAATTTATTCTTGTCATCAAAGCACTATTATCTTGATCTTGATCATTATTATTTACTGTCATTATCATCATTAGTCATGATTAAAACACATTACCAATACATAATGCTAATTTTCATAACTGATGTATTCTTTGTTTGAAAATTCTTGATAATGGTGACAATTACAATCGATGACACTGCTAGTACACTTACTACTGCTGCTGCTGCTAATGTTACTGGTGACTGGTAGTATTGACCATTATAGTGTCATTAAATATAAAAAAAACAACTGAAACATTTATAATTACTTATAAAACAAATGAAAGTACATAATACAAAATGCCTTGAAAATGCCTTGAAATTTCAAGGCTCAAAATCCTCAAGGCCAAGGCCAAGGCTTGAATGTTCAAGGCCAAGGCACTACAACACTGATTAGTACTAGGCATTAGACAGGTCCAGATTTGAGGTAAAGTTAATGCGCTAGCTTAAGCGAGCCCTAGCCTAGCACATGTCTTGCCATTAATGGCAGCTAGTTTGAAAAGTGTTTAAGAATTGGATATATCTAAGGCATGTAAGAGTACCGGTAATTTGACGATGCTAATATTCATTCTGAGCAACTGAACGTGAATGCTTACGACCACGCGCATGCGTACTCTTAATCCGAAGACGCAAGTCATGAATATTCATATGTTGGTCCAGAACTCGGTGGGAAAAATAATTTCGCCCCCCGGGCACCAGATGAGGGTAGGAAATCGTGGGGCTGTTTCATTTCGGGCGTAGAGGTCGAGGATTGTGTTATTGATCAACCCCTTATATACTGAAAAGCAGAACAGTCCTGGCAAAGGACTAAGCTGATATAACCAATCACACAGGGAACATTGACAGACATAATCTTGTTATTGGACTTTCATTGATATTTGCTACACCTATATAAAAAAAAATAAAAGGGTAGTTAACATGACAGATTGACAGTACCAACATGACCAATATTTGGTTAAAAGAAAAAGATATATAAAAACATTGTCATTTTTTACATGGATAGGGACCGGGGGGGGGGGGCTACTTAGTATAAATGTATGATAAATAAAGTGCCGCGGTCGAGACCCCCATTTTCAACAGAAATTTCCGTTCCAGAGCATCACAAAATGCCATGGAAATTTCGAGTTTTTTTTCCGTTCCGGAGACCCTCAAATTTGTCCTTGTTCCAGTTCCGCCCATCATGAACTGCAGCTCAATCGGTCGGCGCCGAATGGCCCGCTTCGCAGACATGGCAGAGACCCCCCCCCTCCCATTTTCTGATGGTCATTTCCAAAGCATTGTTTTTTTAGCAACCGATGGTCCCAGAGCCGGTCCGGAGACCACCATTGTCAGACAAAGTATTAGTTTCAAAGCCCCCTATTTTCGACTTTGGTTTGATACATAGGTATCATGTTATAATTCGATTAGTCCCCCCCCCCCTCCCCGGGGGTAGGGACTTTTTAAACCAAAAAGTTCATATCAGCGTTAAAAGTTCATAATAATTAACATAACAGGCTGGTAACATAATCTGAAAGCATAATGGAAAATAAAAGAATGAATACATAACAAAATATCTTTAAACTATATGAACATTTTCGGAAAGCTAAGTGATTCTTAATTTTTTTTCATGAAGTGGGGAATATTTTACATGGTATTTTTTTTTTAATTCATTGTAACCGTGATTACATAAGTTAGGGGTTGCAAAACTTCAAACGCTTGGTCGGGCGGACTCTCTCAAAGAATAAAAGACAATCAAACAAAATTATAACTACAAAACTTTTACCTTTGAGTGCTTGTTATAAGGCACTGCTACAATACATTCAAGCATAACCAATTATAATGCGATGCTAAATGTTTTCGCTTTGATGCTTGAGAAAGCCTCCAAATCCAAACTAAATACAAAGATCACTTTCATTCTTTTTTTAACGAAAGGGGCTTAAGTCACAAGTAAATGCGAAAGAAAAGCACCTTAAATGTAAGGGTTGAAAACTTATTGATGATATCATTACACTTTCAAATCACAAATAGCTTGCCATCCAAAAGCCACTCTTCTCTTTTCCCTATCAAATTTGTCGCATTTTAGCCTGTACTATATGCCTATAGCATGTTAGCAGAAAATTCGCTATAATTTGTTTTTTTTAATCAATAAATAGGCCTATCCAATTTCATTACTGATGGGTATATTCGCGGGTATTTCGTTAAGCATATTTTTTCTATCATGTTTATGTATTTATTGTGATTTATGTATACAATTTTGCATTTTTTTCGAAGGATTATTATCATTCAACAACTCTTTCAAAAACTCAGTTATCACACAAAGTGTGATAACTGAGCGGATAAAACCATAAACTTAGAAATTGATAATTCTTCAAAAAAAAACGTTCGGGAAGGAAAATGACAAAAAAAAATAACTAGACTGCAATTTACAGTACTGAAACTTCACTGCACTGACTGCACTCCTTGAGAGGGCCATGCAAATAATTTTACCACAGCGGGTAAATTCATTGTGTTCACATTCTGTTTATCATTTTGATTTTTATGATGTTATCACATTAAAGCAACCATGAACTGCAACCTCAGAGCACCATGCACATCAACTTCCTCAACTACTCACATCTGGCTTGCATTATGAAACATTCTGAGCTGTGTATAGTCTTGTGACATAATTGGCCCACTTGAATGATAACATACTAATTCACCACCCATATACATTCATACCACACTAATTATGTTACTAGCAAAACAGGTTCTTTGTTCTCCATAACATTTTAGTTTCTCTGTACGAATTTTTAAAGCTATTTATTCTTTATTCAAAATGTGAAGTTACCTCCTTATTCCATTTTCCTTATTAAAACCACCCTCTCCTTATTCAAAATGCGCTTTTCCTTATTCAAAATACAGTCTTTTCCATATTCAAAATATATTTTCCTTATTATTTACTTTTCCTTATTAAAAATACATTTTCCTTATTCAAAATGCACTTTTCCTTATTCAAAATGCACTTTTCCTTATTCAAAATACACTTTTCCTTATTCACTATGCACTTTTCCTTATTCAAAATGTATTTTCCTTATCCAAAATACGCTTTCCTTATTCAAAATACACTTTTCCTTATTCAAAATGCACTTTACCTTATTCAAAATACACTTTTCCTCATTCAAAATGCACTTTTCCTTGTTCAAAATACACTTTTTCTTATTCAAAATACACTTTTCCTCATTCAAAATACATTTTGAAAAAGGAAAAGTCCGTTTTGAATAAGGAAAGAGTGGTTTGAATAAGGATTAAGGAAAAAAGAATAAGTATAACTTAACTCACGGATTTCGAAATTATATGCTATAATTCTCTGTAATATTGAATGTTAATTCAAAATATATATATTTTAAGACTAGTTGTTTCATACAAGCATTCAATGAGAGACGACATAAAGTGTTTGTCAGTTTGCTCCCGAGGTCATTTCAGAACACCAGGGGATGACCCCGTAGAGATCAATATAAATATATTATCATATATTCATACAAAATTTTGGATCAAGACTACGCATAATCTTTTTGCTTGTGGGCAAGATGCGTATTTTTTTGTGAAAAAAAACCCGAAAGCGAGAGAGCGAAGCAACGGTGCTTGGTATTGGGCGATTTTGCGCTTTCATACTTTTTGTGAATATTTGTGAAAATTTTCAGTAAAAAAAATCTGAATTTTTAAACTTTCTGGGGTGGGGGACTGCTTGCTCCCTGCCCCCCTCCCCACCCACTGCATACGGCCATGTTTTGGATAGATTATAGATTTCGACACAATTCAGAAAATAATGTAATATTTCACTCATTCCCTAAAATTCCTTATATTGGCCCTTTCTCCTTTTATTTTTGGGTCGTAAAACTTTTGGAGAGGCCATCCCCCACCCTCCTGAAATTGACTACCCCGCCAAGGGTTTATTGACAAATTCGAGAAAGATTTATAGGTGCTCTTATGGCGACTTACGCCACCTCTTCATTCTTCGCAGCCATGACAACCACAAATTATCCTGCCCACTTCGTTGCGTATAGCGACGTAGATCAAATAATTATGTTATCGTTTACGATCTTTGTTATAAGCTACGGTTACAAGCTATGATTCTCCGAGTACTCATCCAATCAGAGGCGAGATTTTAACCGCGAGCCAAGCTCCAGCTATTTGTGAACTCGACGGGATTATTTTTTTTCCTCTCAAATTTTTTCATCGTTTGCCCCGCTGGTTTGCCGCGTACTCGCATTGACCAAACTATCATCTCAAGGTGCTGCCCACGAACGTTGTTCTGCAGATATCAGATTATAATTTGCCAATCATCAAGATTTTAGAGAATTTCTCCATACTCCACCCAGAAGTAAAGGTAAAGATGCTTTAAATTATTATTTTTTGTTCTTTGTTCTCCGGGCCGTGCCACTTACAAAGAATATTAATTAGAGCCTAGAGGAAGTGTATGATTTTAGAAAAAAAATGCCCTGAGCTGAGTGCGGTGCTGTATTGTACTATGTTCTTCCTTATACCTGGGTACGGTATGAATAAAGGCGGCTTTCTGTAGCTCCTGCGTGATTTATATCCTTTGTTATAGATTTCCTTATTTCGAATTGTTAAGGGCCTGCAGATCGACTGTTTTCCCCAAAAAATCCAATGTCTTTATGGTTTTTGTGCGATGTGCAGCTATTAGTATTTCTTTTTTTTACATGCAATGCGAGTGGCGTAAAGAAATGTGGCGTGCGTAATCTTTGCCAAAATATGGAAGAAATGTTTTAATATTGAGCCAGCTCTGCTATTTAAGATGACACCAACAAAGATTATGATAATAATTTTAAGCAAATCTAATATTGTGTCCATAGTGTTTAAAGCGAAAGACTGGCGCTGCGCCGCGTCGGGACTTTTTTTTTCTCTGTTTTGCGCTAATAAATTTTGGGACCACACTTTCGACTGAGAAAAAAAATTCCCGACGCGGTTCGACCCTGGGGTACGTACGCGGTTCTGAAATTACGCAATATTATGTAAGTATATGTCCGAACAAAAAAAAATGCTCAAATTGTGAATTTGTGTACAAACCCAATGCAAATTGTGTTATTATCATGTGGGAGCGTCGTGGTCTCGTGGTTATGACTCTCGTCTGAGGAACGTGGGTTCGATTCCTAGCCATGGTGTGCATATTTCCCTCAGCAAGAAAATATACCCATGCACATTGTGCTGCCGCACTCGACCCAGCTCGTATATAGGTGAGGTGAATGGGTACCCGGTATGGCAGCAGCCGCAGCACAGCTAAAGCTGGGGGTAATAACAGCATTGCTTTGTATTTATCAGGCAAAAAGCGCCTAATGAATCCAGCTATTTATAGTATTTCTACTTTTATTGATTAAACTCAATTAATTTCATCTTGTTTATGATCAGAATAAATTCGACGGTTTCCATCGGCAAGCAATAAAAAAAAGGTCGAAAAACAAGTATAATAAATAATCTAAAACGCAATAAATTACGTAAGAAGACAGCGATATTGATTTTTTTAAGCACATTTGATCAGAATCCTACAAAGAGTCGGTAGATTAACAAAAATTAGCAGTTTTTTTGCCTTATTTAGAGCATTTTTTAAATTCATGACATATAGCATTGTTGATTAGTAGGGAGTTTTTTTTTCGAATAAAAATTTATCTTTGTTGGGCACTATATGCATGGATGAAGCAGTGCTCACAGGCTTGATCCGGCCCTAGACTTTTCTCTTTGTATTAATTTTATTTCTTTTACTATTTCTTAATTTCTGTTAATAGGTTTATGTTATGTTTTTTTGAAGTAATATGTGTCCATTCATCTAGTACACCCCAAAACACCGTTAGCTTAAAAAGAAAAATAGAATGAAATATTTCATCAAAATCGGATGTCAAATAAGAAGGTTATGACAGTTTGCCATTTGTTATGCAATGAGGGAACCATGCGATGCCATCCAATAACTATTTGTTTTGTGTAGTGTTTTGTTATTATGTAGAATAAAGTGAGGGTTTTTGTCCTATGTGAAACAATGTTTGATTCTCATGGTTGTAAAACCGATTTCTCGTTATTGTTAAATCTGCAATTATTGTGCAATCAGAGGCGTCGATCCTGGGGGGGGGGGGGCGATCGCCCCACCAATGAAAATATTGGGGGGGGGGGGGGCAAACATATCATTTTGCCCCCCCCCCCCCAATAATTCCGGATATGCATAAAAAAAAACAAGATTGTAATGTTCAGCAAGCGAGATTGAGATACACAACTCGTTCTTTATTTAAAATCGTGCTCAAAATGTCCGCTTTTAAGATTGGAATAAAAAAAAATTCAGCTCGCATCATTTCTGTAGCAAAAACCCATACTTTTCATGATTAAATTGGTGAATGTAAATGTCCCGTTTTCAGTTCTCAGCCTCAAAAGAACTGCTTCAATTTGCAATAATCTTTTCTTGGATATATAGCTTGTTCTTTATCAAAAACGTCCAGTAAACTGTCATTTTTTCAGATCGAAATATCAAAATTTTCAGCTCGCGCTTCGCGCTCGCATCTATTCTTCTTTTAGATACAAATCTTAATCATTGGTACCAAAAATGCTTAGAATATCAAGTTTTCAGCTCAGAATATAAAGAAATTTGAGCTCACTCTCGGCACTCGTACTATCTGTGTAGTGAGATACGTGTCTGTGTCTCATGAGTCATATATATATATACATATATATATATATATATATATATATATATATGTGTGTGTATAATATATATATATATATATATATATATATATATATATGTGTGTTGTGTGTGTGTGTGTGTGGGTGGGTGTTTTGTACGATCGAGCGCCTTTGGAACGTTAATGATTTTGCCCCCCCAATCTGAAAAATGGATCGACGCCCCTGTGTGCAATATATGACAAAAATGTAAGCCTGTATTTCAAAGTTAAAATAAAAAATACAAAAGATTTAGTGAGTGACATTGCATAAATTGTAACTGTGATGTGCATGGTTTTGTGAAAAATAAGTGATAGTTTGTAATGTCATATAACTTTCGGATTTTAGGTCCGACTTTGATGAAATTTTCAGCTTGTCACAACTTTTTATTTTATTGTGATGTCTACATTCTACTAAGACACATTGAGTCTAAAAAGACATACCCGACTTTTAAAAAAATTCTGGGGCGCCAAATGCCTCCATACCGCCCCCTCTCCTCCCGGAACAGCGCAATGATCCCCGAAAATTTAGGTCGCCGTGTCGTGGAGTATGCTGGGACATTGAAAAGACAGATTTTGACATGCAAATCACACCCGTTCCTTTCCTTTTCTCCTTTTTTTTCTTGGTCCTGAAAATGTGTTAAGAAGTCCATGGCCCCAATAAGCCCCCCCCCCCCTCCAAATCTATACACCATGGCAGAAGTAATAATCGTAGGTAGGTAATAAAGAAAAGTGGCAGATTTGAAAATGGCATACTACATCGTCTTATCGTGGATATCAGCATGAAAATATTTTAACACTTGTCTTGTCATCATTATTGTCGATTTTACCGTTTTGCGGACTCTTGTCGGCGAAATATGAGCTGATGAACATTATAGGTGTTTGCGCGATTTAATTTACAACAGGCAACAAGTACTGGTCATGTCAATCAATCACTCATGCGTATAAACTGTTTATTTATATTTTTAGTGTAAGGAATTCCCCAATATCTCCATTATTATTTGTATTTTTCAGGTAATCACCATGACTGAACGCAAGGCCGTTATCAAGAACGCTGATATGTCAGAAGACATGCAGTCAGATGCGATTGAATGCGCTACCCAAGCTCTCGAGAAGTTCAACATCGAGAAGGACATCGCTGCCTTCATCAAGAAGGAGTTCGACAAGAAGTACAACCCGACCTGGCATTGCATTGTGGGTCGCAACTTCGGCAGCTACGTGACACACGAGACCAAGCATTTCATCTACTTCTATTTGGGACAAGTCGCCATCTTGCTTTTCAAGTCGGGATAGAGATTCTTTGACGAGAACCGATGCTTGATGATGTTATCTGCACAAACTGACAATGCAAAGACTTAACCCTGCCAAAGCCCTCCGTGATAATTTGTACCTACCGGGAAAAAATTGTTAATGTATTAATGCTTTAATTTTTCTCTGTTCGGTCTTTGTATTCAGCCTACATGACATCTCTACTTGCAGATGTCAGTGTTCCAAGACTATATATTGAGACACTGTCCAATGTTTTATATTTTTATTTTTTTAAAGATCAATCTATTAACCTTCAATTCGACTTACCAGAAGATGGACAATCATTTATAATTACGATGTCTTGCCAATTATTATCAACTCATTTTGCTTCTTAAGATTTTTTGTCCTTGAAAAGCGAAAACTACTATTTTCTTTTGTATTCTTAGAATATAATAGATAGGTCTACTTATTCGACATTCCGTTCTCTTATCTTGAAGCACCACCATCTCCAATGAAGGCTAAGATGGAGTACCGCCATTTTACGGGAAAATTGTAAGAAAACAGGTTTCCATTTAAGGGTAATTATCAGCTTACCAATGTCATGATATTTTGAAATTTATTTGATAAAGCAGTATTTCAATCCAGGTATTAGTGCAACAGGGAAATTTCCCCTTGTGTTACACCACATTATTCTTTCCTTGATTCAACCAGCCAAAGCAAACATTTTTTTTATTTATGAAAGTGCTATATGAAAGTTGTCGATGTATTATATTGTTGTAAACATAATTGTCTTTTTTGGGGGGTTGGGGATGTCATTCCGCTATTACTATTGAAAGAGAAACGAAATAAAAGCATAAGTACGAACAAAAAGTAACAAAGTTTTGCCCACTCTAGTGCGTTTTATTGTACTGCACTCTATTTCGTTACAAGAGAGAAATCCAACAAGAATAACACTGGAAATAAAAAAAATCGGAAGGGGGAAATATTTATATTTCAAAGATTTGATATATTTACAAAAAAAGTATTATGCACATGTTGACCAGTATGCAAATGAGGGAATCGATGACTTAACACACTAAATATTTATGTTTAATTGCATTGTAATGGCAAGAACTGTATTTGATTTGCTAAACTTTAGTAACAAAGGAGCTTGTCATCGACTCACAATAGACTGAATAGTGAAATTAGTCTCTTGACACATTCCATGACCAATCGAATATGTTTTACATTTGGAGGGAAAAATAAATATTAGCAAAATGATAATACAGGTGAGTGCGTGACATCATCGGCTCCTTTATTTGCATGACTGTACTGATGATGCATACGTCACTCTTCAGTTTTAAGGAAATTATAAATGTCGTATTTTTGTTTATCGATCCGATTTATTTGAAATTGTCAGTGTTATGCTTGTTCAATTTTTCTTCATTCGATTCATTTTTAGTTGGGGTGGACTTGAGCTTTGAAAGGAAATTAAGTTCAATGAAATTTGAATTATTGTAGGCTATAAGTACAGTATATCTTATTTTGAGAGGAATGCTCTTCAGAATAATAGCAACAGAGAGCTGAAGTGTTCAGTCTAAAATTAAAAAGAGGGTCGTGTGTTCGAATCCCACCACGGTCTGGCGTCCTTTGGCAAGACGTTAATCCACACTTTGCCACTCTCGACCCAGGTGCTACCCCGTAGTATGTGAAAGTCATCGTAGCTTGTCCAGTACCGTGTGCGCCTCACCGGCGACTGACTGGAATACTCCTAAGGGAGTGGAGGATGTGCACACATTGTGTACGGGAATGACAGATTGAATCCGATGACCGGGGTGATAATATATATGTAAAGCGCTAAGACACGTCGTTCCAATGTATTAAGGGCTATATAAAAGCGGATTACTATTATTATTAAAAGCCCAATTAACTCTGAAGATTACTAAGTCAATCTCTGGTTCAATTTTGATGACTAATAATAAATCACAAGTCATGCAGGTGCATAGTAATTGACTCTTTACACTCACAATGAGACAGCAGCCACCCTGTTACAGCACATTTTGGTACAAAAGTGCCGTAATGTTGCGACACATTTTGGTAACATCTCCTAATTTAGTCTGTAACTACACAAGGAGGTAGATTATGGTTTATTAATAGTTGGTTTCTTTTTTTTTTACAAGCACATATACTAAACCCATTTGGTTTACCAAACTGTACCGTTTTTTATTTTTTTTTCCAATCAGTAATTACACGTTCTAAGCTCTAAATGGCTGTCGACCATCATTCTTGAGGCACATCCTAACTCTTTTTAGATTTTTTTTTTTTTTTTTGGGGGGGGGCTTTCTATTGGAAATGTACCCTAACACCCCTCCCATTCCTTCAATTTATTCGACCAAAACCTGTCCACCCTAACATGAGCCAGTTGGCTCTAATGAATTAAAAGTTACTTCGAAATCGGATCAGTTTCTCGCTGAGTTAATATGCAAAATGAGTGAGTAGTTGATTACACACACCACTGTTTCTTTTGTATTTTAATATTGAATATGAAAATTCCATTTTAATTGATTTGATAACAAAGGAGTTTTGACTAAATTATAATTAGCTATAGTAACTACACTTCAAGTGTATTAAACATTGGGTCAAATTTACAATTCTTTAAAGGTAAAGTCCACCCCAGAAAATTGTTGATTAGAATCGATAGAGAAAAACCAAACAAACATAACGCTGCAAATTTCATCGAAATCGGATGTAAAATAAGAAAGTTATGACATTTTCAAGTTTCGCTTATTTTTCACAAAACAGTTAAAATGCACAACTCAGCGATATGCAAACGAGAGAGTCGATGATGTCCATCACTCACTATTTCTTTTGTTTTTTATTGTTTGAATAATACAATATTTCAATTTTTAAAGATTTGACAATAAGGACCAACTTAACTTAACCATAAACTGTAAAATAATGGTAATTCCACATGTTCAGGGAGAATAAAACTTTGTTTCACTTGACAAGGAGGAGAAAATTAGAATATTTCATTTAATAAAATACAAAAGAAATAGCGAGTGGGTGACGTCACCAGTCTGCCAATTTGCATACCGACCAGGATGTGCATATAACTGTTTTGTGAAATTAAGCAAAACTTTAAAATGTCATAACTTTCTTATTTTACATCCGATTTTGATGAAATTTTCAGTGTTTTGCTTGTTTGATTTTTCTCCTTTTTTCAAATCAACTTTTTGTTGGGGTGGACTAGTCCTTTAAAGATAAAAATTATACCAAAGATTAGTGTGTGATGTCACCGATTCACTCGTTTGCATACTTGGCGTTTAAACGAGTGAACAAGGTTGGGGGATAACTTGAAAAATAAATCATTTTTTATGTCACTAAATAAATTTTGCTCGCGCTTCATGCTCGCATTGTCTGTTCGATGAGATACATAGAGATTCAAATATCAAGTTTTTAAGTCAATATACAAAACATATTTCAACTCGTACATCGAGCTTTCATTGTTTTGTTTAACATTTTTTTAAATAACGTTCTGTACATTGGTAGAGGGAAAATTGGGGGGGGGGGGAGCAAAGGCAGACGCGCAATATTTGCATGTTTCACAAATTCGAGCGCGAGATACAATTTTCAATAAGGCCCTACTGACTTGAAAGGGCCATGTTAAAGGTCAAATCCACCCCAGAAAATGTTGATTTGATTCAATAGAGAAAAATCAAACTAGCATAACACTGAAAATGACATGAAAATCGCATGTGAAATAAGAAAGTTCTGACATTTTAAAATTGTGCTTATTATTTTTTACAAAATAGTGATATGCACAGCTCGGTGACATGCAAATAACACAGACGATGATGTCCCTCACTCACTATTTGAATTATACATTATTTCATTTTTGCAGTTTTGACAATAACGACCAACTTAAGTGAACCGTATATATTATAAACTATGCTAATTCCACATGTTCAGGGAGGAATTAATTGCTGTTTAACTGTTTTGTGAAATAAAGCGAAAATTTATAATGTAATAACTTTCTTATTTTACATCCGATTTTGATGAAATTTTCAGTGTAAGTATACTTGTTGGATGTTTTTCTTTTTATTAAAATCAACTGTTTGTTGGTGTGGACTTGTCCTTTAAGGACTATTTTCAGTGACACGTGACAATGATAACTCACCTGAAAATCTTTAATATTCAGCATTTTTTTGAAATTATGAACATGAAGGATGCAAAATAATAACAACTCGGTAGACCAGCAGCACCATGATTGATGCTGCTGAGTAGGGCCATCCTCCCGTTTTTCATATATCAATTCAAATGTATCATTTTATATGTATTGTTTTTTTGTTTTTTAACGGAAATAAATTCAATTCAAAACTCTAATCACGAGAAGAATATTTTTTCCATATTGGATATTTCAATCAACAGCCAGTGCGAAGAGCGAGCGAAATTTCGAATTTTAAAAATGTATTAACCCATGCATCATGCACCCTATTCCAGCGGCGTAACAGGGGTCGGTGGCCAGGGGGGGCAAGAGCCAAAAATTTCCCGGTCATATCATGGTATGAACAGGCGTAATGGTGTAATGAGGCGACTATTTTGAGAAGGCCAGATATTGCGTATCGGGCAGAATTTATCTTTAAAAACAGTTGCAAGCGAGCGAAGCGAGCAAGCAAAAATTTGGACCTTTTTAATACAAAAATCCAATTTTGTGATAGATTTTGACATGATATCCAGAAAATAATATATTTCACTCTTCTCTCTTTAGATTCCTTTTTTGTGGTCTGTAGGCCACTGTGAACAGGATTCTTTGTGGAAGTAGCGTGAAGAGTAAAAAAAGAAGAAAAAAAACAGGGGAGCAGTATAGCACATGTGCTAAAAAGCTGCTTTATATAAGTCCCGAGCGAGCGAAGCGAGCGAGAAAAAAAATCACCTTTTCATGAGAATCTAACTTTGAGCTATTTTTTTACATTATATTCAGTAAATAAAATCATATCCTACACTTTTCCTTTGCTTTTCTTTCCTCTTTTTTTATTATTCTTGTTTGTAGAACTTTTGGGGGCCATGGCCCAACCCTTCCATACGCAGTGCTGTGCGGTTGGGGTCCGGGCGGAGCTCCCGGAACTTTTTGATATCAAAGCCATTTAAACCTCGCAGATTGCCGCTATTTTAATCAAATCGTGGTCATATACAGAATATAGCTTGTAGACAACACATTTATTCAACCCGGTTGCATAATGAACCAAATATTTTTAAGGGGCAAAACATAGCAATGTGGGAAAATTTAAAAAAAAAAGTCGCCAGCATGCAAAACGAGCTGGAAAAAAAATTACCAATTGAAATTAAATTCTAATTATGTGATAGCTTTTTCCATTATATTCAGCAAATAACGCATTTCATTGTTTCCATTCATTTCATTATACGTTGTCTCCTACAATTTCTTTTATTTTCTCTTGGGTGTGGAACCAAGACCCCCCGCACCTGTATGCCAGTGATTGATTGTGATTGAACGGGGGGCGTTATAGAGCCATTTGAAGGTTATAACGAAGAGCCCCTACTGCGTGGGGTCTGGGGCAAAGCCCCGGTAGCTTATTTGCATAAAATTTAGCAAGCTTATAGCACAATGTTGTATGAAGTCCGTCTTTTTTCCCGCTCTTTAATTTCAATCATCGGCAGCCCGGTCGTGTTATTATTTGTTTTCCTTGTCCCTTTTCTTTTCCAATTTAGCTTTTGACTAACCCTCTCTACCTTCGTTTCCCGCCGCATTGGTTGCCATTTTGTCATCTTTTAATTCATTTCCCACCGTGCTATTGCATTACGTAGGCCTATTTCGGAATGATTTGTTCTTTCTCAAATGTTCTTCTTTCGTACATTTTCCCGCTTTCCTTCCTTTTCCATTAAAAAAAAATAGTTTTTTCTTCGTTTTCTTTTCCCTTTCCTTTCCTTCCCCTTTCCCTTTCTTTCTCCCTCCTTTTTTTTTCTTTTTCCTGTTTTTCTTTTCTTTTCCCGGTGAAATCCGCCAGGGGGGGCAACTTGCCCCCCCTGCCCCCCCGCCTGTTACGCCACTGGACTGCCCTATTCATAATTACAAAAGAATTTATGTCAAGTCTTGAGGCCTTAAATTTCGTGCTCTTATTAAGCCTATTCGAATAATATCCTTTTTCATGAATTGCTAATACTTAAATAATATTGTTCCTTTTTCAGATTAGAATTAATATGAACAATTTCCGCTTGCGCTTAGGAAGAGGAATGGGAAGATAGTTATCGTTTTCAAAATGTGCTTAGCATGTCCCGTTAATACATCAAAGGAAAACAAAAATCACCTCACGCTTCGCGTTCACATTATTAATTTACATTGTAATTTTACTGTACAATTGTAATGAAATTGTAAATTGGTCCTTTCAGTCCTGTTGCCAGCCTATATAATATATTCGATAGATAGTTAACGTGTTGAATAAAGTTTCTACGTTACGTTATATATATATATATATATATAACGTAACGTAAAAAAAAAAACAATGCGTGCGCGAAGCGCGAGCTTAAATGTTTGTATATATTGACCCAAAACAGATATTTTAAGGACTATTTTAGGAATCCGTTATGAGTATACGTATCTCATTATAGTCATCTAATGCGAGTGCCAATGCGCTTGCTGATTTTGTTAGAATTACATCTGAACACATGAAGCACTTATAGTCATTGTAATCATGATTAACATACGCATCTCACTAATCGAAGAGCGAGCTGAAAATTTAGGAAATTCACGCCGGAAGGGGGGCATTTTAAGGCTTATTTGTAGGAATTCATGAAGACCATACGTATTTCACTAACCAAATGATGAGAGCGCGAAGCGCGAGCTAAAATTTTTGATATTCAGAAAAGGGACATTTTAAGGATCGATTTTACTAATTTTTAGGAATTCATAAAGTGCAGACTTAAATTATCAATCCACTAATAGGAATGTAAGCACGAACAGGAAATGTTTTATATTAAGACCTTAAAATGGGGGCAATCACTTTAAGTAGTCATGAAAAAGAAGCATATGTCACTATGCATAAAACAATAACTTGAAGTGCGAGGAAATATATTTGGTGTATATTAACTTGAAAACGGGAGGTTTTAGTACAACAGGATTATATATCTCGTTAAACAGAAAGTGCGAGCATCAGGAACAATGAAGACATATAGGCCCTGAGCAAATTATGTTTCATAAATTTATGAAAAAAAAAGTTTCCTGTATAATATAACATTATAATGAATAAAAATTTCTTTTTTCCTACGACGTTTCTCTTTCTTTCTCCCTCTTTTTCTCCTCCCCCTTTTTTTTGTGGCCAGCCGATGGGGGGTGGGGGGCACGTGCACACCGTAGTTACGACACTGATTTAAAACGTGCTTAAATTATTTCAGATCTGATTATATCAGGGACGGCGATCCGGGTGGGGGGCACAGAGAAAAAAAGAGAACAATCCAAGAAACATAACTCTAACATTTTTTATCAAAATCGGATGTAAAATAAGAAAGTTGTGACATTTAAAATGTTCGCTTAATTTTACATAACAGATGAGTTTTCTGGTCGGTATGCCAATGAGGAGGCTGATGACGTCATCCACTCACTATTTCTTTAGAATCTTATTTTCAAGTGAAACAACGAATAATTCCTCCCTGGACATGTGGAATTTGCATTGTTTAATACTATATGGTTCATCCAAGTTGGTCCTTATTGTTCAATCTATAAAAAATGAAATATTGTATAATTCAAACAATAAAAAACAAAAGAAACAGTGAGTGAGGGACATCATCGACTGTCTCATTAATTTTTGCATGTCACTGAGTTGAGCATATAACTGTTTAGTGGACAAAAAAAAGGGAAACTTTAAAATGCCATAACTTTCTTATTTAACATCCGATTTTGATGAAATTTTCAGCATTATGCTAGTTTGATTTTTCTCTATTTACTCAAATCAACATTTCCCCGGGGGTGTACTTGACCTTTAACTCACTTCCTGACATACTTGAACATCCTCGTTTGCTACTCTGCAATAAGTATCGGGTATAGTTTGTTAATCTGAAGGCGCCTTTGTATAGAACGTTGAAAAAAAGTGAATAAACGACAAAAAATTATAATGAATTAATCATGATTAAAAAAAATAGGTCCTAAACTTGAAGCTAGACGTTTGACAAGCAATCGGTCTATAGTGGAAGTGCGGTGACGATGGCGAAATATCACTCTTCCACAAAATCGCAACAGATAATGTATTGAGATGTAGGCTAATATAATATAGAAGCCGGTTCATACGTAAGCCTGGATTTAGTTATGTTATGATATCAAGCTACGGTAGGGCAATGATACCATGGTGATCGTGGCGTAGTGTGCTTTATTGAAAACGCTGCAAGCAACAATGTGACAAGCTACTGTTGTAAGCTATAACTATCGAGAGAAACCGCCCAATGATAAATCATTTGAAAATAAATTGCGTGTTTTTCTCCTTATCATTGAAAGCGCAAAACTGGCAATGGCAATGATCAGATCGTGTTGGCAAGTCAAATGAATAGTTTGGATTCCCGCAGACTCCTCCCAGACTCCTAAACAGGATAAAGAAAAGCGCAATTTTTAAATCTCTTCATCATCTCATACTTAGAGCCATTTTAGCCTCATCGTTTCATACCAGTGCAAAACTTCGTTGGTAAGCATATTTTCATAATTATTGATGCAGGTTTCAATAGTCGTTCGTATTTCGAAAGGGAACTTTAATAAGATACCCTTTTAATTCCTTAAACGCATTATACTTGGTATAATTTCTTGATCCCATATTGTGAGGTTTCAATGAGAGCGAAATTTTTACATACTAATATAGCTTTCCAACCCGTTGTTTGATAAAATTTGTCTTGATATAAACTTTAATCTTTACCAAACCTGAAGACATGCTGGTTTTTGTTTATGTCCTTCCCAGTAAAAACCTGTTTTGCAGAACATAGAGAGAAAAGTAAACGATCGGTATAACGCGGAAAATTTAATGAAAGTCGAATAAGAAGATAAATTAAGTTATGGCATTTTTCGCTTTTACTTCATCGTACTAGGTACTTATGACGTCGCACACTTGCTATTTCTTCTTTTTTTTCAATTCAAATAAACATTTATTTTCTTCCATTTTATTACATTTTTCGAAAATATTAATTCATACAAAAATCAATATTATGAAGAATATAAATATGTACATGTTGGGTTTTTTGTATTTTATTGGATGAAATGTCAAATATTTAAATTCTTTCCTCCAATAGGGTATAACCAAGTTTTGATCTCTCATGGAAAATGCAAAATTATAATTGTCCTAATTTACTTTGATTTGGTTATCATTCTCTTTATCATAAATCATATCATTTAAATGTTTATAAGTGCTGCCAACAAATAGCGTTAAAAAGCAAAGGCGACAAAGCATAGCCCTGTGGAAGGAGGATATTTTAGTGTTTCACAATGTTTATTCGATATGGAACCTGACAATGCTGCCGAATGACACCAAACATAAATTATATAACTACGGTCCAACAGGGACAAGGCGGGATTTGATCTCAGGGGCTAGGAAGACTTCACCCGATATATTTTGGCGATGTTAGTGTTATAAGCTATGATGTGTATATTGTTAGGCGAGGTACTAGAACAGTGTCCTGAATTCGATAAGTTTCGAATAAATTTTTATTCAAAATTAGTCGTAATTTTTTTCAGAATATCGTGTATTTTGTTGGATGTTCGAAGGATGTTGGTACAAAATAACTCACATTATACCCTGCAGCAAAGAAGCGCTTGATTGTGGTCTTTACTATACTGGAAAGAACAGACTGGGCTATATTCTGAAGTCGGGTATATATACATTGGAACTTGGTCTAACTGTGGGCTAAAATATTATGGGAAGCAGAAAATGTATTATTTTTATGTTCGTATAATTCATGTTCTTATGATCACTTGGAGCTTCTGCCATGCTAGATAATGGTGGAGAAAACTATAAATTCGGTTATTATTCCCAGACCAATATGAATAATCTGGGTATCAAAATAATGATATTATCAATAGAACCTGAACTGTTACAAGTTCGTGTCACAGTTAGCTTTCCATAGTTTAACCACAACTATAGACCAAAGTTTAAATTGTCCCCGACTTGATAATTTGTAAATTTCAAATGATGTTTCAATTATTATCTTGTCCCCGTGCCTTTCATTTTTTTAATAATAATTTTCTTTTTTTTTCTCTTAAAGAGATCGAGAATCAAACACCACCATCATGTCTGAACGCAAGGCCGTTATCAAGAACGCTGATATGTCAGAAGACATGCAGTCTGATGCAATTGAATGCGCTACCCAAGCTCTCGAGAAGTTCAACATCGAGAAGGACATCGCTGCCCACGTCAAGAAGGAGTTCGACAAGAAGTACAACCCAACTTGGCATTGCATTGTGGGTCGCAACTTCGGCAGCTACGTGACCCATGAGACCAAGCATTTCATCTACTTCTATCTGGGACAAGTCGCCATCTTACTTTTCAAATCAGGATGATTTTTTTTTATTGGAATTATTTTGAGATCTTTGTATTCTGCTAAAGACACCGTCCATTTCCAACATGTGAATTATTTTTTTTAAAGAAATCTTGTACGTAGTATTATTTCACGAACTAAAAGGAAATATAAGTACTAAAGTGACGTCAGGTTCTGAAAACAGGTTGTATATGGAGGGGACACCTTGTGGACCACTGAGCTCATGGTTTTAATCAGCTCGTTATTCATACGCCTACAAAACAGCTGCACTAGAAAATCACGTATAGTAAAAATGATTTATGCAACTCGGTTTATCATGTTTAGTATGTTATGAACTCATCAGATATTGTTATAATAAGAAAAAAAAAACAATGCTTAATTTCTTATATTTACTTTTCAGAAGTTGTTTGATTTAAAGAAAGTATCAAACTGTCTTTCTTTAAATTCATAAGTACATGTAGAGAACAATAATTGCTTCATTATGTTTTTACTATGTTAGTAAGTCAGAAGTAGATAACTGCATACAAAATCAGTCCTATATTTATTCTATGTCATAAGCATGCATGCACTTACAGAACCGTCCATCAAACAGTCCTCAAATGCGTACTTATTTCTTTAATAAATGGTCTTCATAGTCCAAAAAAGTTTAGCAACAATTTACAAATTTTGGGGTATACATATATATTCACATTCATTTCTGTTGGCAAAAACGAAAGTGAGTAAAATATTTCGTGGGTAAATTCTTGCGCAGTAAAATTTACGCAACATCAAATGTTATTTTATCAAACAAAAATACACGCTCCCATTCAGACAATATCGGATAAACATGTTTTCATAGTCCCAAACTACCATACTGACTGAAGGTTTACCTGGACGCTGGAAAGGGTAACTTCATATCAGAAGTAGATAACTGCATACCAAATCAGTCCTAGTACTATTAATGTCTTATGTCATATTAAGCATGCACTTTTAGAATCGTCTATAGCAGGGAGAATACTGAAACAAAACAAATGAATATTGTTCCTAATAATAATAATAATAACAATAATAATTAAAACATTACCACGGCGTTCGCTTGCCCAGAAAGAATGATCTTTTGGCATATCTGGAGTAGTATTGTTCACCAAGCTATATACTGTTTCGGAATATACGATGGTGTGTCCAGTTTAACATTAAAATGCAAGTACAAAATATCAATTGAATCGATATTTTCACCCAAAGTTTGGACTAGATTTTACCATATTTTTGAGAACGTTTAGAAAGAGAATTTAGATAGATTGTCTTAATTCCGTGCGAGGGCGAGCACTGCTGCACCATTACTTACATTATACAATTTTATTTGATATAATTTTTAATGGAAATATTTGAATAGGAGGGCTGGGCGAGTGGGGGAAGAGAAGTATGGTTGTTTTAATCTTTACTTATTTGATAAAAAATATTGACTTGTATAAAGCTCCATCTTCTGTAAAGATAATTATTGTTCACTGTATTTGTTTTCTGAATTATACATTTTTTTCTGGAATAATAGTATAAGATATATTATGTACATTTTACAAACAATCAACTTAAATCGAATAAACGATAATAGATGGACATTAACCGGAATTCTTCCTTTTTACCACTTTTTTAACTTAGTGGTTCTTGTCTTAAATGGAACTATATCGAAGAAAATCTTGTTGTTTTATAGACTGGAACCTGTGAGTAGATTTTTAGAGTGGTTTTAGTTGAATGCGATATGAGTTCTTGCTTTTATTTATTTAACTGTGTCCATCCGTATAAAAAGATTACTATGCTGCCTCATGAACATATCATGTTTAAAAAATATGACGTATTATACACAATTTATCTTTGTGTGGGGAGGTATTATGTTATTTATCATTGGTTCTTGATTGTACATTGATTGAATGGAATATTAAAATACTGATTAAAAAAAATATATATTGTTTTCAATAAAGTTCATTATGATGTCAACACTTGACCCATGTTCCTTGTGCTATTGAATGCTAGACTTGCAATTGGCATATATTATCTACCAACATGACCGGCATGTTGCGTTGTCCTCCATACTAGTGACGACATTATCATGATTATAATAATGTCAGTTTATTTTAGTTGGTCTGTCAGTATGACAGATCACTTCTTATGTTCTTTATGATATACATCTTTTTCATTCTCAATATTTGTGCATACCATCACACCATATACGGCTAATCGGGTATTCATGTGGCCATATTTCGGGCCATGTTAAGGCGAATCCTACCAAATTCAAATTTGGTATGTGGATGTTTTTCATATCCTCTTCAGTGATAAAAACATATATGTACACACACACAAGCACCCACCCTTACACACACACACACACACATATACATACATAATATATATAGATACATACATTATATTATGTATAAAAAACGATGCAAATGTGACACCATCACTTCGGTACTGCATTGTTATTAATCGCCTAGTCACAATCATGACAATAGTATATCAGTCTACACCAAAGATTACCCTCAGCGGAAAGTTTTTTGTTTTGTGCTTTATGATACACACACACACACCTTCCCCACGTACGTTTCGTTTGGGACTCAGTTTATCTTCCTCTATGTATGACTAATAATCAATGAATAATTAATGCACATTACTAACAAAATAAAGTATTTCGTCGAATGTTACTAATAAATAGATCAATATAAAAAATTCAATTCAAACGTATAAAATTAATAAATAAACAAATTAATTAATTAATTAATAACAAATATATTTTAGTATGCTTAAGGATGACGAGAAAAACGTGTTTTTTACTTCCACTTTAGTAATAAATAAACCTATGAAACATTAAACAAAAAAATCTTATGAGGCAAAGGCGTTGAGTTAATTGATCATAAATTAAATTGTTGACAACTCGCATGTGAAACCAAAAAGTATCTCAGTTCTTAATCCAATGTTATCCAGTATAAGTACTTCACAAAATGATACAAAAGCAAGAGGATCATAAAATTGTATCATGATATATTATTTTAAATGGTTTTCTCTTTGATATAAAACCTATTCCAAAGCGTGGACTGTGATGTAAATTTCATGATAGCTTCTTGACATCCATTCCCTAAATTTAGACAGATGCTCAAAGAGCCCTCTTATACTAGGAAAATAACAATATCACGGAAAGAGGGCACTCGATATTTTATGTTTTCTTTCACAGAAAATCGGTGGTTGTTACCAAAGCTAAAGAATACTCTAAAGGGGTACTTCATACTGAGCAAATCGCTTTAAATTCCTTTAAATTCCATTTAAATCTGTTGAAAAATAACGAAAACACAGAACTTCAAATTTTAGCCATATTTTGTGAAAGCAGTTACTAGTATGCACGGCGCCATGAATGTAAAACAGGTTTTGCTGATCATCATGTCCCTGCTTTCCCTTTTCTTAAGTTATCAGATGAAATCAAAATATTTTCATAATCATTTTCTTACATGCGTTATGATTATTTTTCCCTTGCATCAAAGTTCCAGCAATATTCGAACACAAGAAATCAGTTTGTAATCCTCTTTTTCTTTTCATTCTCGGATCGGAGGACAAAATGTGAAGAAATATAATATAATATGATAAAATTCAAAAGCATAAGTGGAGATAAGACATCAGCCAGCTCACTGCATATTAATTTCTGCTTTCCCACCTTCTCAAGTCTGGTGAAAAATGACGCCATTGTTACCAATGCGTTGCCAACCTTAAAATACCTTGGTCCGTGATAATACTAAATTGCAGCGTCACTATAGTGTTACAAGCCATAGTTGTAAGCTACCAGTCTAATGGGTAAACATCCAATGAAAACTGGTTCGCACAATTATCTCTTTTTTCCCTTCTCGTGTCAGCAATCGAGCGAAGAGCAGCCGTGGCAACAACAGAGAAAACGCTTTTCAATAATATACCCAGCTTTCTATCATTATAGATCGCCTTTTCATTTAGGTGGAAAAACCGGGAATCGACAGGTTCAAAAATATAATTCGCATTGTCTTTAATATCCATTGCCAGTGAATCCGTCTTTGAGTCTCCTCTCGTCATTATTGAGTTTTACGACTAAATTTCTTGGGTAAGCATATTTATAATTATTTTTCTTTAATTATTAATAAGACGTAGGCCTTTTATTTCCTATTTAGATGTAGGTCTTATACTAGTTGCCTACACGTATTTTGTGTACGTAATTGTATTTACAAAATGATCCACAACTAAAGAAAGAAGACAAGAGACTAGAGAAAATGGTAAATAATGGTATTGTTAAGACGGGTGTTATGTTAAAATTTGTCAGAAAATTTAGCTTTTATTTATAAAATGTCATTTCCCTCAAACTGTTTCACCCACTATATACGCCACATAGTACAGATGTATTTTTTACACGCTATTCTCAAAGACTGCTGTTATATAGAAGGGGCACTGAACTTTATTTTTGCACATTCTCGCTTAGAAATGCAAGGGGTTTGAAAACAAATTTAACATACCAACAGTAACAGGGTATTTTTTAATCTTCAACTTCACTTTCCCTCACTCTCAAACAGGAGACAAAAAGGGGGAATTAGATACCGCAGAATAGTCATATACTACTTGTATTTACGAATTGAGATATTACGAATTGGGGCGTCATGGTCTCGTGGCTATAACTCTCTTCTTTCAATCTGAGGGATGTGGGTTCGAGCCCAAGCTATGTGCTGCACTCCGGGGGGGGGGCACTCAGTATATATGCACAGTGGGTATGTGCCGCGGAGGGGACCCCCATTTTTACACTCAAATTTCCGTTCCGAGGCATAGCATTTTTGTCTTATTGAGAAAAAGAACAAAGGAAGCCGCTCCAGAGCATTGCATTTTCTTCTTCTCGAGAAAAAAAGAAGAAAAAAATCCGCTCCAGGGCTTCGCATATTTTCCGTTACGCCGTTCCGGTCGCAATTTTGGTGAAAAGCGGCCGCAGCTCGCTGTCCGACCATCGCCTCTGCGCTAGCGCGCCCGTCAGTCGTGCCGCCGGGCTAGCTGAATGTACGTTCCATAGGGATGCATACGCACTCGCACGCAGGCCACCCGTTCCAAGGACCCCCGTTTTCACAAACATTTGTAGTTCCGAAGCCCGTTCCGAGGACCCTCCTTTGTACATTTAGCCCGCTCCAAGGCCCCCGTTTTTTGTCTCGCCCGCGGCACACCCCTACCACTTTTTTGGTCGAGTGCCCCCCCCCCCCCCCAACCGGGGCTGCACTCAATCCAGGTGTCGGTGAATGGGTACCTGATATAGGAATTTATTTCTGTAAACGCAGCGCGCGTAACATCTACTCTGCTAAAGCCAGGGTAATTATGCTGCATTATTATAAAACGCAGAGACTTCTTATACAAGTAAGCGTTAAACGCTAGCTATATAAGCAAGTATAATAATAATTATTATTATGGGAAAAATGGGATGTGTGCCCATTCGATTGCGCCAAATTTTTTCGAGATTTGCTCACGTAGCAAAGTTAGAGTCTGTCTAAAAGTGTGTTATTAAAGGAGAATGACACCATTGCTTTGTGAAGCAGAATCATCAAAGAACGAGATCAACGAAAGTTTGAGAACGAGTTTGAATACGAATGTCCAGATCACTAATGTATTGGACATCCCCTAATAATTGGCATTGCGACTAAGAAGTTTGAAGTCACACTTGCCATTTCTTTTGTATATATAAACTTTACTTAAATCTCACTTTTATCAAGACTACTAAGTACTATTCGTAAATCAGGGGGGGGGGGGTGGGACGACATTTTGATAGAGGCTCGCTAAATATGTCGGTTTGTTCTATGGCCAAAAATCATGGTTTGTGCCTTTGACAGTCATGTTTGTGGTATATTGTAGGTGTACAAATGCCCACGATCAATTAGGCAAAGCAAATTTTCGGAATATTTCATTTCAATGTCTATTTCGAACAATAAAATATGGATTTGGATTTGGATTTCATTTCATATTTATATCCTACACGTTACTCCTCGTACCGTAAACCCGTAAACGATCTAGTATAGTAGTACACAAAACATTTAGAAACCACGGCCCAGAGAACGATTTGCCCAATCATATTAAACTCAATATACCGTATGCAGTGGCGTAACCACGTGCCCCCCCCCCAAGAAACTTAGTGGGGAAGATGAAAGTATTGGATATTTTATTATATATATTATACTATATTACATCAGATTTTTTTCATAATTTTATGAAACATTGCTTAGGGCCTATGTGTTCATCATTCCCGGTGTTCGCATTGTCTGTTCAGTGAGATATATAACCATGTTGTACTACAAAACATCCCGTTTTCACGTCAATATACACCAAATATATATCCTCGCACTTCGAGTTATTATTGATTTTTGTCGTGACATATGCTTCTTTTTTAAGATTACTATAAGTGATTGCCCCTTTTAAGGTCTGAATATAAAACATTTCATAAAACAATTCAGCTCGCGCTTCGCGCTCGCATCATGAGATACATATCCGTTTAATGGCACAGTCCTTAAAATGTCTCTATTAGGTCAGCATACCTGGCAATTGAGCGCACTTCGCACGCCCAATAAGGGACTCAAATTTTTTGCTAGTGCCCCCCCCCCCTCAATGCTGTGACCCACGGTACGCCACTGACCGTATGTTTGTGTTTTTTTCTTTTAAAGCTTCGTTAAAAAAAATATCATTATCTCTTACCTGCATTCGCACCCACTAGCACACTTCATTTTTTTCAATTTTTACTTTTTTCCCCTTTCTTTGATGATTTGTGGGATCACAATCTTTCTTAACAAATATTTTTTTTTTTTTGGGGGGGGGTTCCATGTAGCCCATCCCTCTTTGGTTGCTATGTTTCAATCATTTTTTGCTCACCTATTTTGCCGCTGGATGTTTTCTGTTCATTTGAGCTTACTATTATTGTAGTATGTTTATATTCTGCTATTATAAGATTGTCACATGGTTATAATGTACTTTGTCTGTCATGTTATTATGTCCATGCGTTGTAAAATTATTTTGTTTATTCAATAAATGCAGAAAATCCCGAACATGTTATCAATTTATTTCAAAATTAATAGATAACCTGCCACCATGACTGACCGTAAGGCTGTCGTCAAGAATGCTGATATGTCAGAAGACATGCAGCAAGACGCCATCGAGTGCGCCACCCAAGCCATGGAGAAATTCAACATCGAGAAGGACATCGCTGCCTACATCAAGAAAGAGTTCGACAAGAAGTACAACCCGACCTGGCATTGCATTGTGGGTCGCAACTTCGGCAGCTACGTAACGCACGAGACCAAGCATTTCATCTACTTCTATATGGGGCAGGTGGCCATCTTGCTTTTCAAATCAGGATGATTTCCTTCACCCATATTAGTGTCCTAGGACTGTAGGATTGTCTTTCAGAGGGGCCTTATTTAACGTTAACCTTTGTAGACTTTTGAATCGCAAAGTTATCAACTCGTGACTGTGAACTCAGTAATTCGTTGTTATTCATAATGGGTATTTCCATAAGGAACCCACTTTGTGACATGCTTATTTTTACCCTAAAATCAGTAAATCATCTTTTTGTTGAAAATTACTACTAGGAATGGTCTTATTGAGAAAGTCCCTTCTAAATGGGAATATAGTCAGAAATAAAATCAGAGCAGAAAAGCAGTCACCATACTGGTTTGTATAATAGGGCGCAATTGTGTTTTTCGTTTAAAGGTGGACACCAAGATGCCAAATTCACTTTTGAGCACCCCAGAACAAGTTAAATATAATATTTAAGTTGATTTCAGAGAGAGTGGTCATAATGCAAGTCAGTAATCCATTCAGCTAATCAACAATACTTTTTTTAGATTCTAATGTAATGCTGGAAAACTAATTTTTCACAGTCTCACATGTAAGTGCGCCAAAATGATTATTCGTCTATTCTCCATTTTTTTTCAAAGTGTGCTTTGAAGTAGTCATTATTTATCAATGTATGTAAAGATCGCACAAATAGGATGAAATTATGTCGAATTTGTAGCAAATAACATTAAGATTAGAAAATTAAAGTATTGACATATCGTCACAATGTAATATTTTGGGAGACATCAACGTTATCTGTTGAAGATAATAATAGCCATATTTTCATAATGTTCTATAAACTATAGCCCCTCCCTTTGGAAGGGTAAATGTGGATTCTACAATCAAAAGTTAGTGTTTCCTATATGTATCTCATTTTGAAGACACCAAATCTTACACGGTGAACACATTTTTGAGATTCTCTAATGCCTCCTGACAATCATTTCTTGAATAATTTCAGGTTACAATTATTTTCAAAATCAATTTGTTGTCTATTATTTCTTTCCATGTTTCAAAAAAGATTAAATGACACTTGTTTGAATTTTACACTATAATTTCATAATGTGCAGTCGCTTTTATTCCAGGTAAAAAAAATAGTACAGTCAAACACACATTTTCCTTCTATGGAACCATGTGTTTTAATCAGCAACACGGTAAACATGTCGAAATTACTATTTCTTCATCGGCAAATCAGAAAATTTTGATTTTTTTACACATATTTTTGTTTTTCTACATTTCAATATATCACAGGTGCATAGGTCCCCAATAAGTTATTTTCAAATTGAATACTCCATGCAACAATCTGAAATTGGAAGAAAAAAAAAATATATATATATATACATACCGAAATGTGGCTTCAGGATGGTCATATATACACAAGGCAAATCTAAGCATTCCATCATCTGTATTGTTATTATATTTAATATTATCATTATGCCGATATCTCTCGGTGAATAATTAGGTGATTAAAAAAAATATTATATACTATGGAAATATATCCGACTTAGTTTTATCTCTGATGAGAAATAGAAGGATATGAAGAGATGTGCATTTGACTTCATTTTTTTCACTCATAATTGTATATAATAAGCGCCACTTATTTAAATTAGTCGCATATCCAGATGAGTTTATCACACTGTATTTAGTATAAAAAAAGATAGTGTCAGTACTATGTAGAAACAATTAACATGTAGAATCAGTCGCTATATAGCATGCGTTTTTACAGTATGTTTTGTAGTACACTTCAGAAAAAAATATTAAGTTGATTAACCAATGAACCTATATAAGAACTGTTGGGTAAAATAAAATTGTATGTGAAATGTAAAACGAATGGAGATTTCTTTACCACCAGATATGTTCATATGTTAACCAACCTGGAAAGTCGGTTAAAACACTATGCAAGTGTACGCAAAATAAGATTTAACATGTTTAAGAAATGTTATAGATGTGTTAGCTAAAAACTGCACTTTGTATAATAAAATCTGTATACTATTGACATTTAATAATGAGTAATAAATAAAATAACGAAATATTCCATCTCGATTTTTTCCTTGTCAATTCTGTTCGCATAGACGTCGATACAAAATTATAAAATTTATTCCTTAAGAATGTTAAAAGGCAAACGTGGCAAATAACACTCTTTGGTTTTAGCGGATTTTTTAGGTCTAACTTAACAATAATCAAAATCATGGGCCAATTCTATTGTAAATAGGTATTTAAATCTTGTCAATTTTATATTTCAATGCTATTTGAATTAGCTTTCCATACACCCAATTCACCTACTAATTAATAATAGTAATAATCACAGCATTAAAGGCGCTTAATACAGATATTTCTAAATGGTCAATTTTCTGACTATCAATTAACATGATTAAAGTGTAATAAAAATTATTACATTACCAATTTTAAGATTCGGGAGAAATAGAAACAAAAAAGATGCCCATGCACGTCCATGTAGACCACCCCAAAACTGATATACAGAGTTGGCTAATCTAAACATTAAAAAATTCTTTATTTGATGAAGGGAACTTGCATTATGAATGTATGTTGATAATTTATTCCATTGGATGGGGCAGATACAAAAGAGCTGAATAATTTGAAGGCCAAGAGTGAGGATGATTTATTATATGAAGAGCTCACTTGCAAAAGGGGTTAGGTCCATTTTTCATCAAATTTGATTTTTTGGTCTCAATGTATAGATTTTTAGTAGCTCTATATGATGTTACCAAAGAAAAGTTGAAATTCCTATTTAAAAGTGATCAAAAATGGCAAAGAAAAGTTACTTTTTTTCAAAAGGGGTTAGGTCCATTTCAGTTAAGTTGCAAAAGGGATTAGGTCCAAACCGAATTTTTTTTGGAAAATAATATTTTAAAAAATATGAATAAAGGTAGATCTCTTTTATACCCAATTTTATGTTATCATGGTAGGGAATCTTGAAAATTTAGTTTCGCATAAGAATATGCTATAAAGGAGAATTTAAAAAAAATGATTTTCTTGGAGTGGACCTAACCCCTTTTGCAAACAAACTCTTCTGAACAGCTCATTTGTCAAAAGGGGTTAGGTCCATTGTTCATAAATTTTATTGTTTTCTGTCTCAAAACCTCTAAATTTTTAGTCGCTTTGATGAAAACAAAGAAAATTTGAAATTTACATGAAAACGTAAATAAAAGTGGCAAAGAAAAATCACTTTTTTAATCAAAATAGATAGGATTCATTTCAGTTTACTTGCAAAAGGGGTTAGGTCCACAATGATAATTTTTAAAAGAATTTATAGAAAAAATTGAAACAAGTAGATTTCTTTTATACCCAATTTTATGTTCACATGATAGGGTAGAACATCATGACAATTTAGTTTCTCATAAGAATATTGCAGTAAGTGAAAATAAAAAACATGGTTTTTCTCAGAATGGTCCAAAGTGGACCTAAGCCCTTTTGCAACTAAACTCTTCATATCTAACATTTGGGGTAATAATAAAGAGGCCAGCATATCACCAGCCAGAAAAAAAATGCTTGCATGCATCTCCAAAGTCTTTAAACTTTGATGTTGTAACCATTACGTTAACTTATGCGGTCCCATGTCCTTTTGTAACTCCCAAATTAAGAGACGTGGCCCATTTTAGTCTTACCCCCCCCCCCCTCATTTTCAATGTGAGGGGGCAAATCAGGCCGTTTTTGGAGTGAGAACCCTTCATTTGACTTTTTCACTCTTCATAATTATGTATTAAACTTTGACTCCACCTATGACCATCACATACAATTCCATACATTTACATTTAACTTAGAATAGATCTGTAAATTTTGACCCAAATAATGCGTATGGTCATGAAAGTATCATTGTCCGGGTCTATAGCCCCGAGTATGCAGCCGAAAGTTAAAGTGTGACTAAAAAAGTTGTGACATCGTAAGATTTATTTTCAAGAATGATTGTACAATGTGGTTAATGCAATCGATCTCCATAATGTGTTTCTACAATCAAACTCTAGTCTTTGTGCTAAAGGGCCCGGGCATGGGTACGCTCTAAACCATTTAGTTGATTGATTTCTGCATCATGAACATTATCACCAGATCATTAAACTTCCATTAATGAATTGCACTATTTATAATAGGCATATGGGCGGATAAAAAGAAATCGACCAATTTTTAAATAACACCGGATAACATACTGTCCTCGAGATTTTTTTTAATTTACTTACTGATATTGGGTAATCGGTTTGCCATGTATCCCACCAGATTTTACCCAACTCTATAAACAATAATTGTCCATAAATTCTGGTTAAAATTCCGCATCACCCCGAGGGCCAACTTTATAAGAACAAGCAACTTTGGGGCAAAACTTGGGAATTCTAACTTTATCATATGAATCTCATGTAATTCGTTTAAACCTATTTGATACAGTGTTAGATCATGGACCTACCTGTGGTATAGGTCCATGGCTAGATGAATGTTCATAATCACACACCTGTACTTCGTAACAAAAATATTTATTTGATTTTCGTTTCAATCATTTCAGTGGGTTCTACTACAATTTCTCAAAAATGCAAATGATATACAATGAATATGCAAAACCAGAATTGCCCAACTTAAGTTCCCAAAGTTTGGTTTAAAAAAAAGAAAGAAAGATAATTACCCCCCCCCCCCAAAGAAGATAGTAATTACCCAACCGTTAATGCCCCCCCCCCCCTAAAAAAAAAAGATAACTACTGGCAGAGTGACTGAGCAAAATGTTCCCATCTCCCATCATCATGATGCTGGTAAAATATTGCCCAATATTAGAATGAAAACAATCGCTCAATAATTTTAAAGAACTAGAATGTTCAAATGGTTAATAATTGCCCATAATTATGATTTTACTTAACAAGCCAACAGTATCCCAACTATTTTCCCAACGTTTCAAGTGTACGCACAATCCATAACGGGCAACTACATCAATATAAAAAACAAAAATTTAAAAACCTATACCATATACACAAAATGAGTTGATTTCTTCAGAGGCTGTGACAAGAAAAAAAAAGTCCTCTCAAATTATTGTGACCCACTGCCATGCATTTTAAGAGCTAAAGGGTGGTTTTGTGCCCCTACCCCACTCCCTCCATCGCTGTACCATGATACTGAATGATAAAATATGTTGATCACTCGGATTTCCTCGTAGCTAGCTCCCACCATGTACCTATATGTACCTATAGGTCCGTGCTCCCAACTCCCGTTTTGGAGCGAAATGCGGTGCTGTACTTTGAACAATTATGTTACAAGCTACGATTGAAAGCTACAGTTAAAGTGGGAAATCATCCAATGAAAATCGCTCATGCAAAGCACAAAAGAAATTATTTCAATACAAATGATAAATATTGATGCCATGCCAACAGCAGAGGTAGACATGGTTTTACCGAAAGACCAACCTTTCATGCGTTTGTTGTATTAGGAAAAAAATACACACTGATCGGGCTCTCAAAATATAGGGCATTTAATCATAGGAATTCTTCATCCGAAATTGGACTGCATATTTATTGAGCAAGAAAGTAAAGGAAAACAAATTAAAAAAAACTCCATTCGAAGAGGGAATAATTATGAAGGATATTCAAGGTCATCAGACGCCATGTCTTACATGCATCATGGACCTGCTATAGGTACATGCATGCAAAGACCTATTGTGTTACAAGCTTCTGTGAAAAGCTGCCTTTGGATTAATGAACGGCTCAATCATGTCAATGGTGTGATACAGTTTTTTCCCCAATAATTTCGTTTCCACGTTTTCAACAATCATAATCAGAGCTGTATCGATAAATATTTCTATTCAGTTGTTCGTGCCTGTGTGAACACTAAGAAACTTGATTAGAAAACCGAGAATCGTTCTACACATGCCAAAAGTCAATTTTTCATAGTATTTTATGTCAACGAAACGAGATGAGAACTTGAGAGGGAATAATCAAGTTATAGAATCTAGAAAATAACTCGAAAAACTCGAAAAAAAAAAGCAGACATGGTTTTATCGAATTTAATTAGCCTCAAAGTCATGATAGCGTGACAAGCCCCTGTTAAAAGCTACTATTCAATAGACTTGATAGATTAACCATCCAATGACAAGGGATGAAATCTTTCAGGGGGCGTTTTCACAGTTTTGAATTAACATAATCCTAGCTTTGTCAATAAATGTTTCTTTTCTTTACCTGTATAATATGTGTTTGCGATTTCTTCATTGCCAACTGAACACATATTGAACATCTTGATTGGAATTCACGAGGCTTGCAAAACTACTTAAGTCGTCATTTTCATATTATTTCATTACTGGAGACAGAAATAGTCCTTTTGAGAAGTCGGGATCGGGATCCTGTTAGATGAAAAACTGTCAGAATTTGTTCATTCAAGTGTCTGGTAAGTTTAAGTCAACTATCAAACCTAATATTTTATTAACCTTGGGGATATACTTTGAATTGAAAAAAGAAGGAAATCGACCCCAAAATTCTGTGGCGTTACACAAGCCCAGGACAAGCAGCAAGTTCGGCATTCCAGCGCTTCACTGCATCGCCTTCATAGTGTACATAACGCTGGTGTATTAAAACGTTTAACGTGCTCCTCTAATTACACACCTAAATTCAAACTTATATTATTGTATCATTTCGGTGACATAGTTCGATGCATGTCTTTATGAATATTCAGTGGGCATATTGATATCCCCACCTGTTCTTTTTTGTTTTATTAAATAAAATTTATTAAATATGAAAATTTATATAAAATTTATTTAATATTTTTCCTCCTAAGAATTAAAAATAGGCCTATTGGATAGATAACTGATTTAATGCATTGGATATTCATTGCTGTAACCTATTTCAAACAAAGGGAGACATATCATACACACAAAAGGTGCATGAAAATATAAAATAATCATGATTTTATGTAATAACATACGAAAAAGGGAAAGTGGAGACATGACATCATCTGCCTACCTGATGCCAATATTTATGACGACATGCATATACTAGTAACTGTTTCCCTAAAATATTGCTATGAGTTTAAAATTCAACAATTTCAAATTTCAATGAAATTTTCAGCATTTTACTCAGTGAATTTTATTTTATCTATTTAAATAATTTTCAGCCAGGAGTACCCCTTTAATATGTGATTTTAGTATCCCTCTATGCTTGACTTTGAGGAACAACTTCCCTGTCACAAGGTCCAAACTGGACTAGGTTTAGAAGAGGACCGGATCCGTGCTTCTAGTCCCAATATTATACTTTTCTTTCTCTTTCTTTTCTGCACAGGATTTCATTAACCATCATCATGTCTGAACGCAATGCCGTCATCAAGAATGCTGATATGTCAGAAGACATGCAGCGAGACGCCATCGCATGCGCGACCGGAGCCATGGAGAAATTCAACGTTGAGAAAGACATCGCTGCCCACATCAAGAAGGAGTTCGACAAAAAATTCAACCCGACCTGGCATTGCATTGTGGGTCGCAACTTCGGCAGCTACGTGACGCACGAGACCAAACATTTCATCTATTTCTATCTGGGACAAGTCGCCATCTTGCTTTTCAAGTCTGGATGATTTTGTGCTGCATTCAAACTTTCTGAGCTAAGGACAGTTACAGGTTAAATGAAATTCTTGCAGATCAAGCCTATGAAAAATAATGTGATAGGCCTAACGAAGTTATGGAATTTCGCTCAAATCCGTAATAATTATACAACATACCGTTTCCATAAACGTACTGATATTACGATTTCATAAAAATTAGTTATAAAATATTAGATTTATGGCACATTAGTTTAATCTCGAAAATATGTTGTTAAGTAAATTGCACATCATCTGATCATGGGATATGAAAGATGTAATCTAGTCGTAACTGAGCTCGCAATGTCTTCTATGTGTTATTCATGTATAAATTAAATGTTCCAGTTAAATGAATAATGAGAGTTCCCTTTCTAGCAGCTCCTCTTTACTAAAACACGATAAATTATTATTACGATAATAATGATTTTACTTCTTCCGTATGGTGAACCAAAATAAGTTTTACATAATTGAAAAACAATTTGTGACATAACCGACTACATTATCATGTCGCCATGACGCATGCTGTTATTGTACTGTTTTTTTTTAAACCAGCGAAACTTAAACCATTATCATTTTTTTTTTACATCTGATTTGGATGAAATTACAAGTGCAAGTTTTGCATCAAATCAACTTATTGATGCTTTTCTGTCGGGGATATCAGGGCTTAGTATGGCAACGTCTTTCTCATAATCTAGACTAGGCCTACTTATTTAATATAGGCCAACAGTTTGCGCTACTCTTTCTCCTAACATAAAATAAACATTTGATTATACTGATAGTATTTGTTAAATCTTTATTATTATTTTCATAAAAATTAAAAATAATGTGTTGAAATCACATGTGTCATTCACAAGTATACTCCGATGTAAAGTATTTTGAATTCGCTCTGTGAATTATGCTTCGAATACAATCTCGATTTGCGCGCCGAAATTTGTTATCGATCGAATTACCAAATATCATGTACTGATAATAATATATGCTTGCAAAATTTGGTAATAATTAGTAACACCAATTAAGACATTAACATAGTGAATGTATAAGTTCTTTTGATGATTGTTTTAATTAATGAGATATCTAGAGCAAATTTCTATCGGTCAGACTGAATACTTACTTTTATATATAGAAATAATTGACAGGAATGAGTTAATGTATTACAGCAAAAAAGCGCAACTAACAAGGATCTATAGACATTATTATTTTATAGATACATCCCTAATATACATGACAGTTTGAATATGAGTTCGTTTAATGTCTACAACTACACATACATGACATATGCATATGGACTTATAATAAATCATGAATATGGAAAAGGAATATTCATAAACTTGCAAAAGTGTAATTAATAAATTCATTATGTTAAACTAATAATCTCATTTCAATGATGTTATTGCTGGTGTTATGGTGTATTTATTATACTTAATCAATGTATATATAGAGGTCAACTCTAAAGTCAAATTGGGTTTAATGGGGAAAAAATAAATAGATTAATAAAAATGGAAACAAAATTATAAAAAAAATATCTTCGGGGTGCCCGGCCACCCCTCAGCACCCTTACTTCCAAGAGCCATTAATGCGTGTACGCTTTAAAAGGATGAGGGGCTAAAAGTCCATTTGGGAGCCCAAAGAGACGTTAAATGACATGAATGATGATGCGCTAAAACAAGATCTGAATATTACTATCGTTGTTAGTACCATTATTATAACTGTCATCATGCTTAAAGGGACGGTCCGGTCTGAAAATATTTACATCTAAATAAATAGAGTAAACTTCACAGAGCAAAATGCTGAAAATTTCATCAAAATCGGAAAAACAAATAACGAAGTTATTGAATTTTAAAGTTTATCAATAGAAAACAGTTATATGCACATCGTCATGAATATTCATTAAGTGGGCTGACGATGTCATATCCCCACTTTCCTTTTTCTTATGTTATTACATGAAATCATAATTGTTTCATTTTTTCATACATGTGTAAATGATGTGTCTCCATTATGATGAAACGAGGCAATAAATAACTAATGCACTTAATCAGTTGTCAATCCAATTGTTTAAGTTCTTGGTAAGAAAAATTTTGAATAAACCTAATTTCATAATAAAATACAAAAGAACAAGTGGGGACATGACATCATCAGCCCACCTAATGAATATTCATGAAGACGTACCTAGAACTGTTTTACCGGAATAATGGAAATCTTCAAATCCAATAACTTCGTTATTTGTTATTCGATTTTGATCAAATTTTCAGCATTTTGCTTTGTGAATTTTACTCTATTTATTGAGATATAAAAAAATAATGTCTCAAGCCTGGCCCATCCCTTTAAATTCAATTAAGGGGCTGTTTACCACAAACATAATTGTTGGAGGGCAGTGTGTGAGAGGGTCGTAAGCGGTCGTAAGAGAGAATTTTTCGTCACAACTGTAAATTTCAAGATAGGGGAGAGAAAAAAAAATATTTCGCCATGATAGCCCATGCGTGCGAACTCGGCGCACCTCCAACCAATACACAAAAGACATGGAAAACCGTAACGAAATAAATATTGATATTCATACAGAAAAAGTAGAAATAGTTAACTTTCCTATTTACCATCCCTTAATCCGTAGGTGTGAGAATAATGCAAGGAATTTCAATGTACACATCATTTCTAAAATATTTGTGTTAAAAGTTACTGTTACAAGCCACGGTGATAGGCTACTGATTTTGGGAGTTCTGGTCCAGTCTCTGCTCAGGATATTAATCAAACAATGAAACCATGACTTGATTTAAGAAATATCAGCGACCCGCTGGCTTTTTAAGAGTGGTGATCGAAATAACAATCAGAAGTTTGCACTAGCTCTTTCATCCAAACAATCCATGATTTCATAGGATTTGGATCACTTTGTCTAATATTTAGCATCGGAGAAAGAGAGAGGATCATTGAGTGATAGCTGGGTCAAATCTTCAGCACTATTTCAAATATTGAAGGTAAGATACAAAGCATATTTACCTCATATTAACCTTTAATTTGCTTACGTGATTGAAATGAAAAGAATTAAGGTTGTCTATTTTCTAAATCCCTAAAGAGTGTTTATTCGGGGATGGGGTAAATGCAGAGCGTGGAAAGGTTCACAAAACATCATGAACATGATGAATTCTTCATTGAGGCGCTGATAGCTGTATTATGCCCAAACTAACATCCAGTATATGTTCCCATGAAATTAACCTTGCATGCCTGGTGAATATGATCAATGTTACATGTTGTGTAAGTTATTGTCCCCTTTATAAAAAAATGGTTCAATTTGTATTTGTGTACTGAAAGAAAGGAGCACCGAGTTTTAATCATGTCATATATATCAGGACAATATTTGTACATTCAATTTTTCTCGCTTTTTGATTATGTTGTCGCACTTTTAGTTCAAGAGATTGTGTACAATATAAAATGATGTCAATGAAATCAGCCCCCATAACAATTTCCTTTATAAAGTAAGCCTACATAAACGCCAACAGCCAAAAAAAAAACTGAGTCGTATGTGGTTAAGAGAGTTTGTTTTACATTTTGAGTGGAGACAATATCAACTTAGATTGGCGTAATCATTGTGTTTGCCTATAATGATGCGCATGCTTTTTGTTCGAATTATGAGCGTCGGGATAATCATTTATCATCTACCGTTTCTATCTGAAAAAAATAAAAGATGAAGTTAAAACAAAACAACAACCAAGAATAATAATCCAAGATTTCATTCCTGTTTCATCTTCATTTCAGAACGAGCACTATCTTCTGTCCAGCCCTTCGGCCCCATTCACCATCGCTATGTCGATTTCAAATCGTGCCCGACTAACCGCCAAAGATGCCGTCATTAAAAATGCCGATATGGAGGGACAAATGCAAAACTTCGCCACGGAAACCGCCGCCGACGCTTTCTCGAAGTACAACATGGAAAAGGATGTTGCCGCGTACATCAAGAAAGAATTTGATAAAATTCATAACCCTGCCTGGCATTGCATTGTGGGTCGTAACTTCGGCAGTTACGTAACGCACGAGACCAAACATTTCATCTACTTCTATCTTGGACAGACAGCTGTCTTGCTTTTTAAATCTGGCTGAGGAAAAAGAACAAGAAGAAAAGGGACTAATTGTAACAAGTTAGACGTGCGGACCCCATTCTACCATGACTATTGTGATCACGCAACTTTATGAAAGTTTGATAATAATAAAAAATCACCCATTTAAAGCATGATCAATTTTGGTACATGTATATGTTCGGCGATACTATTTCCCTCTTTTCTCGGAATAATACTTCCACATCTTTAGTTTGCAAAAATAGAGATACCAAACACCAAAAATTTCGAATTGGATGTGAAAGTTTATCCCATCGTCTGTAAATATCCGCTATGATCCCCCAAGAAGTGAGTAAAAATTATTGGTGCTGTAAACGATAGTTTGGGTTTTCAATAATATACATTTTATAGCTGCATGAACTTAGTAATACTAGGGCAAAGTTGATAGACACATTTAGCCTAGCGTTTGGTGTGTATCTAAAAGCGCTTTGTACATTTTGTCGGCATCGTAATACGATATGATTCTTTACAGATATAAGAAAAAAAGGAAAATATCAATAGCGCTCTGTGTAGAAAATCTATGTTACTTATACGTTGAGTATTGTATATTGTATGTATATAGGTAAATAAAAGTTTATTTACATATACAAATTTGAAGATTATTTTAAGATGTAAGCACCGACGTCGTCATTATTAATCGACTATACGGCAACAGATCGTGAATGTGAGTGTTCCTGGTAATGATATATCTATACTAGATGATGAGATAGGAAGAGGAGAAGGCGGTTTAATGACGAGAGGACTTGACAAGTTCCAACAACACGCCATATCTTGCATGTCTTGTCTTCTTATATCAAACAAGTCTATTTTCCACATTTCAACAACTCCCCATTTTGTCTTCTGGTCCAATAAAAGTCTACTTTTCGAATTTCAACAATTACTAGTCATCTACAAGTGGACTTGAACAACCCGTCATCTCTTTAACTTGTCTCGTCATCTGGTTGCATCCGTACTTTTGAATGATGGCCCGAGATTCTGGATTTCCTTAAATGAAGAAATCTTTCATAGTCAATTCATTAGCTCTTTTATTAAAAAATACTTATTATCTAAATCTTATACGTCATCGTGTCATCTTATTGTATAATTACATCATACCACACCATTGTAATTATGTACTTACTTTCATTTTTCATATTTATGGGTTTTTTTGTGCGTTGCCAGTCTTCGTAGGCTAATATCTATAATTTTATGGACCACAAACTACAAGCACTTTTTTTATTGAATCCCTCCATTTATACAGGATATTGCTCATCTATTATAATTCGCACTTGTGTTTTGTTATGTTTTCTTATCGAATAGAAATATGTATATATTATCTTGATCTATATTACTCGTATGATTATACTATATCAAACGTCATTATGATATTTCTTTATTTTTCTTGTTAGAATTTGAATACCGTACATTACTTTATAAATGTCACTCTTTGAAGAACAATCGAATCTCTATCATTTAGCCAAATTATCAATACTTTGTATTTATGGTAAATGTAGCCCATTGATGCTTTAACATACTGTATTTAAAAATGAACATATACTTACCCACGTTGTATTCTGAATACCACGGTCTAAATCTTTGCCATGCAATGGAAAACCAAATCATTATAGGCCTGCGTGGATGTTGTCTTCCTTTCTCACTTTGCTCCTGCGCACATTAGACAGTAACTAACACTTAATTGTATATTTTAATATTAAATGAAGCCCAACAGATACATGTAATTCCATCTTCTTTGAGTATATGTTGAAAATTTGATGTCGATACCATAGTCCACGCACCGCCAATGGGAATAAGTTGGACCAGATGTCAAGAGCGCCATTATAGCATTGGTGATATCTGGTAGCTCTTGGTGTCGAAGGAAGCCGTGGTAGTGAACGTTGATGATGATGATGATGATTGTTGTGGTGGTAGTTGTGGTGGTGGTGGTGGTGATGGTGGTTGATTGATTGTCAGGTATAATATAACAACTATACCAGGTGTGATAATGATGATGATGATGATGGTGATGATGATAGTGGTTAGTGGTAGTTGTGATGGTGACGGTTGTGATGGTGGTGATGACTAGGACAAGTAAAAGGGGCGCGGAGTAGAATGGTGCACCACTGTCGATTTGTCGTCTGGTGTAACTATCAGTATAGCCATTGGACTGATCCAAATTCCCCCCCCCCGAAATTTTTAAAGCCAACTCATTTCTTGCAATGTTCTCACATCCTCGTATTCAATATGGAATTAACTTCATACACAAATAATGCAACGGTCACATTAACTGACTCTCGCCTTGTAAACAGAGGGTCGTGTGTTCGAATCCCACCACGGTCTGGCGTCATTTGGCAAGGCGTTAATCCACAGTTTGCCACTCTCGACCCAGGGCCCGTATTCCATAAACGAGATAAGCATGCTTAAGTCAAAAATCTAAGCATTTTGTCTTATTTTCTGTCTAAGACAAAATTCTTAGCCAAAACGCGTATTCCATAAAGAATTGGCTAAGAATTTTGTCTTAGAATTTGGCTAAGAGGTTTTGCGCGACTAAGACAGATATAGGATGAATGGCTAAGTAACTTTTCTTAAAACTGCAGAGTCTGTATTTCATAAATACAACATGGCTAAGAATTTAGCCCTAACTTTAAGACAGGTGTGAGTTGTCTTAATTGCTTTAAGACAACCTGGTTTAAATCCAACAAATCATGGCCAATTTTTTTTTAGAATTTATACCTATATTGCATTTCGAGCTACTTCCTCAGTTTTTAACCGATTTTCATGAAATTTGGAACACACATTGGTCTTAAAGTAAGGAGGTGTGAGAAATGTTTTTGTTTGCTTTTTCAGAAATTGTGTTGCCATGGTAACAGTATATTATGGCCAAAATTTAAAATTTAAATTACTTCATCAGTTTTCTACCAATTCTCATGAAAGTTGGCTCACACATTGGATTTGAGGAAAAGATGTGCAAGACACAATTTTGCATGTGTTGGAAATTGTGTTGCCATGGTAACTGTATATTATGGCAAAAATTATGATAAATCTTGCTATTCCAACTACTTCCTCAGTTTTTAACAAATTCTCATGAAATGTGGCACAAACATTAGTCTTGATGTGAAGATGTGCAAAACATATTTTATGCCTATATAAAAAAAATGCGTTGCCATGGCAACAAATAAAATAACAAAAATTAGATGAAAATCTTGTGATTTGAATTACTTTATCAGTTTTCAACTGGTCAATTCTCCTAAAATGTTGGCGCACACAATAGTCTTGAGTTGAAGATGTCTAAGATATACTTTTGCCTGTATCAGATTCGGGTTGCTATGGTAACATATTATATAACGAAAATAAGGTGAAAATCTTGTAGTTCGAACTCCTTCATCTTTTTTCAACCAATGCTCATGAAATTTGGCACACACAATAGTCTTGAGTTGAAGATGTGCAAGACTATTTTTGTCTGTATCAGAAATCGTGTTGCCAAGGTAACAACATATTATATAAAGAAATTAGGTGAAAATCTTGTGGTTTGAATCCCTTTATCAGTTTTACCAATTCTTATAAAAGTTCGCTCACAAATTGATTTTGAGGTGTAGATCTGCAAGACATATATTGGAAAATGTGTTGCCATAATAACAGCATATCAGATCAATAAATGTGTAAACAGCATGATGTGTATTGAACTACTTCTTCATTTTATGACATTGGCCTATATGTCCATGAAATGTAGGTTTTGAGCTAAAATAATCTGCAAGACACATTTTCTCATTCATCAAAATATGTGTTTGTATGATAACTACATGTATACGCCAAAAAAAGATTAAGACAATGGTCAATGCTAACTTTTGTTTGGCTACATAGAGAACTACATGTAGCTGAGGGCTTAGTTCTAGTTTTTTTTTTTTTTTTTGTGGGGGGGGGGGGGGCTAGACCTCAAGATTTCGAACTACAGCCCCTAGTTTAGATCTAAGCCTAGATCAAGATCCTTTAGTCCTAGAAATAATCCAAAGCTAGATCCCTAGCCTACTTCCTTTCTCAGGCCTAACGTTAGATGAGTAGAACTAGACTAGATCTAGCCTACATTTACTATTTTTAGATCTAGAATCTACATTGAGATAGAGTCTACAAGTCTCTAGATCTAGACCTATTACTATGACCCTATGTACACCTAGATTGGTATAGTTCTAGATCTAGATAGGGTCTAACTTTTAGTCTAAGTGAGTAAGTCATTTAGTCTAGATCTAGGCCTAGGTTAGAGATTTCTAGATCAAACAGTAGACTAGATCAGCCAGTCCTAACGTTAGGGCTACCGGATAGGCTAGAAATAGAATCTAGAATGAATAGAAGAAAGCACAGGCTAGGCCGCCTAGGCCCTAGATCTAAATTCTTATATAAATCTAGGCCCTAGGCCTAGTCTAGACTGAGCTGTTGCCAGTGTTGGTCTAGGTTTAGGCCTGTTTTCTAGTCCTGGAAACCTAGATCTAAACAAGTCCTCAAAATGTATAAAATAAAAACTCCAAACAAACAGATGGACCTACAAAAAGCAGGAGTAGATCTAGATAGATGTCTTACTGCGGCAGCCCGAACACGTACTGTGTCTAAAGACGTCGTGTCGAGGTCCCCGGGGCAAGATAGATCAGATGTATAGACTTCTACTAGGACTAGATCTAACTTTAGGCATAGTTGGCAAGCAATGCGTAGCGATAGATCTAGCACTGTTGACAGGAATAACCGTCGTTTCTGGGGATTTATTTAAAAGTTTCTGACATTTACTGTCATATCACATTGGTGAGACTAGGCCAACGTAACGTTAGATTGTTTAGTGTCGTACTCGTAATAGCGGAACAACCAAAATACAGTCGGAGACTGAAGCTTTTGGTCTAAGTCAGATCTATTCTAGACCTACATGTAGATCTAGATAGATATATCCCTGTCTTAAGGCTAAGCCAGGCTAAGTCCTGCATGTTCTAGGCCTAGATCAATACTAATATAGGTCTATCGTTAGATCTAGGCCTATGTAGCTTCAGTCTCAGTTGCTCCACTACGGCACTAGACTAACAAAGTTACGTTTTGCTTCAGCCTTCAGGAAAGTAAAAAGTAAAAACAATGTTCAATTCTCCTCCAAACAGACGGATATTAGTTGTAGATCTTGGGCCTAGGCTAGATCTAGGCCTAATGTTAGACCCAAGACTAGTCTCAAAAGTAACAAATGTTTTCCCTTAGACCCTAGGTCTACTTCAACTGAAGTAGAATAAAGATGTCGAGAGGAATCTATTCCATTTAGATTTTGACAAACAATACATGAAAAGTAATGAATGGGACTGATACATAAAAAACTGTGCAAGTCACTCGGTTTGGGATTGAAATGTTTTGGTAATTAAAAATATATAGATAATCTGAATAAAAATTTCTTACCATATATGGGTGATGAATGCTCTTCTTCTACTACAATAGTTGTAATTAGTTTCAATAAAATCAAACTTGTTAAGAAAAAACAACTTCAATGACATTTTTGCTATTTTGTTGCAGTCACCCCTGCAGCAGTTTAGAAGGTCATAGAATTTGACTTTGAGACTTTGGCTTAGCCATATCGTCTGACTTGAGACAAATGTCTTAAAGTTTATAGAATATCCTTAGGGAAGATTTCTTAGACAAGCAAAATGCTAAGACAAATTGCTAAGACTTAAGCAAAAAGCTTATCTTGTTTATGGAATACGGGCCCTGGTGCTAAATGGGTACCCGGTAGGATGTGAAAGTCATTGTAGCTTGTCCAGTACTGTGTGCGCCTCATCGGCGACTGACTGGAATACTCCCCAGGAGTGGATGATGTGCACACATTGTGTGCGGGAATGACTGATTGAATCCGATGACCGGGGTAATATCTGTAAAGCGCTTAGACACGTCGTTCCGATGTATTAAGCGCTATATAAAAGCGGATTATTATTATTAACCCGTCGTGTGTGTTTTTGCACCTACAGTTAATAGCAAATCTTAACATAGTGGACAAAATTTGCCGTTTGCCATTTCAATTACTAATGTCTATGGAGAAATCCAAATGGGCAAAATTCGCCGTTTTTTTAGCTGTTTTTCAAAAGGTCTACAAAACGGATACAAAAAAAATGCTTGGGCGTTGGACGTACGAAGCATATGCAGAAGTTACGATGGCTTTGCGTACTTATTGCGTGTTTTGCGTTAATACGAACACGTTGCGGAAACGTGTTCGAAAGTTCTCGTGCTTGTTATGTGGAGTAACTCCTTTGTTAAAGTGGAACCTCTCAAATACGATTCCCGACAGTGCGGAGGTGCACGTCGGCATAATTCCCGAACATTATTAGTTATTTTTTTTGTAGCATCCTCAGCCGATCAGTGAGTAGCAATGGTCACCCAACCGTGGCGATTTACACACCCGACTGGATACTTATGAAATTTTAGATCGTTCTTATTACCCCAGATGTGATGCGCTCCGAATAGATGATGCGACAAGCTATATCTGAGTGCACACAACCATGAACTTGTCTGCCTCAGCAGCATTGTGCGTATACACACCACATGACATGATAGAGGTGTAAGCCGCGTCTCATTGTTAAACCAATTATTAATGATATCATTATGTTGGTAGTGATAATAACGATCGGCGCGAGACAATAAATTGGAGACAATCGCTCGTGTGTGCACATTAACATACAACAACTAAAACCCTTGTACTGTTCGCATCTTTTCATATGCTCATCACTTTTATATCCAAATCATTCATTCTCTTCTGCTTATTGGGCTCTGAATCAGGAAAGGTATTAAGTAATGATCATCTTTGTTAGCGAGTAAGTAAAATATATTTCTGTGTTATCCTGCTTTTGTGAGATTGTCGAACCATATTGATAATCATAATTTATTCTAACCTCACTTTCAAAATAATTACCATATTAATGTGAATCCATGATTTTAGTTGCACTTTTAATAGTAATGAGACTAATGTGATAAGTAATATTGTGGGTGTATTTTATAGCAAGAATTCAGTGTTCATAAGCGATATACTAGTCGGCAACAATGTTCGCTGTTACCACCACGATCTAAACCATTTCGCAATGAAATCTCATTAGGAAGCTTATTCATAAACTTCTTGTTCTTTTCCGATTTTGCCTTTATCGAGATATATTTTTTCCAGATGATTTTACTGTCTCTGTGAACTGGTGATACTACTATCACTATGCTATACTACATTGTATAGTTGATCTATAGTAGTAGTAGAAGTAGTAGAAGCATAGTAGTAGTAGTAGTAGTAGTAGTAGTAGTAGTAGTATGCCCGCTCCCTCACCATGCTTACGACCACTGAGCAGCAGCAGCGAAAGCATTATCAGGGTATCGCTGCAGCAGTGATATTTTAATGAACATGATGAAGACATGTCAGGCCTAAATAAGATGACCTCAGTTTTAACATGTTTTAATCTATGTTGTCTTGGTAACAATAAGTTTCATCTTAACACTTTACTATATTTCACCTTTTCTTCTCCTTTCACTATTTCAATTAAAAACAGGGAATGAAATGGTCATCGTAGGATCCAGTGCTTATTAGGACAACAACCAACGCTGACGTCAAAAGTTGATCTGAGTTATCAGCACCAATATTTCAACATTCACATTGTAAAACATCTCCCAAGTTTATTATTGGTCCGTCATGTTCAACGTGTGAATTAATTTCATCCGTTTCTCAGCGATACCAATTCGCTTCTTTGTTTATTCTACCATCATAATTCTATTGAGTATCATCAATACCGTCAAAGACCATTTGGATCACCTTCTTCAGGTTTGAACACATTGACATCGTGTGAAAATATCGACGACTTTCATTTCAAGTATCATCGACGCCCACTTCAAGCACCATGCCCGATTCGAATTCGTCAACGATGAAGTCGATGATAGAGAACAAGATAATGATTAAGAACGTCGACATGGCGGGCGGCATGCAGCAAGAGGCTACTGACTGTGCCACCCTCGCCTTTCAGAAGTTCACCGTCGAGAAGGACATCGCTGCCCACATCAAGAAAGAATTCGATAAGAAGTATAACCCAACATGGCATTGCATCGTCGGCCGCAACTTCGGCAGCTACGTGACGCACGAGACTAAACATTTCATATATTTTTACATGAATAAAGTGGCTGTGCTTCTCTTCAAATCGGGATAAAATGCATCTCATGATACACACAACTTATTTTCATGTTTTTTTTTCTTGCCGCTGGTATTCAAAATATTTAAAATCGGTGGGATGATATTTATTACTTGCATACATAATCATAATCGTAAATCGTTTTGTAAATATTTCTTATACGCAATGTTCTGTGTAACGCCTGATCACATTTACCTGTGTGTGTGTGTATTTGAGTTTTGTCAGACGTGTATCAATCAGATATGATTATTTACGTCTGGGACCGACCTTTAACGTCACCATCCGAAAGACGTTACCAGGGCTCGAACCTCTGCATCAATTTGTAACTTCCCCACATAGCTTGGATTACAGGCGCACGCCACAACGCCCAGTTCTCTCCCATTAGAAACTCATGTAATCTTACTGGTATAAATTCGTGTATATATTTCTTTTGAACTGTTGAAGTAAAAAAAAAATGTTGTAAGAAATATGTCTGTAGTGTGTTTATTTTATTAACTTTTAGTGATATTTGTGATCAGAGAATTTTTGTAAAAGTATGGACACAATGGTGATACTATTGAGAAAAAAAAAATCCCAACCCATACAGAGGCTCGGGGTAGAGAGAGATAATCATATCGGGGGGGGGGATTGGCATATATCGGTGGTGACTCTTTTATAAAATCCAACACCTGCCCCTGTAATTCCAACAAAATAAAATCTATTTGTAATTTAAATATTTGTTTCATGATATAACAAAGACGAAAGAATTGTGTTAACAGTTTGGCCGTGGAACTTAGAACTAAGATATTTTGAGAATTAAGCACAATATAAATAACAGTATGGCTCGGTCACAAATACTTAAAGGACAATTCCACCCCTAACAAAAGTTGATTTGAATAGAAGGAGAAAAATCCAGCAAGCATAACACTGAAAATTTCATCAAAATCGGATGTAAAATAAGAAAGTTGTGACATTTTAAAGTTTTGCTTAATTTCACAATACAGTTATAATTATGTACATCCTGGTCGGTATGCAAATGAGGGGACTAATGACATCATCCACTCACTATTTCTTCCGTATTTTATTACATGAAATATGAAATATTTTAATTTTATTACTCCTCATTGTTCTGTGAAACAAAGTTTTATTTAACATTTTATGGTTCAGTTAAGTTAGTCCCTCATGTCAAATCTTTAAAAATTAAAATATTGTATAATTCAAACAATAAAAAAACAAAAGAAATAGTGAGTGATGGACATCCTCGACTCCCTCATTATTTTGCATGTCACTGAGTTGTGCATATACATGTAACTCTTTTGTGAAAAATAAGCGAAACTTGAAAATGCCATAACTTTCTTATTTTACATCCGATTTTGATGAAATTTCCAGTGTCATGCTTGTTGTTTTCCCTCTATTTATTTTAATCAACATTTTTCTGGGGTGGACTTGACCTTGAGGGGATGAAAAGGTTTATGACTAATCGTCAAAAAAACGGAGAGGTAGTTGAAAAGGAACATTCTATTTCTAAGTCTAAAGTGGCTGCTTCAGAGCAAACGTCTTTAGTTAAAAAAATATATGGAAATGGAATTCTAAATTTGACCAATCATGCTTTCTTAATCCTACTCATCTTGTACGACATCGTCCCTTCATTACTTTGGCCGAAATGAATCATTTTATCTCTCCCTTCTCTTCTTTCCCTTCGTTAACTTCTGCAAATATCACGTCTACCAAGCAAGCGTGTGTGTGCTTGGAGGGTGCGTTGGTGTGTTGAAAAAAAAGTGTGCGTGTGTGTGCGCGCATGTGTGGGGATGGGAGTCTACACTGGTGTCTTGTTTTTTGTGTCTGTGTGTGTGTTTTCGATGAGCTCAGTTATGTTTTACGATCCCATGTTTATAAGCTCATGCAGCTACTATTTATTGAAGTAAATTTCATTGTTCATATTTTTACGATGCCTTTGATAGAATTATGCTAATTTCACTTTGCACATTTTCCCCCATAATGATTTATAACTAATAGAAATGGAAGCAAAAGAAATAACATGAAACGAAAAATTAGGAGTATGATTTTCTCTCTGGAATCAGGAAAGCTTTCCAAACGAATTTCGATATCCTCTCTCCAAATTGCTCTACTAATTCATGCGTGAAGTATAAATACTATACCACTTGCCATGTACATGTATATTGTCTCATTTATACGAATCGATGATTTTGGTAAATGATCATTCTTTTTTGTTGTGGCGTTTGGTTCTAAATCATGATGACCTTGGTATGAAAAAAAAACTATTCTTGACATGTTAATGAAATGTTCCTGATGAAAGATCTCAAATCATGTACCATAGATTCATTAAAACTTGTTTCTTTACATGTGTGTGATGTGTAATTCATTGTGTAAATCACCGGCGGTGGCATGCAGGGGGCTAATGCCTCTCCCCCGCACTTTTTAAAGTGGGGAAGGGTTAACCCACATACTTTTCTAGACAGAAAAGATAGTTTTCTAATTATCAAAATATAAATGTACTGGAGAATTCATTTTTGTTGGCCTACAATTCATTTCATACTTTTAATAGGCACCCTTATTCTCGATTATCATGATCTTTTTTCGATTCTCATCTCACCTCTAACGAGTGAGTAAATGAGTTTTCAATAATCTGCCAGTATAGTGTTGAGTCTGCTACAAGCCGCAGAAGGTGGCGTTATCAGACGAGCAATAATAATATCCATTCTAACATGGAGATTTCTATTTTCTGTTGTCAGTGATTCGGAGATAATAACGCCATCATCTGCTTTGAATAAGTCGAAAAGATTGCGTTCTGTACAAAGCAGACAGTTATATAAGGACAATATCCATGATATCAGGAATATGGGCTACCCCTGCCTGAACTAATGTGAATTGAATGAAATACTGCAAAATTAAACAAGCAAATTACTGAGGATTTGATAAAATTTGAAGGGGATAAAGGAAAATGTGACGTTCTTAAATTTTGCATAAGGACAGGAAAAATCTACGTTCGATCCTTGTCAGGAAGGGCGGTGCTACAGGAGATGGGGTCTTGCCTCGATATGCAGGTGAGAATGGAGGGGGGTATAGAAAGAAAGGAGGATTATCAAAATGAGACGTATGGGTCATCATCCGTTACTCAATTAAGAAAAAAAAAGAGGTTACTTTTATGTCATTTTGCCCCACGCCCCCCCCCCCCCCCCCCCAGCAAAAAAAACCCAGCTTTTGTCGAGAATCAGTAAATCGAAACAGCAGTGTCGTCCTAGACTCTGGACAAACGACATTATATTTGCAATTTTTTTGTCCGGTCACAATTGGACGATCTGCTTTCCCGGTCCATCAACTTTTGACAAAAACCTTTAGTTTAGGCTGTCAATTGTAATTTGATTTTTCAAAGGAATTATTGCATTGTTCAAAGCGTCTGCTAAGTGATTGCAAAAATGCGTTATTTTTATTTGAGAGGACATAAACCTTTACAACCATGATGCGTGCAAACTCGGCTCTTCCAATTACAAAACTATTCTACTCCAACAACCACACCGAAGGGCACGAAAAACTTTAGAAGTAAAAAGTGACCTTTCTTTTTATCTGTAGGGTTGGGAATAATAAAAGGAAATTTACTGTGCATATCTATTATGAATTATTTCGATGTGTTATTATGTTACTATTATACAGTATAATAACACGGTTATAGACTCCCGACTTGGAGGGGGTAAATTGAGTCCAGGGGCACCCAATATCAATTGAGGGTATCAATCACTTACAATGAAATGATTGAAAAAAAAGTTTTCCAGGGATCAGTGACCCGCATCGGGTTATAAGGTTGTATAGAAAACAACATACAACAATGAGATATATAAACAATCTTTCAATTAAAAAAGGAATCACTTTTTATGTGAATTGGAATGCATTTCATAGCACTTTGAGCGTCCAATAGTTGGTAGCGAATGGACAGAGGGAGAGAGACACCATATCGTATTGGATTGATCGGACTGATAAATTCAGATCAAAATCATCATTAAACAAGACAAGCTGGGTGAAATCTGTAACCTTTTTTTCCAGATATTTAAGGTAAGATACAAAGCATAATGATATCATTTTTTTATCGTTAGTACTCGGTTGTATAGAAAATACAAATTAGACAAATGAACTTGATGTCTTTGGAATGATCGCAATTCGCAAACAAAAAGTGAGGAATAAATCCCATGCTCCATCAAGGCGCTCTTGTATATCGATGGTGTTTTAGAAGTGAGATATGCCCTGGCCAATATTCTTAACATGGATATAATTCCCTGTTCTGAGCATTGGTTAAACTTAATCTAAATGGTCTGGGCTAAAATTATGGGAAGCAAAACATCATTGTAGAATGAATTATAATCTTTTTGCATATACAGGACTTTTTAATACGCTGTTTTTATTGTGCAAAATATCCCTTGATATTAAGGGTCGATATTATTCATGAGCATTTTTTACATGTTTTATCTTAAAAAAGAGATAGTTCAATAACATATTGTGGGACTTTTGCATCCATATTTTTTTAATATGACAATATTCAGTTCTAAACAGGGAATCATCTCAAGTTCACTGTGGATCTACCTTCACCATGGTGGTCAAGGTTTACACCGATTTCCGTTCACAGCCAGGTCGGGCTCTTCTCATCTTTCTCAAAAACACCAAAATCCCTTTCGAAATTGTGGAAGTAAATCTGAGGGTCGGTAAGTATCCAAATTGATTTTTGTTACGTACGGGGAGGGCGCACAGTATTGTCATTCCATTTCTTATATGTGTCGTCGTAAATGAATAAAACTCATCCTGTATATGATAGTAAATGGTGATGCTGTATTGATTTAACGAAGGCAGTTTTGTCAATGAAGGGCTTTGGAACAAGAGATTCTCTGCGTTACTAAAGCGTCTGAGAAGCGATGACGAAAAAAACTCCTTAGTGACTATGGACAAATGAAGAGTTAGGTCCATACAAGTAGATGGCAGAAGATGTCCTGTCAAGTGAAGACCAGGACATGAAATTGGTTGTCTCGGATATAGACTCTAGGCCATTTTGCGCATCTTCCCGATACCTTCTGAAACATACATAATTATATAACATAAGCTTTCCTTTCAAATCAATTGTGAACACACCGTATTATGGAACTTTTAGGATGAATATTAATCCTTCCTTTACAAACAAAAATATAAAATACCAAATTAACAATTTATTCATTTTCTAAATTCAGACCCAATAAATTCATGTAACATGAAAAATAAAACGATTTTATTCGATCTAATTTACATACCCATTTACATATTCTTCTGTCAATTCATTAATTAGTATATCATCCATTAATCTGTTTATAAGTGTTTATTTGTGCATTCTTTCATCTATTCATGATGTGTATTTCATATCAATATATTTGTGTTTCCGAATTTCAGGAGACCATAAGACACCCGAGTTTGTAAAGATAACCCCTCTCTGTACCGTCCCGGCTATTCAAGATGGTGACTTCAGCATGGGAGAAACGTAAGTTATGACATTATTTTTATTTGTCTTCTTGCTGTCCACAGTTTACACAATATCCTCGATTTAAACAGATGATATAAAATAACAAAATATCCTATATATTGAACAGATGATGACAAATATGCGAACGATGAAATACACATTCAACACGTTCAAATATGATTTCCAAAATGCAAAAAAAAAAAACAGTCACGACAGTAACGTATAAGCTACTGATGTTGAAAATAACATGTTCATTAAAAAATACTTCAGGATCATTAGATAACTGTTTTTGGCGTTATTGCAGAGTGGCGATTATCAAGTACTTGGCGACGAAGTATGCAGACCTAGTTCCTGATCACTGGTACCCAAAGGATCTAGAGAAAAGAGCCAGAGTTGATGAATACATGGCATTTCACCATACAGGAACCAGAGGAGGATGTTGTTCAATCTTCGTCAGTGAGGTGAGAAACATTCATGTTCAGGGTTTCTTCATTTTGTACGATATGAGCATGACGTGTGAGCACGATCAAATGGGAACGCTACCAAAGAGATCTTCCAAACTGGTTTACTGATCCGGTTTCCAGAAAACTAGTTTAATGAGAGTGGTGTCTTAACGATTTTTGTTCATTCCAGCATCCCAGCTGAGGTCAGACCGTGTTTAATAGCTCCATGGTCAGACTCTAGATGTTTATGGCTCGGGCCCAATACTCGAGCCTCGCTCGTTGTCCTTACGTTACGTTTATATCCTCTTACGTAACTGTGAGGACAACCCCTCAGTCGCGTGTGACCTCGCCCTGTGTGATGATAGATCTCTGTCGTGTGCGACCTCACCTATCGATGGCAGATCCATGTCGCGTGCGACCTCACCTGACCTCAAGCTGAGGACAAATCTGTTATTAAGTCCAGGGTTCCGGCGCGGTATATAGGGTCTCTCTAGTTAACAGAGTCTGCCAATGTGGCCCTGTATTACATAACATCAAGGATCGACGCTCAGTCGAGTGCAACCCACGAATTAAAGAAAGTGGTGCATTCCCAGGAAAACCTAAGCCGAGGATAATAAATGATGTTCTTGGGTCAAGGGTAGAAACGAGCTCCAGGATGATTTGCTCAATGACAGTATGGATAGCTCTCTACATAAAAGCTGGTAATTCGAATATAAAAGATAGTTTCTTGGGACGAGTCTTGGAGTTCATTTTTAAGTTGACTGTAGTTCGATTGTGTATCTTTTCAATTCTTCGAATGTCTTATTGATAAAACGTCGGAAAGGGCATGTTTGGTTTACATGTGTAACGTGGTGGGACTTAAGCTTTGGACTTAGGGTCCGAGAGAGAGAAATCAAGAACTTAAATGAGAACTTGGAGATTTATGCAGCGACAATGAGAGGTGGCAAGTGAACAATAATCAATGTAATTATGGGGATCTGTGCTAGCCTTTCTTGGAAATTTTGTAATTTCCAACCGGAACCCTATAAATTTTGCAATCATATCAACATACATAATAAAAAATATGAATTCTATGCAAGGGTCCAGGGACTGTGTAGTTAGGCCTTGAGCTGTTTAATTTTGAGCATAGCATAAGCTTCCACTAATAAGGCATTGTTTTGCATTTAGCACTTTTATTCTTGGCCGGTATTAGTTTATTCATTGCAAGTCGGGCACGGCTATGCTCCATGCATTCATAAAGTCTATCATCTGCAAAGTCACGGTGTTTTGTGATACATAACTACAAAATATTATTTACACTACATTTCAATTTAATATCAAGGTAGGAGCTACATCAGAAGAACACCCCTCCCCATCCATGCACCCACAAAATCTCTAAATGAACATTGAAATTATCACCCCTACCAATAAAATTTTACAAGAGAAAAAAGAGAAAAATATGATAGCAGTGTTTGATCTACCAGTTGAATAAGCTAGGCACATATATTTAATTCTTATTTTCTCCTTAATCATACTTATATGCAGGTTCTAGTCCCCGTGTATTCGAAAGGAAAAGAGCATGCATCGGATGAAAGGTTGACGAGAGATAAAGAAAATTTAACTAAACGACTTGATAAGCTAGAGAACGCCTTCCTACGAGACAATGATTGGTTGGCTGGAGATGACATCTCTGTAGCTGACGTGCTTGCTGTTTGCGAGGTAAAATAAAAGCTATCGACCGCCAACCCCCCCCCCCCCCCCCAAAAAAAAAAAAGACAGAAGACCTCCTCCCTCAAACAAAACTTTGAGGAGTCATCAAATGCATTATGTTATTATACTGTTAAGTAAAGTTTGGAAAATGGGACAGAAAATTAAATTTGAAAGAAACAAAAGTTCGTCAGTATGAGCAAATTCATTTGGACATCGAAGAGGGCGCTATTAGTTTCATTCTCGCAACAGGTTTCCTAATTGATCATATTGATTTGGGGGATTTCAAAATAAAAGGTTTGTGCAAATCATGGACCTACTACACCATGTGCAAATGCAACGTATTCGCAGTGGCAGTAAATAATATGAGTGCCTTTACGATATTATACACAGATTTTAAAACATTAAGAAATTATGAATATTTCAATATTCTTTTCTGTTAAATCACAAAAGATTGTTGAAATATAAAATTGGCATGTATAATATTTCAATTAGGTGCAAATTTTTCTCACGGTCAAATATTTTCTGAATTTGTTTCAATTATTTGCAATAACAGTTTAAAGCTACTGTAATCATTCGATTTGATTGGCTGATAGTAAACTTGTTCTTATGGGTGTTTCACAAATCTGGCCGCATATTCTAAATTACAGCAACCGATATTTTTGGAATATGATCGTCTTATTTTCTTAAATGTGTTGTGATGCATGCTTTTTAGACAATTTTGACCCAAGGTTCATGGGCCCTTATCATATTGAGAATATTGATGCGCTTAGAGACTTTCCTAAATTATAGAGGAAATAATTTTAATGCATTGTAACAAGAATTAACGTTAACTAGCACCCGCTTTGTCGGGCCCATGGATTCGCCCTTTTTTATGAAATAGCATTTTGCCCTATAAAGGGAATAAAGAAAACGAAATAATTAAGGGAATGTTCCTCACAGTAGGTGTTAGCAATATAAAAAATGATAATACACAATTTATAAGGACACTGTATAATCTGACGTCAATTCCATCCCTTTTTTCCATTGACGTGTATGCTCATTACGTAAATGAAAAACCGGCTACCAATATGAGGTACATGAATCCAAATTCCGGGCCAAATTCAAAGCTAGATGTGCCTAAATCAAACATCTTTTTCATATAATAAAATAATAATACATAGGATTTGCACAGCGTCCTTTCTATTTTTATTAAATTCTCCAGGCGCTTATAGAAAAGAGCAAAAACAAAAAAGTAAAAAGAAGTACAAGAAAAGGCACATTACAATGAGGAAAAATGTATGTCTTCAAACCTACCTGCCATGCCTGGTGGTGAACAAATGCAACTTTGGGTTGGATGTTGCAGAATTTGAGTTCTTCAGCTTCTGTGAACAGAACTGGTCCGGCATGAGCAAAGGCTCGATCGCCTTTTAGATCATGACTGTATAGATAGTGGAATATGTAGAAGAATTATTGGGATGCGCACATGTTGATACTGGCGTGTTCATTGCATTGATGATTTGTATTAAAAACATTTATTATTAAATACTTTTCTAAACAAATGCAAACAAATTTTAAGCATAAATATTGTTATGTATCTTTTTTTTTACGATCAGATGATGCAAAATACGGTAAATGGACGTGACGTCACAGAGGGACGACCTAAGCTCAGGGCCTTTTTAGATCGGGTGAAGAATCGTCTCAAGCCTTCTTTTGATGAAGTTCACAACGCCTGGTATGCCATGTGGGATACATACAAATTGTAGAATTTGTACTCATTAACCCTTTGACTACTGAATTGTGTGATTCCCATAGGCTTTGTACAGGGTTCATCAGGTTCCATCAGGCAATGTTGGAGGGAAGTTTGGCTCCAAGTTGTCCTTACCACGTCCTTATTTCTCGTGTCTTCACAATATTTTAATGTTAGCGGGAAGTATCATGACATAAATTTGCTCTGGAAATCAAACAGACAAAATGACTGGTTCAGTTTCAATTTCAGTTTGGTTTATTTTCATATCTCACAAAATATAATACAATGTGACATTCAACAAGAAAGAAAAAAAACTAACATTAATGATGAAAGAGTGCATTTAAATAATTCAATCGAAATAAGACAACAAAATGGTATCAACATTTTAAAATTGCAGATTTGAGACAGGCACATGAAGATGAGAATATGAAGGGTAAACTATTTTAAAGCAGGCTTTTGAATTATTATTATCCCTATGAATAACTTATAAGTATTGTCAATTTGTTAAAATATCAATGAATTGCTAAAAAAATTTACTTAAAAGAAAAACAATTAGGGTGGAATGACAATGCTTTAGAAAAACTTAAGGGAGATTTTAAGTAATTCAGAAGATATGTCATGTATGTTTATATCCATTTTCAAAATGCGTTTAAATAGGTATGTGGAACTGTTTTTTTTTATTGAATGTTAAATTGCACTTAGCATGTTCTGATGCTCATTATTAATTTGTTTGTTTTGATTAGTATCTCTGGGTCACATCTGTCTTGTTCATAGACAAATAACATGAATAAAGTTAAATAATTTATCTTATTTTAGTCCTTTTTCCAGGTGTAGACTTTGTGTTACGAATAAGAGTAAACGTGATATGTAATTAAAAACAGAACCGCCGCTATATATAGAGAGGGGGGGGGGGTGCAGGGATATGATTGATTGATTGATTGATTTTATTCGTCAAGAATATCACAGGAGATTACAATGAAATTGAGGAAATACCTTGACAGGATAGCCCATGAAAGCCGAAAGGCTTATTTCCAATGGGGTCCTATAGTTAGTATATTTAACATATTGTAACAAAAATATAAACTACGACAAGTACTGGAATATTGGGGGGAAAAAATAAAATACATACAAACATATCCATCAGTCATATAATTTGCAAACATCTGAAGCAAACAATAATCTTCCTAATATGTGAAACAAGATTATTTTTTAACATACCCTAATGTATACATTATCTACAATACTAGAAACCAACTGTACAAAATGTGTTATTTTACTGGTAATGCTGTTCTCGGGCAGCTTCCAGTTTTAGGTGATTTTTTAATGCATTCTTAAATTGACAAAGGAATTTAACTGCTTTTATTTTATCAGGAAGAGCATTCCAAGATTGGATGCCATTAAAATAAAAAGTGTTTCCAATATGTCCTTCACGTTTTGGTAATACGAAATTAAAATTACTATTTCGAGTATCGTACCTATGGATATTTGATACCCGGGTGAAATTATTTGCTATATAATGATCTAATTTATCCGAATAGAATATTTTATGCACGTGGTGTAATACTAATTGTTGTGACCTGTGATCTACATGAAGCAATCCTGCCTTTTCAAGTTCTTTATATCCGACATGTGCTCTTGGTCCTAAAACATTTATATATCTCACAATTTTATTTTGAATTATTCTTAGCTTTTTCTTATCCGTAACACCCAGACTACCGTACCAAGCCGCATTAGCATAGTCGAATAAACATTGTATTAACGCAAAGCATAAAATACGTCTAGACTTCATATTCAAACAGGTTTGATATCTATACAAACATTTCAAGCGTGAATTAGCCTTTTTGGCGATTGAGTCTACCAAACCCGTCCATGATAGGTTACTTGTTAAATTAATTCCCAAATATCTTACTGAATCTTTTCTTTCAATTACCTGATTATTATATGAAACTTTGAAATCGTGTGTATATCTTAACTTTCGTTTAAAACAAAATAAAATGCTTTCCGTTTTCCCAACGTGTAAACTAAGCTTGTTGTCAGACATCCATTCGATGCAATTAGCCAAATCAGCACTAAGTTTTTTATCAATTATCTTGGGATTTGTATCCGAATATAGCAAGACACTATCATCAGCATATAACATTAATTTAGATTCGTTAATACAAGTACACATATCATTGATGTAAGACATAAAAAGAATGGGGCCTAAAATGCTTCCTTGAGGGACTCCGCATTTAATAGGCAGTGAATCAGAAAGAACCGTCTGCATGGTAACTACCTGATGACGGTTAGATAAATATGATCTAAACCATGTCACACATGCAGAGTCTAAACCCATCACTTCTAATTTCTTTAAAAGTATGCTATGATTTACAGTATCAAAGGCTTTTTGTAAGTCTAGGAGAACCATTCCAACCATGCGCCCATGTGAAATTTCATTCCTGATAAAATCTGTTAAATGTATTAAACAAGTTTCAGTGGAATATCCGTTACGAAAGCCGGACTGAAATTTATATATTAGGTTGGTTTCTTGGAAGTATTTCTCCACTTGAGCATGAACAGATTTTTCCAAAATCTTCGACACTACACTTAATACACTTATTGGCCTATTACTAACGTCAGTTTTATCTTTCTTTTTATGTAGCGGGGTAACTTTTGCGAATTTCATATCATCAGGAAAGGTAGAAGACATAAGAGATAAATTAATAACATAATTCAAAGGTTTGTACAAATTTCTTGCCCCATCTTTTAAAAATCTTGCAGGTATCATATCTAAACCAGTACTTTTTGATATTTTCAACCTATTTAGTTCATCTAAAACAATTTTTTCTGTAACAGGGGAAAAATGAAAACTACCTTTTGAAACACCCTTTTCTTCATAAAACTTTTGAAATTGGTCACTTTCTGCATGAAATTTGTTTGTATTTACTGGTAATTTACAAACTAACTTGTCGGCCACAGTTGTAAAATAACGATTAAACTCATTTGCAATTTTAGCCTTATCGTGACTTAATTCACCTTGCACATTAATAACTGTTTTTTGATCAGATTTCCCTTTACTTTTTAGACCTAAACCTTTCAAATTCTTCCACAATTTTCTAGAGTCATGTTTGTTTTCTTCGATTTGTTCTTGAAAGTATTCGGTTTTGGCACTTCTTACCTTCCTTTGAACTAAATTCCTTAAACTTTATATTTCCTTTCAAGGTCTAAATTGCCAATATTCCTTTTTCATATTTTTGTAAGCTACATTTCTCTCTTTAATTAAAACAATAATTTCATGGTTCATCCATTTTTCAGTTGATTGCTTAATTCTTACCTCTTTCAGAGGTGCGCTCATATCTATAATTGACAAGAATATAGATTTAAAATTTGCCCAAGCCATATTTACATCTTTACATTCAGTTACCTTGGATCAGTCTGATCGGGATAAATTTAAGTTGAAATTATCTACATTATAACCTTTTAAGCTCCTGATGGACACAGTTCTGTGGTGCCCAAATACGGGCCTGACAATCTTTCTTGAACAATAAATCAATAAATGATCACTTATACCTAGGTCAATAACACCACTTTGACTAATATGCTCTTCTTTACTACATAATATGTGATCTATCAGGGAGGAAGATGTCTGAGTTGTACGTGTGGGCAGCTTTACAAGTTGGCTTAAACCACTTAGATTAAGTAAATTCTCATATTTCTGGGATAAAGGAGACTTTTTCGAAAGGCAAATATTCATGTCCCCCAACACTATAATCTCATCATCTTTTTTAAATTTTTCTAAAGTGTCAGAGAGTGATTCAATGAAATTATTATCTTTAGGGGGTCTGTAAAGAGCACCAAGTGTAATGGGCTTTGTCCGAGGCAATAGAATATTGATCCACAATGATTCAATATTTCTTGGAGTCAAGTCTTCTCTTATATTAAATGCAATGTCATTTCTTATGTAGAGACAAACACCACCACCTAGCCCACATTCACGATCTTTGCGTAATATACAGTATCCATCTATACATACTTCTTCATCATTTACAGATGAGTTTAACCATGTTTCAGTGATGGCAATAATAGCTATTTTACGTTTAGAAAAAAGAAGCCGAAGTTCGGATATTTTATTCAATATTGATCTCACATTTAAATGAATGAAATGCAACCCTTTTGTCTCAAACTTTTCTTCAAAGGACTCATACACTGATGTATTATCGGAAGGTGGGGTATTAGTTACATGTTCAGTGGGAGGTAAAAGTGGTTCGGTATGACTATGACCAACATTTGTTTGAATGGGGTGCAAGAATAAGGAATCACAAAAAGACGGTAAAGAGCATGTTAAACAAGTCCAACATTCATTAGGGTTGTAATATAATCTTGTGTACTCCTGTTCACTTATGCCTTCACATTTGGAATGGTGCCACTTATTACAGGTAGAACACAGGAGGCCAGTTTGGTTTTTCTTCACAGGCTTTTGACATTTTCTACATGGAAATTTATAATTTGGACCAGGATTTGTTTCCACATCCCAAGATAATAACAAAATATAACAAAAGTGGTTACTAGGTTGGCATAATTCGGCTTGAAAGGTTGCTACAGAGTTATGATAGTACAAAATAGGCGAACGGAAATATTTTAAACGCTTTACCGCTGGCAGACTAACATACTGAGATATTGTGTTGACATTATGAGAACATATTATAGAAATTAAAAAATAAAGTACCAGTACATTCATCTCAGTGTAGTCCCACACCAACAGAGTTTAACAAAACAAACAAACTTAACTACGATGCTACAAACTACAATACAGCATAAAAGTTCCTAGTCTTCAGTCAGTCTCGATCCTATGGATCCCTGGCAGCCAGACTTCTCCCCTCCAGCTTTCATCTGTCCTGGTCCTCTTAGAATCTCCTCCACGAGACTGGACACAGTTCAGCTCCATGATGAGACAGCAGCAGAAAACTTCAATATAAAAATGTCATAGAAATGGGATGGGACAATACGAAGACTGTTCCGAAGTGAGGCTATAGTGATTGGTGGACAGAGCCCTGGCCGGCTGACAGATCGTTAACAGGTGGCAGCAATAAAAGAGAGTTTGATGACGTAGCGCTCGAAAGAAATTGAGAAGAGGAAGGTGACCTGAATGTGAAAGTGAATAACATCATACTCCCAGAAAGTACTATAGGTGGGACAACAGTAAGCAAACTGCTTGATGAATCACACAAATATCTCCAGACAAAATCAGGAAAATAATCAAAGTCCATTCACGATCATGTTACAAAACAATCTCCAAAAGTCTCCAAGAGACCTTTATAAACATATGAAGCACAATTACATGATGACCGAAGTATCAATCAAGTCCAAAGAAGAAAACTAGAAGAGCACATATGTGCTCACAAGACATATCTATCTCTCTATAAACTCCCTCACTGCACTATCAAACCTTTTGCTTGTTGGAACTTTCGAGCAAATGCTTGCAATAATTAAAAGAGATCATCAAATTCACGTGCATAGGCATTTCATGAGGTTTTTTTTTGGGGGGCGGGGGTTAATTCTATCGTTATCGGTGACCCGGGGGGGGGGGCACTCGACCAAAAAAGTAGTAGGTGTGTGCCGCGGGCGAGACCAAAAACGGGGGCCTTGGAGCGGGCTTATTGTAAAAAGGAGGGTCCTCGGAACGGGCTTCGGAACTACAAATGTTTGTGAAAACGGGGGTCCTTGGAACGGGTCGCCTGCGTGCGAGTGCGTATGCAACCCTATGGAACGTGCATGCAGCTAGCCCGGCGGCACGACCGCCGGGCGCGCTAGCGCAGAGGCGATGGTCGGACAGGGAGCTGCGGCCGCTTTTCACCAAAATTGCGACCGGAACGGCGTAACGGAAAATATGCTAAGCTTTGGAGCGGATTTCTTTCATCTTTTTTTCTCGATAAGAAGAAAATGCTATGCTTTGGAGCGGCTTTTTTTGTTCTTTATCTCAAAAAGACAAAAATGATATGCCTTGGAACGGAAATTTGAGTGTAAAAAAGGGGGTCCCCTCCGCGGCACATACCCACTATGCATTATATACTGAGTGCCCCCCCCCCCCGGGATCGGTGATCAATTCAATTTTATCATTCAAATTGTAGTTTTTCAGATAGTTAAAAGGGTGCGCATGATACGGCAAATCCTGATTGTTGTGGGTTTTTTTTTTTTTTTTTTTTTGGGGGGGGGGGGCTGATAATCCCTAAGAGAAATAAAGATCATTTGAGGCAGGTTTGTAGTTAGGATACCAAATATAAGGTCCTTTTGTTGCCAAACTCCGAACATGTTGACGCATACAGTTGTATTTTCAAGCATATTAACAAACAGAAATATACAGTTTTGAGTTTATATCACGGATTGGCGCTTTGTCGCTTTCTTTTTATTTTCTATTTGATTTTATGAAAATGAAATCTTCATCTCGCCTTCACCATTTCACTTCCAATCTATCTCTCTTTTAATATCTATATAGAAGCAAATAGTATTTATTTTCATACGTAATCAAATATTTTTATATTCCAAACGATAATATTTACCATATTTTATCATAATGTGTTGTGATTAATATAATAAGTTATTTTCTCTTTAAAGGGTTATTTTTATACGATTTTTCCTCCGGTTTTTGAAATGGTGACTATTAATTGACAGTGAACGGGCGCCTTCCCAAGATCAACTGTATAATATCAGAGGTATGGTCAATAACTCTCGATCTTCAAAATGTGAATCTCAACACAATCTTCAAAATGGAATTAAATCTTCCGTGAAAGTGGGCTTGTGTTTACTCGGCAAATCTCATCAATAACACGTGAAAAAAGTAAATAAATATATATATACAGATGATTATGTAGAAAATTGCCCCCATCTTAAGACCATGCAGCAGAGGCCTCTCCCAAATATTGATCATCTGAGTGGGAAATCTTCAAAATGGAATTAAAATCTTCCGTGAAAGTGGGCTTGTGTTCACTCGGCAAATCTCATCAATAACACGTGAAAAAAGTAAATATATATGTATATATATATATATATAAGTATACATAATAATAGGCATTTATATAGCGCCGTCTATCTATAGAAATATTCTATTCCGAGGCGCGTTGTTATTATTATTATTACCCCGGCTTTAGCTCGAGCTGACTTTCAGGGCTCATGCATTCAAGGAATTAATCCTGCCGGGTACCCATTCACCTCACCTGGGTTGAGTGCAGCACAATGTAGATAAATTTCTTGCTGAAGGAAATTACGCCATGGCTGGGATTCGAACCCACGACCCTCTGTTTCAAAGTCAGAAGACTTATCCACTGGGCCACAACGCTCCACATATATTTATATATATATATATATATATATATATATATATATACAGATGATTATGTAGAAAATTGCCCCCATCTTATGACCATGCAGCAGAGGCCTCTCCCAAATTTGATTTGATTTGATTTGATTTCAGCATTTTTCCAACAGAAATTATTAACAAACATAATGTACAACATAAACAAAAATAGTGATACATTTCTTTTTACAAATATAAATACAAATGATAATTCATTGGCATAAAATGTATATAGATAGTATTAGTTTGCAATATTATAAGTTGTACTTTGTTGAGTAGACAAAAACAAAAAAAAATGCTGGAGACCGCTACCATAAGCAGTGCTTGACTAGGGTAGCGGCCTCAAATCTTGATCACCTGAGTGGGAAATCTTCAAAATGGAATTAAAATATTCCGTGAAAGTGGGCTTGTGTTCACTCGGCAAATCTCATCAATAACACGTGAAACAAGTAAATATATATGTATATATATATATATATAAGTATATATATATGTATATATACATACAGATGATTATGTAGAAAATTGCTCCCATCTTATGACCATGCATCAGAGGCCTCTCCCAAATCTTGATCATCTGAGGGGGAAAAGATGTGTGTATGGAATGGTGGGGGTAATCCACTCTCAGATGGTTACAGATACACCTATATATCTTTTTTTCTACTGACCTCGTGAGTAAATGACGAAAATGTCTTCAAACATTGACCAACGAGGTGCTTTTATGTTTTAATTAATTTTTTATGCATTTGTAATAAATTTTCATGCTTTAAAATAACGACACAGACCAAAGAGGGGTTTACACGATTGCTGAGGAATATGTTATTTGATCCTACATTTAGTTGTTGTTCGTTTTTTTTTTCTATATTTGCATCTACAAACGAGTTGGTGAATAATTGCATTATAAGGTTGTTCATATAGATGTTAAATCAAAAGTTAAGTTCAGGCTCTTGCAGTCGGTACCCTCCCCCACGAAAAAGTTTCGGTATGAAAAAGAGACTTTCATTCTTTAATTAGCAAGTGACAGAGCGGAATATCACCCGACCGGTCGGAAAATGAAGGGAGGGAGACAAGCATGAAATTGGCGCCCAACAAAATTTATTGATCTGATATTTGATTTGATTTGTTCTCCTCTCTATTCGTATAAACACATTTTTTCATAGCATAACAAACATTTGTTTACTATTTTTGGCATGAATCATAGATAAAGTGTACCTGGGGAGCGTTTTATCATAGTTTCATCCGACAAGTTGTCAGATCTGACATCTTTCTCTGATGTTGATTGGCTGAGAGGCACTGTTCCTATGGTAACTGTCGGATAAAATGGGACTTGTCGGATAAAACGTCCGACAAGTCCTTTCATGAAACGCCCCCCAGATAGTATCCATTTATTGAAGATATTCCTGTATCAGTATGTGCACAGTCACTCAGCCTAGCTCTGATTATTATTCACGACGATTGCCATTCAATAACATTTTTAAAAACAGAATCATATCCCATTTTTGACACATGTACTCATAAAACAGGAATATCTTCAATAAAAGGAGACTGTCAAGACAAAATTCCTGCTATGTATTATTATTAATGTAACACTATATTCTGCCAATTTATTTTTGTTATGCATGATGAAAAAATAAAATTAGCAAATAAACAATGAATTAAATGATTTTATGAATGTAAAGCACAAAACATGCTTGCAGGTTGTGTAGTGATATAGGGAGAAAACATATTGAAAGCAAGGGGCTTGTAAAGAAGGCTAACTTTATGAATTTGAAGGGGGAAAGATGTCTGTCAAGAGAAAGCAAATAATTCTAAAGGGAGTTAAAGTTAGCTCACAGTAAATAGGGACCACAAGTTTGTTAATATACTCATTCTATTGTACAACCTGGTTTTGACCTTCACTCCAGCCATTACAATATGAAATAGATGGTTGAAATGGATGGCCATGGGGTAAAGTTCCCCTTCCGTTCTATGCTACAAATCGATGACCCCATTGTTAAAAAAGTACCAAAACGCTATACTTCAATTCAATTCAATTCAGTTATTTCCACTTTAAAACATAATTTACAAATAAACATAACTCAGTACACATTTATTAATAATAAAAGTGACAGGGCCGCATAAATCACAAATAACGGCTAATTGAAAATGACTCTAGATATAGTCCTATCACCTACTTCACCCTAACTTGGATTGTTACAGAATATAAAGTGGTTCCAAACAAGACAACCTTGAACCAGGTGTAATTGGTGATTTAAAGTTGAAGATCGTATAAGCAACTACAGACCCTTACTGTTACAGAGACAATTACTCTTTAGTTTGATTAAAACTCGATATACTACCACAGTTTTTACCATTGGGATGGGATCCTATAGTTGCGCAATTCTGTTCTCTAAAGTTTCAAGTTAGTTGATCATTTTACAGGTTTAGGGAGCTACTGAAAGATCAAAACAGGTCTTCATTAATGGTTTAGTTATCTTACGAGGATTGACTTAGAAATTTGTAAGGACTGCTTATCAAATTTTCTAGTATAACAGAATTAGGAAGCAGAAAAAAATCGAGAATTGAATTTGGTCTCAATATTTACCCGTTTACAAAATTTATTAAGATGACTGATGGATACAGATTGATGACCACTGATCAAAATTTCATTCAGACAAATAAAATGGAAGGACGAACGCAAATCAGACAGTCACCTGTTGTAGTAGGTCCATGGTAGGACGAACGCAAATCATATTAATGTTCTTGGGAAATGAACCAAACCTTCCCCTTTACATATCAAACATCGATTTACGCACGATACACCACATAAGATCATGTCGGTGCTGACCAACTTTGGTCCACATCATCAGGCAGTCACCTTGACTTTGACCTGGTGATCTGGGGTGGTCATTGTTTGGTTGATCTTCACCGTTGAAGGGTGCATCCTAAGACTCTCCTCTCTGTCCTGCTGATAAAGAATTATATCATGGTTGTCAAGGTGTATGTCGACATGCTCTCGCAGCCTTGCAGGGCTCTCATCCTTTTTCTCAAGAACACCAAGATCCCGTTTGAAGTGGTAACTATCAGCCTCCGAAATGGTAAGTTTTGATAGTTTTACACAAATTCATGGCAGAGAGTTATCAATCCTTCGTATATAGAAGTAGAAGACGACCAAAGTTGCCTTACAACTTCAAACCTTTCACGAAAATTAGTTGTTCTGATAAATGATTTAGAAAATTGATTATTTTTGTTGGTTAAGAAAAGTGAAAGGACTGTGGCAGTATGAACGAATGAGGCTAGTTTTCTAATAGAGAAAACTATAATGGAGATAATAGGATCGCCCCTTATTATCAAGGAGCATTATTCTTTCAAACTTGCTCTATGGGTGGAAAAGCAAAATGCATATGACTAAATATTGTGTATGAGAAAAAAGCTATCAGTATTAGTGTTAAAATTTCATCAAATATGTATAATAAAGAATTGATGTTTGAAAGACTTGGGAGTGGTTCTAATGCCATCGAAACAATGAATCCATTAACTATAGCAAGCCAAGCATGTTAAGCAAACCGATGCTTGATTTGTCAATGAATATATTCCGAGAATAAAACTTTAAAGTGGAAATGTTATAACTATACCGAAATAGTATAAACTTACGGTTAACACAATATACACTGTTAAAAACCCTAATTTTACAGAAAAAGAGAAGATTTTGCAAAAAGCAATAACAGAATCATTTCTGCAATTTAACAGAACAGGTCTGTTTAAAAAGGGATAAGGGTGTTTTATCAAAGGAAATTTGTAAGGTTCCATACACCAAATACCAATTTCCTGTAAGATTACGCAATCTGGTAAGATTACATGTGTTCTCGAGACTCTGCTGCAGGAACTTCTTTTATTCTAAGGATAAATTTTCTAACAGTGTAGCAATTAAAGTTTGAATTCTTCAATAGTTAAAATGAAACAGTAAATTATATAAAAAAATTGTGTGAAAGATGGGATATTAAATAGGATGCGTAAATTTTCAACTCTTCCCAAAAAGGATTCAATTATTTGATTTGATTTATTTTTGTTTTTGTTTTATACAAAACCAAGTCTTAAAAATGAATTAGAACATAAAGCAAACACCGTCGTTTATATAACTCATTCCCGTACGATTAATGTATTTTACACCTTTGGAAAAACTTCAGATAAGTTATACTGTAAGATGTCATGTCCACTGGCGTAGAGATGGGGAGCCCCCCCCCCCCCCATCCCCCCCAAAAAAGTCACGGCCAAGAAAAGAAAAAGAAGAGGAAAGAAAAGGAAAGGGATAAGGGTGAAATATATTATTTTCTGAATAATACGCCAAAATATATAACAAACTTGAATTTTTGTAATAAAAATATCGAAATTTTTCTTCGCTCGCTTTGCTCGCTTTTTATTAATTTTACGCGATACACCATATTGACCCCCCTCAATAATTTTGGCTCATTACGCCACTGCTTATGTCATAATAAATTCCGTAACAGCCTTGGGGTAAAATTTAAGATTGTTATCAAAATCCTCTATTATACTGTTATTTCACTAAAATCATATGTGAAGTTTAGAAAAATGGTTTTAAAGAAAGTACACTAACGCAACATTACAATTTACGCAGCAAATTGCTTTGACGTCTTGTTTTGTATTGTTTTAATGGAAGTTGAAAATAATGAGGACTTGTAGATGGGTTCGGTGTAAAAATGGCAGAGGTAAAAATGGCAGGGGTTATAATGGGAGATGTAAAAATGACAGAGGTATATTTGGCCAGTCTTAAACCCCCATGCAATAAACTGTCATAAGCCCCCGCATGTACATAGATTAAATAAGAAGTGCATGTCACGGTTAGGCATTTCATCATTATTGGCCTAACAATGCTATTTACGAATTCGGCGGAGGTGTACCGTGAGGGCTTTTTAAAAACAATTAAATCAAAGGACATTTTTTTTTTTCATTCAATTTATCAGAAGCACTATGAAACTGCTCTGTTCTCATTTATCTTTTTATAATATTCCTTTTTGTCTGGCTGGTTCTTTTGATAAAAAGCACATGAGACATGTGAGAGAGGTGGAGAGACAGACAGGGTTTTGGGGCGGGGAAAAAACATAGAGAATATAGAGGGGAAAGCCTAGACGTTAAAATTGTCACGAACGATTGTGGTTACATATTTTGTCCTTATTTGTATCTTGTCTGTACTATTCTTTTTAAATATCTGAATGACAATAAGCATGCATTCCCAGGTTCAGCACTGAATTTGTAATTTATGAAAATCAATAATAATCTTGTTTTACCTGGTAAACCATCGAGGGTCTGGTTCAGATTATTTTGAATAAAAGAAGACCCTGGACCTTTACCACTGCATCCAATATGATATTGAATAAAAACGCCTTGATGATCATAACCCTTGGAAGCGGGAGTGCTGTTGGGTATTTTATACACCATAAGCAGCACCCCCTGGAAATTAGGTTGGTATGGTAAAATGTAGAGGTTTGACACAAATCTTCGTTATTTTTAGACAGAAGGAAAAACTGTTATCTAATTGTTATTATCTTTTGTTGTAACTTTTTTCATTTAGTTGGAATAAATCTCATTTTGGTCATTTTCCCCATTCTGAACAAAAGTCCCTTTCATTTTGGAGTGAAAACTTGTTTCTTGGCTTTTTAACAAACCAGCACCCCATATCTCTTTCATTTTTGCCTCTGCCATCTTTACCTTTGCCCCCGCAATTTTTACACTGTTAGAAAATTTCTACTTAAATAAAAAAAAATTCCTGCAGCAAAGTCTCGAGAACGCCTGTAATCTTAATACTGCACTGTGTAATACTCCATGCATTCGTGTAAAATTACAGAAAATTGGTATTTGGTGTGTGTAACCTTACAAATTTATTGTAATAAAACTGTTTCCCCTCCCCCCTTTTTTAAAACAGACCTGTTGTGAACTTGTAGAAAAACTATTCAAAAATCTCTCCTGATATCACAATTTACAGAATGATTTGGTTATTTCTTTCTGTAGAATCTTCTGTTTTTTTTCTAAAAGTGTACCTCTGTCATTATTGCATATTCCATTTTTACCTCTGCCATTTATGCCTCTGCTATATTTACCTCTGCCATTTTACCTTTGCCATTTTTACCTCTGCCATTTTTACCTGGCACCGGTAGATGAATATCACTTTTTATTATTTGTCTAAAAGATGAACACAGGTCTTATACCAACATCCATCTAGGTCATACCTTTCCCTAACGAAAATGAAGAATTTTCTAACTTAAAATGCACTGAGTAGTGTAAATAATTATGTGTTTTCTTACGTGATTGTCAACACCCTATAATACCAATATTTGAAGAGGTACAATGGTTGGAATGCAAGTAAAAATATTGTTCTTTCAAGTAAAATCAATATTGAATTTTTAATATTATTTGAGTACAAAAGTTCAACAATGGAATCGTGATGTAGCCACTGGAACTAGCAGATTATTTTTCTAAATCAGCATGATCAGAGCTGATCCCTTTCATTTATCTCTAACTTTCCCATTTTCTCCCTTTTTATTCTTTTAATTTTTTTCCTGATTCTTTTTTCTTGGTTCTGATATCCCCCTTTTTTCTAATATCCCTTTTCAATGAATTGAGGTTTTTCCTGAGATTATATTTGATAATGTATTCGGGGATACTACTACTATTTTTTTCAGGTGACCAGAAAAAAGACGAGTATACCAAGGTGACACCTCTAAACACTGTCCCAGCCATACAAGATGGTGACTTTTGCTTGGGAGAAACGTAAGAATTCCTTTTCTTCAAACGCACATGCACATAGGCGGATCCAGGGGGCCGAGGTGCCCCCCCCCCCCCCCATTGGCGGGCAAATAAAAGGAAAAAAAGGGGGAAAGAAAGAAGAAGGGAAAGAGAGGAGGAAAAAAAAAAGAGGAGGAAGAAGTTTGGATAGAATAAGATGAGGGGAGAGTTTGAAAAAAAAAAAATCACGTCACTATACAAAAGTTTCGCTCGCGCTTCGCGCTCGCAATGCCTGTTAGGTGATTTACATGTCTTCCTCAAAATGGAGCTTAAAATATCAAGTGCTCTGTTCCTGGATATTAACATTTTCTGCTCGCGCTGCACGCTCTCAAAATTTGATTTGTCAGGTACCTATTAATTTCGTGTATTCCATAAATTTCTCAAAATATCCTTATTCAGGTCTGATTGTCAAAACGTATCAGCTAGCGCAGCACGCTCGCATTTTGATTGGTGGGTTACCGTTATGTATATCTCACTATTCTACATCAAACTACTTAAAATCCCCATTTTATGACAGTGTATAAAAAATTCTGCTCGCGATTTGCGCTTGCATTAATTGCTACAAAAAAATTAATTCATGCATCCTATTCATAATCCTAAAAGTGCTTAAAATGTCCAATATTCAGGCCATAATATTAACAGATTTCGCGCTCTCATTATGCTTATTAGATTAATAAATAAGATATCAATTCGATGATTAAATTGTCCCTTTTTCAGAATGGAAGATCGACAAGTTTCATCTCGCTCTAGGAAGAGAAATAGGAAGAAAGTCATCATTTTCATATGATGACAAAATGTCCTTAGAATGTCGCGGTCCTATGTCAAAACTCAAAGTAATAATAATGAAAAATATCAACTCTTTATGAAGTGTGATCCATATCCACCTCATTCAGATACGCAGCTTGTTCTCTATTTAATCGTTATCCGGTTTCAGATAAGAATATAAAAAAATATCATTATTAATGATGAAGATCACCAATTACTCATCATTTCCATGATATTACAAAACATGAATAGGGTCTAGTTATATACCTATCCTGTTCACGATGAAATAAAGTGCTTAGAATTTCCATTCTTTAGGAAGACATTTAAAAAATTTCAGCTCGCGCTTCGCGCTCGCATTATTTGATGGTTGAAATATGTAACATCTTCATGTCTAACTGCAAGCATGCAATCCTTATTAATAGGTCCCTTTCCGATCAGATCAAAACGTATAATAATACTTTCTGCTCGCGCTTCGCGTTCGCAGTTATAGTTGCATATACATGCATCTTGTTCAGGATCACAAACATTGCTCATGAATGTTCAAATTTTAGGACAAAATACATAAAATAAAAGCTCGCGCTTCGCGCTCGCACTATTTAAATAAAGCTTATGAGATTATTTTTGTTGATTTACAAGAATAAAGCAAAGAAGTGACTATTAGGACTACCCCTTCAAATGAACAAACAAAACTCAACTTCGAGCGGCCTATCAGGGAAAACGCGGCTGAAAAAAGCCCCCCCCCCCCCCCCCCCTATTGGCGAAGGCTGGATCCGCGTAAGAATTCCTTTTCTTCAAACGCATATGCACTAATAAAATTTACCTTTCTTTTTTCAGATACACACGTACTGTTTTTCAAAATAATAAGGCATATTCTATAGACCACATTATTTCTAATACATGTATATTTATATCTTAAGTATTAGAATAAAATCTGTATTTCTTTTATCACTCCTTGAATCCCACTCACTAATGCCGTACTTGATGTCAGAGCTATAAATTGATCAAAGCTGCAAAAGGCGTATAAAAGAGTATGAAGGCTTTATACTATCATCATTCTTAAAATGACAATGATGTTGAAAAGGAAATGAGGAAAGGTTTAATCTTATAGGTTTTTTTATTGTTTAGCGGGTGAAAAAAAACATATCAACTATAAAGTGACGATTCGCAGAATTAAATTGGATTAGAAGTGTTAAAGTGACTCTTGCAAAGAATACTAAGATGGACTTTGATTATTCGCATTATGAACCGATTTATTTTGTTTTAATGTTCCGGACATTATATAGAAGTTTTCATCACTACCATCATCATAAACAATGTTGTAATGCTCATGAATGATATCATCCTCATCATCCTCATCTAAATCATCATCGCGATCACCATGATCATCACCATCAGCATTATCATTACCATCATTATAAATTATTGCAAACTTGGGGGATGAATTAATCAAAAGCAAATCAAAGCGTAAGCGTGGTATAGGGGAAAAAAGAGGTAAACATTACATTACGACTTCTGTTGGTAAATTATGAATGTTGTACATTGATTTCGTATTACAGGGTGGCGATTATTCGGTACTTATCAGCAAGGTATCCAGACCGGGTTCCTGACCACTGGTATCCAAAAGACTTGAAGAAAAGGAGCAGAGTTGATGAATACATGGCATTTCATCATACCGGAACAAGAGGAGGTTGCTGTGGGGTCTTCATTAATGAGGTGAAAATTTTCACTTCTTACCTCCTGATTATAAATTGTATTAGGGCCAGTGTGAATTCTTTCGCTTTGGAAAACGGTCTTCATGCTGATTAGTTTGTTCTGACAAGGTAAATATTCGGTGTCGGAGTTTATCAAATTCTTTCGGAACCAACTGCATACATTAACAATGTTAACCAATTCTTTTTTATGCTTAATAGCAACAAAAATTATTTTATTTAATTTTAAATGCTTCCAATTAGGTCTAAAAGGGTATTTGTGCCTGGAAGTGGCATGAGCAAATATGGTTTACTATTACTTCAATTAATGTATTTGAACTTTTTGAAATAAAACCAAAAATATTGTAATGTTCACCTGTATATGTATACTTTTCAGATCATATTTCCATTGTTTAATGGAGGTAAACAAGTGCCTGAAGAAAAGGCGAAGAAGGACCTTGAAAACATGGCAAAACAACTTGATAAACTAGAGAGAGCGTTCCTAAAGAATAACAACTGGTTGGCTGGTAATGACATCTCTGTTGCCGATTTACTGGCCGTTTCCGAGGTATTTTTTTCTATCTATATCCTTTTCTATCTATATCCTTTTCTATCTTTGCTCCTCTTCTTCCTTTAATCTTTTTGTCTTCTAATCCTTCTTAATCTCCTTTTATTTCTTCAGTCAAAATTTTCATCCGTCTTACTCTTATTTTCCTGTTTAGGTTCCACAAGCTTATCCCCTTCCTCCTTCACATTTCCTTGTTTTCAATATTTTGTCTTTTTTTTCAAAATTATTGATTTCTTCCAAAGAATTCCAACGATAAGTCACTAAATTGTGTTGTTTTATTAATAATTGATTTATGCAATCAATGTTGGATGAAAGTTTACTGTCCATGGTGGTAATGTATTCAGTCCGGGAATGTATTATTGTCGAGCGCTTAAAGAATAGTGATACTAGCAGGCTCTTTACAAGCACGTACTAGTAGAGCAGCAGCAGCAGTAGTAGTAGTTGTAGTATATAGTAGTAGTAGTAGTAGTAGTAGTAGTAGTAGTAGTAGTAGTAGTAGTAGTAGTAGTAGTTGTAGTAGTAGTAGTAGTAGTAGTAGTATTAGTAGTAGTAGTAGTAGTAGCAGTAGTAGTAGTGGTAGTAGTAGTAGTAGTAGTAGTAGTAGTAGTAGTAGTAGTAGTATAAGTAGTAGTAGTAGTAGTAGTAGTAGTAGTAGTAGTAGTAGTAGTAGTAGTAGTAGTAGTAGTGGTAGTAGTAGTAGTAGTAGTAGTAGTAGTAGTAGTAGTAGTAGTAGTAGTAGTAGTAGTAGTAGTAGTAGTGGTAGTAGTGGTAGTAGTAGTAGTAGTAGTAGTAGTAGTAGTAGTAGTAGTAGTAGTAGTAGTAGTAGTAGTAGTAGTAGTAGTGGTAGTAGTAGTAGTAGTAGTAGTAGTAGTGGTAGTAGTGGTAGTAGTAGTAGTAGTAGTAGTAGTAGTAGTAGTAGTAGTAGTAGTAGTAGTGGTAGTAGTGGTAGTAGTAGTAGTAGTAGTAGTAGTAGTAGTAGTAGTAGTAGTAGTAGTAGTAGTAGTAGTAGTAGTAGTAGTAGTAGTAGTAGTAGTAGTAGTAGTAGTAGTAGTAGTAGTGCACATTGAACACTTAATGAAGCATTTTCATGATCAACATCAACCATTTTCCATGAAGACAGGAGTTCCCTGTACATCGGGAAGGCAACAGATATTCATTTCGAGCCAACCCATTATTATTGTTTTATTTTGATATGGTTGATTGACTGAACTTCCTTATCCCACACCATGCACACTGTGAAGAAATATCACCAACTTTGGAATTATACATGTATTTTGACTGGCGGAAGGATAAGGGCTATTTTACTGTTTCAGGTGACGAATTTGATCCCTCAGGAGATTCCTTTAAAAATGCCAATTTATTTTTTAAAATGAGCTGGTCGAGGGACCTTTGTCTGAATGAATGAATGAATGAATGAATGAATGAATCCATGTCTGGTCAGATATGGATTGTCAGATATAAACATTCGACCCCCGAATTTCATCCTTATTTTTATGAATTTTTAAAAGTGCCATTTTAACACACGAGTCATGTCTATGGTAAATGTTTAAGCCTGTGATACCACCAGAAGATCCAAATTGTTCTCATTCTCTTTCCACAGATGATGCAGAATACTGTCAGTGGGCGCGATGTGACAGAAGGGCGCCCTCAACTGAAAGCCTTTGTTGACCGTGTGAAGAATCGTTTAGGCCCAACCTTTGATGAGGTGTTTGCAGCCATGTATGGATGGCGAGAGAGCTTCAAAAAATAGAAATATTGCATACGATAACACAACTCCGGAGGACCAATAATGTTCGTCGTTGATTTTTAATGAAATTTTCAGCGTTATGCTAGTGTGATTTTTCTCTATTTATTCAAATCAACATGTCGAGGCTTACCTGATGCTGTTGAGACCACTGCTAGAGTATGCAGCAGCAGCTAAATTGGGACCCTTCTACCAAGTAAAATATCCAATCATTTGAAAGGGTTCAACGACAAGCCGACCGGTAACTATCGTAGGGAGGAGCTAGGGCTCTGTCACTAAAGCACTTAGTAATCTTGGCTGGGAATCTCTCCAGACAAGAAGAAGAAACCATAGACTTTGTATGCTATACAAGATGAACAACGGTCTTGTCAATATCAAGATAAATGAGTTTGTCTGACAGAACACAAGACAAACAAGGGGGATTCCTTCCCAAGATTCCTTCTTTGTAAACACGATAAAGGACTGCAATAAACTCCCCTCCTCGATTGTTAAATGCCCTTCCCTGAAGACATTTAAATTAACATTAAAACAACTTCAATAAAAGTCATTCCACACACGGTGCGCTACTCTCTTCACTAACTTAGCGTGTATGTGTCTCTTAACAATATTTTGCCGACTCAACTATTCAGATCCAGATTCAGAAATAAAAACATATCACTGAAACTTTGAAAAAAAAGAATGAATAAGTATGAGAGGATATTCGAGCATTTGAAATTTAAGATCGCTGAAAGGAGATCCTCCGATTGATAATGCAACCAAGACTGAGAACATGCAGTATACATTAACACTTCGAAACTGACTATACATTTTTACATTTCTATGCAGGTTCCTTCACAACTTTTAACTTCAAATCACTGTATTATTTAATTCAGATGAAGGATAATGCAATGTCTGATTTACATCATGTTGAGTCTTCTGATATAATAATATTTTTTAAGCATGTATACTTGTGAAATATGCAGAATAAAGTTTAATTCAAATGTATCATTTTAACTTGAAATGTCGCTAATTTCACCGTATATCGCGCTTCCTCTTTATAATAGGGCATATTTGACTTTTCTATCTTATCTGTTATCACATTTTACTGTTTATATTTTTCGGGGGTATTTTCTTTCCACGATAAATTAACTTGTGACATCACACAGCTAGGTATCTCCAATGTTATTAGCATTCTCGATATTTTCGAATATTTATCTTGCTTCTGTTTCACCAGTTTTCTCCAATTTTCATTGATCTTGTACTTTAAACTTGGGTAACATCCAAGGATTTCATTCTATAGACACATGATGTCGATCAGAGAAAAAAAACCCAGTAGAATCGTAATAAATCACGGCTGAACACATCCACATTTTGCTTAAGGTGAGAAATGATGAACACATTCAAAGATCACGAGCGAGATTTATCTAGGTTGAGAAATGAGAACCCCTACCGCACAATCGGTTTTTTTTTTGTTTCCTTGAAGATAAAGCAGTCCAAAATGAGTAAGAATGAAGGACGGAATACTAAGAAGGAGGTTTTGCACTATAACAGTACAAATATCTATATTTTAATCTAAAAAAAAAAACAATTTGGAATCACCTTTATACATGTGCCCTCCCATGTATTCAGAATGCAAGCTTGATCAGTACCACTAACACAATCGAGGACTCGTTTGAGGAGGTCACAGATTATCCCCCAGTGGCGTACGTAATGAGCCAAAAAATTTGAGGGGGAGTAGGCGTATCGGGCAAAATTGATAACAAGCTGCGAGCGAACCAAGTGTGTGAGTAAAAAATTCGAAATTTTTTGACGAAAATCAAATTATGTGATAGATTTTGACATGATATTCAGAAAATTATATCATATTACACCCTTCTCTCTTGCCTTTCCTTTTTTTTTCTTGGTCGTGATTTTTTTTTTGGGGGGGGGGGGGTGGAGGGGAGCTCCCATCATCTGTACTCCACTGAATATCCCCGATCGAAGTTGCAATGAAGTGGAGTGGCCAATGGTTAGGCCTATACACGGGCCTAATTACAACTGGCAGGCAAAAGATATTCATTCGAGCCAACCCCTAATTGACAAAAGTGAATGAGCGTAATTGTCCATGTAACACCGATTCCAGTTTTGGTAACTACTGAACTTCATTTTCCCAAACTGGGAAGATATATCACCAAGTTTGGAACTAAATTTGACTGGCGGAAGAATAAGGGCCATTTTACTGTCTCGGGTGCTGAATTTCATTCTGTCAAGCGAAGCTAGTCTTCATAAATTGCATATTCATTTTTAAAATGAGCCGGTCGAGCCGTCGATGTACCTTTTCTGGTCAGATATGGAATGTCAGATATATTTCCTATCCACTGGTAGTAAACATTCGACCCTCGAATTTCATCCTTATTTTTAATGATTTTTTTTTTAAGTGCCACTTTAACACACGAGTCTATGGGAAATGTTTTAGGCCTGTGCAACCCAATAACACTATTCAGGGCTCCATCTCAGTCGACACTGAGATGTTGCAACTCTGACAGTAACCATAGTAACGACCGCGCAGGGATGCTTCTCATCCAATCAGAACCACAATTTCACATTGAGAGTTCATAAAGTTCATATGGCCAAGATTCGTCAGGGGCAAGGCGAGGAAATATGTATGCATGGAGATATGGGAAGTATGTCTTGCGCGAAATAATCAGGATTAAGGCACCCCCCCCCCTCCAACATAATTCAGTTGCCTCCTCCAATAAAATGGCCTATATAATATAACAAGTGAAAATAAAGGAAGCGGCCTAACTGCATACACGCCCACATTATACAACAAAAATAACACTTTTTTGTTGCTTTCATGCTTTGTCATATTTTGCATGTTCACTTGTTACGTAACCGTGACTGCCCCATACATCAGGGGCTAGAGCAAACAGTCCGATCCAGGGAATTAAATTGTCGGAATAGAAAATCGACTGCCGTGTCATTGTATTAGTCAGACGTGGAGAGAGACAGGGAGAAGCGACACGTATACACCAGTACCAGTGCAGTGAGAACAGGTCATAGTCCAAAACCAGATCCACCACCATGCCAATCCAATTATTTGTTGATCTGAGATCCCAGCCATGCCGCGCCTTGGCCATCTTTCTCAAGTTGACTGGTATTCCACATGAGCTGCAATATGTCGACCTCTTTACAGGTATGCTCTTCTTATATATATTTATATAATTGTCAAGTATCTAAATGCCCTCGATTGGTTTTCGCGCTCATGCTATTCCACAAATAGGTCCTATCAATAGCTGACACAGAGGTAAGGGGTGATGGCTGTAACTGATAAACCATTCCTAATACTCCCCCCCCCCCCCCACCCTGTCCCGCCCCCAAAATCTTATGATACATGCGTTTTATGTTAATGATCAATATATTTACAACGTCACAAGTGTTAATATACTTTCTTGAGTATCCGTATGATTTTTTATCTTAGAATTTACATGGCACATCCATCAATGTCTAGATGAGGGACCTGCAAAATATGTCCATATCTAAAGGACTCAATTCGAGGTATATTCGATTCTCTAGACCTGATTTATGCGCGAAGTTTATAAAATGTGCTTCGAGTCGCACTGCCCAATTTAGGGCCTAGTCAATTCCGATCCTTTCCGCTCCAGAGTTCACTGTTTGATGACCACCATAATCTCCTTTTCAGATTTGAATTGTATGTTAGATTGGTCTTGTAAACGTAACGAAAAAGCAAAGGTAGTCTTTAATAATTGTTGCCACCCCCCCCCCCCCCCTCCCGTCTCAATCAGGTTTGGCGGAGCGGAACGGTTAAGAGGGAATGTGCATGACTTGCAAAATACACAATCAGATGGCAATTTTTACGTTTTTGTAAACGTTTATTGAAAAAGTAGGGGCTGATGCCACTCCCGGTTTCGTAACCCCTGTCTAGGCATTCCTTGTCAACTTCAGGTACAGGTAACTTCATTTAGAAATTCTTGGAGGTTTATCTCTGATGTAATGCAACAGGTTTTTTCTACTTAATCAGATAGTCAAAAACATTGTATAACCAAGTATCATCTATATAGAGAAATGATCGTAAATTTTGCAATCTTGAAAAGGTAACCCTCCCCGGGGGGGCAGTCAAATATATTGTTGTACACATGCGTGACCAAAAAAGGGGTGTTTTTTTTTCAGTTTTGGACGCGGACCGTGCTTGCACTCGTTAAGGGTATCAAAAACACCGATCTTTTTTAAAGATGGTTTTGAAAGACTTGTTCATGGTCAATCGCGGGGTCAAACGTATTTAGGGTATTTGTTTTTCCCAAAGCATTTTTTTTTCCTCTTTTTTTTAAGACTAGCCAAACTTGTTTAGGGTATGTTTTTCCCCCAAGCTTTTTCACCGGGGCTTTTTCCTCCTCGTTTCTGAAAAGTGTTTGGGTTCTTCCCGATTGTGGTATTTTAACCCCATTACCCATGACTATAGTTTTGTCTATTTAAGCTTATTGTTATAGGAAGCAGACAAAACTTGTTTAGGGGTCATATTCTGGCGACAACTTGTTTAGGGGCCTAAATGTGTAAATAAAGCCCGCGAAAAACTTGTTTAGGCCTGTTTTAGGGGGTGTTTGAAAATAATAATAATAAAAATGCCAAGTCATTCGCATCAATAATTCCAGTGCCGTTTTGATTGAAAGCTTTGAAGTGAGCAAACAAAAAGCACGGGCACATTTGAAAAGAAATCGCTTTGTCATGCCCCATGCCTAATGGTCATCTCTGGTCTGTCCAGTGTACATACAATACCAAACACGGTCGGGTGCTTTCAGATCCCCAAATTCGCGATTGTATTATTATCATACCTTATTCCATTTCTGACTACAACAATATCATCATAGGCGGATCCAGGGGGGCCGGGCCTCCCCCCCCCTATTGGCGGAACAAAAAATAGAAAAAGGGAAAGAAAGAAAAAAATGAAAAAAGGGGGAAAAAGAGAGGAGAAAAAAAAGAAGAGGAGGAAAACGAGCGAAAAAAACAAGATGAGGGGAAGACTTGGAAAATAAAAAGAATCTTTCATGTCACTATATAAAATTTTCGCTGGCGCTTCGCGCTCGCATTGCCTGTTAGCATGGTTAGGTGATGCTCTTATCTTGTTCAATATGGAGTTTAAATATCAAGTTTGGAAGTCTATATACAAAACATATTTCACCTCGGAAATTGAACTTTCATTATTTTGTGTGATTTACAAATTGATTTTAAAAAGTGCTCTGTAAAAATGTCAGTTTTATGGTTTGAATATTAAAATTTTCTGCTCGCGCTGCGCGCTCGCAAATTTTGATTTATCAGGTACCTATTATATTCGTGTATTCCATTAAGTTTTCAAAATATCCCTTTTCAGGTCTGATTGTCAAAACGAATTAGCTAGCGCTGCACGCTCGCATTTTGATTGGCGAGTTATGTATGTCTCAATATTGATTATATAACAAACTACTTAAAATCCCCTTTTCATGACAGTTTATAAAAAAATTTGGCTCTCTATTTGCGCTCGCATTAGTGGTTGAAAATACAATAACTGATGCATCCTATTTATGATTACGAAAGTGCTTGAAATGTCCAGTTTCAGGCCATATTATCATCAGATTTCGCGCCCTCATTAGGCATTAATGAATAAGATATTAATTTAATAATTAAAATTGTCCCTTTTGTTTCATCTCGCGCTTAGTATTATATTATAGAGGAATAGGAAGATAGTCGTCATTTTCATATGATGACATGTCCTAAGGTTGTCCCGCTCCTATGTCAAAACTCAAGTAAGAAAAATATCAGCTCTTTGTTAAGTGCGATTCATATCCACCTCACAATTTTCCTACAAAGTGCTTGAAATATAGAGCTGAAATTGACTTTTTGTCCAGATCGGAATATCAAATAGCTTGAGCTCGCGCTTCGCGCTCGCTTTGATTTTCATGATAAAAGATTTATTTAGAATGCCTAGATTCTAGGTCTAAATATATGAAACACGCGCGCGCATGTTTATTCAGATACTCAACTTGTTCTCCAATTGAATCATTATCCAGTTTCAGATCACAATATAAAAAAAAATTTGCTCGCGCTTTGTGCTCGCATTATTGATGTAATTGGAAGATCCCCAATTACTCATCCTTTTCATGATTTACAAAACATGAATAGAGTGTCTCGTTCAGTAGGTCTAAATCTCGAAATATTCCGCTCGCGCTTCGCGCTCGCATCAATTGTTCAGTTAGGCCTATATAGCTATCCTGTTCACGATTACAAAAAAGATTAAAATTTTCCATTCTTTATGTAGAAATGTCAACAATTTTCGGCTCGCGCTACGCGCTCGCATTATTTGATTGTTGAAATATGTAACCTCTTCATGGCTAAGTGCAAGCAGTCTTCAACAGGTATCTTTTTGATCAGTTCAAAACGTATATAAAAATTTTCTGCTCGCGCTTTGCGCTCGCATTATCAATGTAAGGAAGATCCCCAATTACTCATTCTTTTCATGATTTACAAAGCATGAACAGTGTCTCGAAAAACTTGTTTAGGCCTGTTTAGGGGGTGTTTGAAAATAATGTGATCATGCATAAGTATGTACAGCGATACGTTTGACTGCCCACCCCCCCCCCCCGGGGTAAATCGGAAGGACTCGCTGATCAACGTCGAACTTATACTTGCACCTTCTCCTTTTAGTTCATTCATTTTATTTTGAGTTGCATCATTTGTATTTTCAATACCACAAACCTATACTTTTTCTCCAAGCACTATCGTGAAAAATGCCAAGTCATTCCAAGGAGATATCACTCTAGAGTGATATCTTCTTGGTCATTCGCATCAATAATCCCAGTGCCGTTTTGATTGAAAGCTTTGAAGTGAGCAAACAAAAAGCACGGGCACATTTGAAAAGAAATCGCTTCGTCATGCCCCATGCCTAATGGTCATCTCTGGTCTGTCCAGTGTACATACAATACCACACATGGTCGGGTGCTTCCAGATCCCCAAATTCGCGATTGTATTATTATCATACCTTATTCCATTTCTGACTACAACAATATCATCATAGGCAGATCCAGGGGGGCCCGCCCCCCCCCCCCCTATTGGCGGAGCAAAAAATATAAAAAGGGAAAGAAAGAGAACAAAAAGAAAAAAAAGGGGAAAAGAGAGTAGAAAAAAAAGAAAAGGAGGAAAACGAGCGAATAAAATAAGATGAGGGGAAGACTTGGAAAATAAAAAGAATCTTTCATGTCACTATATAAAATTTTCGCTGGCGCTTCGCGCTCGCATTGCCTGTTAGGTGATGCTCATATCTTGTTCAATATGGAGTTTAAATATCAAGTTTGGAAGTCTATATACAAAACATATTTCACCTCGGAAATTGAACTTTCATTATTTTGTGTGATTTACAAATTGATTTTAAAAAGTGCTTTGTAAAAATGTCAGTTTTATGGTTTGAATATTAAAATTTTCTGCTCGCGCTGCGCGCTCGCAAATTTTGATTTATCAGGTACCTATTATATTCGTGTATTCCATTAAGTTTTCAAAATATCCCTTTTCAGGTCTGATTGTCAAAAATTTTGGCTCGCTATTTGCGCTCGCATTAGTGGTTGAAAATACATTAACTGATGCATCCTATTTATGATTACAAAAGTGCTTGAAATGTCCAGTTTCAGGCCATATTATCATCAGATTTCGCGCCCTCATTAGGCATTAATGAATAAGATATTAATTTAATAATTAAAATTGTCCTTTTTGTTTCATCTCGCGCTTAGTAAGAGGAATAGGAAGATAGTCGTCATTTTCATGTGATGACATGTCCTAAGGTTGTCACGGTCATATGTCAAAACTCAAGTAAGAAAAATATCAGCTCTTTGTTAAGTGCGATTTATATCCACCTCACAATTTTCCTACAAAGTGCTTGAAATATAGAGCTGAAATTGACTTTTTGTCCAGATCGGAATATCAAATAGCTTGAGCTCGCGCTTCGCGCTCGCTTTGATTTCCATGATAAAAGATTTATTTAGAATGCCTAAATTCTAGGTCTAAATATATGAAACACGCGCGCGCATGTTTATTCAGATACTCAACTTGTTCTCTAATTGAATCATCATCCAGTTTCAGATCACAATATAAAAAATTTCTGCTCGCGCTTTGTGCTCGCATTATTGATGTAATTGGAAGATCCCCAATTACTCATCCTTTTCATGATTTACAAAACTTGAAAGAGTGTCTCGTTCAGTAGGACTAAATCTCGAAATATTCCGCTCGCGCTTCGCGCTCGCATCAATTGTTTAGTTAGGCCTATATAGCTATCCTGTTCACGATTACAAAAAAGATTAAAATTTTCCATTCTTTATGTACAAATGTCAACAATTTTCGGCTCGCGCTACGCGCTCGCATTATTTGATTGTTGAAATATGTAACCTCTTCATGGCTAAGTGCAAGCAGTTTTCAACAGGTATCTTTTTGATCAGTTCAAAACGTATATAAAAATTTTCTGCTCGCGCTTTGCGCTCGCATTATCAATGTAAGGAAGATCCCCAATTACTCATTCTTTTCATGATTTACAAAGCATTGTCTCGAAAAACTTGTTTAGGCCTGTTTAGGGGGTGTTTGAAAATAATGTGATCATGCATAAGTATGTACAGCAATACGTTTGACTCCCCCCCCCCCCCCCGGGGTAAATCGGAAGGACTCGCTGATCAACGTCGAACTTATACTTGCACCTTCTCCTTTTAGTTCATTCATTTTATTTTGAGTTGCATCATTATTTTGTATTTTCAATACCACAAACCTATACTTTTTCTCCAAGCACTATCGTGAAAAATGCCAAGTCATTCGCATCAATAATCCCAGTGCCGTTTTGATTGAAAGCTTTGAAGTGAGCAAACAAAAGCACGGGCACATTTGAAAAGAAATCGCTTTGTCATGCCCCATGCCTAATGGTCATCTCTGGTCTGTCCAGTGTACATACAATACCAAACACGTCGAATAAGCCAGTTCGTAGTTCCTTTCTGCGCATGATCAAAATATTCTACGCATGATCAGAGGAAGGTCATTTGTACTAAAGTGACATGTTGGTTTAAAATCTAATGAGATAAGCACCAACTTTGATGTCTTGATTATTTATATATTCTTTTGAATTGTGGTTTTCATTTACATCCACAAAAAAAAAACCAATGCGTCCGAACGAACGACTGGTATTTCACAGTTTGCCAAGTACATTGTGCAACATGCTATGATATGCATTCAAAGTAGGAATGCAACAAATACCTTCATAAAGTGTTCATTGTTGTGCTATTCTAGTCACCTGATCTGTTCAATTTCTTCATCCTGCTATGTTAGGCAAGCTTCCGTAATATCTTGCTTTGAAATCTGCCTATATCATAATGAAAGATAGATATGAATGGTCATTTGACCAAAAATCCCGACCTATCGCTGGAGAACGCGAACGCTTATTTACGACGGTTGTTGATTTTGGAAGAGACTTTTGGGCCCGTCGTAAAAGACTGTCCTGCAATTTAAAGGTCAAGTCCACCCCAGGAAAATGCTGACTTGAATGAATAGAGAAAAATTAAACTAGTATAGTGCTGAAAATTTCATCAAAATCAGATGTAAAATAAGAAAGTTATAACATTTTAAAATTTCGCTTATTTTTCACAAAACAGTGATATGCACAACTAGGTGGGTCAGTCGATGATGTCCATCACTCCCTATTTCTTTTGTTTTTTATTGTTTGGATTATACAATATTTCATTTTTTATAGATTTGACAATAAGGAGCAACTTGACTGAAACATATAATATTAAACAAGGCTAATGCCACATGTTAAGGGAGGAATTAATCGTTGTATCACTTGCCAATGAGGAGAAAAGTAGAATATTTCATATTTGACATAATAGAATACAAAATAAATAGTGAGTGGATGACGTCATAGTCTCCTCATTTGCATACCAGCCATGATGTGCATAACACTGTTTTGTGAAATTAAGTGAAAGTTTAAGATGTCATTACTTTCTCATTTTACATCCGATTTTTATGAAATTTTCAGTGTTATGCTTGTTGGATTTTTCTCTTTTTATTCAAATCAACTTCTTGTTCGGGTGGACTTGTCCTTTAAAAAGGTATATGGAACTGGTATAAATGTTATATTGTACTTAGCATGTTCTGATTTTGTTTAGCTTTCGCATCTGCAACGGAAACATCAGTCTGCGGTTCGTGTGCAAAATACTATGGTAACAGCGATATATCCGATTAAGGACGACTTTCCAGAGCCACATTTGGTTCCTTCCAGAGCTCGAAAGGCCGCCCGGGGGGGGGGGGGCCATTTCCATTGACGAGGGATACCAGGCGCGACCACGCGTAAAAAGGGAAAGAGTGGGCAAGTACGTTACGTATAGGCCTATATGTAACGTTATATGGGTGTCAAAAACGATGTTTAAAATACTGAAAAAAGGGATACATTTCCAATACGATTCTTGTAGGGTTTCACAAGCCAAATGTTTGTTAAAGGATGCATTTTCATAATCTGTAAAAGACTTGCTTCCCTTGTTTAGGGTGCTTTTCGAAACCCCATAGTCGCGCCTGGTATCCACTCGTCAATGGAAGTGGTTCCCCCCCCCCCCGAAAATTTGAATCTAATCACCCATTTCGGGGGAAAGTAAAACATAATGCCCATTACATTGTGTGCTAGACTATATAGCTATATAGAGAGGCATATCGTTTGTGTAGGAGCAGGTAAAAGAAAAAACCCGCAAATTCGGATGGTGTTCAGACAGATAGGTCTTTTGCATATGCTGTGTACATACGCATGCGAAATGGTTTCGGCTGGAGAGGTGATCTGACCCATGGAATCAATTATTGCCAGTGATCCACCAATAATCCACATTAGATGCAATATTGATTCGATGGACTGTAATGATCTATATCTAAGCCTTAATTCAGGAAGTTTTTTCTCACTCAATATGTACTCGATTTGTTTGAAAAACCACTTTCTTATCCATGTCATAATCTATTGTAGGCCCAGCATTTCGAATATCTCCAGCCAGCTGTCGTAGTAGAGGCTCGCCGCCGGCTCAGGGGGCATACGCTGATGACCAGTCGTACACGCATGAAAGCGGGATTTAATCTCGCAGCATGGTGCGGGTGTCGCGTGAAAGAATTTTGCACACGATCGAAAAGCAGATCTATAGGACCTGTAACACAAAGCTTAGCAATGATTGTAAAGCAGTTTTCTACGTTTGATTCTATTGACTATAATGTACAATCAATCTTAAAAATCGAGACTGATTAATCGTTAACTTTTGTGTTACTGTACCCTAATGTCGCGTTCCAGAGGTTTGCGAAAACTCGCAATTGTCCATGAAGTAACTACGAACTGGTCTATTAACTTTCAGGGTGCTTCCAGATCCCAAAATCAGCGATTGTATTATTATTATACCTTATTCCATTTCCGACTACAACAAGATCATTGCACACAGTGTAACACCAAATTCGTTAAAGTCTTTAACGTGGCCATTTCAATATTAACGGAATATTCAAGCTATTTGTCTTCGAGCATTAGACCAATTCCCGGCTATAGTTCATGTTTTATAACATTTCGAAAAGACCTCAAATTTTCTTTTCAGATGATTTTTTTTAACGTTTCAATACCATTGATAGAATAATATATCCTCGTGTGATATCTCATTAATCAAAACATAAAAATTCTATGTTTTTAGAATATCTTGATATATTTTTTTCAAAGAAAACATTTTAATATCATCTTATGAATAATATATTAACGTTTTCTTGATAATCATAAAACCAAACATTTGAACATTTTTTAATGTTTTTCCATATCATTTAAACTAGCTTTATTTATTGTGGTAATTTTATATTGATTTCGTACGAGGGGAAGCCCTTATACCCACGATTACCCTTATTTTCAATGTGGACATAATATACGTGATAAAATTCTTTAAAAATGTCGTAGGCTAAAGACGTAGCCGATGAGTGCATGTCGAAAACTTCATTATGTCCATGGATAGTATATAGGATCCATGAAATGCCCGCTTGCCTTTAATTTTCCGAAAGATGTAGGCCTATCTGCCTACTATGAATTTGTCAGCTTGTGGATACCCGGGGTGGATACGTAACATGGACATCAAACAAAATGAATCGTATATCTCTGTCGTTGTTATTCTGATAAAATAATTAGTAAGACAGGTTCAATAATTGCTAAATCATCCCGATCTCAATAATCTCAATAGGAGTGTTTTAATATTTGTTTAAAGGGCTACTTCTAACATGTCTAGCAGTGTTTAGTGTTGCTAACAGGCTGGGGTGGTCCTGTCATGTTAAGGATTAGAAGTTACCGATGGGTGTACGTAATATCTTTCACAAACATTTCCCTTTGAAAGGCAGAGCAAACTCAAGCGATCATTAGTAAGAAGAAATACAAAGACGAATTTAAGTCTCATCTAAAATTCCAATCTTTAACACAAAAACAGCGATGACTTAAATTTTCTTCCTTTGATTCTTACATTTCGGGATATATACATCTCAATGTTTCAGTAATGCAGTTGTTCCATTCTTTACATAGGGCTGCTTGAACTTTTAATTTTCAAATTAAGTGATCTTATCAGAAAGCGACAAAGAAAGATTACATATTGAAATTTTCAACCCGCTCCATAAAAATGATTTTATAACAAACGAACCAATAGTTATTCTTATTTGGGTCGACATCCCGACCAAATTTAGTTTTTAAGGAAAGAAAGCAGAATTCCAGTCGGCCAAGAAAATGGTTTGCAAAATATCATTTTAGAATATGATAATATCAAATCAAAATATTTTATGCATTGGGAAAAAGTTTTGTAAAATATCATCCACACTAAAACATTGTTTTAGGATAGAATGCAATGTAGTAATAAATTGGAATATTGACCACATTTTTGAGGACCAATCGGTGAAGAATGTTTCATTTTGGTTAATTGATATTTCATTCTTGTTTTTTAATAGTTAGTTCAACATTACCCTAGTACATTATTAATGCGTTTCAATTGGTTTCCAGGGTTAAAAAAAATTGTTTTACTTATTATTATTACCATTTTGGGTTTTATATTTGATTTCAGTCTTTGATTAATGTCCAAACAGTATGGTAAACCGTTTATTTTTGTTTTCTTTGCTTCATTTGATAGTTTTTGTTATAATGTTAGTCGCGCTTAAAGGGTTACACCGGAACCGAATCAGCTGCGAATCCATCCGAATAGTCTTATTCGGGTGGTTTCGGGAGTATTCCGTTCTCCCTCCGCGAATGCGAGAAAATTCGGAATGGATTCGGGAACATTCGCAGAGGAATTCGTCTCGTTTTGAAATGTTCAAAACCAGCCAAAAACCCTCAAAAATACTCCCGAATGTGACCCTAACAAATTTCATTTGGGCCACATTTGAGATGTATTCGGATGATCTTCGGTTGGATTAGAGGAGGTATTCGGAGTATACTGGGAAGATTTGGACCTATACTCGTATGGGGCGTAACGGCATTTGGCCATATTAGTTCCGATTCGGGTCATCATTCGGCTGTAATCGGAGCAATCTGGTCACAGTCGGCTTGATTTTGTCTCGATTCTTGCCACTATTCTGGTGGCATTCGGACTTTTTCCGCCATGGCCAAAATTGATTCAAGTCGATTCTTGGCGATCCTGTGCTGAATCGGGACCTATTCGGGACCCATTCGTCTCTATATTCGGGGAGCTCCCCGAATGAGAGACAAATAGGTTCCGAAACCACCGAATCCATCCGAACCAGGCCATATTCGGGCAGAATCGGTCCGAGTTTATTCGGGAGAATTCGGTTTTGGTGTAACCTAGCTTAATTACATAAATTTTGTCTTTTTTAACTTAACGTTATCTATTCTAAGAACAAGAACTATAAACGTATGCTAATTGGTCTCAAATATTTTGATATTATTCATTATTTTGATATTTCACTTTATTTTGTTATAATAAATTTAGAACTTTAAATGGTTATTATAGCCTTGAATCTAGAAGCAAGACTAGGTGTAAACATAAAAAAAATTAAAAAAAAATTAGAGAACTAAATTTATGATGCTCCAATTGTTTTGATATGAATGGTATTCTTTAATAAAACTAGAACACAAATAAGAAAACTGATATGGTTGACACAAATTTAGCTCCCTATTTTTAACATATTTATCATGTTTATGCCAACACGAACACATTATGTAAAGCTATATACAAACAAGATAAATTATTCTGTACGATATATCTGAGAATAAATAATGTGTTATACCTTCATTTTCAGGAGAGCACAAGAAACCGGAGTACGCTGATAAGTTCCCTCTTCTAACCGTCCCAGGACTCAAAGATGGCGACTTCTACCTTGGAGAAACGTAAGCTCGTTTTTACAGATCCTCCTTGGTACAACGTAGATGCCAGTGAAAGGCATGTAGATGCAGCCTTGGAAAAGTGCTTGTTGTAGATAAGAGTCGTTTAAATTTTCTGGAGAAAAAAATAACAAGCAACAAATAGGTCATCACTTTCCTGTAAGAAAAATAATAATTGACAACAAAAGAAGTAATATGAAAAAAATTATATATATATATATATATGTATATATATATATTCATTCATTAATAGAAATGAAAAAAATTAAAATGAATAGATAAACATTAACATAGACAGAACATTAAAAAAATGATAAAAATGTTCCAGTTTCCTTTTTTAGGTATAATATTAGGTATAATATCCTCGAATCACTGTTCTGATGCTATTCAGGTTGAATAGTTTTATCAATGTGTTTTTTTTTTCTCTCTCTCTCAGGGTGGCTATTTTCCGCTATATCGCTGCAAAGTTTGACGGTAAATTCAAGGAAACTTGGTACCCAAAGGACCCAAAGGCCCGGGCACGTGTTGATGAATACATTGCCTTCCACCATACAGGAACAAGGGGGAAATGTGTTGCCCTCTTCGTGACTGAGGTATGGAGAAAAAACATATATAAGCCAGTCTTTCTTTAGCTCATGAGCAACTATTCTGGAATGAACTGTCCCATTTTTCATTCCCGTTTTTCATTAGGATGATTAGGATGATCGCGGAAGGAGTGATCACAGGTTTAGATGGCGCTTTAAGCGGCGTTTTGACCTGAAGTTGGATCCAATCAGAGCCCTAGCTTTGCTGCTATGACTATTTTAGTTTGGCCAGATCGCTTTTTATACCGTGTTTACACATGATCGGCCTTTTCATAGCGTGTAAACGCGATTAACTTGCATCGGCTCGCGGTTAAAAAACCGGCAATAATATTTGCACCACCAAAGTAGTTGGTTCTGAACCGCGAGCCGATGCAGAATCGGCTTTTTTACTACGTGTAAACAGAAAGCCGATTTTGCATCGGCAATTGGTGCGCATTTCATTTGTACTTTACCATTGTGACGTAATTGTAAGCGCACGGATCCAGCGTTGTCTTTATTATGACGTATATTGTTGGTGTGCGTATCATTTCAGGTTTTTGCATCGGCTCGCAGTTCTGAACCGCGAGCTGTAACAGCGTGTAAACGCAGTGCAAGATAAACCAAAAGCCGATTCTGCATCGGCTTTTGGTTCTGAACCAAAAGCCGATCAAGTGTAAACACGGTATTAGTGAATTAAAACATGCGCTTGCCTAACAAAGCAATGTGCGCCTTACAATAAACTTGCCCATATTACAACTTGGGGGTGCATGCTGCGGCAGTGACCCGGCAGTGACCGCATCTAAACTGGCGTGATGTGTGATCGTCCCTTTATACTCTTTAAATGAAAATGTTGCATAAGCTTTCCCTTCGTAGCATTCGATGGTATATACATTCTAAAAATAAAAGTCTAGTCACGGTCGATAGAATAGTACGGCAGTGATCGAATTTGGAAATCATCGGTTTCAATTATTGTCCGCTTTTGGCACAATGGATTTTAGTCGAGATTCTGACAAATGTTAACTTACACTTTGGTGCTCTTCAGTGGATGTGATGAATGCAGTGTTTTAAATGGAATATGTTTATGTAAGTGAATTTCAAACCCACATTGAAAGTTTATTTTCTGCCCTCATATAGTAGTGAATTTTGCAACTATTTGTCTCTTCCGGTATAAAATCTTGGTTACGAAATTTAAGGAGTGACCGATAAGGACGATAGCGTCCCAAAAAGACACTACAAACGGATAAATCATGAAATATCAGTGCTTATTGATTAAATCCATGTAAGAGAAGCCGTCAGCGAAATCACCGTTTGTTCCCAAAAGATGTTAGCAAACTTTTGCGACCAGCACTAGAAGTTGAAGTCATCGTCATGACTAATTTTCTTATGTTTGATTTTGTTTCTTCAGGTTCTAGCTCCCGCTTTCAGTGGGAAACCGATGGATAAGGAAAAGGTGAAGACTGACGCTGAGAACCTCAAGCAGAGTCTGGACAAGATCGAGAAGGGCTTCCTTAAAGATAAAAATTTCCTTTGTGGCAAGGAGATAACTATCGCTGACATCATGGCTGTTTGTGAGGTAATGTATAAGTATTCAATTTCGGTGTTCATTATGGGTGTTGGTGCATTTTTACATCGGGACAGCACTAATTTTTTAAGGACTAATCTTAGAATAATTCCCTCTTATCACTGATATTTAAGAGCCATTTTTGTAAATACAAATCAGGCTTTTGTCATTTATTTTGGAGCTCTGGAAGGTTATCTAAAATATGCTTTTGACACCAACACCCACCAGCACAAACTCCGAAGTTGAAATCTCCCTTTATATCTGGATAGGCTTGACATGCTATATAGATGGAAGGTGTTACATGATATTTTTATAATGTAATGCTGATGTACTGTCTTGTGGCTTAGACCTGAAAATGATTTTGGTTTGTGATGGGCAGAGTAAAAGAAATATGTTTTTTCCCTGGACGATTGGTCATGGAAAATGAATAGATATAGGCCGAATTAAGTGCTTCACCATACTGCTTCAAGGATCGTGCTGTCAAAAATGTCGCCAAGCATTGTCCTTTCTAGGATGCACGTATTATTGGTCCACATGATGTTTTGTGATTTCGCTATCTTTTTTAAAAATCTGTATTGAATGTTCATAATATTTAGGGTTTGGGGGATTTCATTTGTCCTCGTGACACAAAGTGCTCAATTTGGGTTCATATTTACTGTCACGACTGTGGTCAACAAATATATGCCTCCTACCGTATTGTAATCTGTGTAATCAACGGAAGATCAACGGAATCAATGGATGCTGCAGAAACCCATCGCCACACTTTGGATATCGGACCTAAGCATTGCCATGATCATGGAGAAAGGGTTGATGATTGATTATTAAAGAAATGAAAGCGAAAAAAAGGAGCAAGAAAAGGAGGAAAGATGAATGAAAAAAGATTTTTAAAAAAGAAGCCGTGGCATGTAATCACGGAAGTCAGATACGAAAATGAGCTAACCTTTAGTTTAGGCCTTTACCAGATTGCATTTTGAATGTCTCGTCGGTTTCTCTTCGGAACGATAGATTTATCAAAACGCTTCGGAATCGATATTACGTGTCATCACCTTTATATCTGCCCTTATATCAAATATCGGCGCCTTGGTAGTCTTTAAATAGTTATCATCATTGGATCGTTTTGGGTTTTTTGTATGTTGCTTTTCCCTGTCTAATTGACGTTCTATATCTCTCTTGTTTTATCATATCCCCAGTTTGCACAATTCACCGTGAACGGTCGCGACATCTTGAAAGACAATCCCAAACTGAAGGCATACTTTGAGAGAGTGAAGGCCAAACTCCAGCCAGCGTTCGATGAGATCCATGCTAAGATTTATGCATGGAGAGATTCCCTCCAGAAGTAGACCTACCTATAAAGAAACCTGACAATGACTTGATTCCATCCATTTCTCAATACTGAATTCTAAAACCTGGGGGAAGGGTAATATCAAGGGCCGACGAGTGTCCGTATTTTTAAAGTATCATAATACTTTATAACTGAGTTAGGCATTAATATCTTTGCACCATGTTATTATTGTAGTGTTCGTTCCCAGATCAAATGTTGCCGTCCATTTGTATATGAGATTGACCAGCATTATCGCTCTGTTAATTATTTTTCAAAAAATTACATGGTTTCGATACATTCAACTTTTTTTTCTTGAAGCATTGTATGCTCTACAAATGATACAATATCTTAACCAATACAACAGTACAATTATTAATGACTGAATCTGAAGACTTTCATTATTTTCTACGATTCTCTATGCATTTCATTTCGTCACCATAATAAACATTGTCCTTTAAACGACAATCCTGATTTAACTCAATGTATATAGATGTGTACATTGTTCTATCATCATCGAGACATATTTTATATCTTTATTTTTATGTTTTTATTTTCATATATTTCGTAAAATTCTCTACTGTAAAGGGCATTACAAGGAAAGGTATGAAAGATATATATATATATTCTCTTATCATTAGATATTTCTTCAGTTTGATTGCGTTGTTACCTGTGCTGCAAATTTTATCTGGGTGATACTATGAATACCGAACCAAATCGAAGTAATTAGATATACCACAATCACACAATATTCTTCGTGTGCCATATGCTTTCTGCAATCATTTACCTCCAAATTCATTTCTATACTTTGAAGTGTATAATATAACATCTTATATTCTTAAATAAACCTATTTAAACTCAAGTTGACTGCCGGACTACAAGTTGTCATTATTTTGATAATTGCTATCTACAGGCTCTGACTGTGATATATCGAACAAACACTATTTTTGATTATCGACCTTCTGTTCATTATGTGAACAGGTCCGTTCATATTGTCGGTTAAAAATTTCTTTAATTTTGACACTTAAATTCAAATTTATGTTTTGTTGGTTTTATCTCGTAACGAATTTAAATTTTGAAAAGGAGCATTATTTTGCTCTACCAAAACGTCTTCAAAAAATAGTAAGAGACGGTAGCTTTTTGAATCAGGGTACTAATGGATAATTCGTTTTTCATTCCCGATCATCGCAGAGCAAAAACGGAAGTCAACCTCATGGTTCGGTCTTTGAAAACACAAAAACGAAATCACAACGAGAAAAACCTGTTGTGATTTCGTTTTTGGAGATCAAAAACAGAAGAATGAAATCAGAAATACTTTTGGGCTCTTTCTGATACCTCATTCTATACTTGTGTTTGTTGTATATCAAAAACAAAATCAGAACACGCTTTCTACCCCGTGATTCTGTTTGGAAAAACGCAGACAGCGAAAACGAAATCGGGTACTCGCTTTCCACTTCTTGCTCTCTGATTTTGTCTTTCGCACAGCCAACAGCCATATCGAAATACGTTATACACACGTGCACGCAGTACAGTGCATGCATGATACGACCACGTGCAACACAAATTCACGTTAACATGGCTTTTTCCAGCGTTTTCGGATCTTCACAGACAGTGGCGTAGCTAGGATTTTTTTCCCCGGGGGGGGGGGGGCAAGGGGAAATAAAAGAAAATGAAGGAGGCAGCGAAATGAGATGAATAAAATATAAAAAAAAAATATATAAGACATGATATTTGCTATGATGTAAAATCTATCACATAATTATAATTTTATTTCAAAATGCCATTTTTCTTCTGGCTCGCGCTTCGCTCGCTGTAGACTTTTTTTTAATACAAATTTTCCCACATTTGCTATGGTAGGCCCCCTCAAAATATTTGGATGATTACGGTACACAACTGCAGCACTGAATTTATGTGTAGTGTGAAAGCTATATAAATATACACGCAATTTGATTAAAATTCAAGTGGCCATCTGTAAGGTTTAAAATGGCTTTAATATCAAGAGGTTCCGGGGCTCCACCCCAGACCCCACTCATAAAGCATTGTTGTATGAGTTTGGACCATGGCCCCCAGAAGTTCTACAACCAAACAAAAAAAGAGGAAAGAAAGAAAAGCAAAGGAAAAGTGTTTAATATTTTTCTGAATATCACGTCAAAATCTATCTTCATGTTAATTAGATTCTCATGAAAAGGTATTTTTTCTATCTCGCTCGCTTCGCTCGCTCCGGACTTATATTAAGCTACTTCTTGCCATAAGCGCCATACTGGGCACCCTCGAGCATATAGGGCTTCGCCCTGATGGGCACAATCATAACAAAAATCCTTTTCACCGTGGCGTACAAAAGATATTATATTATCTTTTTAACACTGTGTCAAAATCTATCACAAAATTGGATTTTTGCCATTAAAATGTCAAAATTTTTGCTCGATCGCTCCGCTCGCTCGCATATATATATTTTTGTCCGATACTCCATAATATCGCCCCCTCAAAATGTTTGCCTTATGACTCCATTGCCTGCTTTATGATGTGACCGGGAAATTCTTGGTTCTTGCCCCCCCCCCCCCCAGCCACCGACCCCTGTTACGCCACTGCATGCAACGGGTCAAGCTAGTGTGTATCTGGTTGCCCGAGTCGAGTTCTACAAGTTAGGATACGTGGTTACCCTGGCTAGGCCGTCGGGATATCCCTGGGAGCCCCTTGAAAAAATACTTTATTTAATTATAAAAATGCGATAAATAGCCCTTTATTCCCTTTAATTTGGGTTAATTTGAGCCCCCTAAATGTGCATGCGCCGGATCAAGTCAGTGTTTATCTGGTTGCCTGAGTCGAGTTCTACAAGTTAGGGTACGTGGTTACCCTGGCTAGGCCGTCGGGATATCCCTGGGGGCCCCTTGAAAAATTACTTTATTTTAATTTTAAAAATGCGATAAATAGCCCTTTATTCCCTTTAATTTGGTTAATTTGAGCCCTCTAAATGTGCATGCGCCGGGTCAAGCTAGTGTTTATCTGATTGCCCGAGTCGAGTTCTACAAGATAGGATACATGGTTGCCCTGGGTAGGCCGTCGGGATATCTCTGGGGGCCCCTTGAAAAGAAAATAAAAAAAAATAATTTCTGCCCTTTTATTCACTGACGTTTGTCCCCTGAATGTCCTCCTACTAGGGCAGGCAAGTGATGTGGATGCCCGAGACGTGCTGCACCTGTTTAACCCCCTAGTTAGCTTTCAAGACCCCTAATTTATGAATATCGAATATCGAATATTGGTCCAACTTCACACGTGTTTGAATATCGAACCTGAATATCAAACCAACTTCACAGTAACACAGTTTGAATATCGGATATCGAACATCCAACCAACTTCCTGCCGGTGTATGTGCGAAAGACAAAATCACAGAGCAGGAAGTGGAAAGCGAGTACCCGATTTCGTTTTCGCTGTCTGCGTTTTTCCAAACAGAATCAGGGGGTAGAAAGCGTGTTCTGATTTTGTTTTTTATATATAACAAACACAAGTATAGAATGAGGTATCAGAAAGAGCCCAAAAGTGTTTCTGATTTCATTCTTCTGTTTTTGATCTCCAAAAACGAAATCACAACAGGTTTTTCTCGTTGTGATTTCGTTTTTGTCTTTTCAAAGACCGAACCATGAGGTCGACTTCCGTTTTTGCTCTGCGATGATCGGGAATGAAAAACGAATTATCCATTAGTACCCTGATTTTTTTGGCCCTGTCCTATACAGAGATGGAGAAGGTGGCTTGGGGAGCACTAAACTTCCAGGACCGAGGGAAAAAATTCGGTATATCATGTTAAAATTTACAAAATCAGATTTTTGTTTTAAAAAGGTCACATTTCATGCCCGCTGGTGACTCCCTGAAAATTTCAACCCATGTGCCATGTTCAGTCCCTTAGGAATTCGGGCTCATTTCCTCACTGTTTTTCAGACACCTTCAATAATTGTATACATAAAAATTATGTTTGACTTGGGGACTCGATGGCCCCACCCCCGATCTCCCTCCATGATTTTATAGCTGTCCAACGATGACCACAACCATGCTGAAATATTTTAATATTTCAATTTCATCGAGTGAAATGGTTAATCATTGCGAAAGATTAGCGATGTGTATATATGAAATGCAGGGAGATGCTAGTGAGGAAAGGTTTTCATTTAGTGGGAGATTGGTCGTTTTTGGCCTTGTGAGCAAAAATTTTGAGGGGGAAAAATATGGCGTATCGCGTAAAATTAATACAATTTTGCGAGCGAGCGAGCAAAAATTTCAAAATTTTTATTACAAAAAAATAATTTTATGATAGATTTTGACGTACTATTCAGAAATGTTATCATATTTCACCATCTCTCTTTCTTTTTCTTCCCTTTTCTCTTTTTTTCTTGGTCGTATTTTTTTTTGTGGGGGGGGGCACGAGACCCCCAATGCCCTCCCCTCCATCTGTACGCCCTTGTCTTCTTAAATGGGAAAGTGACATCCTGTCTAGGAGAAAGTGAGATGATGGTAGGAAGAACAGAGAGAGAAATGGTTGATCTGGAGACGACCTGATACAGATATTGGGTTTGAGAGAAGTCGTGGACACGAACACAAATTATTTTTTTGATGGGAAAGAGGTGACCGAAATCAATGTTGTTATCTATGAGGCGCCGAATGTACCAATATTATATAGAACAATTATTTGTTATATAATCATTATTTATTAAATAATAACTATTATTTATATATAATTTACATTTTATTTGTAAATAACTACTATTATATAAAATATCATTTCTAATTATTTATATATAATTCCAAGTAATACTTCATTATTTGTAAATAATAATAGTTCGACATTCCATTATTTATAAATAATGATTATTTGTTTTTCATTATTTATAAATAATGATTTTTTTTTTTTCATTATTTATAAATAATGATTATTTGTTTTTCATTATTTATAAATAATGATAATTGGTTTTTCATTATTTATAAATAATGATTATTTGTTTTTTCATTATTTACAAATAATGATTATTTGTTTTTCATTATTTATAAATAATGATTATTTGTTTTTCATTATTTATAAATAATTTGTTGAGTTTTCCATTATTTATAAATAATGATTATTTGTTAAATAATGAAAACGTCTACTTCATTATTTATAAATAATTTTTTCGAGTGCACCATTATTCTCATTATTTATAAATAATCATTATTTAATGTTCGAGTTTTCCATTATTTATAAATAAAGATTATTTGTTAAATAATGAAATATCTACTTCATTATTTATAAATAATAATTTTGTTTCAATATCCCATTAATCATTATTTATAAACAATTTTTACAGTTTGCCATTATATACAAATAATCATTATTTATATACAAGTAACCATTATTTATTAAATAATGCCATTATTTATTAAATAATGCCATTATTTATTAAATAATGCCATTATTTATTAAATAATGGAAAACTCGCTATAACATGCAAATGTGGGACCGCCCATGATATGAATATTCATGATGCGATTTCCTTTTTCGTGATTTTTCTTCACAAATTTTTGTCCATTTCCTCTTCATAATGACATTTCTTGAAGCAATTTTCTAGGGATATGGTCTGATTGTAATATTCTTCATTTTCTATATAACTTCGTCTTCGTAGAAATATCAAAAAGTGTAATTTTATACGATTTTTCCTACAGTTCACAATCCCCATAGGCGCGCGTGTACGGTAGGGACAACCGGTGAATCGACGGAGTGCTCTTCATCGAAATACTACGTTGGTTGGTCCCCGGAAGTGGCGGGCGGAATTTAGCCCGAATCCTCGATGGAAGTCGATCAAGTGCATATGAGCTGAGAGAGTGAAATATCAGTGTACTTGTACAGGCCCTTCTACTTTTTATAAATATTTCTTGTTGCTTTTTTTGTTAAGTTAATTTTTCCTGGTGTAGAGATAAGTTTCAGTTCTAATAATGCACTTCAAATACATTTTGGAGTGTCTGTTTGAGGCGTTTGGGGCGATTTCACCCTGGCCCCAAAATGCTCGCAACGACAATACGGGGGCATGATGACCCCTAAATTTTCAAAAACTTATTTTTCTATTGAAAATTATCACAAAATTCACCAAAAGTGTGCACGAAAGCCTTCGTATTTCACTTTTAAAACTCAAAAAAGTGCCCAAATGACAAGCTTGGTCGCTTCGCTGTGTCGCTTTCAACTTGAGAACGTTTACGCGCGTCTGCCCCCACCCCCCGAAAGAAATTCTGTGAACGGCCATGCTCATAAGAGCATATGGCACATTGATTTATATGTACTTTTCATTTTCATTATTTTTATCACATTATCATCATGGCCTTACACAGAATTTTTACGGGGGGGGGGGGGGGAGCAGCTAGGACACGCGTAAAGTTTCTCAAAAAAATCTTGAAAGCGAGACAGCGACGCGACCAAGCTCAAATGACAAGCTTGGTCGCTTCGCTTTTTCAAGATTTTTATGAGAAAGTTTACGCGCGTCATGCTCCGGCCCCGGCCCCCCTGGAAAAAATTATGCGTAAGGCCATGTTGATAATGAGATAAAAATAATGAAAATGAAAGTATACATAAATCAATGTGCCAGGCTCTTTAGAGCATGGCCGTATACAGAATTTCTTTCGGAGGAGGGGGGGGGGGGATATATCGAAGCAGACGCGTAAACGTTCTCAAGTTGAAAGCGACACAGCGAAGCGACCAAGCTTGTCATTTGGGCACTTTTTTGAGTTTTAAAAGTGAAATACGAAGGCTTTCGTGCACACTTTTGGTGAATTTTGTGATAATTTTCAATAGAAAAATAAGTTTTTGAAAATTTAGGGGTCATCATGCCCCCGTATTGTCGTTGCGAGCATTTTGGGGCCAGGGTGAAATCGCCCCAAACGCCTCAAACAGACACTCCAAAATGTATTTGAAGTGCATTATTAGAACTGAAACTTATCTCTACACCAGGAAAAATTAACTTAACAAAAAAAGCAACAAGAAATATTTATAAAAAGTAGAAGGGCCTGTACAAGTACACTGATATTTCACTCTCTCAGCTCATATGCACTTGATCGACTTCCATCGAGGATTCGGGCTAAATTCCGCCCGCCACTTCCGGGGACCAACCAACGTAGTATTTCGATGAAGAGCACTCCGTCGATTCACCGGTTGTCCCTACCGTACACGCGCGCCTATGGGGATTGTGAACTGTAGGAAAAATCGTATAAAATTACACTTTTTGATATTTCTACGAAGACGAAGTTATATAGAAAATGAAGAATATTACAATCAGACCATATCCCTAGAAAATTGCTTCAAGAAATGTCATTATGAAGAGGAAATGGACAAAAATTTGTGAAGAAAAATCACGAAAAAGGAAATCGCATCATGAATATTCATATCATGGGCGGTCCCACATTTGCATGTTATAGCGAGTTTTCCATTATTTAATAAATAATGGCATTATTTAATAAATAATGGCATTATTTAATAAATAATGGCATTATTTAATAAATAATGGTTACTTGTATATAAATAATGATTATTTGTATATAATGGCAAACTGTAAAAATTGTTTATAAATAATGATTAATGGGATATTGAAACAAAATTATTATTTATAAATAATGAAGTAGATATTTCATTATTTAACAAATAATCTTTATTTATAAATAATGGAAAACTCGAACATTAAATAATGATTATTTATAAATAATGAGAATAATGGTGCACTCGAAAAAATTATTTATAAATAATGAAGTAGACGTTTTCATTATTTAACAAATAATCATTATTTATAAATAATGGAAAACTCAACAAATTATTTATAAATAATGAAAAACAAATAATCATTATTTATAAATAATGAAAAACAAATAATCATTATTTGTAAATAATGAAAAAACAAATAATCATTATTTATAAATAATGAAAAACCAATTATCATTATTTATAAATAATGAAAAACAAATAATCATTATTTATAAATAATGAAAAACAAATAATCATTATTTATAAATAATGAAAAACAAATAATCATTATTTATAAATAATGGAATGTCGAACTATTATTATTTACAAATAATGAAGTATTACTTGGAATTATATATAAATAATTAGAAATGATATTTTATATAATAGTAGTTATTTACAAATAAAATGTAAATTATATATAAATAATAGTTATTATTTAATAAATAATGATTATATAACAAATAATTGTTCTATATAATATTGGTACATTCGGCGCCTCATAGTTATCTTATCGTACGGTCCTCGTAAGAATTCTTTATGTATGTGTTTCTAGTTCCAGCAGAATGAAAGGTCACATCATAAAGCTAAATTTGACATTATCAACTATTTTCAGGAACTAGATTTTGAAGACTAGATAAATTGGCATCACAACAACTATTTTCATTTTCTGTATGCCATATTTGTCACATCACAAAAATGAGAATGTTTGGTTAATTTGAGTATTTCAAGATGTCTCGAAAATATAAACAAATATATATGCCCGTATCTTGTTTAGATTTTCTATCAAAAAAGAAATACAAATTATTATAGTACTTAATCATACTTCTCAACAAGATAAGGAAATGATTGGCATTGTTCTAAAATCACATTATCGGAATTTATGCACAGGCTGATTCACGTGTATAAATAATAAAACATTGCCGTACCAAATGGGTATATTTCTAACATTCAGCCGACATCAACTTTATATACTGTCTGCTTGCATTCGCCACTAAGCGAGTTTGCTGTATGACTCAATTTATCAACATACCACTGTACAAACATAACAGTTTTTGGTTTGGGTATTGTACTTGGGGTGGAGCTATAGAGGCCCAGGGGAATGGGGGCGACCGCCTTTACACTGCCTTATGGTTATCAGGGAAAAAACAGATAGGGGAAGGGGCGGAAAGGAGAAAACACAGAAGGATAAGAACAATAACATGAGTCTATAAAAACTAAAGACGAAAACAAGACGATGAAGTAAAAGGTGAGAAAAGAAGGACTTATTAGAATAAGGAATAAGGAAAGAAAGGAAATCAATAATAATAAAGAAATCCAAACTACGATGATGAAAATGTTGCCATAAATAATGTTTGGAGACGTTTCTGATCTCATTTGAAAGATAAGAAATATATAAAATTAAATTTATTGACTAAATATGGAGGAAAAAATCGGTACAATTTGTAAAGAAGCATTCGATATATCTGCATGACTTTAGAATGCATCCAATTGTCCCAGCGAATATAAATTTATTTGATTTGGTTTACAGCGTCACTTTAAAAAATCGCTTACCAGAATCCCGACCGAGACCAGTTGCAACATTGATGTAACATCTTAAGTAACATCTTAAGATGGACAGGGTGGTGCATGTCATGTCATTAATTAAAAAATCAAAAGGAACAAGAAAAAGATTAAGAGCATCTTATAGTTATCTATCAGCAACTTTGATTGAAGGTGTCTTCACTGAATTTGGAATTCGGGGAAATAAAAAGCAACGTCTTGAATTCGACTTTTTCAGCAATGAAAGGAGTCTAGGATGGCGAAAGTCATCCAAATCAACCTCTTAAATTCTAAGACTAATCACATTTCCCCCTACGACGAGTCGAAAACAGTCGTTTTATTCATTTTTATTCAAACCACCTATATGTAGCTGGTAAAAATATCTCAAAATGGCTATTTTTGACTCGCCGTATACGGCCATTGTGGAGCAAATGTGACTGAGGTATTAATTTAGCTCGTCACAGATCGCTCGACTTGGAGAGAGTAAATTATCTGATGCGTCAGAAAACGAGAGCAGGGATGTGTAGCTGTTTGTACCATACTCTTGTAAGGGTATGAAGATCAGAGTCAAAATAAGCTCAAAAGTTTAAGGGAAGCAGCAATTAAATTCCGAATTTTATTTTGCAGCTAGCAAATCACTCAAGTTTTCACCCAACGGTGTATATTGCCAATACCGTTCTCTCAGAGTAAGACGTTGAAAGATCAATATGAGACAGACAACGAGGTGGAATATACGCTCCGCTGGCACAAATATTATTTGAAATTTGATTAATAATGTGTCTTGGGACAATTAGGTCTATCACAAATGCAACGTCATATCATTTAAGCCCCCCCCCCCCTCTATCTTCCAGGCTGCTACATCAGACATTTTTTTCCGATTTGGTGCTGCAAAAGAGCGTGGGAAGGTTCTTGACGTACATGTATTTTGACATTTGCAATATCAATTTTACAAACATGGCGAAATTCAGCCAAAGTTCTCACAGTTCAACAAAATGTCCAACGAGGCATATATCACACACTTTATCTCTCAGAGTATATAAAGATGGCTCAACAAATTTATTGACCGACGAAGAACATTGCAGATCGCCATAGAACTATCGGGCACTGCGTCATTATTATCTTCATCATTAATTTATTAATCATTATCTTTATCACCTCTGTAGAAGTGATGGTTGGGTGGTGGTTATAATTATGTTACTGGTGGGAATGCTAGTAGTAGCATAAAACTGTCACCATTTCATTATCACTCAGTAACCATTCCGCCCATAGATTTTTACCCTGCAGCCGCCCACAGTATGTCGTCACGAAATACATTTTCTCTGTTTGAACACTGTTCTACAAGCATATTAATGTCTTGCTTGTACCATGGACCTATTATTCTCACCATGATGGTGCCGTTTGGGTGCGTGCGATTTGTCTCGACGTTTCTTCTCGCAATATTATTAATACTGAATGTCTGCTGTGGCCGTAAGCACCTTTTCCCATTAACTTTCATTTGCATTTACTCTTTATTTTATTCCATTGACCAGATTAAGTTAAGTTTTGTAAGTTTATAAGAAATAGTCGTAGCAATGGATGGGTTGAAATAATCAATAGAGCGTTTTTTTTTAATTCACACAAACTCTTTTTTTTTTTCTTCCATTTTCCGTGTATTTTATTGCGAGATACAGAGAGCTCAAATAGCAAACCTTGGTTCAGTTGTTCACTCGAAGTTCATTTCATGTATGGTATCTGATACAGTTTTCGTGAAAGATTTAGGCCGAATTTCTAAACCATCTGCAGATCTTTCTTCACTGGCGGTTATTGGTTAAAAACCTGTGCTTGTGCCTGTTTATTTCTTTATCTGTGCATATTTTGTCATAAACTGGGACAAGTCACCACTGGTCATTGTAAAATTGACTGAAGTTAAATATTATGCAAATGCAATATCGATAGACCTATATGACTACTTTGATTGCGATGAGATTAACAAGTTTTATCCAATTGAAACCAGGGTTACACCAAAACCGAAATCTTCCGAATAAATTCAGACCGATTCTGCCAGAATATGATCTGACTCGGATGGATTTTGTGGATTCGGAACCTATTCAAGAAAGAATACTCTACTCTCAAATCTCCACTTTCTCGCCTATCCATTTCTTCTCTTCTCCTATATATCCACTGTTTCTACAACACTTCACATGGTGTACCGTAAACCACATCAGCGATTGTACATACCACCATGCAAACCTTCAAATAACATCTATTCGTATCAGATTCGGGGAGCTCCCCGAATTAGAGTACACGTATTCGGGAGCTAGACTGATTCGGAAGACAGTATATTCTGTTTTCCCTCCCGAATGCGAGAAAAATCGGGAGGGATTTGGGACCATTTGTGCAGGGATTAGGCTCGTTTTAAAATGTTCAAAGCCGGCCGAACACCCTCAAAAATACTCCTGAATGTGGCCACGACAAATTTAATCCGGGCAACTTTCGGGATGTATTCGGATGGAATTCGGCTGGATTCTGTGAGGCATTTGAGTCATTCTGCATGGGTGGTCAATTCTTGGTGATTCTCCTCAGTCTGATTTGGGACCTATTCCGGGCCTATTCGTCTCTGATTCGGGTAGCTGATTCTGTTCCGGTGTAACCCTAGCATATAAGTCAGGGTTACACCATAATCGAATTCTCCCGAATAAATTCGGACCGATTCTGCCCGAATATGGCCTGATTCGGATGGATTCGGTGGTTTCAGAACCTATTCGTCTCTACTTCGGACCCCCCCCCCCCCCCCCGAATCAGAGACGAGGTCCGAAATAGGTCCCGAATCAAAGCAGAATCGACAATGATAATTTACTGACCGAAGTACCTCGAATGCCTCCCAACCGAATTCCCTCCGAATCGGCCTACATCCCGAATGTGGTCCGAATGAATTATATTTTGAAGGGTATTCGGCTGGTTTTGAAAATTTCAAAACGAATCGAATCTCTCCACTAATGTTCCCGAATCCATCACGAATTTGCTTGCATTCACGGAGGAGAATAGATTACTCCGGAACTCCGGTTTAACCCTATAACTCAGGCTCTACGGTGAAATCATTTTTCTTTTAAGAGAAAGGACTCAAACATAGGGAGCAGCCCCTATTCTTCCAAAAATATATGGGTGCGTTTATCCGCCACTTTTTTACCCTAGAATCATGATTTGAATCATGATTCAAATCATGATTCTGCAGAATCACGATTGCGTTTAGTCGAAATTGAATATAATCATGATTAGAATCACAAACATGAAACACGAAAAAAGGGGCGTTTGGAAAGACGTTTCTGCAGAATCACGTACGAAAATGTTCGAATAAACGATATCGTGATTACAATCATGATTATATGACCTCACTGTGTGTCGGGCTACTTTCGGTTTGACTCTTGCCAAGCTCAAAGCGCTCTATATGCTCATTGTATGTACATGACTATGTACTATGAATTCATTTCTTGTCATGTTCAAGTTCTGTGTTGGTCATCGCATCGTCCACTACTTTTCATTTTTTGGTCATGTCTTCAACTTCAAGTTCTAGTAAATGAATTAACTGGACAGACAATGATCTCAGTTGTTGTTGAGTATACAGTATCAATATCAAATTGGATCTACGCTGAAATTCACTTCCGAACACCATTTTGGATAAACTAACAAGATGAATAGAAGCATATGGACCCTTTATGATAGAAGTAAACAAAATGAGGTATAGACTGAATTCTGATGGAAGCAAAATAATTTTCGAGAGCCGAAACACGTGCGAAAAACTTCCTCTGTCAAACTGCGCACTAGTGATGCGCACTGGATTGGCCCGAATCTGAGGAGAAACAGCATTGGAATGAAGGTCGTCTAAACGCTGATTCTGTGATATTGTGATTCATGTTTGTGTTTTGAATCATGATTCAAATCATGATTCTGGCTTGAGGTCGCATAAACGCAGCCTAATATAATGGAGAATGGGGACCTATTGATTCATTTTCATTTCATTTATTTCATTTCAAACCAAATACAAATCAGAAAAAGACAGTTTGGTCAAAAGAATTAAGTCAATTCAGTAACAAAATGTGTATCATCGTTACACATGAAATAAATCAATTTAATAGCATTATTGATTGACAACCGCTGCGGCAATACTGGCTCATAACCAATATTCTCAAAATATTCATATTCTCTGGAAATATTCATTATATGAATCATATATTTTTTCTCTCGTAAATTTGACCATAATCAGCCTCTTAATTCATCGAATCAATAATAGCTACAGCGATGGTGATTCAACATGTGCTGGGCGGGAGAAATCAATCTTTATTTTACATTAATATAATGACATGGAGAAAAATTGAAATAGTTTATATTTCATGTAAAAAAAAAAATACAAAACAGAAATAGTCAATGTAATACAAAAATTCCGTTGTTGATTTATCACCAGCCCAGAATCTATATATGTCCACACCTAAACAACACCAGTTTGGTTTTGGTCTAACACCATGTAGGTGTTTATACAACACCAATTAGTATCAAAACAGCATCGGTTTGATTCCAAACTGGTGTTGGTTCAATACTTCTCTGGTCATGCTGGTGTGGATATAAATATACACAACAAAAAAAGTAAGTCCCCCCTAAATCAAATTGCTGTAACTTTTGAACGGAATTATTTTGAGATATGATATTCCGTAGGTGGTTTTCTACACTTTAAGCAACTCCTGGGGAAAAATAAGATTGATCGGTTGAGTCATGCATGAGTAATTAAAGATTGAATTAAAAATGACAATTTTTGAAAGTCACAAGAGTCGTTTTTTCAGATTGGGCAAATACAAAGTTGGGCAAATGTTGTCTTTAGGTGAATTTTATGGTGTTATGCTGTTTTACTATCCATCATTTAGCCACTCCACACACAATTTTGATATCATTATGTTCATGGTTGAGTGAGCACAATGTATTGCAGGGGCCGCGGAGGCGGGGGGGTTGGGCGGGGAGCTTCAGTCCCCCCCCCCCCCCCACTTTTTCCAAAAGCATTGCGTGATGTACAAAAATGTAAAAATGACCATACGATTGTGATTTTTTGCATCGTCAGCCCCCCCCCCCCCCACTTTGAAAACCCATCCCCGGCCCCTGTATTGTGACGTATCATCATAGGGGTTTATGGTAGTAAGTATCCTCAACAACTTGTTAGATCATGTTTAAATTTGAAAATGTTGGTGGCTCCCCCGATTATAGGCCCCTCCCCCATTCTAAAATTCTGTACCCACCACTGATTTGTCCATAAATTAAACTGATCATGAGAAATTGTTAGGAAAATAATACATTTATGCAGTATAAAGAGCATTCATTCCTAAGTTTTCGAATGTGCTCGCTCAACCATGAAAATGTTTAAAGTTCGGAAAGTGTGTGGTGATAGAAATGATGGATGATAAAAACAATAGCAATTATTTGAACCGAATTTGCCCCCAATATTGACTTTATTACCCTTTAAAATGAGTCTGTGACATTGAAAATACAAATTTTCCCACTTTGATGCGTGCTCACTCATCCATAAATAAACAAAGCGATTTCATTTTTGCACAGAATTCTGCCCATAGGTTGATAAACATTACTGCCTAATGACATTGCTAAAGACAGCCGTGAAAAAAAGTTCCACCATATTGAGTAAGGGGTTACTTATTCTTAAACATGTGCACCCATAATGTACACAAGTCTATGGGAGACGAAGTCAAAATTTTAACAAATATGAAATGAGGTTTTGTTTCATGGACGGTTTTTGTTACTTCTGCCAATATTTATTTCATGAAACTTCGTCCATGGCTTCAGAGTAACACTATCCAAAAGGCGCGCACATCAAAATAACCATTCGATACGACACAGAGTGGGGCCAAGGCCTTAAACTTTCATCTCATTTGCATAATATTCGAATATTGTATGCTCACTGATGCATTAAACATCGGGATTTTCATAAAAATCAAATCAAATGAACTATGCAAGGATGTTTGTGACAGATATCCATAGTAACAAATTGCATTTTTTCCAAAAACGTAAAAAAGAGCTAATCGCATTCCACATGTACATTCAAGCGTGGATATTTAATTAAACGCCTTTGAATCATTGAAGCATGTTAATTGGTCATGAACATAACGAAAAAGTTGAGAAAATATCATTTTCAGTTCCCAAAATAAACCAATACTTGCCTATGATATTTGAAAATCGTATTTTTTGTTTTCAATAAATGTTCATTGAACCGTGAAACGATGAATATTGTTGAAGAAACTCTTCCAAAAATAACTGTCTTCATATTCTATCATTTTTATTGATATAAATGTGTAAAAAATCCAATTATAGCAAATTTGGACTTGTGTTTATTCAACCGTGAAATTTAGCCAAAAAAGTTGTATCGTCTTTTAGAGAGTACATTTTACAAGCCTTCTGACTATTTTTTATGATGAGAATGTGGAATTAGTTCCAATAAAATGGAATCAAAGTCATGATATTTGGCTTGTGACTTTTGAAAAGTGACATTTTTGCCTTCTGACCGTGCTCACTGAAGCATGAAGTGTAATACGTCCATAACGTTTACTCAGAGGGTAGCTTATAAAATTACCTACACGCTCATGTAAAAATATATTAAAATCTCGCATTGGTTCGGAAATTATTGATGTTTGTTTAAGGGGGGACTTACTTTTTTTGTTGTGTATAGATTCCGGGCTGGTGATAAATCAACACCGGAGCTTTTGCAGTGTGGATGGCGTCATCGGTCCCCTTTCACAATAAATTGACGTAAGACCATTTGCGATCTTTTGGTCGTGCGACAGGCTGCAACAGGCATAAATCGCTAGTCATCTCATAAGATCGCACAGAGGCTTTCACAGTTGCAACAGCTGTCGTACAACAAAAACAGCCAGTAAACCCCATTGCACGAGTAAGTCGCATATGCTCTTATTGTGCTCGTGGGATCACATGTGAGTGTTGCATGAGGGATTGCGAGTGGAATGGTCGCATACATGCGAATGCAACGGTAGTGGAATGTTGTAAGCCGTAATTGCGATCGTTCTTGCAACAGTCTTATGACCCATATATTATCGCACCCAGTCGCAAGACTTTTCTCTATAGGTCGCTAGCACATGTGTAAGTGTTCTACGACCTCCAGTCGACTAAATACTTAGTTGTGCCACCTCTCGTACCACGTCGTACAACGTTGAACAACACTCACACGATGGTCGCCCGACCGATGGTACGACCTGATGCGAGTGAATCAATCGTATTTGATCGCGTTTGGATTTTGAACATGTTCAAAGTTCAGATGCGACCAGTCACGACCACCTCCGACCACCTCGATTTCGTGCGATCGTCTACAACGACTGCGAGTGCTCGCAAGACACCAAGAGATCGATCGTGCAACAACAAGAAAAAACTGTTGCAGGCGGTCGTAAACAGGTCGTATACGTCAATTGTGAAAGGGGCTTAAGTTGCATACCGACCAGGACCCCGTTGTACAAAAGTTACTTTTATGGTAACTTTGCCTTCCAATGGTAACTATCATGGTAACATGACCCAGTCAACAGCCAATCGAAATGAAGGATTCCTTGACAGATAACATTTGGATAGTAAATTTACTGTATAATAGTACCGTTTATGCAATGGGGGCCTAGGATGTGCACAGGCCTCCCAAACAGGCCTACAAATGTTTTGTGACATTAGGCGAAAGTTTGGAATGTCATAACTTTCATATTTTACTTTTTTTTCATTCACTTGGATAGACGACACCCTTCAAAGAATGAGAAGCGGGGAACAATTACAATGATGATGCAATGATCATTTGATAATTATGACTTTAAACCATCTTATCTTCTGCAGAATACTTTTATGACATTCGTCTTGTTGGCGGAAGTCATGAAAACGAAGGCAGGGTAGAGATATATTACAGCTCTCAATGGAATACCATTTGTGATAGTGGCTGGGGCATCGAAGAGGCCATGGTAGTATGTCGGCAACTTGGCTACAACACCATCAACGTTGTAGCAAGGCACAACGCACATTATGGTCAAGGATCAGGATTGACCCGAAAGCTACTTTGCAGTGGCCACGAGACTAATGTTCGATACTGTTCTCTTACCTATTTATACTGCGATCATTCTGAAGATGCTGGAGTTGAGTGTGGTAGGTTTTTCAAAAATATGTCATTCTTTTGATGAATTGTTCTTCTGAGAGCTCAAATATTAAGAAACAAATACATCCTTAAGACAACCTCAATAAGGCTGTGTTTTACTACCGTAACCACTAAAACGTTTAGTATACAGATGGACATGACCAGACCAGGGAATGTGAAATTAAACATGTACCATTATTTCCATTTTGCTTAATTACTTTATCATTCCACTTTTTCTGATCTACTTTTCCAATATGTCGAGTGCTGAGGTAGTTTTCAGAATGTTCATAAATATTGCAAATTATTCTGCATCAAGATACGGATCGTATGGGACATTTCTTGCGAGATTTTTTAACTGTCTTGCCTCCGTTTTATAGGTATTTTTCTTAAACATTAGTCAGCGTCTGGGCTACCCCGTATCTGCACAACATGATTATGAATATGGTTCCATGACATTTGCTCCGGCGACAATTGCTCCGCTCTAAATTTCACACACTTATCGAAATAAATGACCAATTTCAACCCTGAGTTTAACACCATAATCTACCCAAAACTTTTCCCTAAACCTAACATAAAACCCTATTGCAACCCTAACCCTACTTAGACGAAATTAAGTCCGCAGCAATTGTCGTTGGAGCAAATGTCGTGTCACCTAAATATACACCGCCTAAATTTTGGTGGACTACTATCATGACTATAAACATCGTTAAATTATTAGTAGTAGTAAATCATCATCACGATAATCACCATAATTGTGATTGTCATTTCCTCCTTGGATGTATTTTAATCCATTTCTCCCCGTCTCTGCTGATACCATAGGGTGACATGAACAACCGGCTAAAGTACAGACTGACTAGACGTCATTTCGCAGACACACCCACAAAACCGACCCCATTCCGATCGTAACTATCGGGCTAATGACAATGATATATCACGGATTGGTTGGAATCAGTCCCGTTGATGTGACTGCGACATAGCTGTTTAAACAAACTATATTACTTGCTCAGATCAAAGCATTATTTGAATTGCATTGTGTAAAATTTACTCTATCGTTGCGGGTAAATAATATTAAGAAGTTGGGATGGCAACGAAAACATGACGTGAGTCCAGGGGTAGTATCTCAACAGGAAACTAAGATTGCGAAATTACAAGGTGGACACCATGCTCGTCCAGTGCACGGACTTTTAAAAAAGGACCTCATTCGATCGTCACCTCTTTGCTAGATTATCATCAAGGGTTATTATTGGATCTTGCTTCATTGTCACAATTAGCCCAAACAAAATTTTTGTAACGTTTGCCCCATCCTAAATAATGTATAAAACACTGGCCGATCCAGGGGGTACATCCGGCCCCTTTTGAGAGCCATAATCAAAATATTTAATGTAAATATGCCTATTTTACCCAAGTGTGAAAACCTTTGAAAGTGAGGACTTTTTTTTCTTTTTTTTGCTTGTCGAACTTCATCGGGAAAGTGTGCCCCCATGTACACATGATCTGCCATTAGCACTCAAGCAATAAATGCTGTAATTTTTTTCTTATCCGATGTGGATTTTCGTTTGGACGATTGGAGCTAAAGAGGCGAAACTGTTTTGATTCTCTCCTGAGGTGTTAATGTTAATAGTTTATGCCTAATTTTTAGCCACATCTAGTTGAGAATCTATCTCTTACCAAAAAAGATCCATCTTAACCCTATTTTAGTCTAGAATCTGACTCTCTTGAGGATACCAATCCTCAGTCTTTTGGAAGTCACGGTTGGTAAATGCGATATACTTCCTGGCCTAGCTTGTTCCTAGAGATCTGTGGAAAACTAAATAGGCGTCCTGGGCTCCGTAACACAAATGTTTGCGATGAATTGCAAATATGAAAGAAACGCACTGATTGGTTCCCGGTCATCATTTTAATCAGAGTGCGCATGCAACGATGATCTTGATTGGTCATTTGTATTTAGCGATTGATTGCGAACCTTTGTGTTACGGAGCCCTGATCTTTCCAGTTCCTCCGATCCTACATAGGGAATGACTTTTCTCATTGTTTTTTTTTATTAAAAAAGTCGACGATCCGATTGCCATTACTATAAGACCGAACTACCCGTGTACATTAATATAAATAGACCATGGCAGATAACACCTTTATTGGTTGGGGTGTAAGCTAGGGCGGACGCTATAGGTACCCGAGACGTGAGGGTCCTGCGAAGAAAAAAGTCACAGGGGTCGAAGGGGGTCTAAATATTGGTAAAATTAACTGCCTTTACAAGTTTGGTTATGCAATTGAATATGCAACCTATAAAGCTAAACCATCCTGCACAGACGACAATCGAAGTGTCTGGTGGAGCCTTATACGCAACCATATTCCGAATGAAAGTGCTTTTTGAACAGAGAATTTTTTAATGCATTCTGCAGCATGAGAGTACAAAGAGGAAGACATACATAAACAAGATGATGTTTTCATAACCTATTTGTTCCAACAAAAATATAAGCTCTGAAACATTGTGTACAGGATTATGCCACATCACTCTCCATCAGCTCAATCCGCTTGCTTAGAAAACAATAATGCGGATATATATGACCACGGTTAATATAAGGCTAGCTGATTTTTGATAAGACTCACGATCATACTTTTAAGAATCAGGGAGTCTAACTGATGCTGGTCATAGTTTCTGTAGCCATCTCCATCTTATATAGTCACAATTACCAGTAGGTTCTTAAAGTTGTATTAGGCAAAAATACCATTGTTTATAACATTTTGCACCCTTTCGGTCGTACTTTTAGGTTACCCTTCGACAACCTATGATCCATTCGGGTGGCTGACAACCATTGATTACTATGATAGGAACCGTGTACGTCTTGTGGGTGGCAATACTCCAAGAGAGGGACGAGTGGAGATCTGGTTCAACGGCCAGTGGAGCACAGTCTGCGATGATTCATTTTATGATGACGAAGCAGAGGTTGTGTGTCGCCAGCTTGGTTACAACACCGAGAACGCAGTGGCAAGAGGCTATGCTTATTATGGAGAAGGATCGGGACCTACCATTCTACGAGTCACTTGCTACGGTTGGGAGTTAACCTTAAGTTCATGCACTGTCACATCACGTTATTCCTCGACATGTGGTCATCATGAAGACGTAGGCGTCGAATGCGGTAAGCCTGCATTTCCAATTTCATGTGTGAATATCAAGTTTCAAAGAGATGCAATATAGGACGCACACCACTAATTGGATCCGCAATTTCGGGAATCCCCTTTAGAAAACTGACGTAATGGTTGGAATGGCATATAAAATCAACGGCGCATATCTGAACAATTTTTTTCATATGGGCATAGAGAGGGATTACCTGTTCAGTCCCATGTGAGAGCAGTAATTTGTCAATGCTGGGTTTTATGGGAACTTAATTAGTTGCCCAAGAAACCATGTGAGCACTGTGACTGCAACCAAGTTTGCACGAAGTCTTGGTTTGGGCCCCTATAGCGCGAAAAAATGCTGAAAAACACCTCTTCATATCTTTAGCGTTTGAAGGATTTTGGATGAACTACCAAGTGATAAAGGTGTGGATGACGTCCTTATTAAGACTTATTTTGGGCGACTTTCTTCAAATCTCATTTTTAACACATGAGTCTATGGGGAAATAGTTAGTGGTGTGTGCCCTATAGTATGGTCTGGCAGAAGTTTGGAAAGAATCACGTCCCGGTGTCATTGTCCCGGTAAACTGAGATGTCATTGAATGGTTAAAAGAATTAAATGGAAGATAGTCAAGTATGATCTCTTACAAAGATCTCTTACCTAGGTTAGTGGTGTAATGAACCCCTCAAAAAATTAGGAATTTAGACATGGCATATAAAGAAAAGTTCCCAAAATATGAAAAGACTGCAAGTGAGCGAGCAATATTCAGAAAGTAATACATTTCACCCTTTTGGGGAGAGAGGGTGGGATCCATGGCTCCTAAAGGCCACCCCCCGCCATCTTTACGCCTATGGCTTTATTTTATGCACATGCATTTGCAGCATGATAGCTTTAATGAAGTTTTCAAAAATTGCAAAAGGATTAATCTAGTAATTGAAACGCAAATGCATATTTCCTTCATATTTAACACGAACGCACAAGTCAATGTTGTTTGAGAATCATATGAATTAGATTTTACAAGAATGTTTTGATTTGGTAAACTTTGTTGATACTAAATGGGATTGTTTTGCAGGATATTCAACAAGTCCCACCTACACGCTACCACCATCCTGGTACACATCCAACCCTTCATCCAGGATCATCGGTATAATGTCTTTCATCGGCGTCTCCTTGTTCCTTCTGACCATCGCCTCGTTTGTGGCAGTGTTATACACCTGTAACAAAAGCCCAATTCGGCCGAATTCGGCAACGGTGGTTGAACTTCAGCCTATGTCTTCCACATCCACCACACCTTCCTCTGCACTCGACCCCAATACAATGACCCAGATGCAGGTTAATCTACCCACAGAAAGCGAGTAGTAGGATCCACGGTTTAATACTCATGATATTTCGTATTTTATTAAATAATAATTTTTAACTCAAATCATTGGTTTGGTTTGGTTTGGTTTTATTCACGATTAAAAATGCATAAATATAAACAAAATAACATTACATAATCAAATAATTAAAAAACAATATAACAAATTAACAATATAACAGTAATGAAGCTTACAATGCAGAATCGTAGGGATAGACCCGTTTCAGATTGGCTATTAATAGCCAACCTGTTCTTCCCCGGGGTCCCTTAAAAATAAATAAATCAAATTAGCATTACAATATGAAAATTTCTAATAAATACATGTATAACAAATCAATATAAGAAAAATGTAAAAGAATGGATAAATGAACTTGTGTGCAAGTTCACAATACCCCCCCCCCCCCCGGACAGTCCTAACATGAAACCATCATTGCATTTCACCGGTTAATTTCAAAACTTCTTTTTTATAAGTAGAAAATCATGTAAAAAAAAAAATGGTTGCTTTCCACTTTGAAACACCTTTTCTATGTTATAAATTCACACACAAAAAATAATATTGTAGTTTATATAATTTATGCAAAATATATAGAAGATGTGTGACATCACCGACTACTAAATAAATGTATTTGGTAACACCCTTAATGTTATATCCCTCGAAATTGGTAATGTTTCAGTGTAACATCTTGTTTTGAATTTGGCCTTGTTTTGTCCAAATCAACTTGTTATTGAAATATATTTTAATTACATTATTTTTCAAAAGATAGAACATTGAATTACGGCTACAGAGAAAAGCTTGACAATATAACAGGGCCCCGTCTTACAAAGAGTTACGATTGATCCAATCAATCACAACTCTGGAAATCCATTAGTGTCATATTTTGTTCAACAGGAAATTTGCAAAATGTCCCTTGTAAACAAAGGAGAACACACCAAATTGTCAAGAAGTCAATGAATTTATGAATATACATCATATCTAGCAAAAATTTTGAACAAACATGCATTTTATATATTGACGTTGCTGACTTTCCATACTTGCGATTGATTGGATCAATTAATCGCAACTCTTTGTAAGACGGGCCCAGGATGTCTAATAAAAGTTGACAAAATCTATTATTTTCGACCGATTAAAGAGTGTTTAGAAATGTCGTTATTCATGTTATTGGTTACATAATTATATCTTTCTACTACTGCTTTAGTTAATGATATAATTTCTGCCATTTTCCTTGGCAGTTTGACCTCTACTTTACAAGAACTCTCCATCTGTTATCATGGTCTCGTTTACTTTGTGAAGTCGCTACTGACAACCGTAATTTAGTTTGAGGTACGAGCAGAGAAAATATGTATTATGTCACCAACAGCAACGAAAAAGAGGTTTGGCAATGACAGATCGTAAACAAACAGATCCACTATGTCTGATGAGAGCTAGTGAAGCTTTAAGAAGATTGCGCAGACACTTAATTTGGTCATACTTTCCTCGATTTATATATTTCAATTTACTGACCGATGGGCCTCCATGAACATTAATTTTTGACATGTTTGAGAATCCACACTATTTTTTTTATGTAATTGCCACTAATCTGCTAAAGTTAGTTTCTCTCGCTTTTTCCCAATGATAGTTTGCCATCTATCTTTATGTTTGCGTGTTTTTAATTTTGTATGGTGAGTGAGGAGTTGTGCGAATCGATGTGCGGTAGAAGGAGTGAGTGTGTGCGTATACGTATTCGTGGGTATGTTCAGTATAAACTCACAGGATATGTAGCAACGAAAAACAATCAACTTTTCATGTATAAATATTGATGTAGCTTTGATATGGAATAGATGTTGTCCCTATTTGCAATGCTAAGATTTGAAAAATGTAATAAAATAGATACATATCGTAATCATGTAATGAGTGATTCTTCCCTTCTTTGAAAATGTAGACACGGCAATAGAAAGGATGCACTAGCTTTTAAAAATCTTTGAAGGGCAAAATGTCATGAAATAGTTCATGATTAAACTTTCTTACTTTGTTTTTTCCCTTTTTTCTTTTGAAAATTCAAATGTACTGTATGACTCAAGCCATCAAAAGAAATTTGAAATTTTCCCCTAAATCTTGAAACGAGGGAATTTTTTTTTGTTTTGATTCCTTCATGAGGAAATAAGAAGAAATGACTTACGTGAAATCGTCATTTGTTATCTCAATCGTGTAATTTCCATTTTGTTCACCCATACATTAGGAAAGCGCCTTTACATTTTCTTTAGATTTGAAATTTGAAATTAGCCAACAAGGAATTTGTACCCAAGATAGTTCATACAACATGCACATTTAATACATGATATCCACTTTCCATTGTGAAATCCAGTGTATTTTGGAACCAGATATGAATAACATGTGTTGCGTTTGGTGAGCTAAAATGGGGCTATTATAGTATGTGTAGGGTGTAGAATTTGTGGCGCACATGGGATGGGGGTGATGGTTTTGAACATGTCCAAATCCTTTATGCGTGGATATCTTATCAATCATAAAAGATGTCAATGGATACAAAGGCTTTTTGGTTTTGTTTTGTGTTGAAATTGTGCTTATTTCATTGATTGTATTGTGGTTGATAATGGGCGTTTTTTTTAGAGAGAGGTAGTGGTTTGAAGCTATGTTAGGATGCTGAGGATAAGATCGGGTTTCACTGCCCATGTTAATAATTAATTAAAGAGCAGAGAACGTTTGGCTAGAAAAGGGACAGTTGTTGATCAAAAAATTTGGGTGGTGAGAGGATGCATTGCCCATACAGGGAATACATCCTCTCACCTTGTGTTTTTTTAGATTGGAAGTGAATGTTGGGGTAGTTAGTGTACTCACTTTAGTTGGAGATGTTTATGTGTGGATGTGTCCGAAGTCCTACCCTGCCTGCTAAGTGCTAAGTTAGTGGTGGGCGCATGGGCAAGGATCGACCGAGGCAGGTCCCGAGGCAGGTGCGCGCTCCTGCCCAATCGCCTAGCCCTAGCTTAAACAAATCCCAATCTTATCAACTAGAAACCTTCACTACAGGATAATTTTTGACCGCTTTTTCTGGAAGTGATATCAGATTTTCACGATATTAAGTACTTTCTGAGATATACGACCGTCCACGAAATATGGTCACGCGCGAAGTAAGGTCACGCGACCATACTTTTCACTTACCCATCACCCTGTTAGACCACTAACATTCCATTCATTAGAGACTTCGTGTCCATAATTTGGGATAACTATCATGACTATTGTACCACCAATGTCTCATGTTTAGAAAATGGACAAATCTTAAACAGTTCAGGTGGTAACTTGATCATCTGACGTAATCAAATAATGATAGCATAATTTAATTGGACGTGCATATATTAGTCCGCCATGGACAATGAAATCGAATGTTTTTCTTTTCTGACTCATCAAACAGATCGATCAATGCGATCTTATTTACTGGGTTGAAAGCTATCCGTATTTACAATATATTGAAACTTTCCAAACAAGCCTATACATTCGATTTTAATTTTGTTGGTAAATGCTACCATCTCCACACCCCAATTCGACACTCACTTGGCCCTTCCTTTAATATTCTCAAAGAAATCTATGAATTGATTTGTTAACGGTTGTAATGATATTCGTTGGGATAGGTAGATAATATTACAATGCATACAAACTGAAGAAACGGTATGTTAGATTTATCATTTTCCAAGATTTCAACAGACATTTTACTCTTCCTATTTCAAATTCCAATTCAAACTCTCCATTTTTTTAGATAAGACAATCTATTTATATGTCAATTATAAATTGCTAAACAAGAATTTTTGATAAATTTGGTTCTGGTCCTGCTAAGATACCAAATGTCTTTACTACTTTCATGGTAAAGTTTTCAGTCTTCAGAAATGACAGTTAGTAGAAATGAAAATGTAGTCTGCAAATTGTGATATAACAACATTTCCCTCGGTACTATCTGAATTGTCCTGGCAAATTTTATTCAATGTATGTTGATATTCGATTGCAATCTCAAATTTACAGTTACATGGGGGTTTTCAGATTCTAACCAACCATTTCACCTTTGACATTATTAAGTAAATTTGGAAAGTTAAAAATGGCTCTCCGTCATCTATTTGCATTTCTACGAGTTGACTTGCCTTCATGATGCAGTTTTTCACGCGAACGGAGGCTCTTGTGTATCACAGGAAGGATCTACAATTATGGAAACGTATGTTTCTATTGTGTGAACTGTTTCATAGCGTTCTGTGCACCATGGTGGCGCCAGTTCGAGATGAGGGATATACTTCATACTTTACGTTTCTTTTAGCGACAGTCCAGTGGTATAGTTGTTATAGTCGTAAGTACTGTTTTCTTACCTTCCTCTAGTCTTTTTCTATGTTGATTTATATGAATTGATAAATTAATTTCGGATTTTCATTGAGGAAAATGAATATCCATGAAGAAATTATGAACCCTGTTATGGTACAATAACAACACATATGATTATTAGTATTTTTCGATGATATTTATGTATTTAGATTGGGTGCATTTAACTTTGTACATTTATGGAACGGACCCAATCCAAATCAGACTCTGCATCTTTTGGGGTTTTTATCGAGTGAAAATAAAATCTACCCCGTAATGCGTGCTATTATGCACATATTATCGATCTTTAATTATGCATGATGATAACTAACTAAAATCTGCATCCCAAAGGGTATACAAGAGATGAATGATTTCTAAAATGTGTCTTATGTGCAACCTAAAACGGAGCAAAGTTGTACCAACTATGGTGTAGAGGAGCATTTCCGGCTGCAAAAATTAGAAAATTTTGCATATTTGCACCTCTTTCACTTAGAGTGTAGGGTTACACCCCAAGGTGCTTTCCACTGGCCAGTGGGCGCACAGCCAGCCCGTGCCCCCCTCCCCTTTTGAGAAGCAAAATTAAAATTTGTAATGTAAAAATGCCATTGAAACAGAAGTGTGCCCCCTCCTTTTGAAAGTGAAGACGGGTTTTTTTTTGGTTGTCAATTTTTTTTCGGGGACGAAATATCATAAATTTTTGGTTAAAAACCTTTTTTTTTCCTTGTCAAATTTTTCCTCGAAAAAATGTGCCCCTCCTTTTGGAAAATCCTGAATCCGCCCCTGGTGCTTTCAGCGTTTCATTTAGGGTGCAAACCTAAACCTTATTTCTGAGAGTGAAGCCATTAATAAAAATAGCTTCGCTGTTTATGATCGCCAAGACCATGAAGGTAATAACTGAAATCTATTTATAATTAGGTTCTCACTGAACATGCTGAAAGAAAGTATTGTATATCTATAAGGACTATATCTATTAAGGACTTGAAATTTAAAATCGGTAGTTTGCATTACGGCGGAACTGGAGGGAGATGCTTATTTATAGCATGCAAAGAAAAACATTCTAAATTCATCATCCATAATATCATCAGCGTTTAATTCGCACAATCTGTAGTAGATATGAACAGGGCTGTAAATCTTGGTTCATGGAGTAGATAATTGTGCATGAATTTCCCCAAATATGTTCACAAATAAAAACATTTATGATGAAGAAGGAAGCATTTTATAGACCCAGAACTATTATAAAGGTGGACTGTTTCTGACAGTCTCGACTGCAATATACAATGCAATATAGAAGCAGTCCTTAATTTGACCTGTAATACATAACGGAGCTTCATGAAAGATGGAGCATAAAAATAAATTTTGATGATTTTGTTTTTCAAAATTAGACAAATAATTATTTGGAATAAAACCTAAATTTCATTGACCTGAAATGTCATTTGACCAATAACTTGGTTACACATGTGACATCTATTTCATTTAATTTGATAAATATATATTAGACATTGAACAAAGTATATATATTTGAGACGTTCCACGACTTGTAAATTTCAGAGACTGCCTATGATATTCGTCTGGTGGATGGCAGTTGCCCAAATGAAGGCCACGTAGAGGTCTACTACCATTTCCACTGGAACACAGTATGCGATGACACCTGCCTGGATGGGGAGCCAAAGAGGCTGAAGTTGTATGTCGCCATCATGGATACCCTATCATCGATGTCAATCCCAGATTTGCAGGGTATTTCGGTGCGGACAAATTCAGCAAATCTCTTGCTTCGGTTCGTAGTCTAGTTTGGCTTCATGCTCTTTTCCATCTGGGAACAGGGACCTGGGAATCGGGGGTGCTGGGGGTGCTACGTGTATTATTTTCCATAGGCAGCACCCCCACGAAATCAGGTTCCCTTTGTATTTTTTTATATATGTTATAATGGACATAATTATCACATCCGACAATCGCAAATCATTTACATAGTCTTTCACATATTCGTATAACGCGACTCAATCAAGCTCCGGCACTCCGATACAGACGTGGTCGCGCGCGATACGTGGTGATAACCATAGTTTACACCAAAGGTTTACACACTACTCGATAGCAGGGAGGGACATGGGTGTGGTTGGACTTGAAACTTCCAGGTTTTATATTATGTCGAATCAAGTGTGCGCGCGCCCGACCGCCTTTTTTTTTTAATAAACAATTACAAGTCAGACAATAGAAATTTTCAAATTTCACAGTCTTTTTCGCCCTGCCCCATGGCCCTGGGAAGCTGGGGTGCTGGGGGTGAAGCACCCCAAAACATTTGGGGGTGCTGCATGTGTTATTTTCCATAGGCAGCACCTCCTGGAGATCTAGAGTAAAGTTGATAAATGACAGAAATGTAATGAAAATGAACGACGTTTTGTAGAACTCCCCCCCCCCTTTTTTCTGACACAGTACTTAAAGTAGTGTTCAAATTCACCTTTTTTGAGATCGGAATATCAAATATTTTCTGCTCGCGCTTCGTGCTCGCATTATTGGTTTTTATAATTAAAAAAAATATTTACAATGCCCAGATACTAAGTCTAACTCTAAACACGCGCACGCATGTTTATTCAGATACGCAGCTTGTTTTGGGGCCACTTCGGGCTAAAAATATTTATATCAAATACAATTTTATGAAAATCTGATAACAAATAGTTAAGTTATTTAATTCTAAAGTTTAGCAATATTTTATGAAAATGGTGATTTGCATGTCGTCATGAATATTTAATAGGTGGATTGACATGTGCGGAAATATGTCCCCAAAGGTAGGGGGACCAGGGCCTGGAAAATTTGACAAGCAAAAAAAGAAGAAAAAAAGTGTTTCACCCAAAATGTAAGGTCATTTAGTCCAAACGGTATTATTTCGATTGTGAAGTGATGTATTTTTATTTATTTATTTATTTATATTTATTTATTTTGTTTTATTTATTTTATACTGCAGGGTAGGCCTGTTCAGTTCTTAAAACTGCTTTACAAAGGCGCCCTGCAGTTTAAAATACATGTCAAGATAACTATGAACAACAACAACAACAACAAACAACATCAAAAATACAAAATATCTAACATCAGAAACAATTAACACCAAAATATAGAGTGGGAAGTGACAATTTAAACATACATAGCATTGTAAATCAATGGAATATCATTTCGCTCTTTATCAATTCGTATGAAAGGCTTTGCATATTTTTTTTAAAACTAACAAGGAGGTACAAACTTGTAAATTTGAAGGAAGTGCATTAAATAATTTGGGTCCGACATATGCGAAAGATTTTCTTTTATGTTCAATTCTAGCTTTGGGAAGCTGAAGGGGGCATCGTAAAGAAAACCTTGTCCTGTATTTCACGGGCCGTTTACATACTAAAGGTTTTAAATAATTTGGAACTAAATCATTCATTATTTTATATACAAGAACACAATACTGATATTTTATACGCTGATCTACTGATTGCCACTTCAGTGACTGCAACAAAGAAATTTGTGATGTATTATAATCTTTATTTTTCTCCATGAAAGACCAAAAATAGTAGGGGGGACACTTGATATTGTGTCCCCCTACTATTTTTGGTAGGGGGACACGTCCCCCTGTCTCCTCTGGGATTTCTGCCCATGTGGGTTGAAGGTGTCACATCCCCACTATCCTGTTTCTTGTGTTATTACATGGAATCAAAATTGTCTCCCTTATAATGAAATAAGTTGCAGCGAAGAATATCTAATGGACTAAATCAGTTGTCAATTCAACTTTTTTTGGTTCTTGAAGGGAAAATATTAAATAAACATAATTTTATATAATAAAATACAAAATAACAAGTGGGATATGACATCAGTTTGCTCATTGAATATTAATGAAGACATGCTTAAAACACTGGAATAATGCTAATCTTTAGAATGCAATAACTTTGATATTCCTTGTCGGATTTTGATCAAATCTTTATTCTTATGTTCGTCTGATTTTTCTTTATCTGTTCATACCATATTAAATTCAGTGTGGAGTTTCAGATCAGAATATCAAAAATTTTCTGCTCGCGCTTCGCGCTCACATTATTAATGTAAGAATATATCCAATTACCCATTATTTTCTTGATTTACAAAACATGAATAGAATGTCTCAATTATAGGTCTGAAATCTCAATTTTGTTTCCGCTCGCATCAATTGTATAGTTATATACCTATCCTGTTCATGATTAGAAAAGTGCTTAAGATGTCCTGTTTTTAGGTCTGAAATCTCATTTTTAATTCCGCTCGCGCTTCGCGGTCGCATCAATTGTATAGTTATATACCATCCTGTTCATGATTAGAAAAGTGCTTAAGATGTCCTGTTTTTAGGTCTGAAATCTCATTTTTAATTCCGCTCGCGCTTCGCGGTCGCATCAATTGTATAGTTATATACCATCCTGTTCATGATTAGAAAAGTGCTTAAGATGTCCCGTTTTTAGGTCTGAAATCTCATTTTTATTTCCGCTCGCGCTTCGCGCTCGCATCAATTGTATAGTTATATACCTATCCTGTTCATTCTTGGAAAAGTACTTAAGATGTCCCGTTTTTAGGTCTGAAATCTCATTTTTATTTCCACTCGCGCTTTGCGCTCGCATTAATTGTATAGCTAGGTCCTATACACCTATCCTCTTCATTATTAGAAAAGTGCTTAGAATGTCTCGTTTTTGGGGTCTGAAATCTCAATTTTGTTTCCGCTCGCGCTTTGCGCTCGCATCAAATTAGTATATAGTTATATACCTATCCTCTTCATTATTAGAAAAGTGCTTAGAATGTCTCGTTTTTTCTGGTCTGAAATTTCAATTTTGTTTCCGCTCGTGCTCCGCGCTCGCATCAATTGTATAGTTATATACCTATCCTGTTCATGATTACAAAAAGTGCTTAGAATGTCCAGTATTTAGGTCGGAATGTCTAATTTTCTGCTCGCGCTTCGCGCTCGCATTATTTGATTGTTGATATATGTATCGCCTTAATGGGTAACTGCAAACAGTCCTTTAACACTTCCCTTTCGATAAGACTAGAGCGTATATAAAAAATATCTGCTCGCACTGATCACGTTCGCAGTTATTATTTGCTACATACGCATCTTGTTCAGGACCACAAACATTGCTCAAACTGATCAATTTTCAGGACAAAAAACATGAAATTCCCCCCCCCCCCAAAAAAAAAAAAGAGCTCGCGCTTCGCGCTCGAGTTATCTAATTATATATCTATGTTCTTTTATAAGAAGAAAGCTAAGAAGTGACTGTCATATATATGTATGTATGTATATATATATATATGTATGTGTGTGTGTGTGGGGGGGGGGTTGATGGGTGTGTGTGGTGCCCTTAGAGGTGTGTGTGTGTGTGTAATTATGGAAAACTCAATTGTGTCACCTCCTCCCCCCACCTTTGAGGAGATATTTCAGCACCCCCACTGAAAAAATCGTTCCCAGGTCCCTGTCTGGGAACACCATTTGCGGGCATTCGTATGATGCTGGAGTACAATGTGGTAATTATAGCCTTTGATACTGGACTAAGAGGTTGTGCAGGGTTGAACATACGAATAACCGACTTATGTTATTTAGATTAGTTCCTGAACAAAATTATCACACAGTAATCATGGTAATTTAGATGAAGAGGTGATGGCGCTGTCTCAGCTGTGCCGCTATTTTATTTATCCACTTTTTCAGGATTATTTTCAAGTCTGAGGTCATTCCATTTGGAAAACTGATGTTATATATGATCATTGCTGACATGCATACTGTGTAAGTTTCGTGATTTATAGGAACTGTCTTGTGTTTTTCATGATGAATCTGAACGCGTGTCTTTTTGAACTGTCTGTGATTATATCCTGCCATACATTTGTGGGGACTCTTCCCGTAACTAACCGTCTAGATACAAGGCAGGTTAGTGCTTCATTTTTGCTGGACATGTCAACGCCAAATTTACGGACTTCCATTCAAAAGTACACAATAGATGAGCTGTACAAGTTACGTAACACTACAAAGGACGTGTTACCATTAGACGTGAGAGATACGCTAAGGTCACTTGGCATTGCTAGGCGCCGACATCGTGGTCGCCGCGGTGGTAGTCACATCAGACGTTCTATTCCTGTTCGACTATCCCTACGGAAAGTTTTGGACAGTGAGTACAATCCCTCTTCATCAAGAAAAGAGAATCTGATCCACATTAACCTGGTAGAGAAAACTAGAACAAGGTATTACCTCCCGTCTATATATTTATGTAACGCAAGATCTCTAAATAACAAACTAGATGAGTTTTCGGTTATAGCTGGGGATTATGACCTGGATCTATGTGTAATAACAGAAACATGGTTCACTCACGACCAACCTTCGTCATCATATGGAGTCGAGGGTTATCAGGTCTTCACAAGGTCAAGACAAGGTCGCAGAGGAGGCGGTGTTGCGATATACTCCAAGTCACGCCTTAACCCGACACCAATCCAGTTCCTACCTGTCGCTGATCCCCATGAGGTAGTTTGGATCCAGATCAGACCCAGCCGTCTTCCACGCTCAGTCAGCAGTATTTTCATTGCAGCTGTCTACTCCCCACCGGATAACGAGCTAGAAGCCGAACTCTTGCAATACCTGACAAATTGTGTTGACGACATCAAGACAAGACATCCATATGCCGCCTTAGTCATCCTTGGAGATCTTAACAGGGTCGATATCACACCCCTGTGTTCTAGAAATCAGTTGCTCCAAGTTGTCAAAAAGGCCACAAGAGGTGAGGCGATTCTTGATCAGATCATCACTAATCTCCAAGCCTTTTACAATGAACCGGACATTTCGTCACCAATTGGACTGTCTGACCATAATGCTGTCTTGTGGTTGCCAAGAGAAAGCCTTCCCCACCAGACATGTCTGTCAACCAGGAAACGAACCGTCAGACCAATGAGAGAGTCAGATATTCGTTCCTTTGGCCAGTGGATTTGCAATCACGACTGGTCCGAGGTTAACCAGAAAGACAGCCTCCAAGTGATGTGTGACAATTTCTACGACACACTTATCAACAAGATGAATGAGTACTTTCCTTTGAAGACGATAAAGCTACATCCTACAGACAAACCTTGGATTACGCCTTACCTGAAATCTCTCATTCATCAAAGACAAGTTGCTTTTCACAATGACCGAATGAGGTGGAGATACCTTTCGAACAAGGTTGCGCGTAATGTAAAATTTCTGAAATCTAAATTCTACGTTGATCGAGTTCAGAAACTGAAACGTGACAACCCTTCTAGTTGGTACAAGAACATAAAAATCATGACTGGTACGGATAAAAGAATGAACAACGACATCCGTGTTCCAAATATCCAAAAGGACGACCAGTGTGGTATAGCCAACGCAGTCAATGACTTCTTTGCTAATGTTAGTGAAGATATTCCAGCACTGTCTACGAGTGAGTTACCTGCTTACCTTCCTTCTGGTAAACCCACTACGATCCAACCGTGGGAAGTTTACAAGGAACTTAGGAGGATCCAACCTGGGAAGTCAAGCGGGCCTGATGGGATCCCTGCACGTCTCATTCGATAATTCGCTCTTGAGCTCTCTTCACCTCTGTGTAAGATTCTGAATGTGTCCTATGCTCAAGCTTCCGTGCCATCGCAATGGAAAAAAAGCAATTATTGTGCCTATTCCTAAGGATTCCCCACCTAGCACCGTTGACAAATTAAGGCCGATCTCACTCACAGACCATTTTTCCAAGATCGCAGAGCTATTCATCGCGAAACGCCTGTTAATGGACATTAACCCTTACCTAGACACCAAGCAATATGGATGCAGACCTGGGGTATCAACCAATCATTGCTTGGTAGACATCGTCAACTTTCTTGCTGAAAGCTCTGAAATATCTAATAATGTATCTACTATTGTATGTACGGACTTCAGCAAGGCTTTCGACAGAGTCAGTCATACAATCGCAGTCACCAAATTGATCAATCTTGGAGCAAGCCCGTATATTATCCAGTGGGTATGTGACTTCTTGACGAGTCGCATGACGTGTGTCCGTTACCAAGGAAAGTTTTCAGATTGGCAAGTAGTTAAAGCAGGTGTCCCCCAAGGTACACGCCTTGGTCCTTTGATTTTCCTTGCCTTAATCGATGATGTTTTACGCGACCAGCCTGTCGCTCACTGGAAATACGTAGATGACATGACAATAGCAATTTCTCGCAATGTCTTGGATCGTGATGATGTGTTACACGACTCGCTCTCTATCCTTGAGTCATGGTGCCGTGATAACCATCTGCTACTCAACGCGAGGAAATGTTCCACCATGCAGGTATGCTTCAAGAAAAATCTTCCTCCGCCAACTCAAGTGAATCTCAATAATGAGGAGCTGCGTGCCGCAAACGAGATTAAAGTGCTCGGGGTGATCATTCAAGGAAATCTTAAGTGGGACGCTTACATTCGTGACATCGTATCGCGAGCCAACCGTCGAATGTTCATGGTAAGATCTCTTAAACGGTTCGCTCTTCCACTACGAGACTTGATTGTCGTATTCACAGGATTCGTGCGTCCTCTACTTGAATACGCTTGCCCTGTTTGGCACGGTTCGCTGACCTCAACCCAAAGCCAAAACATCGAAGCTGTGCAGAAGAGAGCCCTCAGAATCATCCTCGGCCCTCAATATCATTCATATGAGAATGCTCTCGAATCAGCACAGCTGCCTACCTTGAGAAGTAGACGTGATCAACTTTGCTTACAGTTTGCTCGGAAAGCTTTTGAATCTGGGTGCCCATGGTTTGATAGGAACACAAATACAAGGACACTAAGAACAAGAAGAATATGCATCGAACCTAGAAGTAGAACTGATCGCTACAGGAACAGCCCAGTCCCCTTCTTTACGAGACTTTTAAACTCCCATGGACTGTACGAAGAACTATTTCTTTATACCTTTGTTGTTTTATTTGTAGCTTCTCTTAAACTGTAACTGACTTTTGAAATATTTTTCTAATTGTTAATTTCTGCAGTAATCACTCAACTTTCTTTTCCGAAAAATCACTGGCTAATAATGTTATAACCCACTTTACATTTATATTTATATTTTTGTTCAGATCATATTACTTCCACGTCCTCTTATTTTTAATTTAAATTCCTTTTGAGATAATTCATTCATTACTCCGATCCCTCCAACTATTATTATTATCATCAACACAGTGTTTCTTTAGAATCATTATCAAGCATATCGAGAACAATCCCAACCCAGATTACTGTTTCATTTATAATGTTTATACATGTTTTTCTCCTTCAATTTCACCCAAATTAATAGCTTTCTTTTTTTTTCTTTTCTAAAAAGGAAGCATTATTTCATACAATCCACTCTTTAATCTACATGTATTGTTATCCATTCAAAATTGGTTAAATATATATTTATGTTAAAATGTTCATTATGTTAAAGGTATATACATTTAGTCTACTCCTAACCTTTCCCCATTCCTGCTTTTGACATTACTTCTCCCTCTGTATACTTTTCTCTTTGTATCCCCTTTCCAATATTATACATTAGTATACTTTGTTATCATTTTTTTTTTACTGTTTCGCTTGTTTGTTTACTGAAATTTTACTCTGTACAAATTCATGTAATTCAGCCTTTGGCTGCTAATTGAATTTTTATCACAATAAATACCATTTATCTATCTATCTATCTATCTATGCGGCATGAAAAAATACATATAACATGAGAAAAGTTTTTAAAGAATGATAAATTTTCCGCATAATGCTTATATGTACATACTTTTTTCCCCATGTTCTTTGCCATTGAGTCTTTCGTCGTTTTTTACAACCAAAAATATTTATGATGTGAACACTTTCGATTTCGGTATTATCTTTTCTAACTGTTAAGTTGGAGACAGAATATATTTTGAATGCACGGAATATGTTTAATTTCATGTTAATCTTCATCTTGTTTCCCTAAAAGGGATACTCCTGGCTGAAAATTACTATATCTAGCTAAATAGAGTAGAATTGTCTGGGCAAAGTGATTAACTGACAATATTTTACATTCAACGAAAGGTCGGTTCGGCTTACTCTAGTCTAAATTCTAAAACAAACATCCATCGCACAATGCCAAACCTTCATGGTTCATCTTCATGGTACATTACCAACGGATAATTCTGCTAGTAATGATAAGTAGTAATTGTAGTAGTATTAGTATTAGTAGTATAAGTAGAAGTAGTAGTAGTAGTAGTCGGTATAGTAGAAGTAGTAGTAGTCGGTAGTAGAAGTAGTAGTAGTAGTAGTAGTAGTAGTCGGTATAGTAGAAGTAGTAGTAGTAGTAGTAGTAGTAGTAGTAGTAATAGTACCACCAGTAGTAGGAGTATATCAATGCAATTTGCCTCTATTTTTCATGTGATTATACTGATTATAGTATTCGTCTGCTGACTGGGCCAACTTCAAGAGAGGGTCGAGTAGAGCTCTGGTATAATAGCCAGTGGAATACATTTTGTGATGATCATTGGACTGAAGAGGCACAAGTCGTATGTCGTCAGCTGGGTTATGACGTCAGAAATGCAATACCAACGACAGCATCCGGGTATGGGTCAGGAACAGGACAAGCTTATTGCTCTGGGATAGAGGCTATATTTTGTACTCATGTTCTCTCACGTCTGGGAGTTTTGTGTGTCAAAATTATGAAGATGTTGGGGATTAAGTTTAAGTTTTTAATATTTATCAATCGTATATGGTTATCTAGTTTTGGAGGATGTAAATACATGGACCTGTTTGTAAAAACGAATGGGGTAACAAAGTTTTTCGATCAAAAATAAAATTCGACCCAAAAAACATTTTGGAATATGCTTACTATGTAAACTGACATTGAAACAGTAGTAAATTTTACTTGATATACAAACCCAATTTTTTCTAAATAGCTCTTGACTTTTGGAAGCCCCAATAGTAGCTTACCATATACTACTAACACCCCTCCCCGCCCCATTATCAGGAAGCTTTCGCAATTGCAACAGGGACGAGTTCTAGAACATAGTAAATGGTCTGAAAATGGCAGTCAAATCACAATAAACAGCTATGAGGTCTTTGTCGAAAATATGTGAGCCGAGACAGCAGATCGTTCTAAGATTCGGAGCTCACGCAAAATGGCAACTATGTCGTTTGTCCAGAGTCACTGATAAAACTGCTGTTTTGATTAATCGATTTTCGAAAAAGACTTCTTTGTCATGAAGGGCTTTTTGGAAAAAGGGCGATTCCATACGTGTCGTACGGGACATTTCGTCAACAATTTCTAGTCTCTTAGCTGATTGCTTGAGCAATGAAAAATTATTGTTGGTCAATAAAGTTATTGTGGGTAGTCATGTGAAAAACTGATTTACATAAAAAAATATTTGATTATGGCTGAATTACGGGCGAAAATGTTGTGTGTCGTACGGGACTCAGAAATGTCCGTACGACACGCAACATATTTACCTCTAATTCACCCATGGACAGCATATTTTTTTTGGCTGTCAATTTTTCATATGTCTACCCAGTAGTACTCTAATATTACCACAAAACAAATTGTAGTTCTTTGTTTGTTTGGACAATAGCTTGAAAAATGTTGCGAAAATAGCTTATTTTTTAGCATGGAATCGCCCAATAGATTATCTGCGTTCCAGAAAGCGTCTGCGTGGTGTTGCGAAAACTCCCTATGCAGACCGAATATACAGCACTGGGCGAAACTGCTGTTTTTTATTCACCGACTATCGATAAAGACTGCTTTGTCACGAAGACTTTTGACAAAAGATTTTCTAGGTTCCAGAAAACGTCTGCGCATACGTTATGGAAACTTCCCATTCAGACCGAATATACAGCACTGGTCAAAATATCAGTTTGTATCTATATCATTGTATATTTTAAACCAACAGTCTCCACGGCATCGGGAGCAACTTTAGTCTTTAGTGATGTCTTTGATTGGAGCCTCTCTTTTTCTTCTCACGATACTTGCCCCGATTGCTGTAGCTGCAGACGCAGACCCACTCCTGTACCCATACAACTGCAGCATTTACATACTGACACTACTACCGATGAAACGATGGCAACAACCCAAAACATCACTACTACCCTATGAATAAAATTGCTAAAATTTTATGGATATTCAATTCTAAGAGCTATATAGGGTTTTGCCTATTATCCATGTTGACACCAAATCTATTGTAAAATTAATATTGTACATTATTGCTTACATTTTAATATTTGTATTTTGTATATACATGCAATTTTTTGTAATAATTGTATGAATATTTTTATTAGAATGGAATAAATGATCAAGCAATCAATGAAATATTTTCAGCTTTCACTATTATTATCGCATTATTTGATTGGTTAGACATGTAACCTTTTCATTGGTCACTGCAAACATTCCTTATTATGTATCTCTGCAGATCACTTTATGAAAAAGAAACATTTTCAGCTGGGCCTAAAAAATAAGCCAGTCGAACATCCTAAAAAGCAAAAGCTTGAAGACGGGCATCTCGGAATTCAAACAATTGGAATGTTATAATGGGAATAAACTCCATTTTCATTACGACCGCCATTCATGCCATTTCCATAATTATTTTGTGTGACTGGGGTATAATTTTATGACGCACGAACTTGAGTTTATTGTGTCCTTTATTTTTGTTAGTTAGCATTGAAACGCTCTAGTGGTAGAATACAATCATCCTAACATTCCTGGTTTATACGAAGTGCATGCGGCGATGAACCGCAATACACCCGTGTATCATTTCATTTACTAAGTAACCATAATTTGATGTCAACGTTTGTGTGCCATTATTAGTATTCACTCCATCAAAATGGCGTCTTTTGGGTTGTTGCGACAACACTGGCTCCTGTGCCGACCCATTCTGGTGTTTTTCTGGATAAATTGTGTTTACAGCCGTAAGTATACTCACATCGATGCCAATTTCATTCAAAAATAAATTTGTGTAATCTGTTCTCTTTAATTGTAGTCCCAACTAGTAATATAATTTTCTGGAATTATAATTATATTATACCACTCGTAATATGAAGTCGTCGCAGGATATCATTTAGTTCATTGTGTCTATGTTCATAATTCTGTCTACAACAGTAAATGAAATCATGTAAATTGAAGAGTCAGTAATCAAAATTTGATTATTTCTTATCTTTAAATATGTTATTACATTAGAACAGATGAAATATACTCTATATTACAGGGTACTATATGTTACCTATAACTGATTTAGTAGGGCATAATAAAACCTATTTCCTTGGGGTTCTTTGGCTCTCTCTAAACAGTTTTCATATATAATTTAACGTGCGTTCATTTAGAAACCTACAAAGTGATCGCATGTGAATGATGTTCACTTCCAATGTATCAATATTTTCACAGATGATTGGTTTTAGCAAATTAGGTATAAAAATAATGACAAAAACCATATATATTTAGAAATTGTGTATTTCGATGCCGCTTCAGTGTCACTTGAAAGGGAATCTCCTTCTATTATGAACATTTCAATTTGTGCTTTCACATGTAATCTATTTTATTAGAAGGGTATGCCTACATAATTATCTAATATCATGCTTGATTTCAGTTTCAAGCAAAACAGTAATAAATATAGACGGCATCGCGTGTACGCATTTTGAGCATGTGAATGAGAACATAACATTGTTCTCAATTAAGTAATCATATCAAAGTGGTATACTAAAATTCATAACATATCCTCTGTAGTAAATGAATAATAGAAAAAAAATAGGATTATATATGATAATACCGATTATGACCACCAATTTTCATTTTAAATCTTCAGAAAGCGATGGCTCTGTCCGCCTGGAGGATGGATTTGGAGCTAGCAGCGGTCGGATAGAAGTTTACTACAACAGTCAATGGAACAAGGTCTGCGATTACTATTTCAATCTTGATGAAGCCGAGGTTGTGTGCCGACAACTGGGCTATGATACAAGTAATGTGCAGTTGAGAAATGGAGATTTTGACTACGGAACCTCCGGGATAAATTCATATCTATATATATTTTGCACTGATGTGGGTTCTCTTGATCTGACTGATTGTGTGATTTCACCTTTGATTAGCCCAACGTACTGTTCCGCTGCAGGAGTAGACTGTGGTTAGTATATATATTTTTTTCAAAGTATGTATGCATGGTCCATCAGTCTTAGTGGGATAGGGCACGCGTCAACCCCCAATAATGTTGTTGGACGTCTTGTATTTCGTAGAATGGGTTCAATTTTTCTAATATCAGTCCATAATGACAATTGAATTTTCTTTTTTTCTTGTTCGCTACACTATAGCTCAAGAAATCTAAGTTCAGGATGTTTTAGACAGCAACCGATCTAATGAAACTAGCTGCCGATTATTGTTGACATACTATTATAGTTAGCAAGATGCCCAACAATTCAAAAATGTACACGAAGATGCCCATAAATAGTTATAAATAATGATAACGCACAATGTTATAAAATCTTCTAATCGTCAATCGTTCAGTCCGCACGCAAATAAGAAAAATAGATTTGTCCCCTATAATGTCAAGAAGAGGTAATTGTGATTGGCGTGCTGACCTTTTTTCTCCTTTTGTTTCTTATGACTGTCAGAAACATTTTGAGAAAAAGTGATGGGTCCCTGTGACACCCCACCTTGACACCTTCCCTACTGGGTATGATGTAAAAGTTTGGGAGTATCAGATGTTCTACCTAACTGAACAGGAATGTCAATGAAAGCAGAGATGGCTTATTTCCAATAACGATGATAACGATGTGAAAAGCAAATTAAGTACACGTATGAAAAGTATAACTACAGCTATACGTCAAAAAAGTATGTTACAATATCAAGATAGATTATGAAATCAAGACTTGTGCCACATACAAACAGATATTCACATCGGGGTGATGTACAAGTAGACTGGTAGATGAACTTTATATTCATCACGTATCCCAACCAAACTGAATAAGGAACACATTGTCAAGATAATGGATGATAATTAGTGAGGAAAGGAAAATTCAACAATAGATTGATAGATTGAGAATTATAAATTCTCTAATATTATATTCCATCGATATCCATGCAATTTCACAGAACCATCCATACTATCCACCATACCTACATCGACCATATACCCATGGCAATGGTCACCTCCAACGACATCACTGACCATCTCAAGCCTACGGCTTGTGAGTGGATATTCTCATCGTGAGGGAAGAGTAGAGATTTTCTACAATGGCCAATGGAACACTATCTGTGGTAGCGGCTGGGGTAACGAAGAAGCGCGGGTTGTCTGTCGCCAACTTGGCTTTTACACCGATAATGTTGTAGCAAGGAAATATTCCTATTACGGCAGAGGATCAGGACCGATTCTAGAAATTTATTGTGATGGATGGGAGTATAGCCTTAATTCCTGCACTCTGTATCCGGGAGTGAATTACTGTGACCATAGCCAGGATGTAGGTGTAGACTGCGGTAACTTTAATACATTCTGTTCATTCAATTGGAGGGGCAAAAAGAGCCCCCCCCCCCCCCCCGGTCTCATGTATGTAGGCTTATAAATGGGAAGCTGGGAACTGTCTCCGGGTAAAAGTAACAGGTTCGTAATTTTGATAATGATGATAATAATAATGATGAGCAAAAGAATATCAAGAAGATCATTTGTAAATGCCCATCTTACCAATGATTTATCATAGCCCCGATCAAGCGCGTGGAGCCCTTTCCATAATTTACAATATATAAAGAAAGGCCCCGACTTTTCTTCTCCTTAATGGCAACCAGTCAAAGTCCCCTAAAAAGTATTTTTTTTTTAATATAACCTTAGCTTTGAAAAGGGAGTTTTCGCAACCGGGATGCAGAACGCTTTCGGGAACATAGAGAATGCATTGTCCAATGCCCTCATTGACCATGAAGTCTTTGTTGAGGATTGGTGAATAGAAACAGCAGTTTCGTCCTGGACTCTGGACAAACGACACATTGGAAAATTTTCATCAGCTCCGAAAGGTAGAACGGAACTGCTGTTCCGATTCAACAAGTTTTGACAAAGACCTCCCAGCTTGTCATTGTAATTTGACTTGCATTTTTAATGAATTTGCTGTGTTCTAAATTCGTTATGCGTCGTGGTGTGAATATTTCCTAATGTGCGCAGGTCGGTCGAATACCTGCTGAGCTGGCGGATTGTCAGTTTCCTGCTGAATCCAGTGAGCTTCTTCGTAAATGATCCCAAAGTTCTTTCCAGTGGTTTTCCTGTCATCTGCCGATGAAACACCTTTCGCTTCAGTTATCTTTGATTCCATCTCATTAAAGAATTCCTTCCTGATTCCATGGAAGAGTTTGTCTGCCTCTTGAGATTGTGTATCTCTTTACACGCCGCTTGAGATCATTAAACTTCAATTTGCGGGCTCCTATAACATGCAGTTATTCTTCAAGTACTTGTACGATTATAGCGTAAACGCGATGTTATTTTTGAAGTCTTTTGACAATTGGGTCATGGTGTTTCCTTTATCTACTTCCCCGAGTTAGGCCACGTTTCTGTTGTTGTTGCTGTTTTTTTCTCGTTCTGCTATCCTAGATTGTAGCCTTTCTTCCATTCAGGAGTCTTCTTCTTAGGTTTGGAGTGCATGGTTTGATGGATGCAACTCGAGCCCCATCCACATTACGTTCTGCTACATGTTTTGCTCCTGCCGAAAGTGGATGGTGATAATAATAATTGTGATGATGATGATGATTATTATTATTATTATTATTATTATCATCATCATCATTATTATTATCATTATTATTATTCATTATTTATTGTTGTTATTATTATTATTCTATCATTGTGTTTTCCATCCCTTGTTTTCAAGGTAAAACAATATTAGAAATTGATATCTAGATGTCGTATCAAACAAGACTGTCAAGTTTTGTCACCCATGTAACGCTCTTCTATTGGAGTAGCAATTAATAGTTCTCCTTTCGTTTTTCTCACATTACAGGGTATGGAAGTTCCACAACGACAATTACCCCCACGGACAGTATTGGGATCTACAATATTCGGCTTGTAGACGGACCGTCTTCCAACGAAGGGAGGATCGAGATCTGGTACAATGGCCGATGGAACACCATATGTGGTGATACCTGGACACAGAACTCAGCAGAGGTTGTTTGTCGACAGCTTGGCTATGATACTGAAGACGTCGAGATATCAACCGGTTCCTATGGCGAAGGGTCAGGACCGATTCAACAAGCCCAGTGCTTTGGATGGGAGTATACCTTGGATGATTGTATTCTATCTTCTGGGATTTACTTATGTAATCATTATAATGATGCGGGAGTAAGATGTGGTAAGCCATGTTTTTCAGTCCTATACTATTTATGGGTGAATATTCTGCATGGGTGACGTGTTGTGGTTGTCACTCTGGGTAGACCAATTCGATCTAAGTATTGAACAGTGCAGGGGCCGCGGAACCGGGGGGGGCTGGGGGGGCTTCAGCCCCCCCCCCCCCCCCCCCACTTTTTCCAAAACCGTGTACAAAAACGTAAAAATGACCATATGATTGTGATTTTTAGCATGGTCAGCCCCCCCCCCCCCCACTTTTGGCTCAGCCCCCCCACTTTGAAAACCGTTCCGCGGCCCCTGCTGAGTGGATGTACCATTTATCGATATTTTGACATTCAGCTTATTAATTTTCACACATGTTTCAAGAGGAATATCAGATGCGTACATGGCCGTCAGCGCAGGAGATTATCTTTTGTGTTTAGGGGGGATGCAACAATAGATGTCCCCCCTATGAACAAAAGATAATCCCTTGCGCTGACGCCCATGGATGTGTATAACGTGAAAATTCATGGAAATGCCCGATATTTGGAACATTAGTTTGTCTACCACTCATTAACATTTTAGATGCATGATCTTAATCCTAATATTTATTTTATCATATGAGTTTAAAAGTCGATGACCAACATGACCAAATCAATGTGATTTTGGACCATATGTCTTATCCGCTCATTTGTGACTTGCCATTCTTTTTTATTAATGTCCTTGGTCTGGATTTAATTGCAACACTCCGCCAGATATAGTCTGGTAAATTGCAAATCCAAGATCAATTTCATTTTCAGGATTTAACATAGCCTACCAAGAAAATAATATCATTTCTTCCTGTTTTTTGTAAAAATATTGTAAACTATCATACCATACATTTTTTTGGTCCCACTCTACCTTAATGCTAATCATTATTTCCCTTTTTCATAATGAAAGATTGACAGACATAATTATTTACCTCCATGACATCCTAATTTGGTTTGACTTCACTTTTATATTTTTTGTCATTATTCTGTTTTCTTGATATCTAAGTTGTCCTGATTCTACTTGCAGAGCAATGAAGGATCGACGGATGGACGGGAGTTTATTGTGAGATCTAACCTTCAGAATGTATTTTCGTCACCTTTAATTTGTAGGTTACACGTCATCAGGGACTACATCTAGACGACTGATCGGTACTATGGCATTCGTCGGAGTGGCTCTGTTTCTCATCACCATCGCTGCCATTGTAGCTGTCGTGTTCGTGTGCAGCCAACAGAAGACTCTTGCAGGAGCAACTGCTGGAATGCAGCAGCTCACTACTCTCACCACCACCCCTGGACCTACACAGGCATCGGCCACACCAATGCCTGCTCCTGTCTCTGCTGATGTTCCTGTTTAGATGATAATAGACACAATAGAGCTAAACAAACCAAGATCAGGATGGTTATACCCAAGCAGCTGTTCCGAAGGACTGACAATCTTTGACAAGTTCCACATTCAGCAATATAAAAATTTAGCAATAAATCAAATAATTATCTATAGACAAGACAGTTAAAACAAATCATGTTAGATGGTAACGACTTATATTTTAGCCGAAGTCCAAGTGATCTTATTCGCTTGAAAATCCAACCTTTCGTCTGCTATCGTTGCAAGCAATGTCTGACATAGCCTTTGTATTTATTTTCTTTTTGTTTAACCCATACTATACACATTACCTTTTAACATGATTGTTTATGGATTGTAGCTATTTTGCCCCACATCTATACTCAAATTTAAATGGTTATATTTTTTTATTATTCAATATTATGCAGACCCTTAATTCTGCTAAAAGAGTGCGGTGATGTGATCTTGCTGCAATTACACCTGACTCGAGGACTGATGTTTAGCATGTTTAGGGCTATAGGCTTAGGATGTGGGATTTGATGTACAGTGCAGTATAATGTTTCATACGTGATAATCATGATAATGGGCATATTTTCCATCCAGCTAGAAATCTCCGCCTTGCAAATTCCATGGATCCTTGTTTTTGTGGGGTTTTTTACACATTGGTGTACAAAAAAGTTTAAGAATAATTATTATCAAAACAATGGTCTATAATTTTATCGGCGACAATAGCCGTTGATTATAGCCAGAGGTCATCGATGTGAAACTGACCAAAGCTACGGTTGGTGTAACTGCATGTATTCAGCAACATTCACACTTTCTACATAGTGCAACATTAGTGCATAAAGCTATAGCTCCATGATTAGTGCAAGGTGCCTTCTTATAATCACGTGACGTAATTTTTTATCATCGTTTTTAAATGGATTAAACTTGTAGAATATTTTTAAGCATATAAGCCTTGGTTTCTAAATATGAAATTGTATAGATTATTGTATATTGCAGTAACCCAGGAGTGACCTCTCGGTTATAGACAACCAGCAGCACCATGATTGATGCTGCTGGTTAGGGCTATCCGCCCGTTTTCATTTTGTTAATTTCACCTATATTGGTATAAATTCATATAAATTTTTTTTTTATCGACATGAACAGTGTTATTCGAGCAAATTAAATAAAATTTTAATTTACTTTCTCATGCATTTTAGGGCGAAATGAAGCATGGTCTTTTATGGCCACGTGTATAGGCCTACTATATTTTACGTAATGTATAGAAAGTCCTGAACCAGATGACTCTCTCCCCTATGAATACCGATCAAGATTTCCCATCAAGATTTGTAATTAAAATAGGAAGAAAGGTAATGTGACCGTACAAATACAATCAGCCCTTTTTTATTCGTAAATTTTCGTGAATTACAACACAGCAAAGAAAATGACACAATACATCTTAGCCTTATTATTAGTCCGACATGGATTGAACTGAATTTATTTGAATATTCATCATATATTGTCACATATTCCAATAAGTATTCTGGCATAATTATTTTTCCCCAAAAAATAGTTTTTTATTTGATTATAGTATAGCTATGAAAGCACCAGCTAGAAATAACTCTATTCTACGACTAGAAACTTCAATTTTAGAGTTCTTGACATTTGATAGAATTAAGGCAATTTAGTGATCGTGCACTAGATCTAGACCTTTTGGTACAATTTATTATTTACCCCTTCACTCAAACAGCACTCGTATTTATGCTGAGAGTGCTTTTGCCGGTAAATTCTGCATGCCCAAAGGATACAAAAAAATATGTATAGTATTTCTTTTTACGCAACAGAGAAATTAGAGAGGTTATATTTTGTACATGATGGCGCATTTCTTATTTTATTTCAATATGAATCAAGTTATATAATATTTACAGAGTGACGTGATTGTAAAGGGGTGCTCCAAGCTGAAAATGATAGATAAATAAATTTAATGAAAAATACAAAATAAATCAATCAAAATCTGGAATAAATAATGAAGTTCTTAAATTTTAAAGTAATGCAATATTTTGTGAGAATATGCATGACGTCATGACACAATAGGCGTGATAGTGTCACTGCCCCCGCTTTCCCTTTTTTCTTATGTTATTACCAAAAAAAATCATACAAATATATGATTGTGTGTAACAACCACATCTCCCTCATTTGGTTACTGCAACAATAATCTCGATCACACCGTAAATCATTACAAAACATTATTTTTGAATTCTTGAAGGACGAAATTTGAATACTTTTTTTTGGTATGAAAATATAAAATCATAAAAGTATAAGTGGGGAGATGACATCATCACCTTGCTCATTGCAAATTCATGAGGAATTGCAACAGCTATTTCATTAAAATAGAGCAAAACTTTAAATTACCATTAAACTTTGTTATTCCTCGTCGAATTTTGATGATATTTTTATTATTGTCTCTTTTGTCTAAGTTTGTTCTTAATTCTGTTCAAATCGAATAATTTTCAGCCTCGAGTACCCTTTTATTAAAGTAAAAACTACCATAAAAATCGCGTAAGATATTTAGATTATTTTTTAAATGATTTCTAAATTTCTTTATGGATAAGAGTGTATTTACTTTATTGACTTTTCTAATAAAATGCCTTCTGTTATTGGAATAGCTTCATATGAATTATGAATATTTTCGCAGTTCTTTTTTCTGTTTGCTGAATGTGTCTGATGTTGCTTATTGATGGGAGAGGAGGTTGATTAAAATAATAAAAACAATATCTGGTCAATTAAACTATGAAAGTGGTCAAAAACTTACTATGCGATAAAATTGAATAGTTTAAGGTTAACTTTTAGTTAGCCCATGCCCCAAATGACCCCTAATGAGCACTGAGACAATAAAGGTGCCCATATTATAATCCCTTTAGAGAGGAATGGACACAGTTTCAGGTGCCACTCCACTACTGCTTCAAGTGGGTAATCCAGCCTGTATACAGTTTAGAATGAACAAGACATACAATCATGACAATTGACTTTGCATTGAAAATCTGATGAATATAAAGATTTATAGCATTTCTAAATGTCATTTCAGTGTGCACATGATTTTTATCATAAATTCTGCATGATTTTATGAGTGAGCTGATGTGGTCATGTCATCACTTTGTCTTCTGTATTTCTTCACAGCGAAATCAGATATGATTTGTAATTCATCTGCTAAAAAATACAGGCAAAACGAAAATGGAACTTGAAAGGAAATGCCAAAATCATCGATCATGAGCCCCATGAGCACACTCATTGTACATTTTTTGTACATTCATTCGAAATCATAGGTAGGCCTATAATAGGTTGAAATGTTGCATTCCGTCAACATCATCTAGCTATCATGCTTTACTCATTAATTTTGCCTCGGTACTTGAATTATGGGCCCGGATTATGGGATTCTTGTCTGTGGATCCACTAATATCTTTTATGTATAAAAAATACTTTGGCAAAATGATATAGGCCTGAAGCCCAAAACACTTTGTATTTATAGTTATGTTTTCCTTTCTCACACGGATCGTCTATTCTTGAAAGTAAACCGTTCAAAGTCGATCTGTATTTATTCTAATTAGGGCAATTCATGTCTATGGTAGGCTCAGCTTAGAGAACTCCTATTTCCGATTAGGCGCAGTGGCGTATAGCTAGGATTTTTTTCCTGGGGGGCACTGGGGGGTCCTTGCTTTTTCAGGGGGGCACCATTTTTTCCGTTGTGTGTGTATATGTGTCACAAGGGCGGATCCGACTTTCGCCAATAGGGGACGGGGCCCGAAATTATCTTCACCTATATTTCCCCCGATCAGTCACTTCTTAGTTTTATTCTTATAAAACAACATAAACATGAAATAATCTCATAAGCCTTATAAAAAGTGCGAGCGCGAAGCGCGAGCGATTTTTTTTGGGGGGTTACTTTCATGTATTTTGTCCTGAAAATTTAATATTCTGGGCAATGTTATGTGTGATCCTGAACAAGATTCGTATGTAACTAGATGGTTACTGCGAACGCCAAGCGCGAGCAGAAATTTTTATTAACTGTATAGCATTATCGAAAAGAGACCTGTTAAGGACTGCTTACAGTTACCCAAGAAGACGGTATATGTTTCAATAATGCGAGCGCGAAGCGCGAGCAAATTTTTTTGACATTCCGACTTAAAAAATTGTCATTCTAAGCACTTGTTGTATTAATAAATGGGATAGGTATGTAACTAAAAAATTGATGCGAGCGCGAAGCGCGCGAGAGGAAGAAAATTGAGATTTTAGACCTAAAAGCCGGACACTCTATTCATATTTTGTAAATCATAAAAAGGATATATTTAATTGGGTATTATTAATAATGCGACCGTGAAGCGTGAGCAGACAATTATTGATATTCTGATGTGAAACTGGATAATTTAAGTACATTTAATATAAAGAACATGCAGGCTATCGCGCATGTTTAGATTTAGACCTAGAATCTGGGCAGTCTGAATACATTTGTTTAATGGAACATTATGGAATATACGTAGACAATAGGACCTTGGCAAATCAAACAATTTGACCACGCAGCGTGAGCTTGAAAATGCTGATATGTAGACTATAAAAGGGAGATTTTACAGCTAGAGCACTTAAATTTGTTAATGAAAAAAAATTGATGAAATTAAGCTCGATGTCCGAGCTAAAATATATTTTGTATATTGACTTCAAAACTTGCTCCATATCAGCCTATTGAGCAAGATATGAATCTCATGAGGCAATTCTGGCGCGAAGCGCAAGCAAAAGTTTTATATAGTAACATGAATTTTTTTTTTTTTGCAAGTCTTCCCTTCACATCATTTCATTCACTCGTCTTCCTCCTCTTCTTTTTTTCTTCTGTCTTTCTTCTTCTTTTCCTTTTTTCTTTTCTTCTTTCTCCCTTTTTTTTTTTTGCTCTGCCAATTTTTTTCAGGGGGGCACCTGGGGGGGGGCACACCAAATCTCAGGGGGGCACGTGCCCCCCAGGCCCCCCGTTGCTACGCCACTGATTAGGCGACATGATCGACCTGCAGAAATTGTTACTTTAATTCAATTATTCTTCGTCTGGTTTTGGCATACCATACTCCAATTGGTGTGTGTTGCTGCAGCTGTAAGTTGTGTGGTTAAGAAGCTCTACGAGTGGGGAAAATGAGTGAGTATCTGTTTATGTAAAACAGTTGTGAATGCCGAAAGTATTAGTACTTAATTTGGTATGTGAATGACATTTTCAAAAAGCTGTAAAATTGTGTGAAATTTTGTTCTCACAAAGGTAGTTGATTCCACGGAAAGAGTTCCCGTCACTAACCCGAAGCTCTTGCGTAGGGTTCGCCCCACTCACACTATTGCGGCCAGCACCGTGAATCCTGCTAGTGCTAAAGTGCTAGCTGCTGGAGCAGAAATAAGTTAACACTAAAATTTATTAAAACAAAAGGCTTCTTTGCCACAATAAAGCTCTTTGCAAAATAGACATAATCTACATATTTCGTATTCTAAGATTGTCCAGTATCAGAATGAAGGAACCAAGGGCAAGGTCATGATGAAGGTGGCAATAATTCTGATTGACCTGGCCTTGTTCATTGAATGAGTGGAATGAGTGCTGATTGACATGATTGATGATGATTGATGAGGTGAGTGCCAGAGTAGTTTGATGTGTGGGGATGTTTAACAAAATAATTTAAATTTGGGAAAGGGAAAATAGAGATGCTGGTGAAAATTTATATAGAATATAAATGTCAATCACAATAATGTTAAATATAAACTTAGTAACAAAAATTGAATTGGAACTGAGTAGGCCTAATATCTTTTTACTTGCACTATAGACTATATAGTTTAGTTTTGTTCAACTGTACCAAATATCATGGTTTTTGTGATTGCGGCCTCGGTCAAGTACGACTATACTCTATAAAGAGGACTGTAGGCCTACTCAACGGAAGAAGAAGAATATGTGAACTGAGCTGAATAAGTAAAGATCCTAACATTAAAGTCAATTCAATGCCGATCATAAACCATAAGTTTGAACCTTTAGTCTGTTTCTTCAGCATCAGTTCAACACACTTTCTTCAATTTTACAAGAATAAGAATCATTAAAGATAAAAGAAAATTCATTTTGTTTGGATTGATAATCAATGATTATTGAGCCTATGAGATCTAGGTCCCTAACTGTCTGTGTAGGAGGAGAAACCCCTGAAAAAGTAAAGATATGTTCATAAACTCCTCTAAACAGACATATGCATATTTCAGCTGTCTATGCAAACCAAAGCTAAATCGAAACCCTGCTGTAGATAAGCCTAATATGTACAGACATGTATTAATTGTGAAGAATATCGAATGCTTAATTTGGAAAACAAGAAAATCGTCCAGTTTTTCTTTGTTCTACCTTATGTTATCACAACCCTCCTAACACTACCGTCACAAACTCTAGACCTGTGCAACGGCAGTGAGAAGCTCAGTAAGACCTAGTTTGAAAGAACATTTTTTCCCAAGCTATTACTTGGCTGGTGAGTGATGAAAATGTATAAACATGATCCTTATGAAATTTTTTAATCTAATTTTAAAATTCTGTTGAAAAAAATAGATTGTTGGGGCTAGTAGAACTCCTACAGGGAGTAATTTTCTAGGTATCTTATTATAAAATGCAAACAAAATTGTTTAGCATTTCTTACATAAGACTGAGGAACATAGTCGAGAGCTTTTGTCTTTCAGCTATAAATGCTAATGAAATTTGAGAAGTGAAACAATTTCTAGTACTGCATCAGATTTACATCTACATGTAATAATTTATAAATGATACTAACATTGATCTAAAATATATTTTTAAGTTTAATACATGATTTTCATCATTTGATTAAAAGTAATTTGCTGCATGTGTATTCATGCTTGTTGTAGTTGCGTAAAATTCCAAACTGATGAGATTTCAGTTGTTTAATGCATCACGCATTTGAAAAATTGTTAAGAGATTTACACCAAACTTTGCTGTGACACCATTTTGGTTTTTTTAGGAGTTCCAACCTTGATAACTTATCTTTTATTTTATCAGCTGGTTAACAATTGCAGAGTGATGAAAAACTTGTTGGTGGCTTGGAGCATGGGGGTCAAAGGAAAGTAGCTAGATTGATATTACCATCCTGACTGCTGCCTGGTCCAACCCTTACCCAGTTTCAGTTAGAGTTGATGAGAGATGCAGATACAATGACATTTCTGAGGAGACTGTCCAAGTTTGTGAGCAACCCATTCTCATTACCATATAAGAATCAAAAGCTGAGTGGTATATTGGACCGGCGAAACATCTTCAGCTTCAAAGGTTACCTATATGCAGACTCATTTGGAGCAAGGCAAGTGAAGTTTTATGGAAGATAATGTGTTTTCTCTTTCAATTTTTTTTTATTTCCTTCCATCGCATATTTTTTTTTTTACACTGATGCGCTATTTCTTCCCCTTTGTTATTGGTCATGATCTTACAATGTACTTTATCCAGAGTTGACATCATGCATTCTAGTGATTATCAGCATCTTTTTTCATACTTGATTAATGCCCGAAAATATCTGATCTACATTTGATAGCTCATGAGATATTGCATTTAGGTGCCTTCAAGATATGTCCAATGAAAAACATTGTTTAAGATTGACAATCGACTCTCTAATTTACTCTCTCTCACTTATCTCTGACTCTCCCTCTCTCTTGCTCTCTCTCTCTCTCTCTTCTTCTTTTGTCTCCCCTTGCTATCTCCAGAGGTAATATTATGCACGTTATTGACCATGAGTATGTTTCTTTTGCTCGGCAGATTATTTGGGTTCACTTCCACACCTGTAACACCACCTTACTTCACACAGACAAACAAGAGTTGTGCTGCTCGTTTTTCAAGTTCCAAGCACAGTGAAGATGGGATCCCAGCCACAACTCCCCCTGGCTGCAGCAAGAGCGACAAAAGCTTAGCAGACCTTATCATGCGGCACACACAAGCCACAAGAGATCACCTGACTCCAGAGATAGCACTGAGCCTGATTACAAGAGAATGCCCCTTGTGGCATGAGACCACTGACCAGTGCCCATTTAATGACCCTTTCTGGGCCTTCTACTGGCCTGGTGGACAAGCTCTTACAAGGTGAGCCTTTGGTGTTTGCTGTGTGGCTACTGACTGATTGACTGAATAGGTTTTATTGCTTGGTCAAATATCACAGTACCATGGATAAATTGAATTTGATTTACATTCATGTGATTATAAAATATGATATTATAGAAAAATGTATATAATTATATAATGTATAAAACAAATCCAATTAAAAAGATGTAACTGGGCAAAATTTGTTAAAGAAAACTTACATAACATACAAAAAATTAAACAATAAATATGATAATGCCATGGACCAGAACAAGCACGGATCCAGAGTTTTACAGGGTGCGAATTTGTCCAAAATATTAGACAAACGAAAAAAAAGGTCATCACTCTAAGATGGTGGACATTTCATCTCCCAAAAAGCTGGACAAGCAAAAAAAAAAGGTCAGGGCCCAATTTACGGGATGCACAATGAAGGCATTCTAAGGGGCACATCATTACATTTTCAAATTCTATGGGATGCACTTGCACCTTCCGCCACCCCCTGGATCTGTGCCTGAAGAAAAAAAATGGTAAAAGCTGTTCAATATTCTGTGTTTAATTAATGGTAGCCATGGTCTTATTTAAATATCATATTGAGAAGGCCCTTGGGCCTGTTTCATTCTAGATTATGAAGATTATGGTACAAGGCTGATCAGCCAATCAAAATAAAAGTTTCCAAGGTGCTTACAAACAATTCTGTGAAACGTGTCCTCAAAATCTTGATTTTGAGTTTTTAGTGAGCCCTGATTTCAGGAGTTTTGAAAAAGTGAAGAAAAGGTCCAATAAGAAGGAAAGAATGAAGGTGGTGAAGGATTAGCGAGATGGGGAAGAAGGAGGCGGGATATAATAATGGAAGAAGAGAAAGGGAAAGGAGGAGGAGGGTTGTAGTCATACTAGATCAGATATGGACAATAAACAGCAGCGTCAAAGTTATTCTTCATTGAAAATTGAACTGATCCCTCTGATTAGTCATCTTCTATCTGATAGCTAGCAGGTCGTAAATCTTAAAATGTTATGGCAAAGCGACTTTCTATAGTGCAGTTTTCTACATTGCAGTACAATTTAAACAAATATATAGAGCACTACAGTATTTCCATGTCCAATGGGAGGGGCATCAAAGCCAATCAATACGGCATCCGTAACAGTTGCCTTTGATGGCCTGACATTAATTTCAGCCCTCGGGAGCATTTCATGAAAGGACTTGTCAGACGTTTTATCTGACAAGTCCTGTTTTATACAACAGTTACCATGGGAACTGTGCTTATTAGTCAATCAAAATCAAGGAAAGTTGTCAGATCTGACAACTTGTCAGACGAAAATGTTGATGAAACCCTCCCCTGAGCTGGAATTATAGGAATAGCCTTTCCTCACCCATGATTATATGTCTTCCTTTAATTTTTCCTGCAGGTTCATTCTGGATCATCCAGAGTTGGTTGAAGGTAGATCTGTATTAGATGTAGGATCTGGGTGTGGTGCTTCAGCCATAGCAGCATCTATGAGGGGTGCTAGTAGAGTACTTGCTAATGATATTGATCCTGGTGAGTCACCCAGCCTAGGGATGTTTCACAGAAGACTAAAAGTCTTGCTCTTGGAAACCTCAAGTCTACAGTGTATCTTCTCTTGTAGGTTCCGTAGGGTTACCATTCCTGCTGATCTAGCCCATTTATTTCACAACTATGGGGTCTCCCCTGGCTTAACTCACCAGATAGAACTAGCTCTAAACTGAGTACATTAAAAATTGCCAACACAAATAAACTCATGTAGGCATGTGCACTGAATCTACCTTTGAAAGAGACACATATCAACTGGTAGAGAGCCTTGCTGTTTGGCAATTTCATAGCAATTATTCACTTTCTATCAGAATCATCAGCATATAAATGTGTTACTAGCACAAACACACAATTTTCTTTATTTTGCGTCATGGTCTAGTGGTTACGACTCTCATCTTTCATTCAGAGGGATGTGGGTTTGAATCTCAGTCATGGCATGTTTTCCTTTTAGCAAGAAATTTATCCACATTGTGCTGCACTCTACCCAGGTGAGGTGAATGGGTACGTGGTAGGATTTATTCCTTGAATGCTTTAGCGCCTACATGGCGGCTTAGCTACAGCCGGGGTAATAATATGATGCCAAGTATCAAGCGCAGTAGAGTAAATGCAATTTATAGTAGCTGCGCTATATAAATGGACCATATAATTATTTCCACTAATTTGTTTCATTAAGTGATGTTGCAATCCTTACTACAACTGGAATTCATGTTTCTGTTAACCCTATTAGCTTGCCTGTAATAAGCCCAAGCTAAATTAATTCATTCATTTTTAATAGGCATACTCTACAAGCGACTCAAAAATGGATATACTATAATTATATCATAATTACAGTCTACTGATGCTGTTAATTAATGCTTGAATACCAAATCAATCCCAACAAAACGTTGATTTGAAAAAGTAGAGATAAAAAGTTAAGCATACCACTGGAAAATTCATCAAAATAGGATGTAAAACTTTATCCTCTTCAGTATACAATCAAGTGAACTGATGATATCACGCACTCTCTATTCTTTGTGTCTGATGATATGATATTATTTCAATTTGGGAAGATTTGATGATATAAGGGCTCCTCCAAATCATACTGAATTAGAGGAGTTAAATCAAGATCTGCATTTATAGTGAAATGAATTGAAGCATTCCATATCTCATAATAGTACAAACGAATAATGAGATGTATGACATCTTTCGTACATAGCCCATGATATGCATCACTGTTATGTGATTTGTGAAGATAGGCAATCTTTTTAAAAGTCATAACTTTTCCATTTTAAATCCAATTTCAAAGGGCCCAATGAGCTTGTGGCGTGGCGTCCGTCGTCCATCCACAATTTTCAAAATGCTTCTTCGTCATTTCAAGTCTGATTTCAATTCTGTTTGCTTTATATGATAGCATTAGGTGGGGGAGTCAAAACTTCTACACAGAATTTTGAAACTCATTAAATATGCTAGTTTATGCGCATTTTTCATAATAAACAAAAAATGCTTCTCCTTTATTTGTTCAATGTTGACCGATTTTGATTTTTTTGCTTCCTTCTGGTAGCGCTTCATGAGGTTCACCAAACTTCTGCACAGAATTTTGAAATTTTGACTAGAACATTTTTTTATGCTAATTAATGTGAAATTAATTTATGCATATTTTTAAAAATTCACATAAAATGCTAGTTTCTTATTCTTGGGGTAGACTTGTGATACAATAAATTCACATTTTTTATGGGTATTATCTCAATTTCACACTCTAATTTTGATATTATGGATTTTTCTGTTCCTTTTTTATTTTCAGTTGCAATTCAAGCTATGAAACTAAATGCTGTCCTCAATGGTATTACAATGGACACAACTGTTGAGAACTTAATACATCAACCTTGCCAAGAAAACAGCCAATGGGATCTAGTGTTACTTGGGGATATGTTTTACGACAGAGACTTCACCAACCTGGTTGCTGATTGGTTGATTTCGTTGATCAGGAAACACAAGAGTAGAATTTTGATAGGTGACCCAGGTCGGGTGTATTTGAGAGACCATCCAATGAGAGAAAACCTTATTAAACTGTTTGAGATTAGTCTACCTTCCAGTTGTGTTGAGGAGAATAGGGGTCATAGTTCTGGCTATGTATGGGAGTTTGTCTTATTTTAGGCCTCGTTGAGTATAGGGTCAGATGCAGAATGACTTCACTCTCAAAATGCAATGAGGTGAACATTGAGCACAGCAAGATGGTATATTGCATCTATGTAGAAACCAATCTAAAGCCAATGCCAACATTCAGATGATGGCTCGACCCATACATATTAACGACAGAGAGTGCACTTGGAGAGCCCATTGTTTTGATTGTTTAAATGTTGTAAAAGTTTAACCCGATTGGGAGTCGAACTCAGGTCACCGGAATCCGAAACCTGCGCTCTGCTGACTGAGCTAATGCACCTCCTAATCTAAGCAGTCTCAAGGCTTTTTGTAAGATAATATTTGCAAATTTCTGTTGTAATTTACAATTGAGAAATCAAATCAATTTTTGCTGTAGCAAATCAGTTTGATCCCCATGTTGGAAGAAGCTGATCAGCAATCTATCGCAAAATTGAGAATAAATTGCAAGACATATGATTGACCTAGGGACACCAAACAGATTTGCAATTGATCAGTGGTTTCTGGCAATGCCCATTCAGAAAAAGGAAATGTCAAGATATTGTCTGAAAGAAACAGTGCTTCATCAAGATCCTTCTAGATGCTAGTATTGACTTAAATGTATAAGGATGAAAAGGAGTTTATTTATGGTTTTGCTGATGTGTGCTGTAGTACAGGAAGAGTTTTTTTATTATTATTGTCTTGACCTGTTTTTTTTTTCCTAGCTCTTGCTTTGGAAGGTAAAATTCAACTGTGCAATAAAAAGTTTACTGTTATCAGGAAGGCATTTCGGTAAAATATGCATGGGGTCTTCCTGAAATTCTCTGTTTTCTATTTCATATAAAAGGTTGCAATGCTCTTCAATCATTATGGCCAGAGCAGCTCATGAAGTGACGTTAGAATGGAGAAACATGATCCCCGGACATCCTCCAAAAAAATGTTGATTATTTTATGGAATTGCCCGATACGATGATGTGAAGGTGTCACTTTTCTGTATTTTTTTTGGAAAAAAAACGTTGGTCAGAGAAGTGCTAGATACTAAACAATGCTAAATTTGAAATATAAATGTTAAAACAAAATCAAGATTCATTGGCCTGTGCTACACTTGTAAACAATGTATACATGTAATTGTAAATTTGGGTGATACACATTATTCCTTTATGAAAGGTTTAAGCAGGCTTTAACTTCCAGTACTTGTTATTGCTGTTTATCTATCTCTTTTGTTTATATATTTGTTTTTTACCTTTTTTTATTCATGCTATTTATTTATCTTTTTATTTACTTAATTATTATTTTGGAAGACAGGGGTCATGCATGCGCACAACAATATGAGTGCCCCTCCCCCTGTAACCAAGTATGTAGATTTTGAGGGAATAAAACCTTTTTTTTTCAAAAGTATTAATGTCTCTTCCAAAAAGGTGTAAAAACAGATGAATATTCCTTTCCATTCAAACTTTTACAATAAAGTTTGTTTATTTCTTGAATTTGGCAAGTTCTCATTTTGTTAGAACATATAAATTGTACACAAGTCAATATGAAATGCAATGAAGATTGTTTGTAATGTATTGTATTCTGTTTGTTGGGTTACCATTCAATTGTTTTTTTCGGGGGAATTGTTTATTTTATCTGGATACTGATGTATCAAAAGCAGTGGCGCTGGAATTTTTTTTGACAAACATGCTTAAAACTGGTCCCCCCCCCCCCCAGTTTGTCTGCTAGAAATATTCTTGGACCACTGATCATTATATACATGTATTTTGATACTATTTTGATTAATAAAATGAATATCTATTCTGTGAAGTTGATTTTTTCCTCATCCAGTCTTTTACCTCTCTTATCAAACCAATTAATGGCAATGCCCTCCCCCTCTTTTCTCTCCCTCTCTAACTCCTCTTCTCTCTCCCTCTCTTCACCTCTCTCTCCCTCTCTAACTCCTCTTCCTCCCCCACCTCTCTTTCCCTCCCCTTCCTCTCTCCACATCACTCACTCCCTCTTCACACCCCCTCCTCCCCTTCCCCCTCTCCTCACACTTTATTTAACTCCACCTTGTCTTAAAGGAGAATGAAACCCTTGAAACCAGCTGAATCAATATCAAAGAGAAAAATCAAAGAAACATATTGTTGAAAGTTTGAGGAAGATTGAATGAATAATAAGAAAGTTATGAGCCTTTGAATATTGAGATCACTAGTGCCATGTAGATCCTCCCATCGGCAATGCGACCAAGATCTGTGATGTCACACACGTGCAACTCCCTCATTACTTTAGTACTTATTTCACTTATATTCTCACTTTTATAGAGTCTATCACAAGGTGAGGTGTTCTCTTTATGAGATGACAAGTACAGAGGTTTCACAACATTATATCATTGATGAATCATTTGTCATATGATTACAATGAGCAAAAAGAGATGTTTTGGGGTATATTTTCAGAGTCCAAATGGGAGAGTTGTACGTGTGTGACATCACAGATCTTGGTCGCATTGCCAATGGGAGGATCTCCATAGCATTAGTGATCTCGACATTCAAATGCTCATAACTCTTTTATTGCTAGTCCTATTTTACTCAAACTTTTGTTGATCTTATTCTTTGATTTTTCTGCTTTCACAAAAGCTAACTTGCTCCAAGAGTTTCATTCTCCTTTAACTAAATTCACTTCTCTTTTTCTACCCTTCAATCATCCTGCGTGACTGTTTACAAAAAGGGAAACACAACCAGTATACAATTACATTTGTATTTCAATGAAAAAGAAACTTAAAATATTCCATCTGTGCTTTGCATATACATGAAGAATGTATCAAAGTGCACAAAGCATTAATATCTGCATATACTTTATGTATATATAAACATATTTATATATTCCTTGCAGGTAAAGTATTCTCTGTTATAAAAACAAAAACAGACAATTTCATAACAAAGTTCAAAAGAAACACATTTCTAATCTTCTTCCTGTATCACCAGTATTACGTTTTAGTTGTAGGTAAAGCATAAATCTGAAGGAACCTAATTAAAATTTATCAATGCCATCCACCCCTCACCCCAAAAATACTTTGCTAAAACTTGCAGATTAAATGCAGTTATAATTTCAGGAAATGCCAATTAAATTTATCTTTTTATGCAAACAATGAACATAACTTCATGAAAAGACGGATGGACCTACCTGACAATACATGTGAATTTTGGGAATACATTTTTGTATATATACAAAACATTTGTATTTATTTTATATACATATGTTCAAATTAAAGGATACTATTTAGAAGCATACAATTACAGATTTTCATTCATAAATTCCTCATTTCTTAAGTTGATTATTTTAATACCCAACTGCAAGGCCGAACTTAATCAGCCCCTTTACATAATAGTAATATTCTGCATTTAAATTAAATACACAAGGTGTAAAAAACAGAGAAATTATGGAAAGACTTGGCTTAACACTACATTTAAAAATCATAGGGGTTCACAGTGGCAAGCACTGCTTAGAATTTGATTTAATCAAGGTCTCTAAATTTAGGTAATTTTAAGAAACAAACCTTGACACTGACCACAAAAAGTTCACAAAGAGCAATGATAAGTCTTAATCAATCTCTATGATCTAATGTGAATAACCCAAGCCCAATAATAATAATAATAAACTTATTTATGGGCTGTGAGAGACCACAAATAAGAGCAGCAAAAAGCTGAAATCGGAAAAGCTCTGATACTGTAAAGATTAAATTCACAAGAAGGCCAAAAATAAGCTGAAGAATCCCTCCCCCCCCCCCTCCAAAAAAAAGCTTCAACTCTCACATCCCTGTAATTAGCCTCATGAATACAATTTTCTTAAAGTGACTGGTTATATTGCTTGCTTTTGCACTCTGAAATATGCCATCAATCACATACAATGTGAGAATACTTGAATTCATAAAAAAAAAAAAAATAAGTAATTGGGTAGAGCAGCAGATATCAAATTTGCAAGGTATCAAAGTTTATAGTCAATCATACCTCCCTTTTTCAAGAACTTTTCTCGCAAAAAAAATCCTTTTGACCTTGTCTACATTAATGGTATGCTGAAATTAAAGAGTTAAGACATGGAACACAATGAATTGAATAAAACACTTTGTTATGGTCTTGAAATCTTTGAAATAAATAAAGATTCAGCTGGCTATTTTAACACAGGCATACAATTACAAAATAAAAATTATTTCACTTTATAAAACAAGCAGACCATGAATATGAATCGTATTTTAGTTGACCATATTTGCGGTATCAATTAAAATGCTAAGATTCAAAATTAACTTAAAATCAAACCATATCTAAGATATGAAACATCCATAAACTAACAAAATAAACTTAATTTATATATTTCCAACAGTTTTTTGTTTGTTTTGTTTTTGTAATGGAATTTCACTTCCTATCAACATTTACTTGCTAACAATTACATGATATTACATGTATACATGACTTCATTTACAAATAATTTTTAAAAACCCTGAATTCCAGAATACAATAGTTTTCCAATATAAAACTTATTACTAGGAAGCCTGCAACGTTTATCACGGTAACCATTCATAACTGATTGGTTCCAATTCAAAACACACACAGTAAACCGTAATGTTGCGAAAATACCAGAAAAACCATACTTTACAACATTGCACAAATGTACCATTATGATGGTAATATTTAGTTCCAAAATATACACATTGGGATGAAAGAGAGAGTAGATATGGGGTATGTTTTTAGCAAATATATGAAAAATAAGGTAAACATTTAATTATTAGTAAACGTGTACGTGTGACTCTTTGTTCTCTGAGCATATTAGCAACTCATTACCCTAGATATAGTCATGCTTGGCCTGCCTAATCAAGATATACTCTTGACTCTATGTAGAGCTGTGTAGCCAGTAGACCTTAATAATACTCAATACAGAACAAAACTACCTCAATTAATTATAACAACCTTAAAGATAAAATTGATTTTTGGTCTCTAATTAGCATTGTGCAGGAAACCATCTCAATTATTGAGAAAGGGTGGTTAGAATGCACCTAAGAACAGGTGTTTGCCGAAAAGCTAAGGAATCAAGTCTTAAGACAGTCACATGCACTGCTCATAGATAAGCATTTATGGGACTACCATATTTTCTGTTTCAGCTGGACTATTTTTCAGGATATTCTACAGCAATATCATGAATAGAATTTGACAGCTCACAATGATTTTTCCCCATCTTTACCACATCTTTTGATTATCTTTAAACTAAGGAACCTTTTTACACAAGGGTAGAGAGCGGTACATTATGTATCAAACTATGCCACAAAGCATAAGCAACACATTACATTACAATGAATCAAAATACATGCACTTATTTCTTATTTTTAGTCTGGCATCCTGAAAATGCTTCTTCAACTTAAACTATTAGGATTGGTAAATTTTCTCCCAGAATGCATATATACTGCTAAATTTAAGCTAAATGAGATATTTTATCTATGCACATAGATTCCATACAATTTCGCATAACCATTTATGATGAATAGGAAACTGCTGATGAAGTAATTGATGTGGTAAGCAGAATGATTTACAAAGGAAATGTTGACAGTACATAGGGCAAAGAAATTGAGAATTTGAGCGTCAATATAAAATGGCAATTTATATCAATATTCAATATTTATGGAAATAATCCATCAATAATTGGTTTTAAATCATTCACTTCATGAAAATAATAACCTGCCAATATGTACAAATAAATATGAATGATTTTTAATTTTCATTGCAATCAAATTAACGAGTTTCACTAAGGATTACCAAGTGGGTCCATGTTGACACAATTTTATTACAAAGTGTCAATTGTTGAGAGTATTCATTAAAAAAACCAACAATGTTCAACACAATATAAATAGAGATAACAGAAGATTCTGAGCAGATATCAAAAGAAAATAACTTCAGAGGGTACTAAATTTAAAATGCAGTCTAACAACCAAAAGTAAAAGAATACACTATAAGTGTTAAACATACCTAAGACAATTAAAAGCTGTTGGAATAAACTGAAGATCAACTATCTAGAAAACTTATTGCAAACATGTAAACTGTTATTCCCCCTCTCCCTTTGGGCTGGTTCTAATTTAAGGGGAGTTGTTTCTTTCTTTCTTTTTTCGAGCACTGGTACCCAAAGCACACACACTAATCTACATGATATCTCATTAAAAATATGTCATAGAAAAAGACACCCTGCATGAGGATTCAATTTTTCTCCAATTAAGAGATAAATTAATTTGACCAAATCAACCACAAACACACCAATAACAAGGATGTAAAAGGTAACAATCCAAATGATAATCTCATTTTCCTGATCTACAAAGGGTGATTCCAGAGTATGTATATGTACATCTTTCTTACCCCCCTATTGATGGAACCTTCCAAAGTATTCATTCCCACTTTGTGTTTGGTGTAAGATTCAGATTATCATGACTTGATTCATGACAAAGTAACAATGGAGAAAAACGGGAGCCAGACATTAAAAAGGATGATTATTTAATTGAATTGCCCTATAGTAAACAAGGTTGTTGTTTTTCACATTTTCATGGCTCAACATGAACATGAAAATTACTTTTTCACCTTACAAAATAGCTTCCATATTGAATATGTTCTTTTATCAAAGTCCTCCTATGCCTCCAATTATAGAATAATAAAATAGTTCCTATCATTTTAATTTGAATCTATTATCAATTATTCAATTAATACTTTGACAATCAACCAGTTGACACTCAATTCTGAAATTCACATTTGTTCAGAGACCAAATGATTCCAGTATGCAATGGTTAACCCATTGACTACCGAGGTCTGAAATTCTCATAAGCATTGTACAAGGATTGTATGATTATGTTGACTACTGAATTGTAAAATTCACATAGGCTTTGTACATGGGGGAACACAAGGTTCCAGTTACAAATGGGTTAAGAAATGCCAAAACAATACACCGAGGACAAAGATAAAAGGATGATACAGAAGTTAAGGTATTAATCTGATTAGAAATCTATGCACACCAACGGCTGTGACACAAAACTTAGCGATTGATCATACGCTTGATTGTACACTGTGTTTGATAAATCAATCATTGAAAAAAAAAAAAAAGATTTCTACCAACATTTTAAAGCTTTGTGTTATGGTCACATGGTGAAAATGAATCATTTCAGAATAGCAGCGCATCAAAAAAATTGTTGCAGTTACTTATTAAACCAAAGTTCTATCAAAATGTAATATTCTGACTGGTTGAAAGCCAATTGTGTTTGAGTTGCACTCTTTCCACAACGGTCCCTAGATCGACCAAAAAGGATATCACATCAGTCACACTTTGATGTAATATCAATATAAACAATGAATAAGAGTAACTATAATTCATGAATACAAGGGCAGCATTAGACAGATTCATTTATTTTGGGACAAAAAATGACAATGTGATTTAAGACCTCTAACTTACATTTCTGCTTATCCAAGGTTTATGGTACACATATATATAGAGGTTTGGTGTATCAATTTGTTATTATGCCAACGTCACTAAAATTACATAGCAAAATTCACTTTTCTATAATAGAAATTAGAATTAATCAACTGATTAAAAATAGACTAGTTCACTGACATAAACGATTTTCCCCAAGTGCTTACAGGTGTATTCTACTAAGACGTGTGATGAATATGGATAGGAATCAATCTGTAAAAATTACTTATTGCTATGTCAGATAGACCCTAAGAAAGCTTTAAGGTTGTCAAATTAACCTTGTTTAAAAAACATGGATTTGAAATATATATATATCATGTCAGTAAGCAAGTCAATTTCATATAATTAATAAATCATATAACAAATCTGATGGCAAACCCAGAGTGTACAAAAATATCCCCATTCATGCAAAGGGTGCAGGCTGAAAGGCAAGCAATTCTTTGAGGTATGTTGATCGTATCATCTCAGTTTCTATGACATATTTTCATTAAAGAGATACCTCTGTAAAAATACAAAATGTTGTTCATATAATGATATCAACTTCGTCATTGTCATCTGGTTTATGGTAATGGTATCCTACACCATTCTCTTCTTTCTTCCTCAAACGAAACTTGGTGATCTGTGGAACAAAAGAGAGGCCATAGTGTGGTTAAGAATAATAAAGTCACTACATGTTTGTATATTCATTAGTTCAATATAACATCTAGTCCATATCACATAGTATCATCAATGATTTCACCCCCCCCCCCCCTAAAAAAAAAAAATCATAACATGATTAAAGATAAAATTTTGTTTGGTTATGAATTTGAATACTAGTTATGGAGGTAACTGTTTCACAGTGACAAAAAATGATATTTATAATGCACCTATGAGCATCGGAATCTCCAACATGAAAACAAATAACACTCACATATACTAGAAGATAAGCACACAGATAAGTAAGCATGCCACTACACAAAAATTGTCAGCCTGACAGTTTCAGCTCTTGTTTCTTATACTTTAATATGAGGGCATTGGAAGAGCAATCCTTTGCATCAGATCAATTTTTATGATAATCTTCCTAAATATCATTCAAAGATACTTTTTCTTTCTTTTGATAGCTAACTATGATTATTTTCCACCACTTCTGTTTATCTTTAAAGGACCAGATCAGGAGTTTTGCACAAACTGGTTGCCAATGTGCATTATTCTTTAAATTGCTCTTTAGAAAGTGACCTACCTCAATAAGGAAGAGTCCTGAGTTAGAGTTGGGGTTGCGGTATGCATAAACTAGCCAGCCAACCAAGATTAGAACTAGAACACCAATGACGACCGACCCAACGATAGTCCCGATCCTCAGCGCTAAGGTGGTATCATCTTTAGACTCACCCTCTCTGCCCATCTGATTACCCTTACCATCTCTTGGTACATCTACAAAAAGGCAATAGTGAGAATTATAAACTGCATAGTCAGATCTCTGATTGGTTGCATTTGTAACTACACTACTGGCTGCATGCAATATAGCAATTAATAAAGACTGGGTATGGTCATACTTGATATGAAATTCAAGAATGCAAAAAAAAATTGCAATGGCTTCTCGTATATCCATTTGTTTTGTTAATTCCCTATATTTATAAAGTCCCCCCCCCCCCTCCATGTACAATTCCACAGGAGGGATGCAGAATATAGATACTTGAATATAAGAATATATAAATCGCCTTATTGCTATAACATAAGGCCCCTTTACTTTATTTCGAAGCTCAGTGGCTTGACGTCTGAAAAATTTAACATTACACATTGATGATACCTTTTGCAGCAAGACCCTCTCAAGTTTGTTTATGTTTTCATACTCCTAAATGTCACAAACTGTGGTTATGCAACAAAAAAAGCAGTAACACTGCCCTTCTTTTCACTGATCTTGTATATCATGTTATTGCTCTCTATAAACAGTTATTGAGCCGATGCATGGAATGTGCAACACTAGTCTGTAATGATGTACAGTATCATTATTTAACTTTAATATTTCACTTACATCTTTCACATCGCCTTCCTGTGTAGAGTGTAGGGCAAATACATTCCCCATAGCGACAAGCCCCGCCATTGAAGCAACTGATACCTTCTGAGCAGTCTGTAATGTAAATGAAAATCAATTTTACAACTCTTGCTTTTGATAGATCTAAATTAGATGAAACAACATTAATAAATGTACATGTGTTTTCAAACTGGGTATTAAAATTGCATAAATGAGATATGATTATTACATGTGGGGATCATACCTAGTTGCATGAAGTCAGTTCATAAGTACAGAAAAAGAACCAACATGGTCCCATTTCACAAAACGTGTTACAATAACAAATTTGCAATAACAGTTAAGCTACTGAAACCCTTTAATCTGATTGGCTGATAGTGAATTTGTGATAGAAATTGTACCTTTGTTATTATTACAAGTCTTGATGAAATGGACCCAGGTCTGTGTAGAAAGCTTATAGGAATTACAGAAAGCAGTGGTCAAAAGGCCAATGATAATAGACAGTATTCTAGTAATTGAGATTATACCTGTGTAGATGGAAGGATGTTTTCCCATGGTAGACTGAGGGGCTCTGGTTGTCGGTCTTATCGTAGGTAGAGGGCAGTTGTATGGAACATCAGCAATATTAATCTGGAGGGAAAGAACGAATGAATAATCAATCAATCCATCTAACATCCAATGGTTATCTAACAACAATAATCATTCTGCTGTTATACGAGCACTTAAGGACGTTCCACAGTTATGATTGTGCGCATTATGATCTGCGCATAGTTTACACTCTGCGCGCTGACGTCACAATGGATGAACAGGTGATTAATTAGCTCTGGGTATGAGCTGATTTTTCTCATCATCTGCACTCTCACTGCAGATCCGATGCATTATCTTATGAAGCTAAAAAATTGAATTATTCCATGGACCATTTTAAAAAACATCTCTACAATTTCAAAATACTTTACTCTGCAGTGCTGCCAAGAATCACGAATAAGTCCCCGAGTTTGAATAAATGGTAGAGTGGTTTTGTTTTTTTCTTCACATAGATACAAAGCATTCGGCACATTTTTGGTGTTTTAAAAAGCACATTTGCTCTAATAAAAATGCTGATAGTTTAAAAACAAGCACATGAACCCCCATTTTTTTATGTTTGTACCTCTTAGGTATACCTTCCTCTACAACTTTGCAAATTTTGGTGAAAATGACATGGATTTTGAATAAAGTGCAGCATTTATTGTACTTTTGTAGTATGTTATTGAAATTTCACATTTTTTTAGATTGGGTTTTTGTTATCTTTTACGCCATTTTAAGAACTGACAGTGCTGTTAGACTTAAAACTGCAAACAAATAGCACTATAAATATATTCTCCATTCTAACGATACAATTATTAACTCTCTTGCGAAATTTGATGAATTTTTCATGTATTTTGACTGAGTAATAGAGGTTTAAGCTCATTGTAGTAATCTTGCGAGGTCTAAAAATGCCAAATTCTTTTGAATGCGCAATTCTTAACAACATTAATTTGGGTGAACTTTGAAGCTCTATAGCAAAAAATCAAGCACATGGACCTATGTTAATTTTTGCATATTTCGAATATTAAGGTTCTAAAGTATCTATGTGCAAAGTTTGGTGAAAATGACATGGATTTCACTTTAACTGTGGAACGTCCTTAAGACATTGGAACAATGTCTCTAAAGGCCACCGCACACCTTACGATCCGATTTTGGAACAAATCGCATTTTGCTCATTTTCTGAAGATGTGAATGGAACATATCATTTTATTTGAGGTTAAAATTAATTGAAAGAATAATATTATAACCATTTTGAAAGATTGCAAGCATTTATTTTGGAGTAAAGGCCAAATTAGTTTCAAATCGTAGCCAATCGTACGACTGCTATGACATCATTACGACTAGATATTAAAGAAGGATGATAGCATAGTCACAGATTTGATCATAGGTATTCGTACGATGATTTAGAACATTACACAGTAAGATATTCCAAGTCTCAATATTAGCATCAAATTCTACTACATTTTATTCTGAAATCGGGTCGCAGACCAGTCGTAAGGTGTACGGTCGCCTTAAAAGCTTTACTTCTAATAGGAAATTCCCATGGTAATCAGATTCTGATAAAAACTATATACCTGCAGACCTGCCAACCTCTGGGAATGAAAAACTGTATTCTGTGATAAAAAAAACTGTATTTTTCCCAAAAAAGTGTATTTCATAATAAAATGCTTGGCGCACTCGCTCATCGCGACGCTCAAGCTGCATGCAAGCTAAAATGCGCACTGCTCTTGCAGATGAAAAAAAAAACATTAAAACATGTGTATATCTTCACCCTGGTTTGAACAAAATGATTGAAAAAAAAACAAGTTACCTGAAATTACATTGATCTAATAACCATATTTGTGCACGTTTTATGAAATAGAGACATATAGAGATTATTTTTCTCAATAAATTACGATTTAGCTAAAAAAAATAATAATAAAAATAAAAATTATTTTATTTTTTATTTTTTTTACAAAAAACATATTTTTTCAAAGAAAAAACGTACTAAATACGGCTAAAACGTACTGGTTGGCAGGTCTGTACCTGGCTTTCATAATGCACATAATCAACTCCAATCGCACATTAATCATCAAATTGAGATGTATGATATGGCTTTCATGATGCACATCATCATCTCCCATTGTACATGAATCATAAATTTGGGATGGATGGTAAAAACTATATACATGGCTTTCGTGATGCACATCGTCAACTCCCATCGTACAGAAATCATCAATTTGGGATGGATGGCAAAAACTATATACATGGCTTTCGTGATGCACATCGTCAACTCTTATCGTACAGAAATCATCAATTTGGGATGGATGGCAAAAACTATATACATGGCTTTCGTGATGCACATCGTCAACTCCCATCGAACAGAAGTCATCAATTTGGGATGGATGGCAAAAACTATATACATGGCTTTCGTGATGCACATCGTCAACTCCCATCGAACAGAAGTCATCAATTTGGGATGGATGGCAAAAACTATATACATGGCTTTCGTGATGCACATCATCAACTCCCATCGTACAGAAATCATCATGTTGGGATGGATGGCAAAAACTATATACATGGCTTTCGTGATGCACATCATTAACTCCCATCGAACAGAAATCATCAATTTGGGATGGATGGCAAAAAGTATATATATGACTTTCATAATACACAGCATTAAATTCTGTTGTACCTTTCTGGTTTGGGGGTATATGGTAAAAAATACCTACATCTTTATCACACTGTGCACTAATCCATGACTGCCTTTGTCTATCCAGACCATCATCTGAACAACGTTTAGCAGTAGAGCACCAGGAACAGTTGAAGTAGATCTTACTGTTGGCACAAGACTCACAATCCTTGTGTAGGTTACATGCTATATTAAAGCAAATAATAATTATCATTGTGAATTCATATTGTGCCATTTCTATATGGTTATACACAACTGCGCAATAAAACACATAGCAAGTAGAACCATAAAACATGACATTTAACAAGATAAACAGATAGCATGAAGTCTTTGCTATAAAAGGAGAATCAGGATTGCCTACATACAGATTTTAATTGATTTCAAGATACATTACTTTCAAATGATTTCAAGAATTTTTATCCTAAATGTGATATATTTTAAACATAATCATCAAGAGCTTTACAATGAAGAAAATAACTTATCACATATAAAGTATAAATATGACCTAAATTATTATAAATAAATTTAAGCATTTACATCATAATAGAGATTTAAAGCGATTTCATTGTAATGATGAATCTGGTTTTGTTGTAATTTGGAGATTAAGCTGGATTCACAAGCACCTCATCAGTTATAGGCATAGAGCCAATAGAGATGGGATATTGAAGGGGACTTTAGGGTACTTAACCCTAAATTCCTCATAGCTGATCAAATTCTTTTGGAAACCTTAATATCAGGAAAGTGATATTTTAGATTATGCACAAGTCATTTTACTGTACCTTGAGTTTTTGCCCAACAATTATAGGGAACATTTTAACCCAATGACCTACAGTGAGCGGTAATAATTGCTTTCACATTGTAAAGGAGGCCTACTGGTATGCCATACTACCATGTTTTTACAATATAACAGTAGGGATGCCAACTTCGTAGAAAGCAGTGTGATTTTCTGATGTCAAAGAAGGCTTTAACCCAAAAGACATTCATTTTCCCCCCAATGGAAGTCAATTTTGAGATTACCACAAAGTGTAACAGTTGACATCTTCAAAACAGGAATATGTCACCTACATAATTTTTCCTGAATGGCAAGGATTGAACTGACAACAAAGTCAAAATTACTTCAATGGAAATATTATGAAAAACAACAGTCACTGACTTTATTTACATAAATGAATCCATCAATCCAAATATGAAATTCAGGGTTTGATTTTATTTGAGAAAAAAGGGGAATTCAAGTAAACTTTATGAATATTGAACCATTTTTTTAAAATTAAATTTACATACAAAGAGGAGTACCTAACTCATGTTCAATTCACTACGCAGCATTTCCTGGTTTAGCTATGTTTTACTGTTGCAGAGCAAGGCATTGCCTATCAGACATCATGAAGTTTTTTATGTAGTTGTATTTGTGTTTCAACACCAACTTGCACAATTCAGGAAAATAAGCAGTTTTACAATATACTCCTTTCCAAGCTCAAAATATAAACACAAGGGAACTTACTCGGAAGTGGAGTAATTGTGACAGCTGTAGCATTGTTCACGTACGTTGTATCCAAAGCTACTCTATGGTATTCATAAATGGTCCTCTTCTTGATCCCTATAAAATAACACAAATTAAACAACACACATATATTCAGGACTTAATGGTTTTCTGCACGTAATTTGTGATTGTTGTGAACCATCACAAAACATTGTATTTCAACGTAAAAGACTGGAGGACCTAACCCCCCCCCCCAAAAAAAAAAAATAAATAAATAAATAAATAAATACACAAATACATAAATAAATAATAATTCAAAAAATAAAAAATTGCAATAAATCAGTAAGATTATTATTTTTTGCAGCAGCATTTCAAGACTTTCTCTAGTCTCGCACACCCTTTGAGATCAATAGCTACTATAGCTTATATCAGTGGCGGACGCAGACCGACATCATACAATGAAAGTATCCGGCCCATGCATAAACATAATAGGGCCGCTTTTGTCCCAAGACAATTGGGCCGGAGAATGCATTTAATTCGGATATCTTGGATCCGCGCTTGGCTTATATGGTTCTAAAGTTACACATAATTTCAAACATGTACATCAAGACACAAAATTGCTCCAGAATGTGATATTGTGAGCAAATCCAATAGCTAATTTCAATGAATATATATGATTTTTTTTTGCCACTTCTTAACATAAAATATTGGTTACAATGCTAAATATGATGAGAAAAAATGTTGCAGATAATTTTCATATATTGAAAAAAAGAAAAATATAGCAACTGAAAATCAAATGAAATACATTTTGAGAGTACTATTTAAAGTAAGTTTGTTGAGAATATGGAAAGGTATGTAAACTAAAAATCAAGCTTAAATTAGCATAAAACTAAGGAAAGTACATTGTTTTGGGGAAGTATTAGTTTAAAGATTCTGGAGATTATGTGGTTGATAGCTTGGTGTAATAGAGGCAAATCAGCCAAGCATAAGTGCATAACACCACAAATTCACAAAATGTAATTAAAACAAGGATATCAAAGTATAGAACAGTAAAATCCATCAAAATAGGATATGAAGTAAGAAAGATGCAACATTCTGAAGCTTTTCACAGTTCTAGGACAATGACGATGAAAAGGGACACCAAAATAGTGGGAAGCATGTGTTAAATATCTCAAAACCTTGTGTTTATAGAGTTGTGCCCTTATGCATATCAAGCACTGAACTGTAATTAATCCAATCAACATGATCAATGATAATTGTATATTTGACATCCAATACTGACAGAGTAGAGTAGGAGAGAAGATCTAGTTTCAGTCTCATACCCAATGCGAATGCACAAAACTAACATAATGACTCTTAATTAGCAAGCAGAGGAAGATTGACTTCAGTTTTCCATATCATCATGCATTTTCTAATACTATAACTTGGTATTAATTAATAATGATAATACCAGCAACTGTGGTTGAATACAAATGCTGTTGTACTTTGCAAAGAAGTCAAAGATATTATAAGGACTTTGAGCTCAATAGTAATTAGATTTTGGTGCTGTTATCATAATCTGGAATAACAAGCGTTAGAATTTTCTTGTAGTTTGTGTTTGTTTGCTGTTCTTGTTAATTATTGTTGTATTTTCAGTGATTTCATTGGTTTCCTTCCCTTGAGTAAAATGCCACTCTAAACAGGACAGCATGAACAGGACCGCCCCCCCCCCAAAGTAAAGACCCCAAGATAGCAAAATTTCTTTGACTTGAAAACACTTTGTTTTCCATAGTTGACAGTTTTTGTTGATGAGGACCTATTTTGACAAAAGTGAACCAACTAAAAACAGACTTGGAATGCAACTTACACTGGCTAAGCTTCTGATCAATGTAGAAGGCATCTGCAATACCCGTCTTCATAGGGTGAGCTTCATCAGAGATGTTCGCAATAGGGATGGGAATCTGTTTAACAACCAAAAAGGATCAGCATGTTACTACCATTATTGAAAGCATTATTTCATTCGGAATAGACCGACATATAAAGAACAAAATAAAAGCAATAGGATAAGGAGAGTCAAATGTGGATGCCAAGAAAGGTAAAAGGGTTAACTATTGAAATAACTACATGTATAACCCGCAGGTCATCCTTTACCATCCATGTACCTTTACATACATGTAAACAACATAAAAATAATGATAAAACACTATTTGAATAGATAAAAATCATGAGAGAGTTAGAATTAAACATAGTTAAAAATTGAAAAAGAAAAGAAAAATCGGTTATTTTTCTTATTTGTGTACAAAACCAATGGAAGATGAAAATTATAAAATGGTGACTATTTTCATTGAAATTGATGTGCTTAATCAATTCAGAGTTAATTTTGGTTGTTGAATGGCATGTAAAGATTCTAGAATAAAAAAAAAGAGTCTACTGACCTTCTTGTATGCAAATGTGATTTCTCCATTGTCCCTTAGTGTACTTTGGAAAGAAAAGAGACCTGCTAGAGGGTTGTCTCCAAGCTGGATATTAGTCCATTCAGAAATGAACATGGAACCTAGGGATGAAAGGAAATTACATCAAGGTTCACTTCCAATGGCATGATAAAAATAATCTTTCCAACAAAACAAAAACAGCAATTTGTGCTAATTATTTTTTAACTTAATAGGTATTACAAGATTTTTTGTACAAGTGACCACATATTATTATAAGGTGATTCCTTTCTTCTTCTTTATCTTCACCTCCTGTTTATTCTTACAACCATTTATTCTTCTTTCTCTCCTTTTTAGTTCCTCAATAATCCCTCTCCTTTCCTTGGTTTTGTTCCAAATTTCTTCCATTTCGTTTTTTATTTTCATTTCATTCACTTTCCATCTTTCCTTTATCCTTATCATTCTCTCATTCTAGAGGTTCCATGACATTTGCTCCATTGACAATTGTTCTTTTGTAAATTCCATGCACTAATGGAATGATCAACTTCAACCCTAGCACTATACCCTATCCTAAGCCTAACCCTAAATCTGTTCTTCTACATACTCACCATTTGAGAAGTACTTTATAGAGCAGTTAACCGAGGATGCAGGGTCAAAATTTGCCATGAGAGGGGCTATGTATTGTGTCGCTGCAAGGTATCGATGAACATACGAACCCAAGTACATAAAACCTGCATAAAGATTGAAATTGAAAAGAAAAATAAAAGTACAAATATCCATGAGAGGGGCAATGTATTGCGTCGCTGCTATGTATTGATAAACATACAATCCTAGGTACAACCCACAAAGATTCAAGAAAGAGACAAATGAATACTGTACAAATATTCCTGGGCCCTGTCTTTATACAAAGACTTGTGACAGATTCAAACTCAATCTCAAATTGAAATTGATCTAGCTTCCTTTATCTCAACTATACAATTTGAAATCAATCCCAATTTGAGTTTGATTTTTCATCTTTCAATACTCTTTGTAACATGAAATTGTGGAGGGTTCTGAGACAAATTTGCTCATATATACGGAAGACCCTTAAGAAGCCAAGATAACTTAGGACACTTTTCATGGAATAAAGGCAGAAAGTATTTGTGGATGTACCTGGGTCCCGTAACACAAAGGTTAGCAATTGATCGTATGCTTGAATTTCACGACTGATTGTACATTGTAGTCAATGGAATCAATCGCAGAAAAACGTTCTACGATCATTGCTGAGCTTCGTGTTACGGGCCCTGATTATCCATAAGTGCTGAACACCAGGATACTTGGACAAAAAAAGTTGTAAAGCAGGAACACTGCCAACAAGAAAAAGCTTCTGAGAGAATTCCAAACTCAATCTCATAAGGCAATTAGTATTTCTATATTCTAAGAAAAAAAAAAGTTTTTGTTTCAGTAGACGTTCAGATATTCTGAGATGCCTTCTCAAACAAACATCTAAGTAAGGTTTATACAATATTTTATAACTGTACGTATATCACAGAAAAAAGTATGTATGGCTTACCCCCTGTTGTCAGGAACAACTCTGTCACGTTGTGTCCATAGTATGGAAACTCAAACTCTAATGGCAGTTTCTGTATATAGGATATAATTTATAAATCAAATAAATTATCAACAATTTGATGTAATATATCATATCCAGGGTTAGAGCGTATGGAGTATTTGTGAAAAGTCTGCAAGCAGAGACTCAGACACAAACACAAAAGTATTTTCTAGCTTTAAATGCTTCATGAACAGACAATAGGTACCAAAAAGTCATTTTGTGGGTGGTATCTGAATTTCAAAGAAAAATATTATTTCTATGAAGTTAATTTTCTGACCTGTAATAATTCACCTCAATGAAGAAAATGATCGAGGAATAACAAAGTTCTATTTGTTTTGAAGGAGTGCTTGCATTTTCTGAAAACAAATTTGTCTTTACTGGCTATTTGCTGTAGTATCATATGTATTGGGAGAAAAATAATTATGCATGGCTGATTATCGACAAAGAGAATGGTGTTTGAACATTCACACTCTGGTTGTTTTTTGTGGTATTAAAACAATCCTGTAGTGAAGTCGTCTGTTTCATAAAATCATGGAAATGCATGCATTAGTTCATGCAGATAATGCTTTCCTATTCCTAGATCATTAAATAAGGTGCCATATTGAAGAGCAGGAAACAAACTTTCTTAATTATGATTTTCTCTTTGAAATCCATATACTGTACCTCCAACCAAATGACTTTATCTCTCTTCAAATTCTTTTTATTCACTTTCCATTGTCTGTGACGTATGTGTGAATAAAATACACTCAAATTAAACAAGCATTGATTTTTACAATTAGGTATAATTCAATCATAATCATACTTAGTTATGATCAAACATTTATTCTTGGTTTTTTATTTTTTTGTGGGATGCACTATATGTTTTACTTTTTATCTTATTTTTTCAATCAAAACAGGATATGGCGAGGATGTTTTTATGAGATGGTACAGGAAATACAAGGCCGTATGAAAGCGAAAATAACCTTGATCATGAGTATAGAAATATGCCCAATCTATGAATTGTATACATGTACGTTAAGGATGTAATCATACTAATAATGTTCTTGTTTACATTGCATCATGATATGTCTCTTCCAAAGGAATTAGATATTATGACCCCAGTTTAGCCCGGCAGCCTTTAACAGCATGAGAGCATTTAAAGGAATGAATAATACCAGGTTGTACAGGTATATGCAAGAAACATGTATTTTCTATGATGCAACATTGTTCGCACCAGCACATAGTAAAAACATGTGTGGGAGTAGCCTCTGAGGATTAAATAAAACTTACCGCTGCTAATCTTGGGTTGGTCGATAAGTTTGGATGTTTCTTTGCTTTCAGCTGCGTCAGATCAACCCAGTAACGACTGCCCTCATTATTAACACCCGAGTGATACGTCACCTGGTAGTAATTATGATTATCCTGTTGAAAGCGGAATGAGGGGTGCATGGTTAATTATGTGGTAATGGTGGGTGTACAGTGAATACACATGGCAATCTCATTTACAAAAAGGATTCAGGTTTAAGATAAACTTGATTCATGCCAGTGATATCAAATCATGGAATAAGTGTTACTTGTTTACAACATAAAAAAATGAAGGATTAAAGAAAAAACGACAACTTTTTATTAGTCAAATGAGACAGGTCGCTATACCCTGACTGTACATGTAAAACAATTCATATTGAGATTAGCTGTGAGCACTGCATGTACTACTGTATGCCTTTTGAAAGGGAAAATCCCATGGTACAAGATATACATGAAAGTGAATCTAAAGTTAAAATCCGGTTTTGATTCCATGAACAGGGTTGGCTGGATTTGATCACCTCACAATCGCAGCAATCGCCCTTACCCCCTCTCTCCAGATACATGTATTAAAATAAAGGAGATAACTGGGCTTGATCATTATGATATATTAAAAAAAATTGTTCCATTTTTCCGCAAACACGGATTTTGAGAAAAAATGCGCAAGGAAGCATACTATAGGCCTAAACATGTCAAAAGTAATAAACAATCAAAATTGATATGCTTTAAAGTACTAGAAATATCACCCACCCTTTTAACTGAAAATATAGAGATGATTTTGCTTTTGAAAGAATGGACAAGCGTGCAGTAAAATCATTGTTGAAATAAGGAATAACATTAAAGAGCTTAAAATGGTCAAAATTCACAGAGGCTGGGAGGTAAACTACAGCCTTCAGGTCACCACTATACAAAATTGATGTAGGCCCTACATGCATTAATTAAAATCACAAAAGTATATAGATGGGGTCAACCAGGCCAGATCTCCTTCCAAAGATAATTCAGTGCAATATCATGTTTCAACGTGGAATAGCTTGGGAATTGATCTCAGTCACGGCGATTGCTGTTGGATGCCAAGCTAGGCTATTTTTGTAACCTGATCATTATATCATGCGATGATTCCTTGAGCCAAGTTTAATCACTGGTATTTTATATTTCCTGTTTTTGAAATACTGTTATTAAGTAAAATGAACTCTTATCCAAACTGTTTATCAACTTCCTTGCACTATCCATGTCATGACACAGAAATGCACATAATGATCTATCATTTTAATAACATTATTTTTATAAAACATCTTGGTATCAATCTCATTTTCATTTTTGTGAATCTCTATTATTTGTTTTTGTTCTTGTTACTGCTGTAGTTATTTCTAATCCTATTGTTCAAGTTCTTTTTCTAAATCTAATTTTTGTTCATATCTTGCATCTCTCTTGTCTACTGTCTCTACTCTCTTCACTTGTCTTTTGTTGTATATATCTTCGAACCCCTTCTCCTGTTTCTGTTATCTTGCATTCTCTCTCTTGTACCTTGTCTGCTGTAGTTTGTCTACTTTCTCCAGTTTCCACTTTTGTCTCTTATCTCCTTTTTTTTCTTTTCAACCCTCTCTTGTATCACCTTTTGTCTAATTATTTTCTCCTTTTTTTTTAATTATCTCTAGTCCCTGTTCTTATTCTGTTCTTGTTATTATTTTGTTCTTCTCCCTCTTGGTTTTTATGGGGGGGGGGGGGAATTAGCTTCTTTTCCGTTCTTTGTATTGTTTTTGGTTGTTCTTTTCTTATGCTTGCATTTGTTCCATTACTTTTTATCATCATTCTGCTTCACCCGTTACATCCCCCTTTCACCTTCTCTAAAACAAAGAATCAAGCAACAACACTTCCTGACATTAAAAAAATAAGTTTCCTTCAGATCACTTAACCCTATGAGTGGATACATTACGCACACACACACACACCCTTGAAGGTGAGTCAGAGGATTTGCAGACGTAAAAGATCCAAATCAATTTATGACGTTAATGTGATAATTTGGTTTGATGTCTGACATGGGGACAGGAAGAGCCTAAAGAGGGGGAGGGAGGAAGGTGCAAGAGGCCATGTAATCTACATTGCCTACACTGTGTATATTGTGCTTGTTACAGTACATCAACTACAGTACAAAAACATTGTGATGTACATGTACAAGCACAGCCGCATACCTTGCCGTACTTCTAGGTACCAAAATTCATTCCTACCTCAAGCAGTGAAGATAATCAATGATCTGAAACTTGTTTAATTTCATTTCTACCATGTATCTTTTGTTGATAAACAGTACTTTCCCATTTTCTCTCTCCTCATTTCTGTCTTTCTATTTTTTCTTTCTTCTTTTTCCTTCAGTCTTCTGTTATTCTTTCTTTTCTCTCTCCTCTCTTGGAATTCTCTGACCCCTCCTCCTTGCTTCTCCCCCTTTCTCTTTCTTCTCTCTCCTTTCTCCCCTCTTCTCCTTCCTCTCTCTCCCCTTTCCTCCCTCTCTTTCTCTTTTCATTTCTCTTTCTATTTCTTTCTCTTTTTCCCTCTCTCACTTCCCTTCCTCTTTTTTAAATAATACTAATAATAATATGTTCATTTATATAGCGCTTTTACAACATATAATCGTTTCACAGTGCTTTACACAATGATGGAATAGACAATTCCATTTTTTCTTTCTTTCCTTTTTTTAACTGCTTCTTTTTCTGTTTCTGCCTTTCCTCTCCTATTTTTCTTTTAGGAATTATTTGTTGTACTGTTTCAGGTTTGAATTTATATGGTTTGCACACATTTAATACTTGCAATTAATCTCCTCATGTGCAATATCAACAGAGTGCTTGGACTTCTTGCATGACTGGTGATAATATATTTGTCGATTTCCAGGGAGTCTATATCCTCATCTCTATTTTTCCTTTTTTTGTGCTCGCTTCAATTACTACTTAACTTACATTTTTAATAGTGACCATTATGTTCTCTTTCCAGTTTCCACCTCTTGCTTTCCCTTTTCTTTTGTATTATCCCTGTTTCTTTCCCTTTTCTCATCCTTTTCATCTCCTCTCTCCTCTTTCTTCTTAATCTTTCACTCCCCCTATTATTCATTGGTGACACCTTGTGGTAATCATGTTATGGCTTTTGGCATGTTCTTATGATACATTTCTTTTTCATCTGTATGAATCTGTATTGTATTTAAATATTTATTCATAATGTTTACTTTATATTTTGTTATGTTTCTATTTGTACATGTAAACAGTCACACATTTCAGTCTTTGACTGCTTGTGATTGTATTTATTGCAATAAAATCCAATATACACAGTATGATGTTCAACCTTTTGTATTGAACTACCAAGAGCCAAAATGAACCAAATTGAACTATAATGTACATAAACAAGACATTGTGAATATTCACATGTTGTCATACCTGAAAATATAAAGTTTACATAATTTATACAACCTACATGTTTAGTACATGTAAGCAAAATTGAACTCATAATGGAATGAAAATAGGCATAGGGAAATATTGTCCTACGGGAGAATCCTAAAAGCTTTAATACTTTTAAGCTCTTGGAGAATGAGATATGATGTTGCATGTGTATTACATTACCAAAGAGGAAAGAGTGGGAATATAATACACAAACTTCGGTCAAATTGATCAATAATCTAATGCACGCAGGCCTAGAGACATTTTCAGACCTTAATTCATGTGTAATACCAAGGATGAATTTTTACAATACAAGCTGACCAACCCTTAATCTCCATTTTACTTGTATCATTGCACACACGTGACTCTACCATATGCGAGGAATCCCTGCCCAAGAAAATTAGTTTAAGGATTTTGCCTATATCATACCTAAGAAAAAAAGAGACTGATAATAATTATTCCTCTCTCCTCCAGCACACAAATAAATGTTGTTCTTTTTTTTTTTTGCCATAGGGTTAAGGTTGTGAGAGAGTTTATTGGTTCTGTACAAAGTAAGGATTATGATTAAGTGCAGCTTTTAAATTGGTGCAATTGTCATGGAATCCTTTAAAGATAAATGAAAGCGGTTACAAGTAGTAAACACTGATTCTTGAGAAAATCTGTGAAACCAGGATTAACTGTCACCATACAATCCTAGATCTTAATCTCGCAGTTACATAAACTTAATTTTGTAAAATCATGAAATCTATGCTGAAAAACAATCACACTGAAGATCGCCAACACAGATAAGCATACATGTATGACATGTGGGACAGTGTGTTATTATTGTGTGGAAAAAATACCCCTAATTTTGGTGAAATATCATACTTATTTTGCATTTCTCAGCAACTAAACAATATCTTCCTGAATCCTTTGGCACATACTTGTTTTATTCATATATACAGACACTTGGGTGGTCAGATTATTGGATTCTGAACGAACTCAATTGGAAATTTGGCATTTATCTGTGTCTTCAAACAAGTGTTCCTGATTGTGCACTTACCACTTTGGTGATATTTTCTGTAACTGGAGTATTGTCTACTGCTTGCCTGACACTCCGATGTACATGATTTTCTCTGAATTCAGGGTTGTATATCAAGTCTTCTGCTTCTAAATATAGGTTGTATTCTACAGAAGGGAAGACAGGAGGGGTCATTGGAAGTAGACAGTATCAATGAAATATCATAAAAGAAAGATGATGTAGAACATGTACAATAACAAATTAAAAAGTAATATGACAAAATGCATACAATTCACTATATCACCTGAATAATTTATAGAAAAGTAGGTACAGAAAATTATATTTAGAAAAGGAAAAGGTTTACAACTGGTAAAGAAAAATGAATAATTTAGTATTAAATATGTCTTCACCAATATGTTTTGTTTATTACACAGTGTAATTATGAGATTTTTCATATGTTATTGCCACTCAAGTCGTGACTGGTATAAGACATCATTTACATGTATACTTTATTACAACTTATGACAGATAGGCAAAAAGGCAACCAGTAACATGTCATCCAATGTCAAAAATGAATAATTTAGTATTAAATTTGTCTTCACCAATGTTTTGTTCATTACACAGTGTAATTAATGAGATTTTTCATGTGTTGTTGTGATTGGTATAAGACATCATTTATACTTTATTACCACTTATGACAGATAGGCAAAAAAGGCAACCAGTAACATGTCATCCAATGTTTATTACATCAAGTTTTACAATCCTCGTTCACAGCATTCTGTGCTGCATTATACACATTTTTCATTGAAACATATTATACATTACAATGGAATAATGGCGCATATGCATCATGCGACATTGATTGATGACAAATTGCTTCAAATACTATTATTCTTAGGGCTAGGTCATAATGGGGTTTTTTTTTATCGGTAACTGCCCATGATTTCTCCTCAAAAATAAGTGGACCGCTATAAGATTAAATACCGAAAAATCCAGTTTTACCAAAGACTATATTAATATAAACTACTTTTAAGAGCTATATTTCCTTGTGTAAATCTATATATCAAGACTTTCATATGATACAAAACCTTTAGGTTTCAATGAACCAAGAAGAGCTTTACAAATTATAGTACCGAGCAGGATTTCTCAATTTTCTTGCTTGAATTCATCCGCCCGTAACATTACAATCCCGATTTGTGGGTACTGCCATTTTTTTGTTCAGTTTGCAACATACCCCACTGCGATTCTGCAGCGGGGCAATTCAAAGTGTTTAAAGTCACAGATAGACTGAACAGCATGAACAGCATGGCTGCACCCTTATACATGATACAAAACATGAAATTACAATTTTATACAAAACATGAAATTACAATTTCAAATGTTAATGATTGATGAACAAATTTGGGAATCTTTTCACTTAACCATATATATATTCAATGAAAAGTGAAGTAATAGAACATTCTACTTTTCTACTTTTGCTCACCTGTTAATGAATGACACTCTTTGCACAATAAAACAATAAGGCATGCTAAAATCAGCATCCATGATGATGATGATGATGATGTGGTTGCCATGGTAACAGCTTACTTTACACACTGGTTTCTGACTAACCCTCACACATCAACAAAAATCTGCAGAGTAAAAAAATATATAGGAAGGGAAGAAGTGGAACAAACAAGTGTAAATGTGAATAAATTCAAATTATCATGCAGTGCTCCAATCTTGCAATCACAAAGATGACACATTCATGGAGATTGCACTTGGGGACTAAAAATAGAAAGTATACTGTAGGCCTACATGTCCCACACTTCATACAATACAATGTATACCAAGAAATTTGATAATAAGTCAACATGTAAATGTCAAATATCCTACAGGCATTTAGGTACTACATGTAGTATAGTTCAGTCATCTAACCTTCATCAGGAGGACCTTAAATTTGAAAGAAACTTTATTACCAAGAGGGGATATAAGGTAGAACATATTTTTCTCCACCTGACATTGTCTGTTTCATGTCCTATATGAGGAAATGTGGCATGCCTTTACTAATTTTTGTTAACTGTTGACTTCAATGTTAATCGTCATACATAAATGTAAATTTTTGTTTACGTATTACAGAATGGATGGGCATAATGGGCAGAGAAATTACGGTCTGAATGTTGCTCATTGCGAATTCTATCTACGAGATAAAGAAGTGAAAATGTGACAACTGATTTTTGCACACAACAGTGAATGGTGTCCTAAAGTTATAGAATGTGTTGGTAATATTCCAAGGATTTAATTAACTCTTTGAAGCTACCTTCCAGCTGACTGATATCATCACTCAAAAGGTTATTTTAAGACTATTTCAGACAATCATTTTTTTCCATCATAAACCTCATTAATGGAACTTGATTTAAGGTACATACATTTGTGTTCTTAAGATAGCAAATTGAAATGACTGTGTATAAATGAAGTTTAAATAGCTCAATACACATCACATTTCAGTGCTTGTTTTATTGGTAATGTACATCACATGTACATGTAATGTACCTCTGAAGTTACTTGCAGAAAATGCAAAACCATCAAATTAAAAATGCTACAGGAAAGGAACTTAAAATCCCAATTTGAATTGTGTCTTGGGAACAACATTGTTAACATATTAAACAATGGCTGAAAACCCCTACTTTTCCAAGGAAAGTTTTATTTTTTATTCACCTTCTTTTTCTAATCATTTAAAACTTTTAGTATCATATAGACACACTTGAATCTGCAGTATTATGCAGAGAACATGTTTTCCTTGAAACAAAACAATACATACATTTTTCATAAAACCTACAACATTTTGGAGCAAACTACCTTCAATTTCATGCAACATTACCTCACCTGACCTATTCAATAAGTATATGAAACATACCGATATAAAATCTTCACTTGCTAATTAATGCCATAAGCATTGGCTTGTATCCCATGACAGGTCCTTTTATTCAAGTCTTTTTTTTTTACATATCAAAGCAAAAATGTGAAAGGCTGGCATCTCAAATTTGCAATTTCTGACAGAAAGAAAAAGTGTAGTACTCACATGATTGGTGCGACTCCAGAAAGCAGTGATTCTGTTCCGCATAAAAAAAGATGAAATGTTGCTTAGTCTCAACTCCAGATTCTCTATATTATTGTGGATAGCTTGTAAACAGCCCTCTGTGTTTGTTTTTATTCAGCTCTATCTGTTCAAAGGCAAACAAAAACAAATCCAATTTGTTCAATGTTTTGTTGGTTTGTGTAAAAACTATATGTAAAATCTACAAAAGCTGCAACTTCCATCTTGAAAACAAATTGCTACAGTCATAGATGGTACTGAAGCAAACCACATGAAATATACACATGTATTGTTCAATTGCATTCAAAATAAGATAAGGTAAGATATCCATTGGAAAGTATAATATAAGTGCAAATTTCATGTATTTTATTGTCCAGTACCTTGCAGCACCCATTCTAATTACAGAATTCAGAAATTTCCTCTGCTCACTGTATATAAAATTCCTGGTATGTAGCATAACAGATGTGAATCTTCTGTCTCAAGTTTATTTTATTCTGCACAGTACCAGCAAAATGTGGCTAAATTTAATCAAAAGGAATAATCAAAAGAAACTGAAAAGCACTTGTACATTATTGCAGGTACATGTACATGTATCACACTACATGTACTCCCACCACACACATCTAAGACTCATACTATTCATGATTTGTTAATCCCTCAATGACTGAAGTCATATTTGCTACATTAAATTTTCCAAACAATTATTTGAAGTCTTAGATTACCTTTTATACTTTGAATTGGCAACATTTACAGTATTTTCTGTTGGTGTTTCATTTTTCCATAACCTACATGTACATGTATTTAAAAATGAAATTTATAAAGGATGTCTGTAAATAAGATATTTTTCTCTTTTTCTTTGTTTCTGAATGTATGTAGTCTATTACTGGCAAAATTTTCACTTAAATGACTGATTTTATGATCAAAACTTCCTCCTTTTTGTTATTTCATTTCTTTCCTTGTGATTTTCTTTGAAAATATACTTTCCTATAATTTTCCTTAAAAAAAATAATAGGTCGACAGTCACAATGTCTACATTTTGTTTGGTCTCATCCCACATGATCTAACCCTAGTTTGTCTACTAACCATGATTCAGTCTAATTGCCATATTAAGCCCATTTACCATTGTATCTTATTTCCAGTGATATTACCCATTTTATCTAATATATACTTGGTCTATCACCACTTAATCTAAATGGCTAGATTAACTGTTTATGCCATGCAGGTTGATGTCACAATAAAGTGAACAAGTGAGTAATCAGCTACAAGGTATCAGCTGATTTTCCCAAACTCTAACATCAAATCTTGATGTGTTATTTTACGAAGCTGTTCTGCAAAGTATGACAAATATTACCATGAGTTTGATTAAATGGGATAGTGGTGTAGAATTTTCCTTATTCGAAGATACAAGTCTTTTTGACACGTTTTTGTGCTTTTAAAAGCACATTTGCTCCAACAAAAGTGCTGATATTTTTTAAACAAGAGCATGAACCCCCCAATTTTTCATGTTCACACCTCTTTAGTATACCTTTCTCAACCATGAAAAATTTGGTGAAAATGACATGGTTTAGAATAAAGTGCAGCATTTATTGCACTTGTTAAATTTGTTATATAAATTCAAATTTTTTAGATATGTTTTTGTTACCTTTCACAACTTATTTTCAAAATTGAAGGTGCTACTACTCTTTAAATAGCTACCAAATAGCAATATGAGTGGATTCTTTATCTTAAAGGTATTGTTTAACTTTGTGAGCAGCCGATTAAAAAAATTCTCAAACCAAGATGAAACATGTGTACAAGTGCATGTATTAGAACTAATAAACCCTGAAAACAACCATTATTGAGAATGAAAAGCTAAAACTACAAGGCAAACCCCGATTTTGCAAATAGGCGTCTTATAGACGCCTAAATAGTACACATAAGTGTATGGGATGAAATTAAGATGGTGTTTTCGGTCACTTTATATTTCAATTTTTGAAGCACTAAATAATTATTTTCGAACGCAATTTTTTCTGGGCTTCATTTTTGTAACATCACAGACACAGGTGACAAGTGTAACCTTCTAGCTCAGATTTTTTTAAAGTCAAACCAATGTTAACCAATCACTTTAAGTATATACTTCTGAAATATAATGTAAAATTTGGTGAAATTTAGATGGACTCTGAGTAATAGAGGTTTCCACTCAACGTTGTGATCTCGTAAGGTTTAAAAGCGCAAAAATTATTGCATATTTCTTGAGACCTTGCAAATGGGTGAACTTCAAAGCTCGATAGCAAAAAATCAAGTACATGAATCCATGTTAATTTTTGCATATTTGGAATAATCAGGTGCTAAAGTAACTCTGTGCAAAATTTGGTGAAAATGAAATTGGCTCCTAGATACATGCATTTGTATACCAAATGTGGCTCGTTTACGGTTTGGTACAAAATATGAAATGCAGAAAAACACACTCTGGCTGTCCTTACATCATGCTACGGTTTCAGGAAAACTGAGTCATGCAGTAAGTTAAAAAGGATATTTTTCATGAACTCAATCATTTGTATATATACCCTCCACGTGTGACCACTAGATTGAATATCACCTTAATACTACAACAGTATACCTGTACGTCTATGTATGTACTGTACTTCTACAACCATCTTACAAAATAAAAATCCCTTACATGTATGTACAAACTTGGCTGTATGCCTGTATACTATTTTTTTCACTACCCACTTCCTAATATTTCCCAATCTTTATCAAATGATGATCATTTTGTCATAATAATTTGATCTACACAAAGTAGTGTTGGACCATTTGATAGTGTGTACATGTATGCCAAGTTATGGCAAGCCATTTTATCATTTGTATCCAGAATTCAGTTCTTGATGTCAAAAATTGCCATTTATCTCAACATAAAATATCAAGAAATACATACAGGAATAGGTCCCTATGATGAAATGGCTTGCCATACGTACATGTACATGGCTTGCTGGCTAAATCATCCAGGTATGACAGCAGTTATTATGAATCAGCATAACCTAGCTAAATTTGAAATTGGATGAAAAGGTTAAATTGACTGTTAAGTAGCAAAAAGCAATTATTAAAAAATGGTCAATAATATGCACTTCTCACAAACAATTTAAACAAAACCTAGTCATGTATTCGAATAAACCAGTGAGAGATCTCTTTACCATAAACACAAATTGCTATAATTGCAACAGAGGGTCAATTTCCCTTTCATGCAGAAATCCTGTAATTGTCTTCAGATTTACATTCATCACATAGGGAAGCCACATTTAAAGATGCATACATGTAGCACCTTTGTAGAGGATTCAAAGACAATATGCCAGTGTCATATCCACACAGGTCTGACCTTTTAGTAAGGTACCCGAGTAATTATCAAATGCACCCATATCATTCTGTCATCAAACAGACTGTTATTCACCATTAATAATTAGTGAAATGAACATAATCTTACTGCATCTTTATATTCCAGGGCTTATTGTAATATATTTAAAAGGCAATGCTACTTTTCCATAAGGCACAATTACATAATACATGTACAGCACAAACAGATATTTCAAAATATTTTAAATCCTCTATTCAAAGCAACTTTGATAAGTTTCCAATATAAATTTTAATGCAAACACTTTGTACATAAACTTCATGCTGCACTGAAATAAGGCAAACCAAAATGTTGGTAAAGTTAATAATAGAACTAGGGGAATTTGTCATTTCCTTCATGCAAATCATTAAAGGTCCAAGACCAGATCGTTAATTGACCAATATCCTTACAATCCTGAGTCGACAAAGCTAGGCTTCAGAACTCTTGATGGATCAGATACAGAGCAACAAAAGGAAGAAATTTCTTTTACAAGGGCTTTTAATATGCTTCCCATTTTAAGGCCAACATCAGACTTTATTACGTGTTTAGTTAAGAATAAAAAATGTCCCTTATTACTTTCATTTAAAAGCTGATCAACATCAAACAACCAAGATAACAAAATGTTTCTTTTAAACAAATACAGCGCCTCTGGCAGTCTCGCCTGCATTCCGCGATTCAATATAGCAGCAGTGCCGACTTTGAAAACGACTATGAAATAATAAATTACAATAAATACCATTCATATAACAAAAATTTATACTGCATTCATTGACCCTAAATGACAGTTGACCTCAATTATGTAACCTAAGACTTGTGCAAGATGATCAGTGACACTTGATTACCCTATGTCCACATTTCATGAACTAAATCTATAAACTTTCAGTTATGATGGCAATTCAACAATTATCCCCCAACATGGACAAAGTTCAGTGACCTTAAATAACATTATACCTTGGTCATGTGACCTGAAACTCGCACAAGATGTTAAGTGATACTTGATTACTCTTGTGTCCAAGTTTTATGAACTAAATCCATAAACTTTCAGTTATGATGGCAATTCAACAAATACCCCCAATATGGCAAAATTTCATACCCTAAATAATCTTTGACCTCGGTCATGTGACATGAAAATCAGGCAGGACGTTCAGTAATACTTCAATACTCTAATGCCAAAGTTTCATGAACTAAGTCCATATACTTTTAAAGTTATGATGACACTTCAAAGACTTAACCTTAGGTTAAGATTTCGATGTTGATTCCCCACATGGTCTAAGTTCATTGACCCTAAGTGACCTTTGACCTTGGTCATGTGACATGAAACTAAGGCAGGATATTCAGTAATACTTGATTACCCTCAAGTCAAAGTTTCATGAACTAGGTCCACACACTTTCTAAGTTTATAATGTCATTTTAAAAAATTAACCTTCGGTTAGGATTCCAATGTTGACGCCTCTGCCGTCGGAAAAAGGCGCCTATGCAGGCGAGACAAACATTGTGCACCCCAATTTGACCTTTCCTCCTCGGTAAACAAAGCATATGCCTTAAAAAAAGAAGCACGAACAAGACTCTGCGAAAGTATGTTATTGGAAGTGTTTCAGAACACTTATTCTGCTTATTCTGCCTTTGCAAAAGAGCACTTTTGTGACATTAAACTGTATAGATTATCTTCAACGTATTTTTACATCAATTTAGCTGAGCCTATATTGTACAGCTATCCCTACTTGTACAAGATTGTGGTATTCCTTTGGGAGGGAGAGGGATTTGAAATTCTGCATTATTTACAGCATGGCTTTACAGGGTGCCTGTTCTGAGCTCCCTACAAAATACACGGATCAAGAAAGGATTAAGGAGGATTATCTATGAATGACATGAATGAGATTTATCATTCGAACACATGGCTTTTATCACTTCTATGATTGTCACATTAAAATGAAAAACCTTAAAACTCTGCATTTTGTATGTATGACACCATACATAATGCTTGAATGTATGGCTCTGCAGAGAAATGTGCAGAACGAAGTACATTATAACATTGGCAGATCCAGGTATTCCATTAATACTAATAATAGACAGTTCTTGTACATAGCCCATATCACATTATGAATAATGTCTCTATGCGCTTCCAAAGGACTTTGATATTATTACCCCAGCTTTAAGCTCAAGCAGCCTTCCAGCGCTCAGTGCATTTCAAGGAATAAATTCCTGCCAGGTACCCATTCACCTCACCTGGGTTAAGTGCAGCAAAATGTGGATAAATTTCTTGAAGGAAACTACGCCATGGCTGGGATTTGAACCCACAACCCTCTGTTTCGAAGTCCGGAGACTAATCTACTGGGCCATAACGCTCCTAATAGGGGGTGAAAGCTGCAAAAGGGTGCATGAAGCTATAATATTGAACTAGATGAAATTGTTTTCTTAATTAAAAAAAGGTCCAATATAGGCATCGCTTTGCTCATTAGTCTGTTCAATCAGACCTTTTGGCAGTTGGGTCTCTACAAATCTGCTGAACTGTGCAAAACCCCTCCACTTACTTAAAGGGGTAGTTCATCCCGACAAAAAGTTTATTGTAAAAATAACATAAAAAATAATCAAAAATATTGCCGAAAGTTTGAGATGAATCCATCAAAGAATTAAAAAGTTATTAGAATTTATTAATTATTTGATTTGTGATGTAATATGCGAGCAGCATTCCGACATAGAAAATGGTAAAAAATCAATGAAATGTCATTTTCTCAGGAAATTGAAAATGGTTTTTAATGTACCTTTTGTATATCAATAGACAAACCATTTCACACTCGATCATGAAAAGAAAAGAAAAACAAGTCATCAGGAACCATTAAAAAAATGAAATTCATGAGTTTTATTTTATATAACATATGGGGGACCTGCTCGTTTATGACGTCACAAATCCAAAACTTTAAATTCTAGTAACTTTCTTAATCTTTAACGGATTTTCCTCAAACCTTCACCAATATTTTAAATTATTTTTCTGTTATTTTTCAACAAACTTTTCTTCAGTGTAAACTTCTCCTTTAAAGGTTCTGAATGCGCCCCCTACAATGACTTGAGTACTGAAAGCCCTCTCGCTCAGGTGCTAGTCTTCTGTTAAGACCCACTTGTTGATCAAAGTTTCAATCAGGGTCTGTGCCTGCAGACTAGTCTCCATATTAGCCAACCCTCCTTGCCACTGATTTAAAAATCCCCGATGGCTTCCTCTAGTTTTGGAATCAGAGTCTGCTTTGAACCTCTACAGACCACTGTCTGTTGATGAGTCAGGATTATAGACTAGTGTTACATAACATGTAAATGCAAAAAAAAAGTATGTAGAAAAAGCATATCAACCAGAGTTGATGGAAATTTCTGCATCGTACACAAACTGAACCCCCCCCCCCAAAAAAAAAGCAAAGAAAACAAAGGTAGATACTACTACAACTAGATGTAGACCAAAATAATCTTCATAGAATAGACCTGTATATTGAAGGTCAACAAGGAGTGCTGAAGGATGGGCTACAATCAGAACAGTAGAGAAAAATGAATAGATAATCATCCCATTGTGGTGATTATCCCTACTCAACATCCCTCAATAGCTCTCTTTGCTTTAATTCAAATCTCTGTGGTTTACCCCCCCCCCCCCTTTTTTTTTTTTTATTTCTTCTAAAAAAAAAATCTCACTTTTTTCTGGAAGAGTATTATCTCTCTTAATTCTTTTTCTCAAGACTATAGTATCTTTCTTGAGATGCTCTCCTCTATTACATGTAGATTTGTTAAAGTAGAAAGTGTGGCATTTTATTATTAAAACACATGATTACTTTCTGCTCTAAAACTTTATTGTGCATATATTTCTAATTAATTAAGTAAGAGAGATTTCATTTTAAAACAAATGAATGAAAATATAACTTATCTATTAATGAATTATATGACCAATGCTTTACATGCACCTCTAAAGATTCCACAGACTGAAGCAAGACTTATGTGCTCAAAAATGATAGATACATGTACATGTATGTAAAGTTGTATGGTGCATTATTTTGTTAGATTCAAGAAATCTTATACACAAATGAAATCAAACTTGAAAATACATGTAACAGTTTCCCTGGAAATCAACACAACTAAATCTCTTACAACAGAATCAGCAAATCTACATCAAACAACTTGTGTGCAAATAATATCATAATCCCATGGTGTACATCATTGAAGCTATTTGATATTTATGTATCACTTGTATCTTTTCAGATACAAATGAAACATAAGTATAGATTATAAGATATGAATATCAAAATTGTTATCTTTCACTCCAAATGCAACATAAGTTAACGGAAATACAATACTCCAATAATAAGTGTTGACTAATGTCACCATCCTCATTCACGTCTATGAGCTTTCACTGAAAAGTAACAAAAATCTTTGCAGATTCAGCTGCCAGGGTATTTGTATGTTCTATTTGGTCAATAATAAAACCAAAGAGAACAAATAAAAACTCAAGTAATACTGTGAACCCTGTAGAAATTACCATAAAATGAAGGAAGACAAGAAAAGTGGTCTTTATGAGAAGGTGGTCATTATGGACAGTCTTCTGTGGGGGGGGGGGTGTTCAAGGGTACCCAGTGATTGCTATCATAAGCAGGTTAGCTATTGTATCGAATAGAAAAAATCGCTAAATACTGAACATACTACATGACACATGTAGGCCTACTGTAAGAATCCTATACATCACACAGAAAATGCGACTGACATTGTTTATCGCAATAGCCCATTTTATAGAATTTCTGTTGTATTGCAAAGTGTAAAATGGAAATTATATTACTATGAACAGTACATGTGCCCTAATTAATTGGTAAATTTTTATTTTGAGGATAAAACGCTGTCGAGAAAAGCTACATGAACTTACCAATTATAGAAGTAAGAATCAGCGATTTTCAGAAACTTTATTCCTCCAAAATAATATTCCATCAGATGGAGTCTACGAATAGGAGTTGCTCAGCACCTATATCCAAATGATTTGTACAATCCTCAATTAAGTGAAAGAGCCCCCTTTATGTCAACTGCTGGCACTGATCATAATGACCAACTTCCTTCTTCTTACAAACTGAAGCAGTCAGGACAACACGCAACACACAGGATCAACACAAGTTCGTTCCAAAGATTTCTGCAACATGCGTGTTGAGTGTACTCCCTCACAATTGCAGACATTTCTCTGGGAATAAAGAGGGGGCTCTAACTAAATTTAGATCACTGAAATATCATGTCCTTGGTATTTTCTAGATCTTGTCTCTGAAAACTGCAAGTGCAGGAAACTTGAAATTCAGTCTACCCCTCCATCAGAAAAAAGGTATTGAGATTTGACTGACATTGTTTAAATGTCACATTTACTTTAAAAAGAATTGTAGTGTATATGTGTACAAGTAATGGAAAAGAAAATGTTTACCTAATAAAGAAGGAAAATAAACTTTACCACATATTTGACCACATATTGTGATTTGATATTGATTTTAAATATTGATTTCAGATGAAATGTAAGTTAGAAGCGAAAAACGTCAATGTATGAATGCATCCCAATTATTACACTGTACATGTACATAATTACTTGCCCCTTTTTTTCTAATTTGGTCAAAACCGGTGTGTTAGCTCAGTTGGTAGAGCATCCGTCTCACAACCGGGAGGTCGGGGGTTCAAACTAGGCCACTAGTTCAAACCCCGGCCGCGTCAGACAAAAAGACGTTAAAAGATGGGAGTTGCTGCTACCCTGTTTGGCGTTCAACGATTAAAGGGATAGAGCCTCGTCGATCTGGCGCTGCACAGCGGCTGCCGGGCCAACGATCAATTGGGCAAAGCAAATTTTCGGAGTATTTCATGTCTATTTCGAACAATAAATTATGGATTTTTGGGGGGGGATTAACATTTGATGAAAGTGAGTGAATCACATCAAAAATCTACTAAACAAATTGAAGACCTACATTTTATACCCTATGAGTAAAGTACAACACAGGCAATAGCATTTCCCTACCTACCTGGTAAATGTTAATTCTTATCCTACAAAATCCAATGCACACAGATACATGGTAGTAGTAATGCTTAAATGTTCACAATTTTCCATACATGTGCTTTTTACAGGAGCGGAAGGCTGTATTAGAATGTTCCAAGAATTACTCATCATGGAAGGTACTGGTACCCCTACAAAGGAAGTCATAAAGAACTCCTTACCCCTATGACCTCTACAATTCTAATTCATATTGATCGCTGATTGGTTTACACTCGCCTTGTCTACTTTTTGTTTGGTCACATGATCTCATCCTACATGGTCTTCCTACTTCACTTTAAACCATGCCATACAGACAATTTGGTCTAATTGTCATCTAGCACATTTACCACTAGTTGTCTAATTTCCAGTTAAAGGTAAATGCTAGTTTTGGTAACGATACCAAAATGAGTTCGTACAGAATCCAATGAAATGACCACCAAAGTGTCTGTTTGCATAAATAAAACGCATGTGCCAAAGGATTCTGGAAGAAATTGTGTAATTGCTGAGAAATCAGCAAATAAGCACAGGATTCGGGTAGAGCGTCGGGCCCGACGCTCAAAGCAATAATTATACACAGTCCCACGTGCGCTTATCTGTGTTGGGGAAGTTCAGTCTGAACATTTTTCAGCGTAGATTTCAAGATTTCACAAAGTTCAGTTTATGTAACTGTACCAGATCTAGATCCTCGATGATATACTGACAATTAAGCCTGGTTTTACAGACTTTCTCATGAAATCAGTGTTTACTGCAACTACTGGAATTTCTCTTTAAGCTGTACCCATATTGTCTCATATATATCCACTTGGTCAAAAAATAAATAAAACACCATTGAGAATTGGTTCCATGGAATTTGCTCCGGCGACAATTGCTCTGATGGAAAAATCTGCACATTGAAGGCGGTGCTGCACCAGCCAGCATCTCGAGATTTTAGCCCGATCGGCCCTCTTCACGATTAATCTCGAGATTCGATTAATCTCGAGATTCAAGAAACCCGTCTCTACCATCGCAAGAGCGATTCCTGCTCGAGCGATGCATCGATGCATTATGGTCTGACGCCGTGATTAAATAATCCCGAGTGCGTCTGCACCTGCGAATTAGCGGGACAATTTGTAAAATAGCGCGCTATTTTGCAGATAATCCCTAGCTGACCTGGGATTGCAATCTCGAGATTAATCCTACGAACTAGCGCGATAAGTGCGTCTCCATTACAAATAATCTCGAGATTGTTCAGATTGGGATAATTTGCCGGATCAGAAATAGCGCGCTAATTTGAAAACTCGGGCTGGTGCAGACGGCCCTTGAACCAAACATAAAACCTAACCACAAAAACTAAATAAACCCTAATCCTCATCTTTACACTATTCTGAAACAAAAGCTCGATTACAACGCTAACTTTAACCCTATGCCCTTTGAGATATTCAGACAGGAGCAAATGTCTCAGCACCTGAGAATAAACAAAGTGGGTGTTGGACCAAGAATACTGTACAGACCAAATGGTAAGTATACCAAATGAGCTTAGCCTATGTGGTATCAGATAATCTGAGTAGACCAACTGCTTGTATGTACCAGTGAATATAAACCAATTCTATGACCTCTACAATTCCAATTCATATTGATAATGAGGAGTACTATGCAGATAGACTATAGTATATTCTTTCTAGTCGTTTCTTTGTTCAATTCCACCCAACCTTCCCTGGCCTTGAAAGGCAGAACACTGTGCGCTTGACTCACTTCCATAAAGCACTGTGTCATAGCCACAAAGGCTAAAATGACATCAATGTGAATCTATTTCCAAGAAGTGACAAAAAGGACTTTTACACATTTTCTACCTCGTAGAAACATACTTTTTTGTGTACATCAAATCCATGTTTGAAAAATTAAGTTGCAAAAAGAACTACATGTAATCACTGTGTACATGATCTGTATCTGCATTAAAATGAAAAGGATACTGCTCTAAGACAAAAGTTTTGGGAAATCCCCCGAAAGCGTCTGTCACTATTCCACTCAGTAAAAAGTGTAGGCCCATATTCTAAAATGGTTTTGGCGTGGATTGTATGAAAAACATGTTTTTGTTGATGTATTTCAACAATTTACAAGAAAAAATTACCTTTGTCAGGATCCCCACAAAATTCTAACTTAACCACAGGCATGTTTTGCTCCATGGTATAAAACCACTATTCAAGTATGGAATGTCCAAATATTTCAGAAAATTATCTTTGCAGTTTTCTGATAAGGCAAGTTTTAACACTAATAAGACTGGGTATTTTGTAGACTTAAAAATCAAAGACTGACGAGTTCATGTAATATGAAAGGTAGGGGGAACAGATCTTTACCCCGTAGGATTTCAAAAGCAGTAGTTCCTTCCCCGGAAAAGGTGAGTTTATTTTTAGTTCCTCATGATCATAAATAGACCCGACGTATGACGAACCTGGGGAAGGGATTTAATATTTTCAGCATGTACATCATTTCATCAATTGAGTACATACAAATCAAAATGACTTAAATGGAGTTTCAAAGGTGCTGTTGGGAAAAAGAAAAACTCATGAAGGTCTTCATAAAAGTCCCTGAACAATATACATGTAGTTGGATGGTTGCCCATTCCTCCTTTTGAGTTTTTCAAGTCCTTGTTAAATGTTTTCTTCTCTTCTCATTCTCCTTCTCCTCCCTCCCTCTTCTTATCTCTACCTATTCCTTCCTCTTCTCCTCCTCCTTGTTTCTTTTCCCTCTACTTCTTCTTCTTCTCCTTATCCTCCTTTTTTCCTCTTGTATCTACTCCTTCATTTCATTCTTTTCTTCTTTTTCTTTCTCTTTCTCCCTTCTTCTCTTCCTACCACTTGTCCTTCTCCTTCTCCCTCTTGACAAGAACCATCCTCTCTCCTGACCCTAAATCAAGACAATACTGTAGATTCAATTCAAGCAAAGTCTTATCAATCAAATTAAAAATCTCCCCCAAAAAATGTCCTGATATAACATTAGAAATTAACAAAAGAAGGCTTGTTTTAAAGTTTACATTTTAAGAAAAAAAAAGTCTGTACAAAAATAATAAACTCACCAGCAATGCAGATGAAAACTTTTTTTAAAGTCAACTTGAGCGATGATGGGAAATAGTCAATAAAATCCTACGACAGACGTTTACATTCTGAAATGAATTGTCCGTGCTCTAATCACATACAAGTTAACCCAACTGTCTACCTTAGTGCTAATGAGCCACTAGGATCTTTGCCCCTTGCCTGCCTCAGATGCACCAGTATTTACTGAGTAATTCAAGACTAAGCATATTTCCCGGTCACATGCCAGTGAATATGATCCTGATCGAAAAGTTACTCCCGACTTACTTGACTAGTCTTGATGTCATCTGATCGCAGACCTGCTCTAAATCTCAGTACTGTACTGGTAACGCTGGACATTTTACTAAATGTCTGACAGTATGTATGATTCAGAATCATAAGTATTTTTAGCACACTATTAAAGGGGTACTCTAGGCTAAGAATTATTGTACCTTTAAAATATTTGAGTGAAATTCACAGAGCAAAACACTGAAAATTTCAGAGAAATCTAACAAATAAGAAAGTCATTAAAGTTAATTTAGTTTATTGTAGTTAAGCGATATTTTGTGAAAACTGCTCTATAGATGCATGGTGTCAAATAATAGGTGGGATGATGTCATGTCCCCACTTTTTCTTTTCTTGTCATGTACATGAAATCATAATTATTTCATATTTTCAAACGTGTATGTAGGATAAATCTCCATTGTAACAAAATATGTTGCAGTGATAATCTTACACATTAAATCAGTAACGAATTCAACATTTTTTTTTCATTCTTAAAGGACAAAATTTGAATGTAAAACTTCATGTAATGAAATACAAAAGTGGGAATACGACACCGTTGGCTTGCTCATTGCATATTCATGTTCAAGATATGCATGCACGAAACTGTTTCTCTAAAATAATGCAAAACTTCAAAATGTCATAATTTCTTCATTCCTAGACTGATTTGGGTTAAATTCTCAGTCTTCTGTTTGTCTGATTTTACTCATTTAAAGCCTTAAATTATATTATTTTTAACCTGGAGTACCGCTTTAAGCAAAGACTAAATATTAAAGCCCTCTCCAGACCCTAACGTATAAGATCCTCCTTCCTCCTTTTCCCCCTCTCTCTATGTATCACCCTTCCCTACCCTCTTGGTCTCTCTCTCTCTCTCACTCTCTCATACATGGATCTCATTACATTCAATCTACCCACTTTTCCTTTTTCATCAATTCATTTCTTTTTAAATCGATCTCATTAAATATAAGATGCATATTCTCAGTCCCATTTGTCCATTTCATTATTTCAATGAAATACCTAACCAGTATTGATACCATGACATTGGTTTTTATGGACTGCCTCATAGTGCAGACCTTTCAAAGGAATTTTCCATAATTTAGATACCGGTACATGTGGAAACTGCCAAAAAATGACAATTAAGAAGTACGACTATAAAAAAAGTCTATGATTTGATTCTGGCAGAAAAATAGTACTCAGTACATGTAGTTGGCAAAATTAACAGCTGAGGCTTTTATACATTTTTGTAGATTTCTTGTGAAATGATTGGCATATTGTTACCACAGCCCTCTCACCCCTGCCCCCCCCCCCCATCCCCACTGTGCACCAAATACATGTAATCATTGTCAATAACATTATAATATCATAAGTATTAATAATACTCAAAAATCTAAACATGATAATGTTAGAGTCCCTTCTCACATACAGTTAAATAACAGATAGAGAAGAAAACAATATCCTCTCTCAGGTCTGATTTCCTTAATCTCTTAATTCCCAATGTCTAAGGTTTGGGGAAATTTATACACGATGAAAGAATGCTTGGAAAGGAAGTTAAGTGTGAAAATATAAAAGAGAAACAAAATTAATATATGTCTCCTTGCTAATGACATGTATTATTGGTACTTAAAGGGATGGTCCAGGCCAGCTCCAAAAAATATTTAGCCTGTAGCAAATAATTACAGGAGTCATTTCAAAAAGTATTATCTCCGTACTCGACTTTGGAGATTTTTAAGAGCATTTATTGTAATGGTTATTTGGGGCAAAAAGAAAAATGAATTGGAATTTGATTTGTGATTTGAAAATAAAAATTATATATACCGTAAGTAACGGTGTATTAACCGCACCTTTTTCTCGGCGGGACAGAATCAAAAGTCGGGGGTGCGGTTTATACACGGTGACAGGTCTGAGCCAAGCCAATCTCAGCCCGATACCACTACCAGTTTTCAACTCGCGTCGGGTGGCCGAGCGTAGCCGCTTGGGGCAATCCCGTTTAGAGGGGTATGAGCCGCGGGTATAAAAGGGAAGCAACTATGACTACCGGTATCTGCCGTAAATGTCCCTCAAAGTTATATCACGGTAACAAATGCACCTACCTTCATGAAACTGACTTTTTTTAATGGTGTGACTCTGTCTTTGTTGTCATTTTTTAGTCATCGCGGCAAAGTTCAGACGCCAATCGATCGCACAGCGCGGTGCAGCTAGCCGAATAAGACATGCATGTGTAATGTTTATCGCAACGTCAACGTAAGCTGGCGCTTTACCTTTCCGTGGAAGTTATTTTGTTTGACAAATTATTGGTATTATTTGACAATTAATTTCTTTCATTTGCCTTTCCTTCATTTCTCTCTATCATCCATCATCTCAAAATCAATCTTCAATCCCCATCTTCACTCCTTCCGACTTTTTATTTTTAATTATTATTCACTTTATTCCCGCCCAGAGCTCCCATTGAAAATACGGTATATATAGACAGTGATTTTCCGTTTTAAAAAATGGTCCTTTCCGTTTCTGAAAATCTGTAATTCCGTTTCAACTTGATCTAAAAATGGAAATTCCGCTTTGTCACTGATTATGTACACAGCAAAAACCTGAATTCCGTTTTGCAAAGGTGAATTCCATGAATTTAAACATGAAAAGTATTAGAACCAAACGGAATTTCCGTTTTAATTACCGGTAAAACGGAAAATCACTGTCCCTAGGTATACCGGTACTAGCATTTTTTTTCCTATTTTGCTGTCTGTAAGATACCGCCACACACGTACTGAGAACTACCGGTAGTGGTTCAAAGCAGACAAGAAAAACACCTGAACAAAATCGCAAATTTCTCGTATCTTGAACCTTCCCGTATTCCCTTGTCTAAAATTCATGTCAAGACATTGAATGCCAGACAGAATTCTGAAAGCAAAAGTGGGGCTGTGATGCAGGAAATATGATATGAACGATCTTCTCGTATGGGTGAGCCCCCATGTTGATGCTGGTATCGGTACTTGCAATGAACACCGGTACCATATGTGTGTGTGTGAGGTGACTCGGAGTGTGGAAGTTGCCAATAATATCGGCAACTTGCAGATAAGTGACGAAGCGCTGATTTCCCATCATTTTTTACCAGTAATTCTTCGATATTTTTTGGTTCTTGACTCTTTCTTAAATACGCATATTAGAGATAGAAAGTAAGTTTGATTAAATTTTTTTTTTAATGATTTTTTTTTTTTTTTTTCCATCCGAAAATGGGGGGTGCGGTTAATACACGGGTGCGGTTAATACACCGTTACTTACGGTAGTAGTGAGCAATGTCGTCAATGAGTTTTCTGTCAACAGGATCCTGCTTCATGAATACTTGTTTCAATAACAAATGCGTGATATCTATAACAAATTTACTATCAGCCAATCAAATTCAATAATTTTAGTAGCTTTAAACTGTCCAAGGTCTGTTGATAAAGTTATGGAAATTATTACTATTTAATCATTTTCAATATACACGTAGGCCTACATGTACTTAATTTTTTCCATTAGGCCAGGATCCCTTACAAAGTTACATTAATAGACACCGTTCTCACTACCTTCCTAAAACTAGTTTTAGTGGAAACTAGTTTAATGTGTCGTGAGAACGGTTGAAGTGATCTTCCAAACCGGTTCTGAAAACCACCTCGCGATGGAGTTTTCAAGATCGCTTTGCCTCGTTAAACTGGTTTTAGCGTGAGGACCCAACCGGTCTTCGGGAAGCGATCTTCACACATTTTGAGCGCGCTACTCCACACGACAGGTGTAGAAGGTCTACGGTGTGGTTTCGAATTTCGCGCGAAACATGTCACCCCACTGAGAGCGTTTCCATAGCAACAAGATCGCTTTACGTGAAGTGATTTTGAAAACCACATTCGTGTGATCAAGTGGGAACGCTAACAAAGCGATCTTCCAACCTGGTTTCCTGAACCGGTTTCCAGTAAACTAGTTTTAGAAAGTGTAATGAGAATGGTGTCATAGATATTCTTTAAACTACAAACTGCTATTATGCCTTTAATGCCCTTCTGAAAATAGTTACAAATAACACTGCAAGGTTGTATTAAAAGCATACAATTGTATACCTTAAACTACAAACTGATATTCTGCCCGAATCAATGCCCTTCTTAAAATAGTTACAAATAAAGAATGTGTGGTAGTAAGTAGCATGTGTACAAGCCAGGTCATAAAGCAATAAATACACATATAAAACCAAATACTGAAAATATATCAATGACGACGTTTTATTACAGGCATAAAAAAAGAACATGTATCCTTGTTCTACCCATTTTTAGAGGGGCCTGTTCATGAAATTATTTCACAAATAATCCTTTGTGATAATGATGATCATTATATAGACAGGGAGGGTTACGATGTTTGCATTATCACCAGTTTCTTATTCCCCATCGATAATTGCTAGTAAAATATAAGGCCACTAAACCACAGCGTAACAAAAAAGAATATTTACTCACTAGTTCAGACACATTAATCTAGTTTATGTATCAGATACCAGAATGATTTTCAACCTTCAATTGGTTTCAAATGCTACCAAATTGTTTCAATGTGGATCAATTGGGACCAAATAGCGAATCAGTTTCAATGGGATCTCATACCCTTTTTTATAGAAGGGGCGATAAGTGTCATCAAACAGGGGTAGGGGGTGGCATATTAACGCAGAGCTTAGCGCACGGAGAAGCTTTGAGAATGAAGTTGAACCAAACAGTATAGCTGTGTACTATGTATTCGATGTTTCACATTGGCAACATTTTTTACTACACAATAGATTACCCTTCTAGAATTGCGTAATTCATGATGTTCTTACAAAAATAAAAGGAGAATGAAAACTTTGGAACAAGATAGCTTGTGTGAAAACAAAAAAATCAAAGAAACAGATCAACGAAAGTTTGAGAAAAATCGGACAAATAATGAGAAAAATATGAGCACTTGAATATTGCGATCACTAATGCTATGGAAATTCTCAAATTGGCAATGCGACAAAGACATGTGATGTCACTTGTGAACAAGTCTCCCCATTTCTTTAGAATATATTTCACTTAAATTGCCTCTTTTATCACATCTATCAGACAGTAGATCATGTGTTCTTTCTAAAGGAGGGCATGTATTCGGTAATACAGATTTTTAAAGAATACATCATGGATAAAGAGTTTGTATCACCATAAGAAATTTTGAGGGTATTTTATAGTCCATCAAAGGGAAAGTTGTTCACATGTGACATCACACATCCTTGTCGCATTGCCAATAGTTATGAATTTCAAAAGTTGTAAAAAAATTGGTAAACATCATACCCAATGGAGACTTCAAATTACGGGGGTGAAAGTTTTATTTGGATATTTTATATGGATGCATGCCCTGGCTCCATGGAGGCTCATGTAATAATTTTACAAATATTTTTCTATATATAAAAACCACATAAAAAAAGCAAAATCGCTTACCTCGGCCTGAAAAGTTGCTTCGCATGTCTCTTCCATGGAAATAAAAGGAAGGTCGTTGGTGGCGCTAACACAATTCACAACCTTAATTCAGCTTGTCTGTATTTTTTAAACTAGATTCTTGATTCATTGTATGCGCAATTCCCATGATTGTTTGATAAAATATAGACACCAATAAATGCAATAACTTAAAAAACATACTTTTTATATTATTTTTGCTAACAATTAAATACTTTTTGGAAAACATTCAAAGCGATATGACAAATTAAACAAAAAAATAGAAAATTCTACATACCTTGAACGAAGCCCGCAGTGCAGTGCTACCGTTTGTCAATAAACGTTCCACCAGTAAGTCTACAGTAAAGACTGGACACTTTGCCGACTTACGTGTAAAAAATAGTTTTTGAGCCTAGTCTTTCCCTTGTAAAATCTGTAAAAAAATGAAATATTGTATAATTCAAACAATAAAAAAGTGAGGGACATCATCGACTGTTTCATTTGCATGTCACCGTGTTGTGCATATCACTGTTTTGTGAAAAATAAGCGAAACTTTGAAATGTCATAACTTTCTTATTTTACATTGGACGGAAAATTTGGGAGATGGAAGCAGGGACAGGGTCCGTATGTTGTCAACGAGAAGAAAAATCAACGCTTAAGTAATTAATAAAAGACGCTATTTGAGCCTTGAGGGATATATTCATCATTTTATTTAGGGGGAATCGACTTCACATGATTCAGTAAGTTTCGTAGGACTTGATTCTGTAAATCCTCTTATGATATTTGCGGGAGTTTGTTGCAATTTTGCATGCGCCGTGCCTTCCAATTTTCCTGTACACGGCGCGCGGCAGTCCCCCTGCATCACTCACACTATTGCGAGGTTAGTATATGCTATACGAACCTCGCACAACCAACGTGTTTTTGTAGTGGATTTTAGAGTTGTCGTTAACATCGCTTCATAACGTGAATGATGTTTATAGCCGAAACCCATTCCGCTACTCAACAGGGCTTTTTCTGGTAGAAAGCGTTCCATTATCAATTTTTAACATATTTTTTTAATTTAAAAAGGACACAAAAAAGAGCAAAATCGCTTACCTCCGCCTGGAAAGTGGCTTCGCACGTCTCTTCCACGGAAATAAAAGGAAGGTCGTTGGTGGCGCTAATACAGTTCGCAACCTTAATTCAGCTTGGTGGTATTTTTTAAACTAGATTCATGATTTATTGTATGCGCAATTCCAATAATTGTTTGATAAAATAGAGACCCCAATAAATGCAATAACTTAAAAATTGTACTTTTTTATTATTTTTGCCGACGATAATACTTTTTGGAAAATATTCAAAACGATGACAAATTAAACAAAAAATATCGAAAATTCTATGTACCTTGAACAAAGCCCCGCAAGTGCTACCGTGGTACCGTTCGTTTGTCAATTAACGTTCCACCAAAGTCTTTACAGTAAAAAGATTGAACACTTTGCCGACTTCGCGTAATGCTTTGCATCGATTTACGTGTAAGATAATTTCTGTGTCTAGTCTTTCAATTGTAGTGTAGGCCTAGTTTGATATGAAGATAAATTGCGCGCCCTCTTTCGCTCATTAGACGAAAAATTTGAGAGCTAGAAAGGTGGCTTTCGTATTTTGTCAACGAGAAGAAAAATCAACGCTTAAATTACGCATTTTGAGGGATATTCATCAAATTATATGAGGAATTGACTTCACATCGTTTCGTAAGTTTCGTAGGAGGACTTCATTCTGTAAGTCCTCGTACTAGTCGTAGTCGTATTAATTTTTCGTAAATTGTTGAATGCGCTGTGCAGCTGTGCCTTCAATTATTCTGTAGTCGGCGGCTGAGATGTAGCCGTGGGTGCCCTGCATGTCATGCTGTGCCTGGCCCTGGCTCGTGCAGCATCGCGTCTTGTCAATGTCAGTCACGTCTCAACAACAAGTCAAGGTGCACATGTCATCACGGTTCCCCGTCATCATCACCACACCACACGCCACACGTACCGGTACCGGTATCGCACTCATACAATACCGTACAGTATACGCAAACAGTAACTGTTACCGCTACAAATGGGTTATATCTTACCACATTACTGCTTTGTCCCTCAAAATTCAAACTGGGTTAGCTTAGCTGGTTAATAGGGATAAGAAACTCGTCATTCAGTCCTGACATCCACGACGGTTACCAAAATTTGCAGAGCCAGAGGAAAAGTCACATAATATGGCTAAATATTGACACTAGAGGGCGGACTGTACTTCTCCGAAGTAAAACTAGTTTGCATTTTTATAGGTTCAAATTTAGATGTGATAATTTCATGTCCCGTTTCATGCACACACAGGGCACACAAGACAGTGAGTGACACAACCGGAAACACAACTCATACTTGCCATTAATCATTAAATCATCAATTATTAAATGTCAAGTCCACCCCAGAAAAATGTTAATTTGAATAAATAGAGAAAAATAAAACTAGTATAATGCTGAAAATCAAATATAAAATGTAAAATGAAAAAAAAGTAATAACATTTTAAAATTTTCTTTGATTTTTCACAAACACTCAGTGACATGCAAATGAGACAGTCGATGATGTCCCTCACGCACTATCTTTTTTTTTATTGTTCTAATTATACAATGTTTTATTTTTTACAGATTTGATAATAAAAATAAGGGCCAACTTGACTACCATATAGTAATAGATAATGCTAATTCCACGTGTTCAGGGAAGAATTAATCTTTGTTTCACCTAACAATGAGGATCGAGAAAATTATAATTCATATTTCATTATAATGAAATCCAAAAGAAATTGTGAGATGACATCCTCAGCCTCACGATTTGCATTACGACCTGGATGTGCATAATTATAACTGCTTCGTGACTTAAGCGAAATCTTAAATGTCATAATTATTTTACATCTGATTTTCATCATTCATGAGTACGCTTGTTGGATTGTTTTTTTTTTTCAAATCAACTTTTCGTTTGGGCGGACTTTTCCTTTAATCGTCCTTTATATGCGGAGAATGTGAAGATAATTGTTTGTTGTCTTCTCAGCGTTTCAGCGTTTTTCAGTGATTGGCATGCAGGGTCCTTATAGGGAGACTGAAACTCCCGGACTGAAACACCACGCAGAGCATAATTATACAGTGCGTCCCAGAAAAAACGAAACCGAGATTTAGCGATGATTTATCATAACTTAATCATAAATTCAATAGACAAATGACCTACCAATGTAAAGCTTAAAATCTCTTCTTTCATCTGATATGACTTAATTAGATTATTTCTTATTCCGCATGAGTGAGCAAAAACAATTTGAAGACAGGATACCAAAAACACATTTGGCGGGGGGTATCTGAATTTCAAAAAGAAAATCACATGCCTAAAAAGTTCAATATCTGCTCTTTTATTTGATACCTTAATCTCAGCAAATGGTCAAGAAGTAAAAAAGTTATGTTCCCTCGAAAAAATGCTCGTATTTCCATAATTTCATTAAATAAACGTGTCTTCACCGGTTTCCCACAGAAGCTATCGCACGTACGGTTAAAGGACAAGTCCACCCCAACAAAAAGATGATTTGATTAGAAAGAGAAAAATTAAACAAGAATAACACTGACAATTTCATCAAAATCGGATCTGAAATAAGAAAGTTATGACATTTCAAAGTTTTGCTAAATTTCACCAAACAGTTATAATACTCATCCTGGTCAGTATGCAAATGAGGGGACTGATGACATCACCCACTCACTATTTCTTTTGTATTTTATTATATGAAATATGAAATATTTGAATTTTCTCCTCAATGTCATGTGAGCAAAGTTTCATACCGCTCTTAACACGTGGGATTTTGACTGTTTTAACAGTGTGTGGTTCAAACAAGATGGGTCATAATTGTCATATCCATAAAACATGACGAAATACCTCCATTTGATGACACTATACCCCATTTTTTCTCAATGAATTCTCTTCTCCGAATACGAAAACCATACTGCCACAGGCATGCAATGTAATTATCAAAACACCTGTTTCTTGACCTCGGTCCGAAGATAACACAACAGCCCGAGTGCGGTCCGAGAAAACATGTCGCCATTTTTTATTCACTTACTTTCCTTATTTCGAGGTTGATTTTCTTCGTTCGAAATTGAAAATGGTCTAGCATTGAATTTCTGAATACAATATGCCTTTGAAAACATGATTAAATATCGAATACAATAATTTAATTCCGAAGGTCCTTCTACAGGCAGAGAAGACTTACGTAATACACAGCTGTTGTTTATCATTTCGTCCTTGGCTCAACGCTCATAATCTGGCCTGTGGGGACTACCTGGCCAAGCGGGGTTGATCAGGCGGGTGTTTCATAAAGCTGTTCGTGAGTTAAGAGCGACTGCATGGTGATCATGTCTTGCGGTAAATGGTACAAACCATTGGCGATGATCACCAGTCGTTGTTAAAGTCGCTCTTAACTTACGAACAGCTTTATGAAACGACCCCCAGGGCTTGGAAATGATGTTTTAGATTTTCAAATGCAAAATGGGGTGAAATACCGCAGTTTGCCATCTGATCTGCGGTCCGTTTTCAAACGGGGGTAAGACGTAATGAAATGAAATATTGTATAATTCAAACAATGAAAAACAAAAAGAAATGGTGAGTGAGTGACATCATCAACTCTCTCATTTGCATATCACTGAGTTGTGCATATCACTGTTTTGTGAAAAATAAGTGAAACTTTAAAATGCCATAACTTTTTTATTTTCCATCCGATTTTGATTAAATTTTCAGCGTTATGCTAGTTTGATTTTTCTCTGGTACCGTCTTTTTCAGAATAACAAACATTGCCCATGCAGAAAATGGAAAATTTTAGGAACAAATACATAAGATTTCCCAAAAAAATTTAGCTCGCACTTCGCGCTCGCATTATATAATAAGGATAATGATATTATATAGTTATGTTTATTCATAAGAATATAAGAATAAAGCTGAGAAGTGACTATTAAGACTACCCCTTCAAAGAAACCAAAATTCATCTTCGAGCGGCCGATCGGGGAAAATATGGCTTTAAAAAAATTCCGGGCCCCCCCCCCCCTATTGGCGAAGGTTGGATCCGCCCCTGTAATAAGGGTGTCAAAAACACTAAAATAATGAAAAAATGGTATCTATTTCGCTAGGAAAGCTACGTGTTTAGGGTCAGATTTGCCGCATACATTCGTAATTCCGAAGGTTCGGTTATTCCGAAGGTTCGTAATTCCGAAGGTTCGTCAATCCGAAAACGAAATAAGGTTCGTAATTCCGAAGGTTCGTCAATCCGAAAACGAAATAAGGTTCGTAATTCCGAAGGTTCGTCAATCCGAAAACGAAATAAGGTTCGTAATTCCGAAGGTTCGTCAATCCGAAAACGAAATAAGGTTCGTAATTCCGAAGGTTCGTTAATCTGAAAACGAAATAAGGTTCGTAATTCCGAAGGTTCGTTAATCCGAAAACGAAATAAGGTTCGTTAATCCGAAAATTAAATAAGGTTCGTATTTCCGAAAATGAAAATTATTCATTTTGGTAACAAACACGGTGTTGTCATTACAAGATAACGCGATGTTATGCAATGATAGTAATATAACGATCGATGATACATGCGTGTGTTGTGGCCAAAAGCATGTATTTCATTAAGAATAGGCGCCCGGATCAAGCATAGGCTAATGCAGGGGATTAAGTTTGTTGGTCGCGTGCGAGTAACCTCCAGATAATAGGATTTGTATTGGAGGGGATGTCATTTTTAATAATGATATGTGATATTTAATGTGATATTCCAACCTGAAAACTGGACATTTTATACATTTTTGCAGGAATAGAATGAGTTCCTCAATAAACAATACTTGATGCGAGCGAGAAACGTGAGCCAAATTTTTCCGATTTTCCAACCTGAAAACTGGACATTCTAAGCATTCTTGTAAAAAAAATAATTGATGCAAGTGCTAATAAGCGCGAACCCAAAAGGGTATTCCATTTTCCACCCTGTCCCCGGTTTCGCCATCCCTGAGTGAAGCGAGCAAGATTTTGGAGCATGGGCGATTTAGCTCTAGCAACTTAAACTCCTTTTGTAATCATGAATAGGGTGAGCATCTAAACAAAACAATTAATGCGAATGCAAGGCGTTCTAAATATTTGAATATATATATATATTATATATATATATATATATATATATATATACATGTATATATATATATAAATGTGTAAAGTTATACATGTACAACAGCATTGGCAACTCTTTTTATTTAAATATTGTAAAGAAATGGATGAAGAGAACAATGATAGGCGTAGCTTAAATCAAGGTTCCCCAGAGCTATCTACCCTTTTGAAAAATTGGTGATGCCGAAAAAATGTCTCTGTCGGGAATCGAACCCGGGCCCCCAGCTTTGAACGCCGGTGCCTTAACCACTAGACCACAGAGACGGGTTAGTGGCTAGGGCGACCCCGATCCGATTGACCGTCAGATAGACATATTTTCGACACTATACCAATTATAATTTCCTTTGTCGGGTGAAGGTGGGTTTTGAACAATGACAAGCCGCCAAGCCGCCGGGGTCGCCCTAGCCACTAACCCGTCTCTGTGGTCTAGTGGTTAAGGCACCGGCGTTCAAAGCTGGGGGCCCGGGTTCGATTCCCGGCAGAGACATTTTTTCGGCATCACCAATTTTTCAAAAGGGTAGATAGCTCTGGGGAACCTTGATTTAAGCTACGCCTACCATTGTTCTCTTCATCCATTTCTTTACAATATATATATATATATATATATATATATATATATATATATATATATATATATATATATATATATATATATATATAGGCAGAGTGGCCGACTGACAAGAAAAGTGGATATTTCAAAGATTATTACTTGGAGTTCAGGAATGGGATATAAATCTCTCTAATCAAATAATGGGAGCTCGTAGCGCAAGCTAAACATTTTTTCCATATTCAGTACTTTTGTAATCATGAAAAGAATGCGTAATCGCGTATCTCGCTGAAAGCTACAAAAATCGAATCGTGAGCACAATAATCTGTTTAAATTGACTAGAAATTGGCCATCATGAAATTTCAACAACAACAACAAAAAAAAGAAGCTCGCTCCTCATCAGTTTTTTATTTGGTATAAGGTATTCGTCCAGTTCTTGGTAACAAAACATGCATAGAATGTCCACTTTTAAGGTTGGAATATCACACATTTTTGGTTCGCGTTTTGCGCTCGCACTAATTATTGCTCATTAAGGTAGTCATTCTGATCCTGGTGAAATAAAATTCCTAGAATGTCCAGTTTCATGGATAGAATATCACAAATTTTCAGCTCGAGCTTCGCGCTTGCATTAATCGATTGGTGAGATATGTAGGCCTAGCACATAATTTTTTTTATCCCATTCATGAGCCACCAAATGCAAAAGGTTCCTCTCCTGGTCAGTATATGAAAAATTTCAGCTCGCGCTTCGCGCTCGCGTTTGATTCTTTAGTTAAATTCACATCCTTTTTTCATGTTTACGAAATAAAATCGGAACGTTTACTTTTTATGTGGGGCGTTTTGGCCCAGTGGATAAGTCTTCTGACTTTAAGGCAGAGGGTCGTAGGTTCGAGGCCAAGTCATGGCATTATTTCCTTCAGCAAGAAATTATTCACACTGTGCTGCACTCAACCCAGGTGAGGTGAATGGGTACCCGGTAAAAATTCGTTAATGCCTTCCTTTGGGCGCCTAGGCAGCCCAGCTAAAGCCGGGATAATAATAATAGCTGGGAGAACAGTTTTCAGAACTGAAGTGGCTTCCCTGGATATCCATATCATTATTATTATCATTATTATCATTTTAGGCCTACATGAAATTTCCACAAGTTTGAGCACGTGATCCGCTCGCAACATCTCACAAGGATGCCCTTTTAACAGTAATTGACCAAAAAGGTGAATTTTACATCTTCAGATTTGATTTTTTCCCCAAACCGCTTGCTCGCTACGCTCGCAGAAATGAAACGTAAATATATAACTTATCAATCAGAGATCACTTAAAAAATTTTGCTCAACTTAATTACTACAAAACACACAACCTCTTTACACAGATGATAATCTTATGGCGAAAATATCCGTTTGCACCAAAATACCTCTATTGGCCCCTTTTTGGCTATGCCCCCCCCCCCCAAAAAAAAAAGGAAAATACGTTCCGCCGCCACTGGTTTAAAACGCATATTTTTCCAAAATGGGAAAGTTCCTTTTTCAAAAATAAATATGCCGTTTTTCATGTTTTTCGAAATATAATACTTTTTAAAGTATACAAGTTAAGTTTTCAGGCTGGAATATTGCAAAATTTCAGCTTGCGCTTTGCACTCTCAATCATTCGATTGGAGAAATATGTATCCTAAAGAGGTCACTAAATGCTTTCTTTAACAGGTTCCTTTTCTGGTCAGTATGTTTAAGCTCGCGTTTTGCGCTCGTGTTAATTCTTTAGTTAGATGCACATCTTTTTAATGACAGCAGAAATCTGCTCGGATTTTTAAAAACTTATTTTCATTTTTTATTGAAATACCCTTAAGTTTTAGCTTGTGATTTACGCTCGCAACACCTCGTAATAATGGCATTTTAAGAATAATTGACCCCTAAACGAGTTTTACAACTTCACCTTTAAATTCTTTTTTTACCAAGCCGCTCGCTCATTATACTCTCTCCCGAAAAATAAAACCTAAATATACATTTTGCCATAATAAGAAGTCACTTCAAAAAAGTTTTTCTCTACTTATAATCACTATCACACAATGACTTTAAGCAGATGATAATCTTAAGGTGATTATATCACCAAAGTGCCCACTGACCTATGAGTTTCATTTTTTGGCTTTACCCTCCGAACGAAAATTCGTTCGGCCGCCCTTGCCTTCACATCCTCATAACAATTGAACGGCAACAGTGTCCCCCGCCCCCCCCCCCCCCCCGTGCCTCTGCCTCTGCTTTCCCGGTTTTCATTTTTCGGATTAACGAACCTTATTTCGTTTTCGGATTAACGAACCTTCGGAAAAACGAACCTTATTTTGTTTTCGGATTAACGAACCTTAATTCGTTTTCGGATTAACGAACCTTCGGAAAAACGAACCTTATTTCGTTTTCGGATTAACGAACCTTCGGAACAACGAACATTATTTCGTTTTCGGATTAACGAACCTTCGGAACAACGAACCTTATTTCGTTTTCGGATTATCGAACCTTCGGAACAACGAACCTTATTTCGTTTTCGGATTATCGAACCTTCGGAATAACGCCACAAATGTTCGGATTAACGAACCCTTTTTCGTTTTCGGATTAACGAACATCGAGGTATAGGCAATTTACGTGTTTCGGAATTACGAACCTTCGGAATAAAGAACCTTCGGAATTACGAAGCTTCGGAATTACGAAGTGTAACCGTTTAGAGTACGATGTGCGAGGTGTAGGAGGTGGGGCCGTACTATTAGTACTATACTAAACCCAATGATGTAGGTAAAGGTATAAAACCGACGACCAACGTCCGTGACATAACAATTGCTTGTTTAGGGGTTCAATTCAGGGAATTCTTGCCAAGAGTGTCGTTTTGCTAATATTTGATAAGGGTAGGGTTGCACACGCCAATACTTGTTAAAGGACAAGTCCACCCCAACAAAAAGTTGATTTGAACAAATAGAGAAAAATCCAAGAAGCATAACACTGAAAATTTCATCAAAATCGGATGTAAAATAGGAAAGTTATGACGTTTTAAAGTTTTGCTAAATTTCACAAAACAGTTATATGCACATCCTGGCAGTATGCAAATGAGGGGACTGATGACGTCACTCACTCACTATTTCTTTTGTATTTTATGATATATGAAATATTTTAATTTTCTCCTCATTGGAAGGTGAAACAAGTTTTCTTCCTCCATGAACATGGGGAATTACAATTGTTCTAACATTTTATGGTTCAGTAAAGCTGGTCCTTATTGTCAAATCTGTAAAAATGGAAATATTGTCTAATTCAAACAATAAAAAATAAAAGAAATTGTGAGTGAGGGACATCATCGACTCTCTCATTCGCGTGTTGCCGAATTGTGCATACAACTGTTTTGTGAAAAATAAGCGAAACTTTAAAATGTCACAACTTTCTTATTTTACATCCGATTTTGATAAAATTTTCAACGTTATTTGATTTTTCTCTATTGATTCAAATCAACATTTTCTGGGATGGACTTGACCTTTAAGGGGTGCATTTTCTGAATATAGAAAATACGTGTTTAGGGTGCTTTTCGAGACCCCATGGTCGCGCATGGTATCATCGTCAATGGAAGTGTCTCCTCGGGATTATTTTTATGGCATCTGAAACAGTATTGTCTAGTCCCACCGGCAATTCACGTTCATGTGATGTGCATCATTGATTTTATGTGAATGAAGTTTCCACGTGTAGCCTATTGAAAATTGGGCCGCGGGAATTTTGAAAGTGTGGACAGGATGGTGATCATTGAAAGATGCATGAGTTTGGGTTTCCTATGATTTTATATAGGCCCTATAGGCTAACAAATGGATGCTCTGCCGGGAGTTTGATTTAAGCTACGCCTATAATTAGTATCCCGTAATTAGTAACCAACTGGAATAAAATTATTGGAAATGGTTTTTTGACTGATCTGAGTAGGTATGGGTGTCAACATTTACCAAAAAAAAGTTAGGAGGAATACGGGTTGGGGAAAGTGCTTTTTTTCAAGGTCAAAGGTCAATGACCTTTTTAAATATACTGTATCATGGTATCTCCCAGATAAAATATTACAGGTTGGTGATCATGGTGTCAAAATGCACAGATTCTTACAAGAAGATCAAATAAAATCAAATCAAGTACCTAAAATGCTCATTCACCCATGAAATTCAAGGTCAAAGCCTTTCAAAGTTCAATGACCTTTATTACATTATATACCATATACGGTATAATGTTATCTCTGAGATGAAAAGGTGCAGGTTGGTGATCTAGGTGTCAAAATGCAGAGGTTCTTACAGGAAGATCAAATAAAATCAAATTAATTACCCAGAATGCACATTAAACAATAAAATTCAAGGTCAAATTCCGCCATTCCTCGTTCAGCTCTAGTCAAGTTCAAAGCGGATGCTAAAAATTGTAGCCTATAGAAAAAAGCATACAAGTGTGAGAATAAACTATATGGCAATTCTTTATTATTTATTTTTTTGATATATAAATTATGGCAGGGTGAAAAAACTGTGGGATAGAGTGTAGCATTTAGTAACCCTAAATTAGACCCCAAAAGAGCCAATCTGGAATAAAATTATTGGAAATGGTTTTTTGACTGATTTGAGTAGGTATGGGTGTGAACATTTACCCAAAAAAAGTTAGGAGGAATACGGGTTGGGGAAAGTGCTTTTTTCAAGGTCAAAGGTCAATGACCTTTTCGTACATACTGTATAATGGTATCTCTGAGATGGAAAGGCGCAGGTTGGTGATAATGGTGTCAAAATGCACAAATTCTTACCAGAATATCAAATAGAATAAAATTAATGACCTAGAATGCACAATCACCTATAAAATTCAAGGTCAAAGCCTTTCAAAAGGTCAATGACCTTTTTTACATTATATACCATACCGTATCATGGTATCTCTGAGATGATGCTGGTGATCATGGTGTCAAAATGTACAGATTCTTACAAGAGGATCAAATAAAATAAACTTAAGTACCTAGAATGCACATTCACCAATAAAATTCAAGGTCAAAGCTTTTCAAAGATCAATGACCTATTTACATTACCATACTGTATAATGGTATCCCTGAGATGAAAAAGCACACGGTTGGTGATCATGGTGTCAAAATGCACAGATTCTTACCAGAACCTTTTATACTACATATACCATATTATATAATTGTATCTCTAAGATAAAACGGTGCAGGTTGGTGTTCTTGGTGTCAAAACACGCATATTCTTACAGGAATATGAAATAAAATTAAGCATCGAGAATGCACATTCACCCATAAAATTCAAGGACAAAGGTCAATGTCCTTTTTAACATTAGATAATAATAATGGTATCTCTGAGATAAAACACCGCAGGTTGGTGATCTTGGTGCCAACATCCAAAGACTTGTACAAGAAGATTAAAGAACACTAAAATAAGTATAAAGAATAAACTTTCACCCTTGAAATCCTAGCTAGATCAGAGGAAATATATAATCTATATGATATAAAAATAACAAAAAACAATATCTTTTGTGTTCATATTTTATATCTGAATAATGTAAATAACCATGGCTAATTTGTAATGAAAACATGGAGGTTTCATAATTTCGGTCTGATATAATGAAGGTCATGGAGAATGTATTTAGGGGTCAGAGGTCAATGAGCCCTTTCCAAAATATCAGTGGAAATTAAGTTAAAAAAGTTTATAACCAAATAACACTTTTTCATATACTGCGATGCATTGCCAAAATAAATTAAATCAAGTATATAATTTGAAATTATTTTTATCTTAAGTAGCAGCATTTAATGCATCATTATATCTAAATCAAGGTTGTCGTGTCTTTTCTCTCCAGCGATAGGCCACTCACCTCAATGCTATAATAAATACTATAAACTATTAGCTTAATCTTCTGAAAATGGATAGGACAGGTCTAACTCTCAGGTCACAGCTAGCATCATCTGAGAGCATTTCCAAACAGCAGAGGGATAATGATGAAATGAAGGCCATCATTAGAGCTGCAGCTTCTGTCATATACATGTAGTAAATTATATATATATCAACTTCAACAAAGGAGAATTCCCGTATTATTAGTACAGTTTCATCAGTTCATTGCGAGCTGCCAGAATCTCTTGTGATGCTAATGCTGCAAGACAAAACTTCATATCTGCTCTCTGCCGTACGTCACCCATGATCCTCTATTCGTGGTCTATCTCAAAGCCAAATGTGAAGAGATCAGTGCTCAAAAATAATTGGTGCAGGTTGAAAATCTGTTTGTCTGGCAGAACATCAAGGGGATCGGATTAGGTTCGCCCAATGGCGGCTCAAGATCTTTGATCCCACCCTCAAAATTACGAAAAATAAAATATGAAAAAATGTATAGCATCCTATTCAAGCTGTATTAGTGCTCCAAAACAACATTTCTTCAAATTTTGAAGGAAAAAAAATCATCCGGTCACTGTTAGCTCGATCCCAACATTATTTTGTTACTGTATAAGTCTGGACTTGTCTGACTATATTAAGAACTGTTTTACAATGTTAGGTTTTACCACGGGCCGGGCCTGCATTGCGGGAACGATTTTTAAGAGGGCCGCTGGGGGGTACTTGCTTGAGTCTGGGATTATACCATAGAGATGTATACTGATAACGTTATACATCTCTAGCTCTATGGATTATACACGGTGCAAATCATTACCGGTACGTGGCGTTCCATAGCAAGTCTGGTGAATTCTGTTAGGAAAAGGTTAACGATTTGACTTTAATTATTAGAATAATGGGTGGTAAGTTGTTCTTATGTTATTCGGTACATTTTCAGAACATGATTTGTTGGTAGAACATTAAAGTATTACTTCAGTTGAAAGTTAAGGGATTAACTTTTATTCATTATTTTGAAAAATGAAGCTAACGACGTCGCGTCAAAATCGTAATTCGGAAGTCCAGTCACCATGCTCATGCCTTCACTTGGCCCTGCCCACCCCGGCCGCGCAGGTGGGCCAGGCCCACTGAACTGGAAATACGTGGAATACGTGTCCTTATTCCCAACGTACCGTAAGGGTACTAGTATTCAACCCGTTTGGAGAGTTTCCTCAAATATATAGAAATATAGAATTTACCTGAATTTCAGACCCGTCTTATTTCCAAGAGCAAATGCTGGTTATTCTTTTTCCGTTATTTTTTTCTTCAACCAGTTGACTGTGTGCGCGGGCGATCGAATTATACGGCGACGGATTTTAGTACTAGTATTCAACCCGTCGGCACTAGTATTCAACCTAGCGATGAAAGATGGCCCTGTCTCTCAATCTGCCCTTGTCCCATCCGACTATGGACTAGACCATTTGAGATGAGACCAAACAGGGAATTAATCAAAGCCAGAGACTTACCGGTACATAGATGTAGATCTAATTTAACAATGTAAACCCTTTTGAGATTTGCTATCAATCCTCACTAGGTTGAATACTAGTACCATTCAGTGCAAAAGGCCATCGCCGCATAATTCGATCCTCCGCGCATACAGTCGACAGATTGATAAAGAAAATACCGACAACAGATTACCCTGGACATAACAAAGGTATGAAATTAAGATAAATTCCCTATTTCTAAATATTTTGGGGAATATGTCAAAATCTTTGAATTATGCCGGGTTGAATACTAGTACCCATACGGTACACAAAGCCGTGCGGCAACGAAGAGCATCGGGCTTCACGCTCGACTCAGCGCGCCGCCATTTTGCTAGGTCAATACTGGCTGGTCGACAAACGCTGCATGTATAATTGTAGGCAGATGGGAGAAAGGAACGCAAAGAAAGTGTTCCTTGTGCTGTTTAAAGTTTTAGTGGTGCCGTTTTACTTTTAGTTTGCTTTGTTAGTTCATGAACTATATTTTATTGAATAGGCCTAGGCCTACTTTCATAACTGAAAATGTTGATTTAGTCACATTTTTGTATTAAAGCCAAAGGGGAGTAAACATACAGACATGAACAGTAGAGGCCCACGGCCAATATTGGAGACTGTCTCCAATGTGGGAGATTATCTCCAATATCAGAGACTTTTGTAAAGAATTTGGGTATCCAATTTCAGAGACAGTCTCCAGTTTTGGAGACCAATTTCCTTTGTTTACATTTGCTGCAAAAGGATTACCTTGGCGGCAAATAAAAATGTGATAAGCAGATTCCTCATGAAAAATTGCCCCTTTTCACCGTCTACTTTAAAAATTCACCGTCTACTTTTGTTTTGATAAGGATTTTTGTTGTCAATCACACACAAAACAAATGGGCTTCTGACCTCAGTGAGACAAAATTTGGGTGGAAAAATCATGCTTTTGTTGGTGTTGTTTCTTTTGTCCTTTTGCAAAGCAAGTCTCCAATGTTGGAGATTGTCTCCCCTATTGGTTAGAGTCTCCCATATTGGCCGTGCGCCTCTACTGATGAAATCATAAAAAACTCGACCTATTTCACGCACACGCCTGTGACAAAGTCAAAGGCCCCCCCCACAACAAATTTGCTTTCTGAGTAGGCCTACAATTTGTCTGAACAATAAAGGCTACTAGCTGGTTGCGTTAAAATAAATTATTTTAACGATTAGAAATCATTTCCCTTTTCTCTAGCTTTTTTTTTTAAACCTCCCTTCTCATTCAACTATTTATATTCGTCTCATTCGATGGAAATCGTTCCAGACTTAATTCTGATCATAAACAAGGCAAAATTAATTAAGTTTAATCAGTAAAGTAGAAATAATGATACATTCCTCTCATTTTCTCTGATCTTCCTCTTCTGTCCATCTCTCTTATCCTCCCTTTTCTCCATCCCCTTCTATTTCTACTTTCATGCCCCTCTCTTATTTCTCCCCTTTATCATCTCGATCTCCCTCTATATTATTTTTCCTTTCATTTCTTTCTCTCTGATTTTCCTCTTCTTTCTCATCTCTCTCTCTCTTACCTTCCCTTTCTCTCTATCCCCCTAGTTATATCTCTCTTTTATTTCCTCTTATATCCCATCTCCCTTATATCGAGCCCTCTTTTATCTCCCTCTCGTCTCGCCTTTCACCTCTTTCTCATCCCTCGTCATTCCCCCCTTTCTCTCTCTCTTTCTCTTTGATCTTTCTCTTCTTTCCACCTCTTCTCGTTGATCGTCTGTTTCTTTTTTTCTCTCTCCATCTTTACCATTTTGCCTTTCTCATTTCAACTTTCTCTATATAAATTTTGAGTAACTAGTCCCTTCCCTCCCTCTCATACTGTTCTATCACACATTCAGGGTGAAAAATTGAATAGAAGTTTGAATGCAAGAAGGTTGTTACTTTTAAATGAAGCCTTCAAAGTTGGACCTTCGTGTGCTCAGCCATGAAATGTCTACTAAGTACAGTGTATATAAAAATGGGCACAATAGAATTTGAATTCTTATGAAATTTAATTAGGAAGAGCATGGATGTTGCACGACATGTATGCTTACATATATACATCAATACACCTTTACATAAAGGAATGGGTGATGGATAAACAAAACCAAGTCAACTCTAACAAGTTTAATAATACAAATTAGAGCACAAATCAGAAAAGCATAGCAATGGTAATTCCATTTAAAAAGTTGTGGCACTTCAAATTTTGCTTATTTTCACATACCAGTTATATGCATATCCTGGTCAGTATGAAATATTCCACATGTCAAAAATTGCACAACAAGACCACTAACTCTTGTCAAATATTTTAACCCCTTTTTTTAAACCACATGAATTAGCAGGTCCCAGTACATTGTGCATATAGAAATATGTTTGTACATGATTGGCTTAATGACATTAAAATACACTTTGCCATACCCCTTTCATAAACCCAATTATGCGACTAATAGCAGCATAATTTGGTCGTAAAAACGGAGGAGGACCAGAGTTATCCGCATTATTTTGATGCTGCAATTATCTGCATAATAGCGGCATCGGGACCAGATTTTGACTTTATGAACGCATTTCCAAATAATGCGGATAATTGCCATGGTGCGGTCACACGGTCACCCTTTTCCAACACAACCGCATCGGAGGGGGCGTGTGCAGTTGTCATGACGATTATTCGCCTTTTTCAGGACGGGCGCTTGTAAAAATAGTGCGGATTATTTTCGGAGTTTGTGAACGCAATTTTTATTGAATTATCCGCATTACTCTTAGGCGGCTAATTGGAGGATGGGTTTATGAAAGGGGTATAAGTACATCAGTATTAATTTTATATTTATAGAGAAAACATATTGCATCTTGCACATACTTTCAATTGCCTTAATGATAAAAAGGAAGCTGAAGTAGCAAGAACATTCCTGAGTTAATAAATTGCACCTATACAATAGGATTGGCAATGGCTGAGAATTATTTTTTTTAAAGCAAGCAAGCAGTGACAACAAATCAATGAATACAATGTAATTGCACAATTCTGAGTCAAATCTATAAAATAATTGCACGTACTGGCACAAGTATAAACCACAGATGGACTGTGCAGATATCCTGTATAGTTGCATTCAATTCATCAAGTACCTTTACACTGGAAAAGGTCCACCAATAATTGCACACTCTTGGCAAGGGAGTACTCACTGAATTAAGAGAAATTATAAACAAAATCTGCACAGTCCATTGTTTAACCCTAAATCTCCCGGGGTATTTTTATTCTTGTCATTCCCCCCTTAAGATCTCAGCCGCGGATTGCGCGATCACAACGAAAAATTGCATGATGGTAGAGAATGACGTAATCTACGCAGTTGCATTGGTAAATTTCACTGAATTCATATATTTTTATTTTATATGAATTAATTATGCTAATTTATTCATGAAATCATACTTTTTGCTCTGATTCACTAAATAAAGCTCCTAGAATGCTATTTTTTGGTGAAAATATTCTTTATAGCATTCCTAACAATTGTGAATGAAAAAATTCTGGTACCAAGACCGATTTCTTATGTATTTTATTGTTTTTAAAATTTCTTATGTATTTCTTTGTTTTTTTTACTTTTTGTTTTTGTATTGTTTTTTCGATGGAAATCGTTCCAGACTTAATTCTGATCATAAACAAGGCAAAATTAATTAAGTTTAATCAGTAAAGTAGAAATAATGATACATTTATGAATTTTGGCTAAATACACAATTTGCATTGGATTTGTACATGAAATCACGTTTATGAGCAATTTTGGGTCTGACATGCACTTACATAATGTTGCGTAATGTCGTAACCGCTTACCCGGGCGTCACAAATTTGGTCTCAAAATTTGTGCGAGACTTGAAAACTTTGTAAAAAGTCAGTGAGCGGCGAGGTCAAAAAAATTTGCGCAGCAGATATATCGCGAAAATTGTCGGGGCCCCCCCCCCCGGGAGAATTAGGGTTAAGTGCCTTCATTGCCTTAGTCATTTCATAAGTTTAGGACACAGTTTATGTACATTAAGTGATGGTTTGACAGAGGCCAAGAAATATCCTTTGTCACGAAGTATTACTAAAAAAAATGATACGGCAAGGTAGTGCGTACACTGTAATGTACATATATGAACACATTTCCAGTTAGGGCAAAGGGCAACTCATGAGTGTTCATTACTTTAAAAATGTAGACACCAACCAATTAAAATAGTGACTTTTACAAAATATTATTGGACGATTGTAAATAAAATGCACTTGTAAGTGTAACAGACCTGACATGACATGTCATGGGAGATCCATTTTGTGTACAATTGTTCACTACAATAAATAGTCAAATAATCTCAGCAAGTACTACCGGTATTTGAAAATTGTAAAATTCCAGAGTGTGATATGTTTTGAAATTAATGTCATGTCAGTTATGCAAGAATTGCCCAGATACATGTATATGTGTATGTAATGAAATAGAATAGTTTTCTCAAGTTATTCAATAAATAAGGCTATAAAATCCTACATGTACGTACCTTAAGGCAAGAATCCCTTCATTATAGTTTATTCCTTCAAAAAAAAAGAAGCAATATATCCGACCTGGTGGCTACAGAATTACAGTGCAAGAAATTTTTGCTATCTTATCACACCCATGCAGAAGTCATTTTGAAAGATACATACATTTGAAGATCTTCCTATATAAATACTGATTGCATACACTAAACAACCAAACTAAGATTCTTCACATTTCCCCAAATTTATAAAATACACAGTTCTCATTTCATCGGTGAAGAAAAGTGTCAGTTAAATGCATATAGAATTATGAATATTAACATATATTATAGTCATTAACTCAATGAACTGTCCCACTCCATCGACAGAAGAGCACAAAATGACAGTGAATTGATAAAAAAAAAAATCAAACTAGAGTTTTGTCGAAGGTGAATCATCAATATCATACATTTATAGTTCATTACTTTCTTCTACGGCGCGTTCTCGAGCAATTGACCTAGCAAAATGGCGGCGGTCACGTGACTTATCGAGTTCGCCGGCGATGTTTTGCTTGGGTGAACACGACTTCCACGTATTTCCAGTTCAGTGGCCAGGCCAGGCAACTTGGTACCGTAGCGTAGCGGCTTTGCGGCTTGTGACTCGCACGTAAAAATACGACCGCGATGGCCGAAAAGATGTAACAACTCACTTTATGCTTAAAACCGATTTCTGGAAAAGCAATATCAAATAGGTTTACTTCTAATGTAGGTATGTGACCAAAAAAAAGAAAATCATCAAATATCAATAAATTTGGTATCATTTGAAAGGTCTTAAATAGACCTTTCAAATGATACCAACTCACCAAGAACTCTAATTTTCATCAAGAAATTCTAAAGTTATTCCAGTTTAAGTCGCGCATATTCACCCGAATTTGTGGTCGTTGTCTTAATATAAAGTCAATGGAATACAAAACAGAGTTTTGTGACCATTTTGAACCCAAGTCTTCAACAGGCTCTAACTTCTTTGTTTTTTTGCCCTTTGTCAGTAATTTAGGTATCAATGGAAAGGTGAAAGAAAGCTCAATTGATAAATCATGTCACTTTGTAATTTTTCTTCTTAATATGTGTAAAATTTCTTCTAATTAATTTTAATTAATTATGCAAATTACGCAAAATAACAATTACCCGCCCCTTTTTTTGCCAAATGAAGGTGTTCATGATAGATAATTTATATAATTTAGTTAGCATCAAAACAGCATCATGTACTATTTAGATAATTTCCTAAATGAATTTGTTTAAAGTGTTGTTTTTGTAATTTCTAATGTATTTCTTTGTTTTTCTGATATAAATTACAAGCTCTTTTTCAACTTTAGTATTGTATACAATTTTATACATGTATGTACGGGGGTCTTTTTTTACATATGTATGAAAATTATCATTCCTTTTGTACTTTGTATGACCAAATAAAAATTACAAGTGTGCTATCTTCTGATGTATTTGATTGTTTCACTAATTCCTTATGTATTCTATTGTTTCAACAATTTGTTATACATGTATGATATGTAACTTTTGATTTTAGAGACAATGGACATTTGATTACAATTTTTTCGGAGGGATGAGCAGCTGAGTGTAAAATATGTATGTAGCATTGTATGCAATTTATTACAAGTATCAAGAAGTATAAAAATTAAGCTTTAATATATTCTATCAGTTTCCAATGCATTTCTTAGATTTGTATACATTGTATAACAAAGGCCCTGTTTGAGCTCTCTTTTTTAAGAAAAATAAATAATTTCAGATTCTAGAGTGAAATCACTGCATATAAATGTACACAATTTTTTACACATACTTCCATATTATTATGAAACAAAACAAAAAAATTTGCATGATTTTGTGGAAAAGAACCTAACAATCCAAACATACCAATCTCCCCATGGATAGACTTGAAAGGCACCAAATTATTAGTTGAAGCAAAAAGAAAAGAATGGTCTATTTCTTTCAAAACAAAACAAAAAACAACCAGGAAAAAACAGATATCAAAGCTACAAAAACAGATATCAAAGCTACAAAAACAGACATCAAAGCTCCAAACAAACACTCAAAACAAGACACAAACAAAAGTGACACAAAAACTAAGTTGTACCAATCCCATCCCCATTTTCCAGTTTAAAACACAACCCCCACCTGCACCCCTAACGAAAAAAAAAAGACAAGAAAAAAAAAATAATTGAATTGATAAAATAGAAAAAAATCATAAATACAGGACTTGACCCATCTGGAAATAAAATATTCTTTCCTCTGAGTTTTCATGTATTTTCTTACAAGAGTGAAAAAAAATAAAATAACAACAACAAAATAAACAACATAGGGGGGTCTAGTTCTTGCATTTTAATTTTTTAAAAATCAACATTTAAGAAATTCCCCTTTCAAAAGCAAATCCAGTCTCCAAATAATGAAACATGATAAAAAAATTAATAAACAAACAAACAAAAAATTAAAAATAAATAAACAACATAATTTTTGCATTTTAATTAAAAGAAGATTCTGCTAGGATCGAAAGCTTAGGCCCCTTTTGACTTTCCAATTTACTCCATTGGCTCTCTTTTATTAGATAAGCAGTTTTCAGCAGCTTCCTTTTGCCATTGCTTTTAATTAAAAAGTCAACATTTATGATAGTCCCCTTTCTAAAGCAAATCCAGTCTCAAAATAATGAAACATGATCAAAAAGTTTCCAAATATATTTTTTTCCTACAAAAGAAAAAAAATAAACTATAGATTTTGCATTTTTATTTAAAAAGTCAACATATTCCACTTCCAAAAGAATCCAGTTTCCAAATGATGAAACATGATGGAACAATCAACCACCTTGACTCTTGACTTGGGAAGAAAAAATATTTTTGTGACAAAATGTACATTGTATATATTAAAATCAGTATAAGAATAATAATCTACGGTATAATGACAGAAATTTTCAGAAAAAGGCACAATATTATCAAGTAACAAACAATTCTGATCCAGTTCAATCCAGCATGAACGACTCACTATCGACCGCTCCCATCACCCAGCCCTCCGCATCGGGTAGCTCGACTGCCGAGAGACCGGTGGGGGCCCACCCACCTCATTGGGCAGCTCGACTGCCGAGAGACCGGCGGTGACAAGGATAGCTTGCGGCTCATATATCTGGACTGCGTTTCAATAGAATCTAATATATTTGGTTTTATTTTGAACATCAATAGTTTTAGAAGGAATAAATATACATAATTGGAACTTTTTTCTACTTACCATCACAAAATTTCGATCATTTACGCATCCAAAAATTTGATGAACTTTCAAGCTCCGATATCCACACTTCACAGGCGACTGAGGCGAGTATCCATATTGAAACTTATATGTACAAAAAGTGCACATCTTCCTCTGTCTGAAAAAAAGGCACAAGATCACATGCAACTATGTGCGCATGCGCATTAAAAGAGGCGATGCCACTTGCAGCAAAACCCGCGCGAAACCAGTGCAGCCAAAACCAGCGCTTGCGATGCGGCTGTATTCGCACATACCTATCTAATGATCTTTCATTTCTTAACTCTTATGACATGTCTAAAACTATGACTTGCAATTGCATGTATCATCAAGAATGATTAAATGCGAAGAGGAAGAGTTCGGACTGGGTGATTTTTTTTCTGCTCTAAATTCTTAAATTTGTTCTGGCAGGTTAGCCTATGTAGAGGACTTCAGTAACATATTATTTTGTATCATCTAAATATTTCTTTAAATCATGGAGCCTAGCGTTAGACACGGTGCCTGTAGAACTACATGTACGTATACGTGTCGAACGTGGTAAAAATTCTGGATTTCTCTCAAAAATCCACATTTACCACATTCATTTAGGAGAATAACAATTTATTCTTTTTTTTTTCACATTAATACACAGAATGCCTATAAAGAATATAATTTAGTTACCGGTATGTAAAATAGAAAAAATGAGACGTTTCTCACCAGACCGATCTGCTGGCAACTTCAAAATCTTACAATATTCAATCGATAGGCTCGACCCTTTGCTTAGTGGCTTGACACGCTTTGTTATGATGTAGGTCTAGCTACAATGACCATGAGGCACCGTTTTGTAGAACAATTTATAGAAAATTATTATTCAACAAATAATTATCATTTGTTAAATAATAATGACTCAATGACTTGGCGGATAACTTTTTCAAGTTAGATGCAATCCAGATCATTTTTGTAAAGTTTCTTCCCAGCTTTGGTAAGGTAGAATAAATCCTTTGGGATTCCTCCCTTGCTGGTAGTTTTCCAGTGCTTGAATTGGACATGAAGACTCTGCTCAATGTCTTTAGGATTTAACTTTTCCATCATCTTGTCAACGTAAGTGGTAGTGCTGCAGATCATATATGTACCACAACTGCTGATTGCATTGGGGTTTTTTCTGCTGCTATCTTGTTAAAGAGCGCTGCTTAGCTTCCTTCCTGTCTATGCTTTCTTGCAAGCATTTAGCTGTCTGCTTCTTCAGGGCAGCATTATTGCTCCGGTAGAGTTGGAGGTTGCTGGCTCATTTTCTCCTGGCACCTGAGATGAATTTCTCTCTTTCTGCAGGATGCATGGTATCTAGATTGTGTCAAGTCTTGTTGAGAGTCCACAGCAGTACCCTCTCAAATGATAGTACTGTGTTTGCATTTGGCATCTTTCTCTTGAGATAGTCAAGGCCTGCGAAAACTCTTTCTGCCGAAAGACTATCTTTGGGACATGTTTAGGTTTTCTGTCCTCAGCTGTGCATCTGTATTGTGAAATCTCCCTCTAGGCAAGGGATCTTCTTATTCTTCTAATTGTCTGGAGATCAGACACAAACATGTTGTGGAGCACAACAGACAGAGCTTGCTTGGTGAGATGCTTAACATCTTCTGTAGTTGTCTGGTAGAGAGCTCCATGCATCTCATTTCTCTTGGGGGGGGGGGAATTCCTTGAAAAAGGAAACATACTGTTGTTGAGGAGGGAGTGGGAACATTCATCCATTCACCTCTTTTTTTTTTCAGTGCAGGTGCTTGTACTATACATTGGTGTCCATCACATGTATGTCACTCTCCGCCATTTTCATGACTGGAAGGGGGATACGCTGGCCAATTATACCCATAGCACGAATTCCGGCGAATTACAATACATCATCTAAATTTTCTGTCAGACATTTGATGAATTCTCTTCCCATTTTGGGTCAAGCACACAACTCATGAAAGTGTTCTGTATGCTAGATCACTGCAGCACTGTTGTGAAAAGGCACATGGAATCTGTTTCCTTCGTATGCCACAAGCTGTGAAGATGGGACAATGGCCTTGAATTCCTCCACCATACCAGACTGTTGGTCACTGTTGATTACAGAATCTTCTAACTAACAGTGAGAAGACATGCAGACTTGCCCTATTGCCTGGCCCACAGCAATTGTTTTCCCTGCCAAGTTTTCCACTGCAGCTTTTGATCTTTTCCCACTCAATTAGGGCTGCAGATGCATATTCTTGGAGTTTGGTACAAGGTGTTTGCCGCAGTAAAGATCATTGATGGTAGCTATCTGCTGCTTTGTTTCTTCATCAATGTCAGCCCAGTTCTCAGTTACCTTGGGTAGTGTTGATCCACTGAACTTTTCCAGCTTTTGGATGTAGATTTTATTCACTTCACACCGACATGTATCCGTCTTGGTATTTTTTATTTTTGAAAGCAGTGTGTCCATGCTTGATTATGATCTGAGTGAAAGTAACTCATTAAGAGTTTCTTCCATTTCCTTGAAAGGTATGACAGCACTTTCTGAGCTGATGTCATGAAGACACATTCCAACTGTTCCAGAATCAGTTGAGGCCAGGAATGTGGTGTACCCCTTTCCCTTTTTGGAGGTGCTACCAAACTTGTAAACTCAGTGGATTGTCAGAAGTTGCCATCTTGTTTCTTGCAGCCTCCTTGTTTAACATTGCCTGCTCTACTGCAAGATACCGGAAGAGAGTTAGCTTAGGCAAACAGGTGACACTCATCTTTCCCACATCTCTAAGAACGATTCAAATAATGTCCGCCTCATTCCTACTTGACTCTTCTTGTGTGATATGTGAATTACCAAGATGGGTTTTTACTCATTTCCTTGTAACGTACTCCTGTCATTTCCTCCACAGAGATTTCCGATGAAGAGATTGCAGGATTAAGAGCAGCTTTTGAAGCAGATCCTAAGAACCTTCTGGCACAGAATGCTGCCACCAAGTATGATCCTTTGGAGTTCTGTGTTCCTCATCGTGCAGTAGGACAGAACCTTCATGCTTATACTCACAAAGTAAGTTCGTTTGTTAGTCCAGTGGGTGTTAAAGAAAGTTATATTGGACTAAAAGTCATGTTTGAGAGGCAATACCAACCTGAATTTTTATGCATAATGTTTGATGGATCGAAAATGGTGTATGTCCCATGAATGTGATATGGCCAATACGGTGATGTATGATATTCCTCAACCAATTGGTAATTTATATGTGATTTATAGTTATATAGATCTTTGTGAAACACCCCTCATAAGAGCAAATATAAGTAGATCATCCTTGAGAACATTCACCACTGGGAAAGGAAAAAAAACATGACTCTTGTTCACCCTGAAGTTGACCAAATACATGTAATTAGCTGGAAGTCACCTGCTTGAAGGGGGTATAAGTGTGGGCATATTCCATAAAAAACATGTGTTAACATGTATTTTCCTGCAACACATTACGCATGCTCCTCACTTTTTTTCTTGTAACTTTAGGTAGCTGAGGCAAAGCCAATGACCAACCAGCGGAGCTCTGGGCGTTGCTGGATCTTTGCCTGTCTCAACACCATGCGTATCCCATTCATGAAAAAACTCAACATAGAGGAGTTTGAATTCAGTCAGAATCATCTCTTCTTTTGGGATAAGGTGAGATTAATCCATTGAAAATTCAGTACATCCAATTATGATTTTCTTTTATAAGGTAGAAATTGATTTGCTAGATCTATATAATCTTGATTATTTTTTATTCATCTTCATCACACTATAGCATAACCTTTGTACTCTACATGTATATGCATATAAAACTGGTATTTGTAGAAGTGTACTAAGCAGTAATAACAGAAGTAATGGTGGTAGTAGTAGTGATAGTGGTAGCAATAGCAACAGCAATAGTGACCAGTTTTAGTTGTGGTTGAGCTGCCCTAGGTGTTGTACATGTAAGAAAGGTACATGATTTGTAGTATTTTGATGTTATTTTCTGTGCTATATCCCTAGATCGAACGCTCAAACTACTTCCTCACTTCCATGGTTGAGATCTTCAAGCAAGAGGAGCCTGTGGAGGGCCGTTTGGTCAGTTTTATGCTGACCTGTCCAACCAATGATGGTGGTCAATGGGACATGCTGGTCAATTTGGTCAATAAGTATGGAGTGATGCCCAAGAAATGCTTCCCTGAGGCACACTCATCTGGAGCATCACGGAGGCTCAATGTCACCCTCACAACCAAGGTAATAATAATAACATACCACTTCTGTGAAGTGCATAATGCATTAGAATATCTCTTAGTCCTTCATTGATGCTTCTCCAGTCGGTCAAAGATTTATTGAATTTCAGTACTTCCTCTAAATTTATCCTTTTTGAAAACTCTGCTCTGAAGGATTGAAATGCTGTGTACTTGATGAATGGGTCTGCAGTCAATAAAAGTTTGGTCTTAGAGTTGACTGGGAGCTGGGAATATATAACAACCTATACCATTGATTGCATTTATTATCTCTATTTGCCACTCTCCTCCCAGGTGAAGTTAATGGATATCTAGTGGGAGGAAATTCCGTTAATGCTCATGCTCAAGCAACTGATCATAGTAGTGTCAGGGTGATAATGTACAGCACTTTGAAACATTGTATTGAGCACTACATAAATGATGCATGTTATTATTAATATCATATATTAATTCTCATTGTATGACAGTTGCGTGATTATGCCAAGGAGCTACGTGATATGGTGGAAAAGAAATCTTCGGCCTCAGACATTGAGGCAAGGATCAAGGAACAGATGGCAGAGGTGAGCTTAAAGTTTTTGGCCTGTATCACAAAAATGGACTTGGTCCAAATCAGGAGTCAAACCATGGATTACCAAATATCACACAAATCTTTAACAATTTATCTTCCATTTTATCAACTTTTCTTGTACCTCAAATTTTCACAAGCTCTCTGGGAATAATAATTACTATTTGTTGACGATGAATGCTTGAGGTTAATTTAAGGGGGTTTTGACAATGATTAACTCTGACTGAAAATTGTGCTTGAATTGTCAGTTGCATGTGGTATGTAACTTATCACCCCATTGGTCAGATCATACATTGGATACTTTTTATCATCTAATCACCTATTTATCAACAAGATTATGAGTTGATTAGAGTGTGCATGTTGGCATGTAACATGACTACCCAGAAGTCTGGTAAACCTAAGCAACATTACATTTGGCTACTTGTCACTGTATGTAGATTTTCCATGACTGTGCACATTGGAATTAAGAGGGTTTGAATTGCCCATCTCTGTGTGATTATGGGTGTGTATGGGTTTTTTTTTTTTAACCTAGGAATTTGTATTAAAAAAAAAAAAAAAAAAAAAAATGACAGACTTATAAACCAACTAACATGCTTTATCAATGTGATGAACACACTTTATAAATATATTTTATTGAAATGAAATAAAACGTTCTAAACAATAGCTCATATTTGTAATTAATAGTGAAGTAAGTCATGCTGTATTAGATCAATTTAGAGAAATTGGTATTTATTAGCACATTAATGTAATGTGTTTGCCAATGTATACCAGAATTTTTGTACTGTTTTACAATGTGTTTATAGAGGAAAGTCTGCTCAAAGTCCAGAGTTCAATTCCTATTCATCTTCCACTCATCACAGATTAGAATTTTGTACAGAGTCATGCTTCTCACATTTTCTGTTGGTCAATTGTCAGATAATCTTGCAGGGGGTCATTGTTTTTCTTAATGTGTGGTGAAGTTCGAGCCCCACCCCAATGCAACCCCCCTCCCTCAAAAAAATAATAATATTAATTTGAAAGAAAGTAATATATGAATGTATTTTTAGAAATAAAAAAATAACTAGGTTTTAATAGATTTACTGGTATTTATTTTTGAGAAATATCCTTTTTTTTTTTCGTTGAGCACTGGGAATGGTTTTCCCCTAATGAGACTAAGGTATTTTGGAGACTAGAAAAACAAGATCTTGGCTGCTGATTGTGCTATCGTGAAAATATCGCCAAAAAAAAATCGTCAGGCACTTCACCCAGGGTGTAATCTACAGGATTGTATATACCCAGGTACTGAATGGGTACCTGGTAGAATGTGAAAGAAAATGTGATACCTAGAAAATGAATCTTGAAACTCTTGTCACTTGAAATGCTCTTCAGGGAGTGGAGAAAGTGTATACATTTTGTGCAGGCATGCAAGGATCCTATGACTGGGGTAGTAATCTTTGAAGCGCTTGGAGACATCATTCCGATGTATTCATTCTGTAATTATTATTATTATTTTGTCTTGTTTTTATGTTAGTTTTTTTTTATACTTGATTAAAGATTAGATTATTTGTTTTTCTGAAACCAAATTTCCTAGCAATTTTCTCATTTATTACAAGAGAGATTTTTTTTGTAATTAATCATCCTTGTTTTGACTTTTCTTTTGTTTCCTACTTTCCCTCCTGCTGCGTCATACACTAGATCTTCCGGGTAACCAGTATCTGTCTTGGTATCCCACCTACAACCTTCACCTGGGATTACCATGACAAGACCAAGACCTTTCAATCTGTAGGACCAATCACACCTAAAGACTTCTATCTTCAGCATGTCAAACCCGTCTTTAACATGGATGAGAAGGTAAGCTTTAGTTTGGTGTCCCAATTGCTCCGCAAGCCGATACATAACACTCTAATGTTGTCCTTCAAACATGTAACCATTTTGCATGATTATTGTCATCAAATATACCATAAATTTGCGTTCATATATAAGTGGATTGTTTCTCAGCTTGACCCTATGTGGAAACCTTATTTTGATTAAAAATAACAACCTCCAGAGCATATACTTTACTGTATGTATATTTTTGGATAGAATTTTATGTATTGTTTATTTAAATGAATCTAAGGTGAATTTGAATTTATTTGAAGTTTTTCATCTTCTACCTAGGTGTGCATAGTGAATGATCCACGACCAAAGAACAAGTATGAAGAGATGTATACTGTCCAGTACTTAGGCAACATGGTTGGTGGTCAAAAGACCCTCTATAACAACCAACCCATTGACATTCTCAAATCCACTGCCCTTAAATCAATACAGAATGGAGAGGTAAGTCATATTTATTCTTTAAATTCAAGACAAAGTTTGATAATATTGAAGAAAAAAAGTTGGAAACAATCAATTTTATTACTCCCCCCCAAAAAAAAAAACGGAAGAAAAGATATAGTGATGAAAAAATAATGAATTAAATGCAACCTGTATATAACCTTATAGAGCACAATCATCCACTCTACACTGTGCTCAAATCACTGTTTTCATTATTACCCAGGCTTTTGCCAAATTGATGAAAACAAGTAAAAATCTTGAATTGGCTCTTTTTCAAATCTAGATATTTTTTAAAAGTAAAACTTGTTTAGAAATTCATGTTTTGTAGGTTAACAACTTTCAAAAAGTAATTGGTCAATATTTTGCCATCTCATTTTCTTGTAATGCAACTGACCAATATTTATGATTTCATGCTGTTAACAATATACAGCCTGTAGCCTTTCCCAGTGTATTACTTGAAGGGTTTGTCAAGTTGAATTCACAATATAAACTTGATAGAAAGTCTCACCCTTGTAAAACTGACAACACTCAGTAATATAATTGACATAATGCGACTGACCAAGGAATCGTCCTGATAGACTTTGTTTCATTCTTCATTTGTACAAATCTGTGCTTGAAAAAATATGTTTTTCAAGAAATCTAGAATTAAATTTACACATCAATTTTTTTTTTTTACTTTCAGAAAGAATATATTATCATCAATTGTCCTGCTGTCACTTTTTTCATCGCAACACCACAAAATAAGTGTTACAGAATTCTGATTGCAGCAGACGGATTCAAGTGGTTTGGATTCAAGCCTAGAATAGATACCCACACTCGTATTTCATCTTTTGAACTCTACAATAATAAATTAGATTCACTTTCTGTCTTTCACCCTTACAGCCCGTTTGGTTTGGATGTGATGTTGGCAAATTTAGCACTAGGAAGACCGGCATACTAGACACAAAAAGGTTAGTAGATCTTAATTGTTGTCCATCATATATTATCACTTAATAAGAATGACACCATATAATATAATTTTCAAAATTTTCAGCTTGGTTTAGCTGAGCTTTCTTTTGTTATATGTATATGATGCGATTTAATTTTCCTAAAACATTAGTACATGATCAAGCATCTTATGATTTCATTGATGTTTGATTATTTTCTTTTTAGCTTGGACTATGAGTTGGTGTTTGGAATTCAGAGTTTACAACTGGACAAGGCCGAAAGACTTCTGTTTGGAGAATCATTGATGACACATGCTATGGTACTTACAGGAGTAGGAACCGATGTGAGTATTTAGATTTACTAGAGGTGTTTCCCGCATTGACGTCCTTTATTAATCTTGTTATCTTCATCACCATCATTATTGTCATCATCATCATCATTACAACATTTTATCATCTCTGTTGGTATCAGTTATGCATGTAACGTTTTTATATTCGTGGTTATTGGCAATATTGTTATTGTATGTTTCTTTATAAATAATAAGCGATGTTGCTGTTTTCATCAGTTAAACATCAAAGTTTCAAAGTTGTAAACCTGGACCTGGAAAAGTGGCTTGCCAAAATTATATTATGTGCTCATCCGCTTTGTTTTCCCTCTTTACTGTTGCCATGTGATAATGAATGCGTTGTATTTGTTTTCTTCCCAATAGGGTGCTGAAAACGATACCAAGACAACTAAATGGAGGGTTGAGAATTCATGGGGTGAAGACACAGGCGAGAAAGGTAAAATTAAATTCTGAAAACTTTTCAGAGACATTAACTCTACATCAGACCACCATATGTGGGTCCTTCCTGAAACAATTTCTTTTCTAATTCGTATCAAAAGTTTTATTCTCAAATAATCATGGTTAGAGCAATTCATGAAATAAATTGAAAGTTGAAAATTTAGGAAAATTGGGCTTTGACAAACAAAGGATATGATTATTTCATGGAATTGTCCTTATGCTAATAATGATGATGATAATGATATGCTACATCTATTTAACTCTCTAATACTCTAAATATTGCTAGATGGATATTATCACCCCAGCTTAATTGAACCTGTTAACATTGACAAATCTATTCAATAGTCCATTGTAATTCAATTTAAAGGGAGAAATGACTTTGCTAGGAAGTCATATTCAGCCTTTTTTTTTAATCGATTCTACATGAAAAAAAGTGTTTCCCTAATTTCTAATTCCTGTTGGCATATTACAGAGGTAACTAATTTTATTAACCAGTGTGTGATCTTATGTGCAGTGTTACATGCAGGGCTAAAATTCTGAAATATTGTTTCATCTTTTACTTAGTTTAAGTGTCATATTGATCAGTATGAAGTCTGCCATTGACTTAACAATACATTGTACACTTCCGACATAGTGCTCAATAACACATTTTTTTAATTCCATTAAATGATCAATCTTCTTGTATGCCCGACCCCTATTTTTCTCAAGTCTTTATCCTTCAGTTCATAAACTGACCAAGTCATGGTCCTATGAGGACATTACAGACTGTCAAAAGAACATGAAATCAGAGACGGAAAATTTCATGAAGGTCCCACATACAGGGGGTCGGACATGCATATTTCATGGAATTGCCCATCTGTTTATTACAATTTATTGATATGGAGACAAAACAACACCAGCCACAACATCCTACTTGCAAAGGTGTTTTCCTAAAGCAAATGGATGATCTCAAGTTTAGAACGCTGGTGTAAAGAAGGGAGCAGCAAGCAATGTCCACAGCACGCAACATGGAAGTCTGGCTGTGCTCCCTGAGCCAGGAGGTCACCTCATGTTTGGTGTTTAACATGGGTGTTTAATAATGTTGAGGTGAAACAAACACTGGCCACGAAAAATAATTAGAAGCATGACTGGTGTTGAGATTGATATCATGTAGTGTTGAACTATCAGGCGTACGATTTGTATCATTTTCTAAACCCATAATAGGGTTTGGACCCCAGTTCAGCAGACACCATATATGCAATCACCCAATAATGGGATAGGAGAACACACCTTGAGAACAGAGGGTGTCTTTTGAAATCGATTTGTATTTTTACCAGAATTTCATTGAATATGTGTGCAAACTTTAATTATTTGTTTTCTCTTTAAAAAAAAAACCTTTTCAGGGTACCTTGTGATGTCAGATGAGTGGTTCTCTGAGTTTGTCTTTGAAGTGGTTGTTGACAAGGCATACGTTCCTGCTGAAGTCCTAGCTGTCCAAACCAAGGAACCCATTGTTCTACCTCCATGGGACCCTATGGGCTCTCTTGCACATCCTGTCTCTGCCAAACTCTAAATATATCATAGGGTTCATTCAAGTAATCACAAAATTAGATCACAAATAAAATGCATATATAAAAACACAGAAACTCCAACTTGCCCATTTTGGCTTGATATTTCCTGCTTTGAGTCCATTAAAAAAAGTGATCTAGCTATCCAGCTTGAGTTTAAACTTTTCCAGCCCATCCACCTTTATAGTTACATTTTTCAAAATGTTATATTTCAAAAGGTTAAGTATTTTTCCAACTGATGAATAATCATTGAAAGTCAGCCATATTTTCAATTATTACAAAATTAAAAAGTTCAGGGCCTGTCACACAATGCTTAGCAATCGATCATACAGTTGAATTTTACACTTAATTGCATATTGTGAGCAATAAAATCAATCATAATATCAGTTCAATGATCAAATGCCAAGCTTTATGTTACTGGCATCAGAATATTTTTTTTATATATATGGCTGCCATGTCACTTCATCCTTAATAGAGGAACTGACATGACACCATGGCTTCATTTTCAGGGTAATAATAAAGCAAAGTTTTCAACAGGACATCACTTATCTAGTCATTTCAAGTAAATGATGATTTTCCTGAAATAATGAGGTAGGAGAACATAGACAAATTTAATATGTGATTTATGGAATGTCATGAGCCAGTGTGTTTAATTTATTTCTTCTTTTTTTTGGTTCAGGTATTGTATTTGTTCTCTGGTATATTGTGTCTAATATTTTAAGCTCTTAACTTTCTTAGTGTGTAGATACAGAGATTTAGTCACAAATTCTATTCTCAAATAAATATAATTAATGGAGTGATATGTGCCAGTATTGTTTTTAAATTTTGGGTTCAGGGATTTGGGTGATTGAATTATCAAAGAATTTCTAAAATATTATGTATTATGCTTTATGGGTAATTCCATAAATTAATCATCCTATTAGTATATCCAACCCCCATTTTTCTTAATTTTTATTCCACTTCATGCCATGGTAATGGCATGTGTTGGGTGTTTGTCATATGAAAGCATGAAGTAGAGCCGAATCACGCCAGGGTTCCGTTTCATGAAGACTTGTTATAGTAAAGTCAGAATTTCTATAACAAGGTCACCATCAGCCAGTCAAATCGAATGATTTCAGTAGCTTTTGTCTGTTATTGCAAATTTATATAACAAGTTTTATGAAACGGGGTCCCAGAAAGCCCCTCCACCTCATTAGGGGGTTGGATTACATACTTTTTTCTTCGGGGATTGTATGGGTTCTCTTGCGTTTGTTCTCTCTCTCTTATCTAAGCTTTATACCATGTTTGCTGTAGTCCTATAAATATTCATTTCTCTTTGCAACCGATTAGTCAATTAAATGTCTGAGTAGAAGTTTTTGATCAGATTTTTTTTTTCAAAGTTGGACAGATTTCTGTGGTATCCTAGAGATTTTCCTTAGGCAGCATTACCTGTATTAAGAGTCAGAAGTGCTGGTCACCTTTTCACCAAGGTGAACAAAGTTAAATTAAACCATGATTTAAAATTAGTGGTCTCTCTCCACTACATGGGAATGGTAAAAGAAATCAAAATGAGTAAAAAAAAACCACTGCCATTATATGGTCTGGGGCCGATAACACAAAGCTTAATGATTGTAGCTTTCTTAGGGTTGATTTTATGATTGAACATTATGTGAAATCAATCATTTTACTCAAGGATATCAGGCCAGAACTACATGATCATACATTTAACGTTGTGTTACAAATTATACTTAAATCATGTGAAGCCATTTATTCTACATGAATTTCCTTTTCTTGTCTGAAAACGATTTTTTCATGAAATGATAAAACAGTTTTATGTGTATTTGAATCAATCTTCTTTTGGGGCAGGTACGTGTATACATCCTGTAAGAAAAGAATATACTTCATTCGAGATTGTTTTTATAACGACCATTCCTTTTATGTAGTGTTTGAGTTGAAATGTATCTTCAACTAAGTGGATTAAATGAGTATTTACTTATTACTGGTGTAGATAACATCTATATCCCTAATATATTCTAATATTAAGAAATGCTGTATGTATAGACAGGACAACTAGATTTTATCTTTTCGCACAAATTAAGCACTTGTTGTGATTGTGGTGGCTGTTTGGTGATAAATCTTTATATTCTTTTTTTGATCCTGCCAGTTGTTCAACTTTCAAAAGTTAATCTGTTCAAGTAAATCTCAAAACATTTATAAACTCCCGACCTTGATATGGGTAAATTGTTAGTTTTATATGTTTTGATATTAGCTGTGTCTAAATTTTGTATTACTTAATAACTGCAATATTAGATTTACCATTTAGACCATATTGGATCATAGTTGACGTACGTATGTACCTGTAGGGATTCTACTAATGTAATAGATTATCTTATACCATAGCTCTTTTTATAGGTTTTTACCAGAGAAGGTAATAGATTTTGAGGAAATTGTAAATACCCCTATCAATGTATTTGCGAGATTCTTATTGGACTGAATAAATCCTGTACGATTTCTATGTGAATATTTTTCATGTGTTTCTTTTAAAAAAAATGTCTTTCTTAGTAAGTAGAATGTTCCAAAAAGCAGACATGTTGGAGAACAAACAATAAAAACCTGTGCATCATACTGTGATAAATCATTGTTTTTAGATCTGATGCACATGTTTCCCATTGCTATAACCTCCATGTGGCATCATCTTAAACTACTTTATTTATTTTTATTCATTTAGTTTTATTTCATCAGGGTAGCCCCATCAGTAATTTGAATACTGTTTTACATGGGGGCCCTGCATAACATAAAAAACACATAAAATTACAAACATTCATATATATATATATAAAATAAACAGAAGATAGTTATAGTAAGATAAAGTCAATTGCAATCTCTGCTAGTAAAACTTATTACGAAAATCATATATGAACACAATTTTGAAAAACAAATTGTTGCATCTTGAAAGTAATGTGTTAATATAAGGGAAAATCATAATGAATATTTAAACAAAGAAAATCATGATAAACATTAGGTGGTATCTTCAATGAAGTGAACAGTAATCCTCTTATTTTGGAAGGTAGTTATCAAAAAAGCATTAAAACATAAAATTTGTTGTCGTCAATTGTATAATTTCTAGCTGTTGGTTACTAAGTATATACATAGAGACAGGAAAAAAGTAATTGAGTTCCAGACATAGATAAAAAACAAGATATAACTGAAATTTACATGTTAAGGGGAGAATTAATCTTTAAAAAATAATGATAATGGTTGGCATTTAATTATGTTACATAGGTTATGTAGATTCGAATCAGTGATAGGTCAATACGCCATCACGTGACCATAGCTGCGAGGATCACATTTGTTATATTCTGGGTTTTGACGTCACCTCGGTGAATATAACTGTTGTATTGTCAATTGCGGCGTTATATTCACTAAGGTGACGTCACTCGCTGCTTACAAGTTGCGTAATCAGGAAGTTTATTTGATGTACGCACTACTGTTAACGCGTCGATTGCATTAAGAACGCGCTTGATGTATTTTCAAAGGAAATTCTATTATGAGGTAGATGTATCAGAGCTGTAGCAAGAATTTCAGGTTGGAGCCAGATGATGAATGCAATCTCTGATGGCAAATCCACAAAGACTATATAATATAACAGATATTGCCTGGTCTATCGTTTTTAATAAATAACATTTCAACTCCCCTCCGAAGCTATATTTTTCCCTCGGGAGAATATTTTCCCTCAGCGCTGCGCGCTTCGGGCAAAATATAATCCCTTGGGAAAAATATAACTCTGTCGGGGAGTGGAAATGTTATATTCAAACTCTAGGTAGGCAATATCTGTATAATAGCCCATACTTGACAGTACTTAGTATATTCATTCTAATTATTTGTTAACTTAATGTACCTAGTGCAGAAGGATTGTTTGGTTTGGCAGTTTCGAACTTCAGCTGGAAGATTGTTCCAGATAAAAACACCTTCAAAAGAAAAAGCCCTTCTGCCATGTTCAGTTCTTACTTTAGGAACATGTAGTCCACGTTTATAAGATATTCTGGTGCTATACCGATGCGTCATAGCAGACTGAGTAAACATATCTATTTCTTTATGAATTATTGAGTATTTGACAATAAGAACCCTCTCGATTGAATCACCATAGGTTAACAATCAAGAATTAGCCAAACAATTCAATAACTTATCAGGATTTATTGGGATGGTCTAAAAGGTTTGTTGAATGACGGATGTTTGCAACCCTTCACATACTGTACTTATTAGGTAGGATACTAATATAATTCCTGTACCAGCTTTAAGCTGTAATCTTGCACTCTCCTTTCCCCTCCCCCTCTTGCTTATGTCTCCTGCCTCCCTTATATCTCTCCCCCCCCCCTTCTCTCTCTTTTCTGTCTATTCACAAATGAAGTCATCAAAAAAAAAATTTGGCAAGTGGTACCTTTGAAATAAATAGTTTTCAGAGTAACAGAGCTTGAATTCAATTACCTTTTTGTCAATTTTATTATACATGGACCGTTAACTTTTCACAGAATCCATAGTCATCACATAGTTGATAAACACAGCAGTAATTGCTGATGGGCATGAATGTATTGCACAATACTATTAACTTCAAAATATTGGCTGGCATGCCATATATATTTGTGCTCAAAAGTTAGTGAACCCCTTCACAAAATGCACTGTTCATGCTGAGTGTTGAATGTAGACAACAGCACTACAATGTTTGACGCACCCAGAGAAACCTGACTTCACAATTAAATATCTAAAACATGGCAGATCTTTAACACTTAAAATTCATTCATGGATGGAGTTCACAAACTTTTTGAGTACCACTGTACATGCATCTTTAAACTTGGGTGGTGCCATACTTTTAAAAGGGGGCAAGGCCACCAAAATAAACTGCCTATTAGAAGTAGTTCTAAATCTCTTAAAGTATTACTTTATAAGAGGCATACCTAACAATTAGCATATGATAGATAAAATAAACATGTTAATAAATTTTTATAATTTTGGTCCATTATTTTGTTCAAAATCTATAAAGAAATATAAAAAGGATAAACTTATCTACAATGTTTGAGATGAAGAAAATATATATCACATTTAATGAAATTTACAGAATATCCACATTGAATGACTGTATGACAATGACCAAACACAAAGTTCTCTGACTTGACATGACATAAACACAAGTAAATTAAAGTGTTAAGCAAATTATCACCTCTGGTAGAGGTAATAAACTATCACTTTCAGGGCAAGGTGGATGTAGCTATCTTTCCGAAACAAACTTGACAGGCAATGCAATTTCATTTTGCATAAAGTTTCACTTCTAATACGTATGTAAACTGTTTCCATGGATTTATATCTTGCGCAAACCTCACTGCATGTGCATGTAATGAAGAAAGAACGGACCAAAAAAGAAATAATAATAATTATAAGTGACAATGGACTTTCATTCTCAAAATCATTAATAATAACCTAAGACTGTATGGGCTGACGAGATCAGCGAACACATGTTCCATGACCACAAGTAATTGATGGGGAACTAACCTTTAACACACAATTGACATTTGACCAACCTTATAGCAAGATTCTTAGTATGTGGAATATAATTGAAAATATATTTTCTGCCTGAGTGTCACTGTAGATGGCCAGCGATTCATATTGACAACAATATATTGTCAATGATATTATTTGTGATAGAAATGTCAACTGTGGCAAGAATGTGAGATAAAAATCATGTAATCAGATATAACCTAGGTCAGAAATGAGTAATGATGTTAAGTAGGAGTCTCTTATAGCTTAAAACCACATGAGCCATCAATTATCATGGGGAATTTCAAACTATTTGGATGCCAATCACACAGAGTATGGCAGAGATTTATGACCTGCGGACAGTAGTGCCACTGGGAATTGCCTTGTAATTTCATAATCTCACTTTCCCAGGCCGGAAAGTTGCCCTTAGGCAAAGCCTAGTATGGCTGAAGAATTTCTCGGTGGTAGATAAATTTTGCTTTCTCCAAATAAGTTTCTATTGCAGTTATTGTCAATGCTTTTAACAAAGTCTGGGATCAGCAAACTATAATCCACTCCCCATGAAAGCCGATCCCATATGACTTTAAGACTCCACAATATGACCATATATCATAATATAATGACACTGAAACTTAATGGACAGATCTATTGGATACATTATATTACCTCTCCCATAATATAAAAATATGTGGGTTTCTATATGTCTCGGAGAGTGACACATTTGCTCCTGCGACAATTGCTCCAGGCTTTATTTCGTCTAAGATGTAGAATTAGGGTTGTAATAGGGTTTTATGTTAGGTTTAGGGTAGGGTATAATGTAAAACCCAGGGTTGAAGTTGGTTATTCGATAAGTCTGTGGAATTTCTAGGGGAGCGATTGTCGCAGGAGCAAATGTCATCGAACCGTCTCAGTCATCAAAATTAGCTTAAATTACACTGAAGCAGTGACAGTAAGCAACAAAACCCTAACATCAATAATCCAATTCTTAATTTTCCAAGGAATGATAATATTTTGTTCTTGTATAGCAGATGTCACATTATCTATTGTACAACGCCTACTTAGCTTGTTGTACGCGAGCAAATGAGATGCAGAATGTCAACGTCACAATAGTTTAATTCATTGCGCTCAGTAAAATGAAGGTGCAATACGCGTATGCTGGCTAAATGCGCAATGCTGCCCATGTGCGCTTGTGGGATTTTGCTTTTCGCTTTCAATTTTTTGCTCCCTTTTCATAGATTACTGCAGGGAAAAACTTTGTTTTTTTTCATATTTTTCGCTAAATTCTGAGGCGTTGTACAACGCAAATAGCGAATATTCTTATTCGTGCAATGGTGCGAGATTTTGCATTCGGTGAAAGAGACGCTCTATTCAAGATGGCTAACGCCTCGTTGAATAGAGCATCTTTCTTTCACCTCATGCGAAATCTCGCACCATCGCACTCATGCCTATTCGCTATTTGTATAATGTCTCTATGTACTTGCAAAGGATTTTGGATATTATTACCAAGGCCCTTAGCCTGGCAACCTTTTTTGGCCCACAAACGACTTAATTGATTCCTGCCAGATACCCTGGCTTTAGCTTAACCTGCCACTTCCAGCACTCAATGCATTCAAGGAATTAATCCTGCCAGGTACCAGTTCACCTCATCTGGGATGAGTGCAGCATAATGTGGATAGCTTTCTTGCTAAAGGGAAAACGGCTGGGATTCAAACTCTCAACCCTCTGTTTGAAAGACAAGAACAGACCCATGGAGCAGCCACATTATGTGCAACTGCTTGACAAATATTTAATGGGGATTACATATTACAGTTGCGTATAGTTGAAAGTCTAAACATGCAATATCGTCCAGCGCAATTATAGCTCAGTTTAACCTTGATATAATTGCCTATAAAATAGGTCCAGCATCTTTCCGTCAACATGATATAAACAGTAAATACAAAAAGAACTCTAGTAGCAAACCATAAACTAGTACTCTATCCCTTCTCATCTCTGTGGGGTGGTATCTTGAGATGACGGAGTAACTTCCAACATGCTCTGTAGCCAGTTATGACCATTGATGATCTTTGTTGTAGCAATTACAAACTCAGTCGGAGCTGGAAAGAAAATGATTGAAAACTTTTATTTGGACTAGCCACATTAAAATTTGTTGAAAACACAGGTGGTAGCTACAGTGGATAAACTGTATTTTTTTAACAGACTTCATAATAATCTCAAGCCAGGCAAACACTAAATTATCTGTATACGATCTGATTTTCAAAGAAATTCAATATCATTTGATGTGAGTATTCCCACTTTTAAAATTTTAACGATCAAAGATCTGAATAGTGGAATGAACACTAAAATCAAAATTCTGGTATATTTGGAGCCTCCCTGTAGGAAAAAATCAAATTCAATTCCAACTCATGATGATGTGATCATTGGCTGTGACCTGAAGCAGATTTAGACTTCATTCCTACCACAAGGCATAAACCAAACCAGAATTCTGATTTTAGTATTTATAGCATTATGCCCAACTTTAAATAAAATAATTTCACCAGTTTGCTTCTTGGAACTTTAGTGTGCTGCAGGCTTTAGAAATTTTCACATGGCTTGAGTGCGGCATAAAAGGGATACACATCTTGCTGAAGGAAATAAACATGGTTGGGATTCGAACCCACAACCCTATGACCCACTAGACCATGACATAACCACAATAAGCTTAGAAAAAGAGATCGAGAGAGAGATTATTAGACAATACTTACCATCTTCTTGCTGTGAAAGGAACCTAAGAGCAGCAATCTCTGCGTAGGTGACCCCTCCAAGGAAGTAGATTAGTGTTACCTTTGTTGAATCACCTTGGCTATCTCCTATCATAGGCCCTGGAACACATCAGAGAAGAAGATATTACAGAGGATTTCTAAAATCTAAAAAATCTAAATGAAATACTTGAGAACTCTTCCAATGAGCATTAATTTCAAGAAGAGGTCTTCAGTGAATCATCATATTGTCCTAGATATAAATAAGATATATTAGTTCTGACAAATTTCATGCAAGCAAAGTATTTTGAAATGATGAAAATTATTCAAAAATAATGCACAGAAAATAGCCTCCACGGCACAACAGAGATGACCATACGTGAGCAATAAATACCAAATATAGCTTGGTTATGATTACAAAATGAATTCTAACAGAGTTCAACAAACAGACCACCAAGTGTTCTATGTTAAATGCCTTACTATTTAGTAAGGCATTTAACATAGAACACTTGGTGGTCTGTTTGTTGAACTCTGTTAGAATTCATTTTGTAATCATAACCAGACTTGAATTTAGCTTTCTGTGATGTGTTCCACTATGACTGTTACAAAATTTAGTCACAAGATCCCTGTCAACTTTTTGAAGGAAAGTTTACAGGGCACCATTACACAAAGATTTGAAATAAATTGCTTAATGTTAATGACCAATCAAGATCATCGTTGATTGTGCACTTTGTACTAAACACTAATTAGAAACCAATTCAGAAAGGTTCCTTTGTATTTGCCATCCATTGTAAATCTTTGTGTAACAGGTTCCAGATGGCATAATATCTTTCAGTCTTTGGGTAAAGAGATGTATCTCTGTAATATAAGCAGAGCACTATTTCACTTTTCAGTGAAATGACCTATCACTGTGTTACAATATAGAGAACAATCTTAGATGTATTTACTACTTCATAGGGCTTCCTGCAAATTATAAATTAATTCAGCTTTACTTGATCATTTACCACAACAATGGAAAGGCTCTTTAAAATACAGAAGAACCAACATGCAAAATGGAAAAAGTATCAATGGTTACTTTTCTTCTGGAGACCTGTGGGTAGTACTTGCGTCTCTTCTATTGTTGGACCAGGGAGAAGTCTCAAGACCTCGTCTATACTACGCCATCCAGGTCTTGCCAAGAACTGGGCCAGCCTTACGGACAGAGGGGCATATCCACTGAATACATAGGATATATCTGTCGGGTTCTAGGATCAACAACAGAGAACAATCCAGGATAATTCACAAAGATGCAAGAAAGGCCTGCACATTATTGTATATTTGGGTGTTGCATCCAGTAACATTGTATTCGGTTGCAGTAGTAATGCAATACATACCAAGAAAATGAATAGTTTGACAAGAGAAAACACTTCAGACTGTAGAATATTTCATATCCTTGTTGAGTTTATGAATAGTTCACATTTTCCCTCGAGGGGAAAAGTGATATGTGGATCGATAAGGAGTTTCAAAGGTATGAAACAGTTGATGACGATTAATGAATAACAGGCAACAGATTTTAAAAGAAGCTCTATAAAAATTGAAGTTGATATTATTTAAAAAAAAGGCACATGTAGATAAATGTATGGGACAAAGGGTGTTGGGAGGGGAGAATGGTGACAATTTGTACTTTTAATTATTTTTCATTCATGAATTATGGTATTTCACCTTTTTAATTGTACTAAATGCAATAATCCTAGTTGACATTTATCTTGAATGTTTTGATGAAAGAATGGTGAAATTAAACATACCTGTTCATTCACATCTTCCATAACTAGCTTCAGTGTCTTTCTAATGGTAGGATAAGTTTTCTGTTCCTGGATTCGAAGCAAGCCTGCCCTCTCTAGCTGCTGCAGAGACAGATTATTCTCATACCCGTATGTCTATCAACAACAAAATATAAGTGTATTTTTTAACCAAATAGTATATGTAAGACTGGACTTCCTAACAAAGTTATAACCCATGACAGAATTGTTGCTCTGGGTGAAATTTAACTAGGTATATGAGAAATACAAGAAAATTAACAATAGATGATTTCAAGGTCAGTGTTGGTGTGGTGTTGGAAGCACAATTCAGATTACCTTTCTTAGCTTCAAAACCTAATAAATTTACAAAACTTATCTAAATCAAATTATTGACATCTGAACACCTAGTAAGATTCATTCCAGGGTCACTTTTTTACTGTATCTTTTATATATTGATGTTTTGTGTTAACATGACCATACCAAAAACATTTAATCTGAACATGTTATCCTGTATAAAAACAGTTTGATAATAAATAGTTAAATAAAGTTTGGTAATGTGATGATTGAACACAAATTGAACCTAACTCCCATGCCTTTTATGAAAAGGAAACTGCTTGAAAGAATATATTAAAATATAATATCATGCTCGGGTTTGCAATTGTATAATCAACTTCTTTCTAGTTATTATTCACATTTTGTACCTTTGATTTCTACAGTTGCTTGTATTACTGAAACTGCACAAAGTACAACTGAAATACAATCAATGTTTGTATCCAATCCAAATCTCACTCACTAAATTGCTAACACTTTGTATGGTCTTTGACTGATTGTGTGTTATAAATATCTCATCTTAAAATAAACATTTTGAGATAACCATCAATAACATAGAGAATGAATTAGCCTATAATTTCATTCATAGTGGTGAATTATTATTAAAGTGGGTCCACATGTATATTACACAGACTACACAGCTCAGAATGTTGCAATGATGTTGGCCAGATGTGAGTAGTTGAGGACTTGAGATGGCGCCATTAAGGCGGCTGGTTCATTTCTGCTTTAAAATTGCCTTACTTTTACTATATCCCCCTGTATTTCCATCGTATAAGCGAGGGCGGAGTGACGTCACATCCGCTTAACAATGACAGCACTGACCTTAGTGCGATTAAAACAAAGTATAAGAAACACAATGAAATGTCAGAAACAGCACTGAAAATTTCAGAAAGTTTCATACACTTGCAGATAATGAAATGGGTAAACTCGATAATAAGGACGTTCAGCACAAAGTATGAATGCGATGTTTGTGTATTATGCATTTTATTTGTAGGCATGCCAAAACGCTGTACTGCTGCACAGGTTGCTAGTGCATTGTTTTCATCAGCCGGTCAGTTGCTAGGGCTAGAGATTAAAAATGCCAGGATGTTCGCCCCGGCCTATAACACTGAATCTGCCCTCAAGAAAATTAATTCAAACCATCAGGATCCTGCATGACAGTTACTTTAAAAGTAACTTTGCCATCCAATTTTAAGACCATCGTAACAATGCGGCCAATCAAAAGCAAGGATTCCATGGTAGTTACAGTTGAATGGCACAGTTACCACATTAGTTATTTTCATACATTTATTTAATTCTCCATGTTCTACCAACCTGTAATATTTCTCTTCTGTAGTAATCAAATATCTTTGGTTTTAATCCATTGTTTGTGACTGACTGCATACATAGAAGTCTTAGAACCTGGAGAGAGAGAGGATGGGAAGACGAGGAGCATCATTAGAGAGGGGAAGTTCACCCTGACATAAAGTTGGTTTTGATAAGAGCAGTAAAAACAACAAAACATTAATGAAGGCTTGGCAAAATCCATCAAATTATAACCAGAGTTACAGATTTTTAAAGCTTTGATTTTGACATGTGAGCAATTCACCCATATAGTCTGGTCTGTTAGCGGAATTATGTGGACACGGTGGACAAAAGCATGATTTTTTCTCCAGACCTTTGTTTATGTATGAGAATAAAAAATGGGGTATGCTCCAAAAAATCTGGCTGCAGGAACAGTGAAAAAATGGGTGAAAATGTCAGAATTTATGAGTTTAGATTGGTCTGATATATAGACTAGCGCTAGTCCAAAACTCAACAGCAGTGCATTATTTTGCATTGGTTTAGTTCTTGAATTCAGACCCTTTTTGAACAGATATTCTGTTTGTCCTCACATCTCAATGCACCAAATATCTGAATGCAGATGCTAAACAAGCCGAAGGGTGGCGGTGGAGGGGGTTGAATGTTGGTATGTATGTACATATTTTGGTCTTGGGGTAAAGATGTGCAAAACACATTTTTTTGCATGTGTTGGAAATTGTGTTGCCATGGTAACAGTGTATTATGGCAAAAATAAGGTACAAATCTTGCAGTTAGAACTACTTTCTCTGTTGTCACCCGATTCTCATGAAATTTGGCACACACATTGGTCTTGAGGTGTAGATGTCTAAGACACATTTTGTGTGTCTTTCAAAAATCTTGTTACCATGGTAACAACATATTATTTGGTGAAAATTGGGGAAAAAATTACAATTCAAACTGCTTCATCAGTTTTAAATCAATTCTCATGAAATTTGACACACACATTGGTATTAGAGTAAAGATGTACAAGGCACTTTTTGTATGTGTTTCATAAATTGTGTTGCCATGGTAACAACATATTATATGGCAAAATTTAGGTAAAAACCTTGCAATTTGAACAACTTCATCAGTTTTGAACCATTTCTCATGAAATTTGGCTCATACATTTGCTTTGAGGTAAAGATGTGCAAGAACCAGTTTATGTGTGCATTTGTCAGAGTATATTGCCATGGTAACCACATATGATAGCCAGAAATGCAGGAAAATCCATTGTGGATCAAACAACTTCCCCTTTTTTTAGTCAGTGCTCATAAAAGTTGGAAGAAATATTCATCTTTGGGTAAAGATTCATATTAAATTCTAAACTGCATTAAAAAATATGAGTGTGGGGGTATTAATCACCTTCAGTAATATTTCTAGGTTTTGGGGGAGGAGCGGGATTGGTCCTTAAAATCTGACCTCAAAATAAAGGTTAAAGGCGGTGTCAATTAACACTCTTGAAATAAGCATCCCCTCAAGGGCATAGGCTGGGGGTACACTGGGTGAATGTGAAACCTTCCGCTCTGGCAAAGGAGTTCCAACACTGGCAAGCAAAACAAAATGTGTACCCCTTCTACTTTCAACGGCTGATTTTCCAAACCTTAGTTCCACCTTCCCAAGATGTGCACCCGTCCCCATATTCACTGTTCATTGAGCAAATGATGACTTTTATTTCTCTACATATATTCTAGTCATATCCCTTTCAGATATAACTAAAATTTTCACAGAGGATTTTCGGAAAACAACTAAATCCATTTTTTTTAAGCAACAGTTATTCCATTCTGAATGCTGCAACTATGAATTTAATGCACCTTTACCGAAATATAATATCATGACAGCCATTTCTTCAATTCTTTAAACTAGACATTAAATATAGCTAATAGTATTATTTAGGACAGAGTGTAGCCAAAATAGAGTTTAGAAGATTATGAAGAAAAGAATAAATGTCATGGTATAATATTTCAGTGTAGGTGTAAGCATTCAAAATGGAATAATTGTTGCTAGATAATAATGAATTAAAATAGCAAAAAAAAAGTACTTAGAGAGGGAGAAAAGAGGGGGGGGGGGAGGAAACAAAACAAGAAGGTATGGTAAAGCTCTAAAGTGCAAAAAGTGCAAAAAGTGATGTAAGAAAGTCAGAGTAAACACTGAAATGAACAAAGACTGAGTAGAAGGAGATAAATAAAACGTTGATTAATTGGGCACCGGAAATGATCTTTTATCAAACCAGAATGTTTCAGGCTTTAAATTAATACGCTGAAGTGTAAAGGATTTTTCTTCCCCCCTTTTTTTTTTTTTTTTTTGGGGGGGGGGGGGGGTCAGTTCCTAGTTGTAATTATTTCCTTTTACTCTTTATGTGGCAATTTTCTAAAGGCCCCCCCCCCCCCAAAAAAAAAAAAAAAAAAAAAAAAAAAAAATGGAAGGGGTGCTTTCTTTAAGAGTGTTTAAGTTCCTAATGGCCATGTCCTTTAACCTGCTATATTTTTATGTTGTCAGTTTTTAAGGACCTCCTCCGCCCCCCCCCCCCAAAAAAAAAGAACCTATAAATATTATTGAAGGTGATTAATACCATGAATACCCTGCGCTATTTTATGATGTTAAAGGGGAATCCAAACCAAATAAACACTTGTTTTTTAATGAGGAAAAGAAAAAATCAGACAATAGGTCAAAGTTTGAACAATATCGGACAAACCATAAGAAAGTTGTGAATATATAAAAGTTGTAAACATTGGTAATCACTATATACCCATGAAGACTTCAAATTGGCCGCACATGTGATGTCATAATGATGTAAGGGAAGGACCACTCTTCCATGTACAGAAATAATTAATTGACTAAAATGTCTTTTTCAAAAGTTTTATTTCAAATTGTATCTTTCTTTCATGAGGACATAAAGCATTATACTAACAGGTTTATATTACGGCCCCAATGAAATTTAGGAGAAAACCAAAAATCAAAGTACAAGGCCAATGGGAAAGTTGTCCTTGCGGCCTCACCCCTTGTCATAATTTACTTACCCATTATCAATTTGAAATCTACATACTAGTAGCCTTAGGGATCTTAATTTTAAAGCAGCCATAACTTTATTTTGCTTGTCCGATTGCTTTCAAACTTTCACCATTCTTATTTTTCTCCTTTTCCACACAACATTTTATGACCAAGGCTGGATTCCCCTTTAACACTGAATGTGAATCTTTACCCAAAATGAATATTTGTGTAAACTTTTCTGAGCACAGGCTGAAAACTGAGAAGTAGATTGATCCACAATTGATGAGTTTTCCCTGCATTTCTGGCTATATGTGGTTATCAAGGCAATGCACTCTCTGACAAATGAAAAAAAAAAGGTTCTTGCACATCTTTATCTCAAGGCCAATGTGTGAGCCATATCATGCATGAGAATTGGTTTGAAACTGATGAAGTAGTTCAAATTGCAAGGTTTTTACCTAAATTTTGCCATATAATATGTTGTTACCATGGCAACACAATTTCTGAAACAATCACAAAAAGTGCCTTGTACATCTTTACTTTAATACCAATGTGTGTGCCAAATTTCATGAGAATTGATTTAAAACTGATGAAGCAGTTTGAATTGCAAAGTTTTTTCCCCAATTTTCACCAAATGTTATGTTGTTACCATGGCAACAAAATTTCCGAAAGACACACAAAATGTGTCTTAGACATCTACACCTCAAGACCAATGTGTGTGCCAAATTTCATGAGAATCGGATGAAAACAGAGGAAGAAGTTCTAACTGCAAGATTTGTAACCTTATTTTGCCATAATACACTGTTACCATGGCAACACAATTTCCAACACATGCAAAAAAATGTGTCTTGCACATCTTTACCCCAAGACCAAAATATGTACATACACACCAACATTCAACCCCCTCCATCACCACCCTTCGGCTTGTTTAGCATCTGCATTCAGATATTTAGTGCATTGAGATGTGAGGACAAACAGAATATCTGTTCAAAAAGGGTCTGAATTCAAGAACTAAACCAATGCAAAATAATGCACTGCTATTGAGTTTTGCACTAGCGCTAGTCTATATATCAGACCAATCTAAACTCATAAATTCTGACATTTTCACCCATTTTTTCACTGTTCCTGCAGCCAGATTTTTTGGAGCATACCCCATTTTTAATTCTCATACATAAACAAAGGTCTGGAGAAAAAATCATGCTTTTGTCCACTGTGTCCACAAGTAGGGTGTTTTTTACGCTAACAGACCGGACCAATATGTCAACTGATATAAATATTCCCAGAAAATTCTAGATGGTTTTATCTGTATATTCAATATATCATTTCACACATGATTCTAGGAAAAATACTTTCAATTATCATGAGCAATTAAAATATGAGAATCAATGGAATTTATAATACATGACATTATTTCTTGTATCGACATGCCCAATATTATTGCAACTGATGCTCCCATATCAATTTGAAAACTTAAAATCAAATGAGGCTTAGCAAAGATCAGATACTCTGTTGATAATACTAACCTTGACCAATGGTTCTTTCCTTGCAATGCAGTCTTCTATATATCCATTGGCCTTATCTGTGTCAATGCCATTCATGAATTCTGCAAAGAACGGAGAAAGACTTACGGAATGTGTTTAACCATGCTGATAATACAATTTAAAGGACAAGTCCACCCCAACAAATAGTTGATTTGAAAAAAAGGAGAAAAATCCAACAAGCAAAACACTGAAAATTTCATCAAAATCGGATGTAAAATAAGAAAGTTATGACATTTTAAAGTTTCGCTTAATTTCACAAAACAGTTGTATGCACATCCTGGTCTGTATGCAAATTGGCAGACTGATGACGTCACCCACTCTCTATTTCTTTTGTATTTTATTATATGAAATATTCTAATTTTCTCCCCCTTGTCAAGTGAAACAAAGTTTCATTTCTTCCTGAACATGTGGAATTACCATTATTTTAACAGTTTATGGTTAAGTTAAGTTGGTCCTTGTTGTCAAATCTGTAAAAATTAAAATATTGTATTATTCAAACAATAAAAAACAAGAGAAATAGGGAGTGATGGACATCATCGACTCTCTCATTTGCATATCACTGAGTTGTGCATTTAACTGTTTTGTGAAAAATAAGCGAAACCTAAAAATGTCATAACTTTCTTATTTTACATCCGATTTCGATGAAATTTGCAGCGTTATGTTTGATTGATTTTTCTCTATCGATTCAAATCAACAATTTTCTGGGGTGGACTTGACCTTTAAGAGAGATAGCGTTAGAATTTTGCAGTCAAGCTATGGTCACTCTGAAAACTTGTGGGAACTTCGGGCATCTCACATTCGGGTCTGAATGAAAAACTTATGGCCCGTATTCTGAAGTCAAGTTTAACTTAAACTCAGGTTTAAAGTTGTGGTTTAAGTATGGGAAGCCATAAGTATCAAATTTTTTATTAAGTTGTACGTTTCTTATGTTTACTCTGCTCTTTCCTGATTCATCGATGGTGAAGACAATCATCTATTTATACTTCCTAGATAATTATGAATGATTTAAGAGTCAAATGAGCTGAAATATGATATCTCTACTGTTAGTGATTTATGTAACAATTATAAATGGGGACCATATTGTGATTTGTAAAGCAGGTTATAATCGAATACCCAGAAAATTCATCAAGCAGCCCTCAAGCTCACTATTATCAACAGAATGTAGTTGACATATTTGACATCTGACTTAACTGACCTTGTTGTGTCTGTAGTGAATCCATGAAACTTTCTTTATCTGTTCTTTCTTTGATCAGTTCTGCAATCGATGTATCTGATAGAATGAAAACAGTCACATTTATAGTACACAGTAACTTTTAATTCAAGATTATTGTTTCACAAATACCAAAGTAACAAGACATTCTCAATCGTATAATCACATCAAATACAGTCAAACCTGTCTTAGCTGCCACCCTTTCTATAGTGGCCACCTGCTTATAGTGGCCACTTCAAATTCCCACATAGGAAATTCATATGTTGTAGACCCTGTCTATAGCAGTCACCTGTCTAATGTGGCCAGTGGCCACTCATTTTTCGTCCCTTAGTCAATAACCCACCCTCTATAGTGGCCACTAAAAATCAGCTTAACAGAATCTTTGAACTACAACAGTAGTTGAATTGCTAGTCCTGCATCTAGACACGAATCTTTCTCTAAAAATAACAATTGCTTACATGTATGCAATATAGACTACACAAAAAAAATTAGGTCTAACTCATTAAAAACACACACTGTATGTCCAGTGCATAGATTGCACAGTACAATACATTGCAAATCCAAGATGGCCGCCAACCTGCCTATAGTGAATTTGAACCATTTATCTAATGATTTGAATCACGAAACAATTTTGGCTCCTTACAACAGCAACAACAACAATAATATTAAACTTCCCGCTTGAGCACTAATTTAGTTTGGCAATGCATTGATATACCTTCCCCACTCGAGACCAAGGTGAGGTAAGTGGGTATAGTGATAATATTGTTATTAACAATTGCTGTTGTTGGTGGTGGTTGGTTGTTGTTACGTTGTCAATGGGTTTTTATAGTGTTAATCTTCTTAGTTTTCACAACATCTGTTGTTGGCACTGTTATTTTGGGTAGTGACAGAAGATTTGTTTGTGTTGTCACTGTTTTTGTTGCTGTTGTTAGAGGTGGTGCTGTAGCCATTGCAGTTTTGAGGGTGTTAATATTCCTGTGATGATGATGATTGATGATGATGATAACAAAATTACACAGGGTAGCCACTTCAGTTCTGAAAACCGTTCTCCCAGCGGGCCCTGCTTAACATGATAATGTTATTATTACCCCGGCTTTATCCTGTGGTGATATTACTCTTAACGTTTGCTGATGGCAGTCTTATGTTTGGATATGGGGGTGGTTGTGTTGTCATCATTTCTGTTGCTTAGAAATGTTAACGAGGATGATGCTGCCATAATCTGTATTACTCACGTGTGGCTAGAGACATCTTTGCAGCCTGTATGTGATGAAGCTTAGAGACAAATTGTCTGATTGCTGACACTGATTTAGCATCTTTACGTTCCTAAAAAGAATTAAGGTAGGATATTTGACAAATTTGGCAAATAAGAACTTGATTTACCTTAATAAACAAATCATTAACAAATAATAAACTAATGCCAATTTTGATCATGTAAAATAGTTTTCATAAAAGCGATCATGAAAGCCTAGAACAGAGTTAACATACCCACTCTTAGACTAATTAGATATATTTCACACATAAAGTTTTCTGAAATAACCAAGGTGACAATTGCTTACTATAATTCAACAGATAATAATTTCTTCAAAATTTTGTCAAGAATCACTATGATTCAATAGAACATAAAACATGAAACCATTTTCAGATAGTACAAATTAGAACAACCATGATTATTAAAATAAATAAACATAGGAAATTAACATGGAATCTGATTTCTGTTCAATACAAAGGAAAACATGGTGGGTTTTTTTTTCCTTTTTGTTTTCTTCCTGATAACAAGATAATATTAATTTATACACCTAAAAATAAAATGCCCAAACTGAAGAATGAGCTCAAGTTTAAATTTTTGCTCTATGTTCAAGGTCATTGGGTGACCTTGAGGACTCTGACTACAGTAAAAGAACAAGATCGAAGGGTTGACTGACTGGGAAAGGAATGATGTACATTACTGAAATCAACCTTCCTGTAATGAACATCATGCCTCCTGTACATCAACATTCCAAATCAACAATATTGTAAATTACATCAGGCCACCTGTCAATCTTATTGTAAATTTCAACCTGTTGGAATGTTGGCATCTAAATCCTAGTAGATATCTGTCAATCACATTTATTGACTATAGTTTTTAATAATCAAATCTACTAAGGATGTATGTCATTCATATGAATAGGAGTAAATCTGTTATTACTGTTCGATTCCATTGCATTACAAAACTGCAAAGTGCTTTACAACACTGAAGTCATCCTTTCCTACTTTCTTATGAGTCTTTTAACAGAATACTGTTCAGTTTTTCAAATGCAATACCGGTAATATAACACCATGTATTAAGCGCAGGAGAGTTGTGCTCAACAGTTAGTGAACCCCATATTTTAAGTGTTCAACTTCTGCCATGTTAATAAATATTTATTGTGAAGCCAGGTGAGAAAAATTACATTCAATAAAGTTTGTTTCCCTGGTCTTATCGAACATTGTAGTGTTGTTGTCTACATACAACACTCAGCATGAAGGAGTGCATTTTGTGGTAGGGTGCACTAACTTTTAAGCATAACTGTATGTACAGTTGAGGCCAAAAGTTTACATCACCCATGGAATTCAGTGAAATTTGTTCGCTTGCCAAACATCGTTAAATTTACTATACCTTCAGAAATATAAATACTACCATGACAAATTTTGTATCAAATGAAAGAGCGTATTAAGCTCTTTCACATGATTGGGATGCCGTTGGAATTAAAGTATATTTCAGGTGAAATTTTCTTTGAAGAAAAAAAGTAATATTCGTGCTAAATGTATTCTATCGTTTATTATATTTTCAAACATTGTTTCTTAGAAATATATAAATGTCGAATCTATGATTTATATTACATTTTCTATCTTGATATGTCACCACTGACCATCACACCGCAGACCTATGGTAATACTGACCTCATATTGAGCTGAAAGGATCTTGGCCCTACGGCTGAGTTCTGGTCCTACAGCATGGAAGTTCCGATCCCTGATAACAGAAAAGAGCTCATCAGCAGAGTTAAGTTGGACCTTCTTAGGCTCTGATGGTAGATCCTGCTGTTGTTGTTGTTGTTGTTGACCTTGCTTGGGATCATCATCTTTCTTGGCAAATTTCTCTGGTGGTAGTTTGACAGTTGCTGGAAAATATTAATTCAAACATGAATATCAGGTGTTTTTATGCAATGTGACATGACTTTTATTTCTGTAAAATGTTGATAACATGTAAATTCTCAGGTTCCTCCCCTCCACCATCTCTCTCCTCTCTCAACATCTTCACATGTCCCTCTCTCCCCCTCACCCCTCCTCCACCTCTCTCCCCTCCCTCACCTTTATCTCTCTCTCCCTCAACCCCTTTCCCACCTCTCTCCCCCTCAACCCATCCGTCACATTTATCTCTCTCCCCCTCAACCCCTTTCCCACCTCTCTCTCCCTCAACACCTCTCTTTCTCTTGCTTTACCTCTCTATCTCTCTCTCTCCATCTCCCTTTTACCCTCTCCCTTCTCTATCTGTCTCCATTTCTTGCTCCACCTTCTATTCCTTATCCACCTAGCTCCAATCCTTGTAAAAGATTCTTAAAAAATTTCTAAAAATCTAAATCTGCGACTCGATCCAAAAGAAATTATTTTGCAACACAGTTGCAAATGCAAATTAGAATTAAAGACATTTCCAATAATATGTAATAGCAGAAATAAGAATAAAGACATATTTTACCTACCATTTGTGATGCCATAAATTTCATCGATGAGCCCTTCATAAGTGAGCTGTGTCATGAGTGGGGTTAAGAGGTCAACATTACGATCGATGAGAAGCAAACAATCAATCTGCGGTGCAATGAGTCTTTCTGTACCTGCCATCTCTCGTCTCATTCTCATCACCATATCTGTCACTTGCTATATGCCAAATTAAAGAAAGAAAAAGACTGAATTTACACTAAAGATATATTTTAATTAGTTGGATTATTGCAAAATGGCAGACTAAATAAATAAATCAAGATACATTTTGAAAGTTGACACATTTTTCCGAAAGTGGGAGCCCCTTACAAAATAAAAACAGACGTTAAAACTTCAAAAACTATCAATTCTTGCAACTGATGGGGATGGAGGTCCAAAAGAAAGCAAAACACTTATGAAGTTGGGATTGCAATTTAACCCTAAAAAGTTTGGAGAACTAATTTTGCCCCTAGACATTTTTCACAATAAATTTGTAATGTAGAAATCTCATCAATAGAGATTGAGAGCCTACAAATTGTATTTCACTCACAAACATAGTTTAGAAATCAACATTTCTTTGTGAAACTAGATAGATTCTTAAATGCAAGGAATGTGTAGTAGAAGTTTATATCTACACTATTACCAGACCAAATATACAGAAATTCTAAAATTTTCCAATAATGACCTCTGTGACCTTAGAATATTGACCTGAAAATCTAATCAAATCATTGTCATTCCTATATGCATTTATGAGCCCAGTCTGAAATTAAACCCTGAAACATTTTCTTTTCCCCACAAAATCTAATTAGATCATTGTCCTTTACTTTGCATTCATAAACCAAACTTTAAGTTGACCCCTAAACAGTATTTATCTATCTTAACGGACAGATGGTGGGTGGAGGCATAAAAATGATTTAGTCTTAGAGATTGCATCAAAAGCAAAGTGCATATTGATAGCCTTCGTACTGCCAATTCCAAGCTCTTAGGGGGCTGAATAAGTGTCCGTCAGAATCTTAGGCAAAAAAACCCAGTCCAGTCTAATATGAAAGGGTTATAATATGTAACAATAACCACTTCTTGTCCACATATAGGAAAGAAATGATGAAAGTATTCAAGCAAGTCTTTGTATCAGCACTGACTTTGTGGGTTAGACTCATGAAATACCCTACATGTGACCGTCCACCTCAAAACCACAATAAATCAGCAAATCACCAACTAAAACTAAAGATAGGCTTTAACTTCACAACTCCAAAGAATAATATGTATATCATAAAGAAAATAACGATAACTGCTGCTTGTAAAAGAGTGTAGCAACAGATACCCTGGGGTGGTTATGGGAAGGGGGTCCTCCACCTGTACTTAATTGTAATTCTAGGTATTGAAAATTCATTGTTTTAGTTTTAATCACATTTTGAGGGTATGGTATGCAAAACAAATCTGGATTTCAAAATCTGTGGAAATCAGTGGATCTGCAGAAGAAAATCATGCCTACAATATGAAGAATTGCTCTTCCAGATGAGCCAATATTCTCACTCTTCATTTTGGAAGATAAATTACTATTTTGTCAATTACAGAAATCTTGGTGGGCAATATATTGTTGGTATTGAGACAGAAGGTCACATGTTACTTACCCGAGAACACTCTCCTTTTCCATATATATGTGGAATGATGCCATAGAGAGCTTGTATTTTCATCAATGACTTGGCAACATGGAACATGGAAGTAGGATCACCTTGGAGATAACAGTCCTAAACAAAATACCCAAAAAAATTAACAAGATTTGGGTTTAATAAAATAAAAATAAAAATGCATTTCATCAATTTCATTTTTCATCACTCTCTTTGGAACAAATTCCCTTAAAATATCTGACAGATCTCAACTTATTCAATTTCTAAACATAATTACTCAACAACAATCTTTTTGTTTTTCTTGGGTTGTAATAAAGTATGAATCATTTATTTCATGAAAAACCCAATAATTCTTTTCTATTGGATGATCACATTTTCTCATGAATCAGGGATTCAAGAACTAATGCTCATTTCGATGGCACATTACGCTGTAACTCTAAATATCATGAATACATTTATGTATGCCACAGCTAAGGTAGAGCCGGCTAATCACCCCCCCCCCCCCATACCCACCCCCTCACCTACCAACATCTATTAAAGAGTACATATATACAAACCTTGAAGGCAGAATCGGACTCCATAGATAATATATCACTATCAAAAGGTAAAAGATCCAGATTATATTCTCCTACTGTAGTCAGTGTTCCATAAACCCCAAGCTCCTGCAAGGGAAAGGGAGAATCCGTTAGAATTGGTATAAAACAATTCATAGATGAGGTGGTGACATCATAAGCTTTTATTTTATTTTTGGTGAATGTAAAAGATGCTTGAAATCAAGTAGTTTTCATAGAGAGTGAATTACACTACACATAGCTTTTTGTGAAAAGCATTATAAATACCTGTCAGAGAGCAACTGCTGTAAGGCACAACTGGATAAGCTGCCAACCGAGTGTCAAATGCATGAGAATATATGCACATAGTAGAATTGCGCTATATAAATGGATATATTATCATTCAATTTAAATTCAATTCAATTATCAATTTTATAAAATGTAAAGCACATATATGTGGATGGGGAATTACAATATAAGCCTATGGCTGGCAAAACAGTGATCCCCTACATACATACCACCTTTACTAATAAAAGAAGTTTGTAGAATAAGTAGTTTAATTCTAAAGAATTTACATTTCAGTCCAGGTCAGTTTCATAACACTGTCTTAGTTCTCTCATAGCAACTGGTTTTAGACGCACCAAAATGCACATCAATATTTTACCCGATGTTGCATCTGTACAATCTGTCTTTAGTGATAAAAAAATATTGGTTTGCCACATTCTAGTCATTAGTAAGGTGATGCATACCAAACTTTATGAAAATTTGGCTTTAACAAACACCCAGGGGCGGCTGCACAGAAGCATTGTTAGCGTAAAAAAACACTAACAGTAGGGCCAGTCACATCTTTCACGGGCGACCACCGCCTAGATGCATTGTTTTCACTAACAGAGCACTAAAAGTAGACCTACCGATATCGATAAACTCACAGAAGCTTAGCCGAATTCCTAATAATCTAACAATAAAAGGCCCAGCAGAAGCTAACAGTGGCGCTAATGTTAATACAAATCACTAACAGTGCCAAGGGCACCAATAGTGACGATGTTAGTGAATAATTTCTCCCTTTAAAACTTGTCTCCCTTTCTTCTTATACCAAGTAATTTAAAATAGACCTCGACCGAATTTCATCAAAATCTGATTTAAAAAATAACAAAATTCTTTAATATTAAAAATTTAATACTGTATTTTGCAAATGATATTACTGAGCAGCATGTGGCCATGAATATGCAATAAATGGAACGATGATGCCATATCCTCTAGCTCTTTCCCCTTTTTCTGATTTTATTGAAATGAACTCGTAATTGTCTCAAATGTGTGTATGTCGCCCGATCTTTGAAGCAATATTCTGGGTGGACAAAATTTAAATAAATCTAATTTTGTATGATACAACAGACTCTCATTGCATATTCCTGAAGACATGAATACAAATTTCACCGAAATAGGGCCTCATGCAAAATTTTAATATACCATAATTTGTTATATTCATTTCCAATTTTTATTAATTTGTCAGTGTTTTATTTGTCTCACTTTACTGTTCAAACCGTATTATTTTCTTCAGCCTGGAGTACCCCTATAAGTATGGGTATACAGCGGGAGATGTTGATTAGTGCCAAGATATGATCCTTTTCATCAATATTTTTTTCTTCCAAGATATTTTTATTGAAGACATTTTTAAGAATAGACCCTACATTAGAAAGAAGAACAATAGCTGATGAAATTTATCATATGATAATCCTCACTGGCAAATACTCTATCATGAGCATGATAAGTGAAGTCTGTGAAGAGCATTTTCAAACAAATAAACTGATGATAAGTGGGATTGCATTTTTTTTTGTACAGAATCTCCATCGTAATATCATGATAGGCTAATTTTCTTGATCTTTTAAATCCTTTTCAATATTTTAAAAATTAAATTAGTAAATATATACTTGCTGTCATTTCATGTTTAAAATGTAATAATAAGGAAATTTTTTAGGCCTATATAACAATTAATTACATTCCTTTACCCTTTCCTAGACAAGATTTTAAACTCGTAGGATGTGCAAATAATCATAACTAAATCTTAAGTTAAATCTAGATCGCTACGCACAAATTATAGATTTTGCCTAACTCAAATCCCCTAACAACACTTGTGCCTAACGGTGCCTTAACAGTGCTTTATGTGCCTTCTGACTGTGCGGTCATTCTACCCATGTTGTTAGTAGCTGATTTGTTAATGAATAATGATATACAGATTGTGATGTCAAGCATTGATCCCAGATGTAAATAATGCATTACTTTGACATTAGCCATCGCGACGAAATTACCAGTTGTAACAGGTCCCTTTCTTAGTGCAATGTTACGCTAACAGCGTTTCTGTGCGGCCGATACAGGTCTCTCCATGACCATAAAATCCCTGAGTTTTAAGCTGTTTCAATGTTAGGGAACTTACCGTCAACTTTCTCTCACAGAGAAGACTCTTCCTTGGCACAAAGAAAATGTGGAACTCTTTGCGGAAGCGTCCAGGGGTTTCCTCCGCCTTGCGGATATTGTCTGCAACAATTGTCATCAGGTCCAATCGAGGGCGCACAATGAATATAACATTCTGGATAGTACCACCTGCACCACTGGACGAACTCTTCAAAGGCAGATGACCATGTCGAAGGGGGAACATACGGTCAACTTCATGTTCCTAAATGAAGAGATATGAATTTGGCACTACTTACATGACAAAAATGATGTAAATTTGTTATAATTTCTTTGACATAGTATCTATAAACTAGACAAATGAGACTTTCTGAACAGCTCAAACTTTATTCAATGTACAAGCTATGGCCTATATGCTACCCTACTACCATACAATGACAAAGGAAGAAAGTTATTTTTTTAATGGTATTTTTGTGTGTCCAAGTGAACTCGTCTTCAATGTTAGATGGAAGGTACAATGGCACTGCATAGATACCAGTGTTAACGGTATTCAGAGATAGAACATTATTTTCAAATACCTCTTTTTTTATTTTATTCTATTTCTTCTTCATCAAGACTGTCTTCTTGTCAGCTTGACCTCCCACAACTAATGTTGTAGTGCAAGAGCAATAACACCTTCATCGATCATTATACAGCTGTAGACAACCTACCTTTAACAAGGAATATTCAGCGATGAGCCCAATAGGTCCCGTAAGAAAATCATCCCAGACCACTGCCTGCATGTAAAATGATGATCGACAGAAGAATACGGTAATATGGTTCATAAACAAAAGTTATGTATGACTAGTGACCTGTTGTGCTAACAATAAAAAAAAATCCCAAGTGAAATTTTGATTGTAACTTTCATTTGATGAATATTTTGTCAAATTTGAATTGAATTGATTTGAATATTCAATTTAATAATTTTTTAGGACCAATTAAAAAAAATAATCAGTATCATGCTTATTTATTTCTTTTATTAAATATTAAATATCACAATTCTTTTGTTTTGAGGACTTGTTTTTTTTTTTACATAAATGTCACATTTTTGTTACAAAATTGTTTTAATAAATCCCCAGAAACGACGTTATTCCTGTAAAACATTAGATTTAGATACCAACGACTGGCAACGTAACTGGCCTGCATAAAACAAAAAAGGTGTAAATTTACAATCACCCCTAACTTAGACCAAAAGCTTTGGTCTCAGTTTTATTGGTTGTTCTGCTGAACTCTGTTGGCTCCACTCACAAATTATAGACTGAAGTAAGTCACTTTTTCCCCCCTTTAAAAAGTTTTTTTTTGTGTGTGTATTTAAGGCCAAAACTGAATATTAATCTTCATTTTGGTCCAGTTCTATAATATAGGCCTATATTTTTATGAAATAAAGACAAAAATCGAAGAGCCGGCCCGTCGTTTTTTTTTTGTCTTGTTAACCCCCCAGGCCTAATAATGTATAGCTGAGCTGAACCGATATCCAGTTCAACATGTTCAATACAATTACAACAGAGTCTGACACACCCAAGTCCACCCCCCTCAAGTCCACCCCCCCCCCCCCCCCCTTTCCCGTAATCATATGCCCCAGTCACACAACAGGCTCGTCAGAGTCGTGGAACGTAATTAAAGTTAGACCTAGGCCTAGGCCTACTCGTTAAATTTGTAAATTTGTAAATTTGTTGTAAACGAATTCTAATCTAAGTTAAGCAGTACATCAATCAAACTCACCTTACTCCCTATGCATTTGTCCAAACAATCTAAGAGTTCTCTTCTGGCAACTTCTCTCCAAAAGGCTAAATTCACACGTCCACTGACAAGATGTGTGGCCATTTTTTTTTCTTCGTGGATATATGCATACAAAATGAACCGTTGCTGCATATAAATTTGTGCAAGAAAGACCGCGGAGGCCGAGCTAGCTCTAGCTACCGGGGCGCGGCGGCGCGGCGGGCGGGCGGATCGGAGACCACATGTACGTAGCTAAAAAAGGCCAAACAGATTTAGTTCAAGAGAGTGGTTGATTTCATACGCAGCGCGCAGGCAATTGCATAACTAGGCACGTCCCCACTCCCGTCGGCCTACAAAACAAAAATAAAAATATACGGAGGAAAGGGAAGAGATTAGGAGAAATTAAAGAAACAAGGTTAAAAGAGAATAAAAAAGAAAATGGAAATATTAGAAATATCTTTAAAATTCAACCATTGTTAAATGACCGATAAAATTTGAATTATTTTACAATATCAAAAAAATATTCCTTGAAAATTTTCCAACTGATATCTCGGCATGCAAGTCCATACTGAAGAATTAAAATTTATTGATACCCCTAGCTGTTACAAATTAGTTTTAATCCACGGGCGGCTGAAGCACTAAAAAATGCCCCTATTAGAAAAACAGTGCACCCGGCTTACTAACTTTTTCACTCGAGTGCCTCTTTCATCTTCATATAGTGAAAGGTCAAGTCCACCCCAGAAAATGTTGATTTGAATAAATATAGAAAAATCAAACTAGCATAACGCTTAAATTTCATCAAAATCGCAAATGACTGACATTTCAGTTTGGCTCTGTTATTTTTCACAAAACACTGAAATGCACAACACAGTGATATGCAAATGAGACCCTCACTCACTATTTCTTTTGTTTTATTGTACTTGTTTGAATTATACAATATTTCATTTTTTACAGATAAGTATGACAATAAGGGACCAACTTGACTGAACCACACATGTATAGCGTTAAACAATGATAATGAATTGCACATGTTTATGGGGGAATTAATCGTGTTTCACTTGACAATTAGGAGAAAATTTCATATAATAAGATACAAAAGAAATATGAGTGGATGACGTCATCAGTGTCCTCATTCGCATACCGACCAGGATCTGCATTTTATGACTGTTTTGTGAAATTAAGCGAAACTTTAAAATGTCATAACTTTCTCAATTTTGATGAAATTTTCAGCGTTGGGCCACTACAGTAAATATATTTACCTATTTTTTTGTTTGTAAAACAACCATAACTGGTCTCCTTTATTCATTTCATTTCAAAGTAGTACATGTGCATCAATCTTTAATATTTGCCTCCATTTCTGGAGAGAGATACACGGTTTTCTATATTGATCAGGGGCGTAACAGGGGTCGATGGCCGGGGGGGGGGGGGGTGGGGCAAGAGCCAAAAATTTGCCGGTCATAATCATGATATGAACAGGCAGTGTTGTAACGAGGCAAAATATTTGAGAGGACCAGACATGGCGTACCCGGCAGAATTTATTCAAAAAACAAAGTTGCGAGCGAGCAGAAAGTCACATTTTGTGACAGATTTTGACATAATATTCAGAAAATGATATCATTTTTCACCCTTCTCTCTTTCCTTTTCTTTCCTTGTTAATTTTTTTGTCTGGATACGCCACTGTGAACAGGATTCTTTTTTTTTTAATGATTGTGCGCGAAGATCTATACATGCGGGCGGCGGTATAGCGTGAAGAGTATAAAAACAAAAAAAGAGGTGCACTGCAGTATTATGGCGCATGAGCCAAAAAGCTGCGTAATACAAGTCCAGAGCGAGCGAAGCCAGCGAGAAAAAAATAAACATTTTCATGAGAATATAACTTTGAGACATTTCTGACATTATATTCAGTAAATAGGCTCCAACATCATATCTTGCACTTTTCCTTTGCTTTTCTTTCCTCCTTTTCTTTTTTTTGTTTTTTTTGTTTTTGTTCGGGTTGTAGAACTTTTGGGGGCCATGGCCAAACCGCCTGTGCTATGCGAGTGGGAGAAGCGCATGCAGAGCCACCGGAACCTCTTGATATCAAAGCCATTTTAAACCTTACAGAATTTTAATCGAATCGCAGATACATACAGTATATATCTTTTACACAAAATTCAACGCAGTTGCGCAATGAGACAAATATTTTGAGGGGTCACAAGATAGTAATGTGGGAAAATCGAGCGAAGCGAGCCCGAAAATGGCCTTTTGAAATGAAATTCTAATGAATTATTTGATAGATTTTTACATTAAATTCAGCAAATAACATATTTCATTGTTTTCCATTCATTTCATTGCGTTGCCTTCTATTTTTTTTTATTCCCCCTTCTGTGTGGAAGCAAGATCCCCCCTGCACGCCAGTAAAAGTTTAATGTAGGAAGGAGGCCATACAGGGTCGTTCCGGAGCCCTTTGAAGGTTACAGATGAAGAGCCCCTATATACTGCTTGGGGTATATGGGGCAGAGCCCCCGGTAGCTTTGGACATTTAGCCAAAGTAAACACTTGAAAGACTTTTTGACGGTAACTCTTGCCAGCGTAAAGCTTGCCTATATAGGTATAGGGCATTATAACGAAATAATAACATGAGGATTTCAAGCATTTGGCTATAGGGACATTTTTGTCCTGATTGCGACCATTATTGCATAAAATTTAGCAAGTTTAATTGTAGTCCATCCCTTCCTTCCTCTACCCCCTGCTACTAATTATTTTTAATCCTCGGCAGCCCGGTCGTGTTATTACGTTCTTTTTTTTTTTTCTTGTCCCTTGAGTTTTTTCGTTATCCAAATTAGCTCTTGGCTCATTCCATCGGGTATAAATTAATTTCCCGCCTTTGTTTGCTATTTGGATCATCTTTTAATTTATTTTCCGTTCTAAGTAATCATGCTAATGTATAATAGGCCTATTTCGGAATGATTTGTTTTTTCTCACATGTTTTTCTTTCGTTCCTTTTCCCGCTTCCCTTCCGTTTTCCATTTTTAATGTTTTTTTTCTATTCACCTTTTCCCTTTTCCTTTTCCTCCGTTCCTTCCCCTTTCCTTTTCCCTTTCTTTCTCGCTCCCTTTTCTCGTTTTCCCGGTGAAATCTGCCGCGGGGATACACTGGACGTATAGCAAGTTTTCAACATAACAGGTGAAAAAAAAATGTTAATTAGTCTTTTAATTGTTATTTTTCACTTGGATTCATTTCCAACAAAACTTTTATAAAAAGCAAATAATAATTCAAAATAATATCTATATCCTTTTTCTTTTTTTCAACTGATATCAATACTAGAAAATAGGCCTATATAATCTGCAAACGAAAATTTAGCAAGAAGTATTTTTTACTTTTTTCCCCAAAACATTGCCCTTGTTACATTGCAAGAAAAAAAACATGCTAACAATCTCCTTTTTTATTTTTACGTAATTATGATATCGCCCATATCGCAAAATTGATATCCGTCCAACATCACAATGTTGACAATAGGGAAAGGTTGGCAAAGTGTCAACATATTGGACCAACGATGTCGCAAAGGTATTGTTGGGCCAACATCAGTACAAAGTCAACAATTTCGTCAGTCGCGAAATGTTGGCAATTGGAAAAAACACATTGTTGAGCCAATGGGATGTAAATATAGGCCTATATACTTTGACCTGGTATGACAGTCATCACAAAACTTATATTGCGCCAGCAACATCACAGTGTACGTTGACATTAGCATGTTTATGAAAGGTCTAGAAAGCCCCTGGACTGAGTGTCAAAATATATATCTGTTCAGTGGGCCAAGGTTAAAATCTAGACTTTTGCATGTTGTCGCAAAAGTTGTAATAATGTTCTAAGGAAACTAAATTCAGTACTGCAATTGAAACCACCGATTTAATCTTGGCGATGCTGATTGGTGCGAAAAATGCACATTCATTTCCAATGAACAAATTCAAGCACGTGCCCTTGAATTTAATTTATTGTGTATGATACTGTACACCACTGGCGGATCCAGGGGGGGGGGGCACAGCCGGCCCGTGCCCCCCTTTTGAGAAGCAAAACTAAGTTTTGTAATGTAAAACTGATGCCATTAAAACAGAAGTGTGCCCCCCCCCTTTGAAAGTGAATACTTTTTTTAAATATCACTTTTTTTTAACCCCCCCCCCTTTTTTTTGCTTGTCAAATTTTTCCTCGGAAAAATGTGCCCCCCCCCCCCCATTTTGGAAAATCCTTGATCCGCCCCTGCTGTACACTGTTAAAAATACTAAAATTTCACAAAGAAAAATCGTAATTTACAGGATGTTTACCTTTTAAAAACAGACGACACAATGATTTAACAAACCGAACGTATTTACGCAGATAATATTGTGTAACATAGAATTTGTATTATTGCATGGGGTGTTTGTGTTGATTTTCATTTGAATATATAGACTTTTACTACTCCAGAAAAAGCTTTGCGCGTTATTTGCCATTCTCATTATCGGGCACACACGAATGTTCTTTTCAAAACTCATGGTATTCTTAATATAAGATACATGATCTTTACCATTATAATCTTGGATATACAACCTTAGTAGAGATGAACTATACCAGATGTATTTATTCTATGTTTACAAGGAATATCAATATCCATCCCTAACCTATACAAGATCTGCTGGACTTTTCCATTTACCTAGAACAAGGACATTATTAACAAACAAACTGTTCATAATTATCTTCTGCTGGCATCAAACTTTGGAACTCACTTTCACTAGCTTTACGAAATAAGCATACAATATAGCTTCAATAGAGCATTAGAATATAACCTCATGCACTAATAACCGTACACTCAAATTATTCATTCTACTTAGGATATCTTGAGGATATCTTCTATTCTTCCGTATCCCCCCCCCCCCCCCTCCTCCCTTCATTTCGCTTCTTTTCCGTCTCTGGCTCTTTTAATTTGATCTATACCTGTGGAGATTTGTTTTTTGTTTGTTTTCTTTTACTCGTTTCTTGACTTTTTTCAAGTTTGTCCGTTCTTGTTTTGTATAACATTTTTTTCATGCCTTATCCAGCATTCTTTATCTTTTACTTGGGAGAATATGATAAAGAATATATTCAACAAGGATTTACATTTAATTTCTACAAGAAAGATATGATGATTTGTATATTATATATATATATTTTATTTTGAACTAGTACGATATGATGATTTTGTATATTATATTTTGAACTTTGTATTTTGCATTAATATGTCTTATTTATTGAAGGAAACCTTCAATAACAAACTTTGCTTTTCAGGTTTCTTTTTCATTTTTATTATACGTTATATCATAATTAGCTTTACTTTGTAACTTAATTGAAATTTTGAAATGAAATGAATTTGTTATCAAATAATCAATCAATCAGAATTATAAGTTAAATATAAAAAGACAAAGTAAAATATAATCTTTGTAAAAATACAAATGAACTATTGTGTTTTTACGTTGATTGCAGTGCATCTATCGTATAAATAGTGTTCGTATTTGTAATTAACGGAGATTTTCATGTTACTAAATGAATGTTAAAATTGTGTTGCTTTTTTTTTTTTTTTTTTACAGTTATCCATTTTTTCCATATTTAAAAAAAAATTTACAGCCCATCGTAATTTAACAGTTCATACTGTTTGTGAGTCCCAGCTGCCAGTAATAATTACTGTTTTTTTTTTACAGTTTTATTTTTAACAGTGTAGGATTGGTAGGATTGTGGAACTCCATTTTTTGCAATGCTGATTTTGGCCAATTTGGGAGTATGGACAGCGGCCTTACCTACGTTACGGTACACCTGACTTTGTACTACGGAAGTTGTGGAAGAGGTTTCATCTTTCGTCAGGCAAAAGCGCGCGCCCGCCCGGCGCCCATACACATTTTCGATAAACATTTACAATTAATACATTGCACAGCTATAGACGGGCCTTGGGCTTAGAACTCTATTTTTACGACGGCTGGAATATACAATACAAATACATTAATACACATCACTCATCATTAAATGAAATCTTATGCTTTCCAATATGTCCTGTTCTGGAAGTGCGAGGATCCCTGTTGTTGAACTACTTGGAGACAAACTAAAGAACAAGGATCATGAAGAAATTGCGACTGAATCTATCACCGGGAACGCGAAATTTGTTGGCCTGTACTTCTCGGGGCATTGGTGTGCGCCTTGCCGCTCATTTACTCCGAAGCTAATCTCTTTTTACAATAACTTCAAGAAAAGGGAAAGTTCGTTCGAAATAGTTTTCATCAGTTCAGATGAAACTGAAGACCAATTTAATGAGTATTACAGTGAGATGCCGTGGCTTGCTCTACCATACAACCGACGGGACATAAAGGTAAATCTTCATCTATTTTCCAATTCAAGTCTCGATTGAGTCTTGTCATGGCTCTTGCCTTGGCTTGACTCTTGCCTTGAGCCAGTTCAGGAAGTTCATGCAGGCTCGATCGATTCCGGGGCCCTGGGCTGAGCTGATAGTCACTTTAACCATGGACCTATTCGTAATAGGTCCATGCTTTAACCATGGAGCTATTACAGATTAATAGCTCTATGCTTTAACGTTACACCGAGTCAATTTTTGACTGTATCTCCTTAGCTGAAATAACAATATCGGTAGAGGCTTACAATTACATGTAGAATCCAATGTCATGAACTGAACTTAGCGTGATGCCTCGTTCTAACACCAAACACTAGTGACTCCATCCATGCTCTCATAATCGATTATGACATTGGATTGTTTTGTAAAGTTATTAAATCCTTGGTAGATATTAAAAGTTGGTGTTGCCTGATTGTGATGATGAATGATGATGATGTTGATGACGATGATGATTATGACGATGATGATGATATTGATGATGATGGTGATGATGATGGATTATGGATGATGATGGTGATGATGATGATGATGGATGATGCTGATGTTATTGGTTTTTATGAAGATGATGATGGTGGTGTTGGGTCATTCCATGCCAATTCACCCAATGAATGTGCAATTTTGCACCCGACCCTCTCGGAATTCGTTGTAAATTGGTACACATAAAATTCACCATGGCCCACGCACAAAACAAAAAAAATAAGTCCAATTGGTCCGTCGGTTCTCGCATTACGGCCCGCCCTTTTCTCCTTGTTTTGACAAAAATGGGCGTGACCTTCAACTTTCAATGGCCAATGCGTCGTAACGTGTTGATCAATTTTCATGAAACAGGTACCATTTATTAGGAAATTCAGAGAGGAATCCAAAACATGCATCAAATAATGTATTGGAGCGATTTATAAGGTTGTGACCTTTTTCTTTGACCTTTTTTTGTCAAAACAAGGAGAAAAGGGCGGGCCGTAGCGCGAGAACCGACGGACCAATTAGACTTATTTTTTTTGTTTTGTACGTGGGCCATGGTGAATTTTATGTGTACCAAATTACAACGAATTCTGAGACGGTCGGGTGCAACCACTGGGTGAATCCAGATGGAATGACCCTGTTGGTGATGATAGTGACGGTGATGATCATGATGATGATAATGAAAATAATGAAGATGATGATAACATGAGATGGTGACCGTTAGAATAAATGTATTTAATTAAATTAATAAAATCAAACATATTACAACATTGTAGATTATTATGAGTTGAGATAATAACATGAATGGTACTAAGGATCCCTACAGGTCTAGAGAAGCTTGGTGTTTGAGCACTAAAATACTTGCTCATATCTGAATGACATGTTGCCCAGAGTTTGAACTTTGTGGCACATTGGGCAAAAGGCAAAAGCCAATGTCAACTGACAGAAGAGAAGAATATGTTTACCTATATTGCAGCAATTCAAGTAATCAAATATATTTACTCAGTCATTTGCGGATGGTTTTGAGGTGGCTTTATTTTTGTATGAGTTTCGCGACTTACTGCACACGAGAATTTTCACTTTCTGATATTTCTGTGCAAAAGTGAATATGAATACAACAATGCATCCATTGTGAGTCTTGAAGCAAAATTGCAAAATATGGTGTACATATATTGCATTTTACTTGGGCAACCTACAATGTATGCCTACTTGGTTATTGAGGCTTGAAATATTTTTATAGCTTACTATGGGCCTATCTGTGATCTTGAGAATCAATACCGGTACTCAGAGTCTAGCCTCTACAATCATATGTAAGGTAGTATATTGATATTAAGGATGATTATGAAGTCAGTGCAAGGAGATATCTGTGCTTGAACTGCAGCCTGTTATAATTGTTAATTGATCGAAAAACAAGAAACTTCTGAATGTTCATGATGTACTGAAGAACTACATGTAGTGGTTGCCTTATGCTGTACCAAAATGATAAATTCTGTTACGTACAGTAGCATGAACTGCACATAGATACATGTATGGGAATTGGGATTATTTGTTGGCTCTACCATTTCATATGTTATTTGCTATGGTAATGAGGGCATTTTTATATCAAAGTAAAGTGACGGACCATTGTTCATGATATTCTTCCCGATATAAGAATTTGATAGCTCAAATTAACTCAAAATGATAACGTTCATCTTTCACATTTCTGACTTAACAATTTTAAGGAAGAGGGGCCCGACTTACAATGTACAAAGAGTTGCGATTGATCCGATTAATCGCAACTACGGAAAGCCAGCGAAGTCAACATTTAAAAGGCATGCTTGTTCAAATTTTTTTTTAGATATGAATGTATATCCATAAATTCACTGAGTTTTTGACAATTTGGTGCGTTCTCCTTTGTTTACATTGGATCAATCGTAACTCTTTGTAAGACGGGGCCCAGGTATAAATTATGAGTTACTCCCCTAAGCAATGAACACATATCTGCAGGATAATTCAATGTGACTAATCTATCAATAGGAGATCACTGTATGCCAATTGTGAATGCATTGTGCTTCATTAGTTTCAAAATTCTATTTAGGTCATATAGGGTCAGTGAACTTAGATTATGTTGGAATATTAACCAATTAAGTTTTTGAATGGTCATAACTTTGATATGGATAGTTCATGAAACTTGGATGATCATACCTGTACATACAAGAGTAATCAAGCATCAGTGAAAATCCTGTGGTTTTCAGGTCTCATGAGTCATGACCGAGGTCAATGAACTTTAGCCGTGTTGGGGTTATTTGTTGGAGTTGGATTGCCATTATAGTTTATGGATCTACATGTATCTCATGAAATGTGGCCATAAGGGTAATCAAATATTACTGAACATCCTGTCTGCATTTCAGGTCACATGACCAAGGTTAAAGCATCAAAGTTCATTTAGGGTCAATGAACTTTACCATGTTGGGAGAATCAAAACAATATCTTTAACATAAATGTCAAAACTATATCGATCTACATGTAGTTCGTGAAACGTGGACACAAGAGTAATCAAGTATCAGTAAAATATCCTGCATGAGTTTTAGGTCACATGACAAAGGTCAAAGGTCATTAGGTCAATGAAATTTTGCCATGTAGGGGGTATTTGTTCAATTGCCATCATAAATTTGAAAGTCCATATCGTTCACGAAATGTGGACATACATGTAGGGGTAATCAAGTATCACTGATCTATCTATACCTATCCATTCAGTAGGGCTTATAAAAGCCACGTACCATCAGACACATACATGCACTCACCTCTGGGAAAAGAATGTCAGTCATCATGAACTGTAATGAAATTATGTAATTAATGAAATATTACAGCTGTTGGGATATGATGTCACCAGCTTAAAAGTATTTTCTTAAATTTGTCAAACCTTATTTTATTGGCCCCCTGTTTCATTCTTTAATCAGTCTGCATTTATGAGAAACAAATTGTTAAGGTGTGATGAACGTCTCCCTTTAATAGAGCAGGTCCCATGCACTATACCATGGACTATATAGACCTCAGAAAGTATTTTCATGGATGCTGTACCAGTCTGATGAAGACCCCGTTCTCATTATACTTTCTAAAACCAGTTTACTGGAGACTGGTTCAGGAAACTAGTTTGGGAGATCACTTTGCTAGCATTCCCATTTGATCACCCGAAAGTGGTTTTCAAAACCACTTCACTTAAAGTGGTCTTGTTGCTATGAATGCTCTCAGTGGGGTGACATGTTTCACACGAAATTTGAAACCGCAACATAAACATTCTACACACAGTGTGTGGAGTAGCACGCTCAAAATATGTGAAGATTGCTTCCCGAAGAATGGTTGTGTCCTCACTCTAAAACCAGTTTAACGAGGCAAAGTGATCTCGAAATCTTTATCACGAGGTGGTTTTCCGAACCGGTTTGAAAGATCGCTTCCAAGACCGCTTCCACCGTTCTCATTACGCATTAAACTTAGTTTCCAGTAAACTAGTTTTAGGAAGGTAATCAGAACAGGGGTCTTAGACCCCACCCCCCCAAAAAAAAATAAGCAAAGCTGGCTTTCAAAGATATGAATTGCTTCACATCCACTCCTTCTTTATTTCAATATTGCATTTGACACCTTGTATTCATTGTGCATCTTCACAACCTGTATGACTCAATTTTAACTCAATTTAGGGTGTGTTCAATGTCGGTTTCCAAATTTAAACGGCAACATGGATCATGATTGAAAATGATTACAAGACACGGATATAATGAGAAACAAAGGGTGTGTTCAATGTCCTCTATTCCTGGTCGTAAAAGTAAAGGTCTTTCAAATCATGATTGGGAGGAAAATTAAAACGTTGAAAAAGATGCGTTTTTAAACGTGATCAGCTCAAATGCGACATTGAACACAATTGAGTGGAAGGCTACACAAACAGGTCCCAGAACTGACCTTCTTGTGATGGGTCAAACTGTGCACTAAAGCTGCGCAAAGCTGCGCAAAGCTGCGCTAACAAAAGTGGGAAATTTAAAGACGATCAACATATAAACCGCTGTATATTTTAGACACTGAACAGTGCACCTCTGATCGTGTTTGTTTTTGGTATTTTGCAATTGATTTTTCAATCATGATTCATGTTGCTGTTTAAATTTGAAAATCGACATTGAACACACCCTTACAGTCGATTTTCCTTTATTGCTAACTGCTGAAGTTTTTCATAAGACATTCCAGGCTCTGCCATATTGTTTCCCTTCCAACCAAATATGGGAAAGAAAGCTGGATGACAACAGCTGACCTGGTTTAGGTAATGATGACATGGCTGACATTGTCTCATAAATCATGATCAATAGATGCTCTCTAGCGTCATACTGTCTCTCTTGATTTTCATCCCTGTTTTGGTATACCCATGGACCTACATGTACTAGGTCCATGGTATACCCAAGAGCACCTTCATTCATGTATCAGACATGTTTGAAAACTCCTTAGCTATGCCAGTAACATGGTAGTCTGCAGGTATATACCCTGATTGAAATTATATCAACAATAAGTGGGACTTGACCAGTATACAAATAATGAATGTTTATGAGTGCAATGGACAGAATACTTCATGAGGTGAAAGATGAAAAGATCCATTCAACGAGGCGTAGCCGAGTTGAATGGATCATTATTTCATCTTTCACCGAATGAAGTATTCTGTCCATTGCACGAATGAAAAAAACATTCTTCATTTGGTTTATATGACACCTGAAATTGACTTTTTTTCATATGAAATTTATGAATTTCGATGCAAAACACAATGCTCATGCAGTGCGAGTTCGGTCTGTTGATTGTAACATCATTACAACATGCGCACTGCTGGTGCCATAGACAAATGGCTGGTGCCTGCAGCTGCAGTCTCGGTGTGCGCGTGCAATGGACAAAATCGTATGGATCCAAAATTGCACGGTTGATGACGTCATTGCAAAATGGGCTGAATGAACGATATCAAACAACCAATCAAATCACAAGGATCTATCTAGGTGTCATATAATATGTAATATGTTTGACAATTCAATTCAATGCAAGTCCCGTTCAGGACCTGTGGGCTGCAAATTCAGACCACTTTCCTTGAGCAATAAAAGGGTATGCCCACCAAACTAGAAATGAAGAAAAGTAGGGGCCAGGAGTGAGGGGTGGGAAGGGTTCAAAGATAACAGAAAATGAATCGTATGATCACAAGATTGGCAAAGCATGTCAGTTTGATGTCACAAAATATTTGAGATCATAGGCTGCAGAGCCTTTGAAGATTCCTGAAGAAGGAGAATTTAATTTTTTTAAATCCATAACTTTGTTATCCTGCATTGTTTTTTGCCAAACTTTCACAGATGTGTTTGACAGTGTTTCTATCACTTTCTGGCTTTCTGCTTTTATCAAGTCAACTCCCCCTTTTACAATTGTTCAGTGACAGTGACTGACACATAGCCTTTTGACAAGTCCTTGTGACTTGGTTATAATCTAAGTCAAGTAGTGGTTGAAACGAGACTAGCAGTCAAAGAAGAGAGCTGGCGAAACCCAGGTGAATGAGAGATCAAACGTTTTTGGAAAATCGCTTTCACTGCTTGCTATGAATTATAAGAATGCCAATGCGCCAGTCCGTACTTTCGATGTCTGATGATGTAATGGGACCTGTACATGTACATTCAATTCTATGGTACTGAGAGTCATACAAGGTTCATGGATGTGAACGCTGCTTTGTCGCTACCTCTCAGTTATTCAAGCCAAAAACAACGGCTAACATAAGAAATCCAAGTCAGGTTCCTAAAGGCCCAGTGGATGGCTCGTTCACCCAGGTTTTTTTTGAGCAGCTGGTCTTTTCTTACTAATCGCTCAGTTTCTGAAATACAAGTGCTATCAGACACAGGGCCTTGTCTAAACTTCCTAAAGGCTATTAAAGGGGAAGTTCACCCTGACAAATAGTTTATAGTAAAAATAGAAAAAATAATTCAAAATATTGCTGAATGTGTGAGCGAAATCCATCAAAGAATAAAAAATTATTTTGATTATTTGATTTATAACGTCATATGTGAGCAGATTGTTTATACAGTATGGTAAAAAATCAATGAAATGTCATTTTCTCAGAAAATTGAAAATGGCTTTTACTGTACCTTCATATAACAAAAAGCAAATCATTTCACACCTGTTCCTACAAAGAAAACTAAAAATAAGTAATCACAAACCATTAAAAAACTGAAATTTATGCATTTTATATAATATGAGACAGCTCCTCGTTTATGACGTCACAAATCCAAAAGGTAAAATTCTAACACCTTTCTTAATCTTTAATGGATTTTCCTCAAACCTTCACCAATATGTTTTATTTTATTTTCTGCTATTTTTACAACAAGCTTTTCTTGAGGGTAGGGTCCATACTCACATCGAGGTGTTCTTTGACCATTGACCATTTGGTGGCTCTGACATCTACTGTATGGGTTTAACCCGGGGGGAGGGGGCAGTCAAATATATTGCTGTACACGCGTGACCAAGAAATTTCCAAACACCCCCTAAACGAGTTTTTCTCTGTGTGCAAAATAACCCCTAAATAAGTTTTTTGCGGGTTTTATTTACACATTTTGGCCCCTAAACAAGATGTCTCCAAAATATGACCTCAGGGAAAAAGCTTGGGGGAAAAACATACCCTAAACACGTTTGGCTAGTCTTTCAAAAAAAGCTTTAGGGAAAAAAAACCATACCCTAAATACGTTTGACCCCGCGATTGACCATTGACCAGTCTTTCAAAACCACCCTTTTTCTTGAAAATTAGTGTTTTTGATACCCTTAACGAAATAACCATCACTTTCATTACTACATGGAGGTGTATCTCCATGATTGGAATAAGACTGAAGTCAATGCAAAAGGCTCCTTTGTTTATTGCCCTCCATCAGCTAAGACCTTGTCATCATATAAACATTGGGCTATCAGGATCTTATCTCTGTATACTGATACTACATGTACATGTACATAATTTGTATACAAAGTAGTTTGATCATGGTTTTCAACACCTTTTTTTGTAATATCACTGCCTAGTTTGTTTCCATGGAGGTTAAGTCTCGGGTTGTGTTCATGCTCTTCTATTGGCCAGAATAATACTTTGTAAACATACTGTACTGTAGGTTTGTGAAATGATCCCTGCATATAAGCTCATACAATAAAATGTGTGTTTTTAAACAGCCTTTCTTCCAAAACATGGATTTTAGGGAAGCATAATAAATACAAGATGACAGGTAAATAACAGATTCCTTGAAAATGTGAAATTGCTTTTGTTGTAATATTTGAAGAAAAAAATGATATACTGTATGATTCATACAGCAAAATACAAAAGAACAAGTGAGTGCATGTCTGCATGACATTACCAGCTCTCTCATTTGCATATCACAAAGCCTTAAATGTTTTGTGAAAATGAGGTAAACTTTAAAATGTGATTACTCTTTTTAGCATTATGCTTATTTTATTTTCCATTTTGTATTCAAAATTTCAAATCAGCTACATGTATTTGTTTTGGTTGACTTCCCCTTGAAAAAGGACAGGAGAGCGTGTTGTTTTTCTTCCTTCTATTCACAGTGTGCTGCTAAGACTTTCAACACCTTCCTGTCAGGGCACTAACTGCCTGTTCAATTGTTCGGTCAGAGTCTCAGCCACTCACCTTTCTGGTCAGTCCAAGATTTATAGACGTATTTATAGTGTCTTCAGAAGGTATTAAAATTTTGTTTCCTGCATACAAATCTTCATGCGTGACTCAGAACAAAGGCTAGACACCCATATAAGTTCATTGATGCTGAGGAAGAATCAGAGAAAGCAGGTCTTTGAAGTCATTACTTATGTATAGTAGTACCATGGAGGAAAATCTTTCCTCATTGGTTGTATCTGTCAGTGTCATTGTGTAGTGAAGGCACCATGGTTTACAATGACGGGTATCGGAAGTCTTTTTTTTGTTGTTGCAAATATCAAGGTATAGGCCTACATACTTTTTGTTGGAAGAAGCATACCGGAAATTAGTCATGGGACTTTGGCCTGATTTGTAAAATGGATGTGCGATGTTTGCAAGCTTCTTGTATCTCTTATGTGAATGATACTAGTCTTCATCAGATTATCTTTTGGCCCTAGTGATGAACTATGAATAGCAACCATCACATTATGAATAGTAGACCTTTATGAAAACAGTTTACCCCTGATGACTAGGCTTGTCCTCTTATGTGTCCTCTATGGTCCGGGATTAAGCCCAACCCACTTTCTTTTCTCACGTTTTTGTAAACTGGGCTAACCCACCTTATACTAAAGTTTGGCCCTGAAAAATAGCATGGTTAGCCTGGCAATTGTATTAAGCACGAAAGTCTGGGGTTAAGAGGATGATGAGAAAAGAAACCTGGCCCATAAGGACGGTGCTCCATGCATGTCTTGGGAGCAAAACGGAGCCAGCTCTGTCTTCCAATCAAAGATTACTGTTCATGAGTGGCTACCTCTAATCCTTGATTACTGAATTTTGTGTGAGAAAAGCAAGTATTTCCGTAGCTGTAGTAGTTAGGCAGAAAATTTGGCCCATGCGAAAAGGAGGAAATTATAGTATGGGGCGGAGGATAGTATGGGGTTATAGATGGTTAGGGGTTAAGAAAACTTTGGGAGAAAAGCATATTAGTATCATGAATGATTTACATCACATGTCTTTTGAATTTTGGATTTTGGTGGAATTTATCTGATGAAATGATCATGCTACATGAATATCAAATACATTTGAATGAAAGGCCTACATGTAAGTGACTACTTCCATTGGTACTAGGTAGTTCCTTTAAGGTGAAGAAAGTACAGAGGGCAGTCAAAATATGTAAGAATGTTGGGTATGTAGGTCTATTTCACTCGCACATCCCATCTCAAACAGTTAGGGCGGGTTTTATTGTAACGGACATATGTTTCAGCTGTCAGTCATTCTAAGAATGTCTCAGTGTTGGAGATGAGGATAGGAGCTGGACACACTCCCAGTTTTCCTTGTGTGCCTCAAAGGAAGAGGTTAATACTTTGATTTCCATTGTTTTTTTAAGACATGAAAGGGAGTAAAATTAAAACAGGGCAAAACTAAGTATCACTGAGGTCAATTTATTCTCAGATAGAATTGAATATTTCATCTCATTCAAAATCAGTTACTGAAAATATTCTCTCCATGTTGGTGTTCTGAAAACCATTTTATCTTCATTTCGTCCCATCAATGAAGCAATACCCAATGAGAAAGGCTGTTTGATGAAACACTCTCATCTCACTCAACCGATAAAAATCTTATATGTCAGGAGGTGCCAGGGCAAAGAGTGAAAGTGCATCATATTTGTAAAAATGCTTGCACTAAACCCTAATGCCCGGCTATGGAAATTTCTCTTTAAAAATGAATAAATACTCTTTAAACCTTTTATTTTTTAGATGACTTATCCTATGCTAACATGCATCATTTCAAGGATGATATAAGTCAACAAAAATATTTTGAACTTAATTGTTATGATTATTTTATTTTCATGTTAAAATTTGGAGCTAATTCACCTAGAAATACTGATGTTAACATTGCAGTCATGAAATAACCCCACCCTATTTTTAATTTATATTTCAATTTTCCTGAAAGCAACATGGGCACATCATCTGCATAGGTCCATGATATAGCCAATAATAATTTCAACATTCACACCAACCCAATGCAAATTATTTCGGGGTAAGTTTTCGAAGTTACAAGCATGTGCAGTATGGTTTGATTGGCAGGCGAGGCCATAGCGCATGTGCCCAAATGCGCGTTGGGTTGAGAAAATTCTTGTGATTTACCTTTACTCTTCTAAAATACATACCACCGTAGAAAAATCCCTGTGAATGTTCTTGTAATTTTAGCAAGTTTACTATCAAGCACATTTTCTTTCATGAATATTACAAGCATTTTTCTTTCAAATTGGCAAAAGTTTCTGGTATTTTCTGATCAGGGTAAATTTCCTGATAAAAGAATACCTGAGATTTTTTTCTCCAAGATGGTCTGAATATGCCTATCTTGTCCAAATGACCTTGTGTCAAACTTGTCTACACAGCTTGATAATTTATAGCTACTGTATCTGTTAAGGGTCCATGATCTGTCAAAGTTATGTGTAGGCATATAAACTTTCCCCTCCCACTATTAAAGGGGATATCTCCCTCTCACGTCCCTGATTAAATCAAGATACGAATAGATAAGTCGTTTTTCTGTATCATTCATGAAAAGGGAAAAATGGAATTCAGCTCTGGTTCTGTTTTTGAAAACATGAAAAGCAAATCGCAACACGCTTTCCGCTCTGTGGTTTGTTTTTGCACAATCGCACCACAACGTCGTTGACGTCCGCTTTCTGATTTGCTTTTCGTATTAAAGAGCGCTATCTACGTCAACAAAATGTTGAAAGCGCCATATTTCATAATTATCTTAATAGAATTCAAAGTAAACCACCGTCATACTAGTAGCATACACTGGCAAGCCATGGGTGTCGATCGGTATTCATGGTTGGGGGCTGTTTTTTTTTCTCTTGTGAGGGATTAATTTTTTTTCATAGTTTGGCAGAGGTCAGTGGCTAAATTGATTTTAAATTGCTGTGAGCAAGGAAGCGAGCGAGCCAAAAAAGCATTTTCATTACATAAATCAAGTTTTTGCAACTGATTTTGATATGATATATGTTTTCAGCATCATGTCAAAATCCGTCACAACTAATTGATTTATGTATTAAAAAGGTTATTTTTGGCTCGCTCGATTCCCTCCCTCACAGCATTTTAAAATTTAAAAGATAATTATGAAATATGGCGCTATTAACATTTTGTTGACGTAGATGGCGCTCTTCAATATTGATGAACGAAAAGCAAATCAGAGAGTCGATGTCAATTTTGATGTTTGCAGTGCGATTGTGCAAAAACAAAATCACAGTAGATGGCGCTCTTCAATATTGATGAACGAAAAGCAAATCAGAGAGTCGATGTCAATTTTGATGTTTGCAGTGCGATTGTGCAAAAACAAAATCACAGAGCGGAAAGCGTGTTGCGATTTGCTTTTCATGTTTTCAAAAACAGAACCACAGAGCTGAATTCCATTTTTCCTTTTTCATGACTGAAACAGAAAAACGACTTTTCCATTCGTACCTTGATTAAATTAATCCTGATGAATAGTTGGTTTAATACAGCAGAAAAAGATAATTAAAAAAAATGTTGGTGATGGTTTGATGAAAATCCATCAAAGAATAAGAGAGTTTCTAATTTTTAAAGTTTTTTCAATTTGTGACAACATATTCAAGCAACTCCCTTATGTATAAATTCCATAAATTCTGGAACATGATGACAAAAATCTCCCCCAAAATTGTGTTCAAACATATTTTGTATCAACACTTTACTTTACTTCCATTTTTATTGTCTCACTTGCGAAGCAGAGTGAGAATATAGGCGCCGCTTTTCCGACGGCGGCGGCGTCAACACCAAATCTTAACCGAAGGTTAAGTTTTTGAAATGACAGCATAACTTAGAAAGTATATGGACGTAGTTCATGAAACTTGGCCATAAGGTTAATCAAGTATTACTGAACATCCTGCCTGAGTTTTGAGTCACATGACCAAGGTCAAAGGTCATTTAGGGTCAATGAACTTAGACCATGTTGGGGGAATCAACATCAAAATCTTAACCTAAGGTTAAGTTTTTGAAATGTCATCATAACTTAGAAAATATATGGACCTAGTTCATGAAACTCAGACATAAGGTTAATCAAGTATTGCTGAACATCCTGCCTGAGTTTTGAGTCACATGACCAAGGTCAAAGGTCATTTAGGGTCAATGAACTTTGGCCAAATTGGGGGTATTTGTTGAATTACCATCATAACTTAAAACGTTTATGGATCTGATTCATGAAACTTGGACATAAGAGTAATCAATTATCACTACACATCCTGTGCGAGTTTCAGGTCACATGATCAAGGTCAAAGGTCATTTAAGGTCAATGAACTTTGGCCAAGTTGGGGGTACTTGTAGAATTACCATCATAACTTTGAAAGTTTATGGTCTAGTTCATACAACTTGGACATAAGAGTAATCAAGTATTACTGAACATCCTGTAAGAGTTTCAGGTCACATGACCAAGGTCAAAGGTCAATCATAACTGAAAGTGTATGGATCTAGTTCATAAAACTTGGACATAGAGTAATCAAGTAACTGTATCATTGAACATCTCATGTTAGTTTCAGGTCACATGACCAAAGTCAAAGGTCATTTAAGGTCATTGAACTTTGGCCATTTGGGAGGTAATTATTAGATTGCTGTCATAACTTTCAAAGTTTATAGATTTAGTTTATAAAATGTGGATATATTGGTAATCAAGTATCACTGACAAGTCTTAGGTTGCATGATCAAGGTCAATTGTCATTTATTGTCAATGAATGTAGTATTGTATCATTATATGAATGGTGTTTTTTGTGAATAATTATTTTATAGTAGTTTTCAAAGTCAGCACTGCTGCTATATTGAATCACGTGATGCAGGTGAGACTGCCAGAGGCGCTCCACTTGTTAACATAAATTCTTGCTCTCTTTATAAAAGAGGAACATTTCAACCTTAATGATATCTTCAGCAGGTGCGGATCCAGCGAGGTGGTTGTGGCGGTGGAAAATTTGAAAATATAATGGTGTACCCCATATCACGCACAATGCAGAATAGGCGATGGCCGAAATACCCTTCATTTGTGAGCGATGCCTTTTTTGCGCTTTTCAAATTTTTCAGACAAGCGCAAAAAAATAATTTGACTCTGCATGGATCCGCACCTGTTTAGGACCTACAAGTGGAAGTGGATCCTTGTCATTGTGGGTCAGTCAGTGTGATCCTGTGTTTCGCAATCATGATCTGGCAGAAACATGTTTCAACAGTAACATATCTTTTTTCATGATGTTTACCAGTTTTTTTCCGACTACTTATATGTACCAATTGCTTTTATGTTTACAGAGGGAATTGCACATCCAGTACAAGGTGAAGGGTATTCCCCTGTTACTGATCTTAGACAGCGTCACAGGAGAAGTAGTTTGTAAGAATGCTGGCAATGAACTCAAGACTGATCCAGAAGGAAAGAAGTTCCCATGGAAGCTCAGGCCATTGAGTGGTGGGTACACAAGGGCCATGTCTTACAAAGAGTTGTTGTGATTGATCTGATCAACCTTAAAGGACAAGTCCACCCCAACTTAAAGTTGATTTGAATATAAAGAGGAAAATCCATCAAGCATAACACTGAAAATTTCATCAAAATCGGATGTTAAACAAGAATGTTAGGACATTTTAAAGTTTCGCTCAATTTCACAGAACACTCACTATTTCTTTTGTATTTTATAATATGAAATATGAAATATTCTAATTTTCTCCTCAATGTCAAGTGAGACATCGATTAATTCCTCCTGAACATATGGAATTAGCATTGTTTAATACTACATGTATATGGTTCAGTCAAGTTGGTCATTATTGACAAATCTGTAGAAAATGAAATATTGTATAATTCAAACAATAAAAAACAAAAGAAATAGTGAGTGAGGGACATCATCGACTGTCTCATTTACATGTCACTTAGTTGTGCATATCACTGTTTTGTAAAAAATAAGCGAAAATTGAAAATGTCATAACTTTCTTATTTTACATCCAATTTTGATGAAATTTTCAGCGTTATGCTAGTTTGATTTTTCTCTATTGATTCAAATCAACATTTTTCTTAGGTGGACTTGACCTTTAACCATGGAAATACATCAATGTGTCACAATTTTTCATCCTTGAAATTGACACAATGTCCCTTTGTAAACAAAGTGGATCACACTGAATTGTCAAGACAATGGTGCATGCATCATATTTAGAAAACATTTTTCGCAGCCATATGCATTTTAGATGTTGTGGTTGCTGGCTTTCCGTAGTTGTGGTTGGTTGAATCAATGGTAACTCTTTATAAGGCGAAGCCCAAAATTAAGTAATACTTATGGATACTTATAGAATATACTGAACGAAGTCAATATGACTCTGTATTCAGTTCCAAATTCCTTCTCTTTCGGTTTGCCGGATCATGTCCTGGTGGGTCAGCATCAAACTTGAACTTCACTGGTTCACATTTCCACTACTTGTCCAGTCCATTCTCGAAGCTGTAGACACTGGGTGCATTAACTAATTCATTACTGAGACTATTCCATGGTTTTTCATTTTTATGTAAAATGATTTCGTGCGTTTTTCAGTGACGGATCTTGGGATAAACAATTTTTTATCATGACCTCTGGTAGGCTCATGCACCTGACCCAAATTTGGCACTACCTCCTGGTCATATCTATTTCAATCATATCCCCTCGAGCACGGCAGTAGGTCAATGTAGGGTGTTTTAGTTGGATCATGGAGCTATCTCCATGATTGGATCAATCTTTGTTTGTATGGAAGTTGTTTTTTTTACCCCAGGTACCAATTGAGTGGCCCTTCTCTGTACATTTTTTAGTGCATGAATGTTTCTTCAAGTAAGGACTCCATACAACACAGTTATTTAAATTTTATGTCATCACTTCACTCACTTGTAACAAGCACCCCCATATGTCATGTAATATAAATTGATAATGATAATCTATAAGTTTGGTCTTACATAATTCAATTTTTAATGATTTTGTTCATTTTATTATTTGACCAAGTGGCTATTGCAACAACCAAGATTTTTTCCCCCCTTAATTTTCTTTGAATGCAGATATCCTTGCAGGAAATGTTATAGACAATGAGATGAAGACTCTCTCGCTGGATAATTTAAAAGGCAAGGTTCTAGGAATATATTTCTCAGCTCACTGGGTAAGTAATTAAGTACAACAAGAAGAGGCTCTTTAAAAGCTGCATTTAATCTTTATTTCTTTACCTTAGAATCAGGGTTCTCCAAGTTCAAGTGATTTTACAATTATGCTTTACCCTGAAAACAAGAAAATGCTTAGAATATTTTTGGACCCAACTTTTTTTCAGTTGTGACAATTTTATTTTAAATTTTGCCCATTATCATGGTACACCCTTTCATTTCATCTCGTGATAGATTCAAACTTGAAAATGAACGAATGATCATTATTATTATTATTATGATAATAACAGTGACAATAATACTCTGTTTTTGTATAGCACAAGTTACAATGAAGTCTCTTAGCACACTCTGAAGTATAGAAAATAAGTGGGTAGAATAAAGAAAGAAACCAAGTGATGTTATTGGAGCCTTTTCATATCATGATAAAAAAAAAACTGAGATTGGGAACTTCCCACAATGTATCATGAATCAGAAAAATGTTCATACAGTGTACCAAATCTTAAGCATTGCATGTGCATGCAGCATTAGAAAGAAAACAAATTGTTGCTTTATGGAGTGCTATCATACATGTAAGTAGATTTTCAACTTACATTATTTTACTTTTGTTTTTGAAGTGCCCGCCATGCAAAACATTTACTCCAGTTTTGAAGGGTACATATGAAAAGATCAAGGAAACTGGACAGCCTTTTGAGATCATCTTTGCTACCAAAGACCAAAAAGAAGACTCGTTCAAGAGTTACTTTGCTGAGATGCCCTGGCTAGCGTTTCCATTTCAAGATGAACGTATCGAGGAGCTATCTAAATCATTATCTGTCTTAGGTATGTATATTTTGAGAGAGAGGGAGATAAAGAGAAACTAACACATGAATGATGGGGTTATAGTAAAACTAAAAAGCATAATGGAAGCATCCAATTTAGATTTAAGATGAGTTTTAGGAACAAAATTAATCATGACTGAAATATTTTTCAAATGTGTGAATTTTGGGTCCAAAATTGCAAATCACCACTGAAAACTTTCATTTTGCAAATTATACTGGGTACCGGTTACCGAAATTCTTCGTTTTGATGTAAATATGGCAAAATGGAGTCTTTGAATCAGCATGAATCTGAATAAGACACCGTTCTCACTACCTCCTTGAAACTAGTTTACTGGATTTTGGAAGCGATATTCTAGACCGGTTCAGAAAATCACCTCGCGATGTAGTTTTGAAGATCGCTTTGCCTCGTTAAACTGGTTTTAGCATAAGTGAGGACACAACCGTTCTTCGGGAAGCGATCTTCGCACATTTTGAGCGGCTACTCCACAGGACAGGAATGCCTATGCTGCCGTTTCGAATTTCGGGAAACGTGTCACCCCACTGAGAGCGTTTCCATAGTACGTGAAGTGATTTTGAAAACCACTTTCGTGTGATCAAGTGGGAACGCTAGCAAAGCGATCTTCCAAACTGGTTTCCTGAATCGGTTTCCAGTAAACTAGTTTTAGAAAGCGTAATGAGAACGGTGTCCAAGTCCCTGAATATTAAAACCTGTTCTGGATTTTAAAGTTTAAATACCACATACATGTAGGTATAAATATACCGGGGGAATTATGACATATTCTCATCTTTTTTTTTCATTTGTTTTGGTCTTATTACAAACACACCTTTATTGACAGAGCAGAGGCAACATGCACAAGGCTTTACAATTTTTAACCCAAAATTACATTTCAATAATTTCCCTCATTTTTTAGTAGCGTGAATTACTCAGTATGTAGTATAAATGGACCTATGTAACATACACATAGAAATGGAATGCTGGAAGTCCCTGTGGAAGGTATGCATAAATATTCTTCTCTTCTGAAAGTATGAAATCGTTATAATTGCAGTTCGGTTTCCAGTAACAATTATCTTCTTTTGTGAATATAAATTCTTTTACTTCTCGGATGTCAAAACATGAGTTTACTGATTCTGCTTCTGATAAAATTGCGATGTAGCCAGATTCACAATTTGGTCAATCTGGTTATAAATTATAACAGAGCTTACTATCAACTTTCCTTCTAAATTACACTCTTTGGTAGAACAGAAGAAATTTATTTGAAAATTGTCACAATCTAACTATTTTCTTACTCAAGTTTGCCCGTTTTGATACATTTAGGTCACAAGACTTCTCAACATTTTATTGTAAAAAAAATACATAATGATCGGCCAACAAATTAAAGAATGATATTGATACAACAGTTTAAATGGGTTACGTGTAGGTGATGGTGTTAAAAGCCATCCATAGTTGAAAATGATTGGATCTTTTACAGCTACAAGACCATCTTTGATGGAATTAATTACTCTTCACATTGTGTGATGTATGATAAAACACTGAAAAAAGAAACCTGTCTTTTGCAAAGATATAAACTACAGTACCTAAGTGTAGATTACATAGAAGCTATATTAATGAAATAATTCTTTCAAAGGCATCAAATGAAAACTACATGGAGTAGCATATATCTGTAACTATCATCCTGTAATGATTGCTCCTCTGTACTCTCACATTGGTCACATACACATACATGCAGTGTCTCAAAATCCTTCATAGGGAAAATAAAACAAGTTACATAGAAACCATATGTGCCCATCCTCATTATGTAGCTAGGTATTGATTAACAGTAACATAGGTCTTAAAGGCATTCTAGGTATTCCTGCTTTATACTAGTTTGTATACATAATGAGTTTTAAAATGCAGCAAATGATTTTGGTCTTCACCGTTGGTATTACTAACTGGCAAGACTTAAAGTGCTTTGTATTTTTTTCATTGATATTTCAAGAAAAGTCTTCCTTGATATCAATTTGCAGGAGAGTTCCCTTCAACCAGTTCAGAGAATTGATTTTCTGTTATAGCCCCCCCCCCCTCTTGTTTTTGGTTAAAGTCTTTGTGTATAAAGAGGAATATTTTTTTTCTCCAAATACATACATTCATTTATCAGAATATTGCCAAAGTAGATGAACATATAATACAGTATTTGTCAGTCATACACTGCACAGAAGACCAATTCAGTGTACACCAAATAGATGTTAGAGTTGTTTTGATTTGTATATCACATAAAAACACTTCATTGTACCATGCATGCTGTTCTTTATGTCTATGTATGTTCAATAAAGCACGTACCGGTAATTGTTATATTCTGTACATATTCAGTCAATGTTATACACCGTGGAGACCTTGAGGTTGGACTAGGTATGGTTATTGTTTAATTCAGGTGTGATTTCCTGTGACCACAAAGCAAACATCCTATTTATTTGTTTAGTTTCATATAATTTTTCTGAATTTCTGTTTGCCAGTTAGATTTCTTTGTCAAAGGAAATTAAAAGCAAATATATTCAAATATCAACTATAATTATAGTAAATTCATGTGGTTGACATATTATCTTTGTTTTGCATCATTAAAAAAAAAAATTTATACAAATATTTATTGCTCGGCAGTTTTTGCATCAGTATCTTTATTTGACATTGCTTTAATAACTTTGTGTTTATTGTTGGATGGGAGGGGATCTTTATGTTGAAAACCTCTTGACATTGAAATAATTGCGAGTCCATTCTTATAAAGTATGTACATGTATGTGTTTGTATAAAGCGCTATTAGATGCATTCATTGTCTATCGTTTTTCACACTATGATACCGCACCAACAGTAGTGATTATATCCCTCATGGATATGTTGATCAGTATGCATAACTTTGTATGCAGCATCCATTTTGGTAATGATGAATAAGGTATCTTCTTATGTCTTCTTTATTCTTTTTAATTATTGTTTGAGTTCAAGGAAATCATTTAGTTAAGAGCTGCACAGAAGAGTTGATTTTGGGGTGGAAGTGTACTCATTTCTGTTAGATACTGTATATAGAGTTTATATATTGAATATATATCCTGAATATTGAACAGATCTTGAATATATATATCTGGAATATAACCAAGGAAAATCAAACACAACTTACTTGATAATGCATTATATGCCAATTAAAATTTGGACCTAATGAGACAAATTTCCATCAATATTTTTGCAGACATACTGTCAAACTGTTATAGGCCTATTATTTGATATTAAGTATCAATTCTTGATATCAAGAACTACCACCTATACACAACACAAAATGATTTCTTGACATTAAAGGACAAGTCCACTTCAACAAAAAGTTCATTTGAGTAACAAGAGAAAAATCCAACAAGCATAACACTGAAAATTTCATCAAAATCGGATGTAAAATAAGAAAGTTGTAACATTTTAAAGTTTCGCTTAATTTCACAAAACAGTTATATACACATCCCGGTCGGCATGCAAATGAGGGAACTTATGACATCACTCACTCACTATTTCTTTTGTATTTTATTACATGAAATACAAGATTTTCAAATTTTCTCCTCATTGTCCTGTGAAACAAATTTTTATTTCTCCCTGAACGTGTTGAATTACCATTGTTCAACATTTTATGGTTCAGTCAAGTTGGTCCTCATTGTCAAATCTGTAAAAATTGAAATATTGTATAATTCAAACAATAAAAAACAAAAGAAACAGTGAGGGATATCATCAAATCTCTCCTTTGCATGTGGCTAAATTGTGCATATAACTTTTTTTTGAAAAATGAGCGAAACTTTAAATGTCATAAATTTCTTATTTTACATCCAATTTTGATGACATTTTCAGCATTATGCTTGTCTGATTTTTCTCTATTGATTCAAATCAACATTTTTCTGAGGTGGACTTGACCTTTAAGAAATGGGAGGATAAGACAGCTTGCTATAGTACACCGTCATATGCTGGCTGAAACGGTTCCATGACACTTGCTCTGGTGACAATTGCTCTGATGGAAAATCTGCATGTTATTTGCCAAACATAAAACATAACCTCCCAAACTAAATTAACGCTAATCTTTGATCTTCACATTAATCTGAACCAAAAACGACAATCCTAATCCTAACTATGCCCTCTGAGATATTAGGACATGAGCAAATGTCGCTGGACCATAATATGTCGTTCCATCGGCTAAAACGTCCAGCTATGACAGCCCCTTTAGATGCATGAGCATGCTGGAATCACTATGCTTTTCTATTTCATCTTTACAGGCATACCTATGTTAGTTATCATAGATGCCGAAGGAAAGCTCATTACAACAGAGGGCAGAGGAAGTGTTATGCAAGATCCTGAGGGAAAGGTAAATACAGTACCTAATTATCTTTGAATGTATTTAGTGAAACCTGTATATAAAGATCACCTAGGGAAGACTAGAAAAACAGTCTTAATTCGAACTGACTTGAATCAGGAAATTTACCCTGATCCAACTTGGTCATAAGATACCCGGTACTTTTGTCATTGTGAAAGAAAAATTACATATTTGAAGTTGTTGATATTTTGGCAGTGTGAAAGCAAATTGCAAGAACTTATGAATAGCACAACTCATCCGCTGCTCAGACTGTAGTACTTGGAGAACTTACCCCGAAAATCTCTGGTTCAGATGGGTAAGAATGGGAAAAGAACTATCTGGTATTTTGAGACCAGGAGTCCGTTTCATGAAAGTTGTCAGCACTGACAAGTTGTCTTTCTCCGACAGTTACCATAGCAACAGTCAGAGGCCAGTGCTTCTTAGCCAATCAAAGCCAAGGATTTCACTGAAATAGTCAGCACTGACCATTTAGTCAGTGCTGACAACTTTGATGAAACACCCCCCAGAACAGTTTCTCGTAAATTCAATTTTAAAGACCTATAAGGACACAAGAAAAGCAGCCATTATGTTCAATATGATAAATAAGTTAAAAATAAATCATTCTATAACTTACTCTTGGATTATCCATTGGCAGAAAATATAGTTTTATGTCTAAATAAGAATGAAAATTATTTGTTGACTTTGTCACAATCTGATCTTGTATGTCTCATTCAAGTCTCACATGTACACATTGATGCTAGTAGTTTAACAACAACTGAAAAATATCAAACCTTTTAGAGTCAAGAAATAATGTAATAATAATTATTTTCTTGGTAGTTTTCAAGTAAATAAAAATGACTTCAACAAATTTTGAGCAATACAAAGGGATTTTATGAGTGTAAAGATCTGGGGGCATTTCTCAAAGAGTTAAGTATGACTTTAGGAGCGTACTTAAATTTTCAGCAGCATGCTGTATGAAAGACATCACTGCATTGGTTTAATCATGCTTAGAGGACGCGCGTTACAGTGTATTAATGAAAAAGATTGGGCGTTACATATCATGTGCATGTCAGAATTTCGCATGACTTTAAGTCATACTTACCTCTGTAATTCCCCCCCTGAAATTTTTTATTTTGGCAACTTATAGGGAATTTTTTTATTATTATTATTAAATAGACAAACAGTAAATGTAGGAGAAAGAACATTGCAGTGACAATAGTTCCAATTGTTATTACAACTTTGATAAAACTCATGTATTTTGTTATTGTACTCCCAAAGTTGGTCAAACTTTCACCAGTGTATGATTTTCTTACAGTTCAATTTTGTAATAAGGGTTGGATTCCATTATTGAAGCTTTGACTATTGAAATCTCTGATTTCTGTAAAATGGACCATGTAATCAATTGATCATTAATCTATGTAACTATAAAAAAAAAAGTACGACACAAGTGTACCTTAACAGATTATTTCTAAATATTCAATTTTTCTATTTTTCTATGCTTGTCCTGGATATTTTCAGAATTTTCCATGGTATCCTCCTGCATGCTGTGAGTTGGATAGCTTCTCTGCCTCAATAGTCAATGAAGGACCTTGTCTTATACTCTTCACAGGTATGTATGTTGTCCTTCAATGGTGTCTGTTTTAGGTACCTTGTCAAACTTCAGACCAGCATCTTTCTTGCGGGAATCCCACAAACAGCCCTCCGTTTCCATTTCTCACACTTCATCATAGATAGTTGTGGGCGTGTCGTGGTCAAGTGGTTCTAACTCTCGCCTTTCAGAGGGTCGTAGGTTCGAATCCTAGCCATGACGTGTTTTCCTTCAAAAAATTTATCCACACTGTGCTGCACTCGACCCAGGTGAGGTGAATGGGAACCCGGCAGGATTTATTCCTTGAATGCAGGAGCGCTGAAAGGCAGCTCGAGCTAAAGCCGAGGTAATAATAATAACAATGCGCCTCGGAATAGATTGCTTCTAGATAGATTGCGCTATACAGATGCCTATTATTAAAACAATGGCGAATGCAGAAAAGTCAGTATGAAAAGATGCATGGTGTTTTTATAGTGGGATTCCTGCTAAAAGACGCTGCAAAGACCTTTGACAAGGTATCTTAGGCTGTATTTTCAAAGGTATCTTAGGCTGTATTTTCAAAGGTTTTTTTGAGCAATTTAAAAATGTTCATGTATCCAAAACATTCATATTTTTAATATAATTAATTTTTGTATGTTCCAGTTATGCAGGCATGCATGATGCAAAGAGTTGTCCTAGATTTAATCAAATTCAATGTGAGATAATTTGTTACAAGTACATGTAGTATGAAATGAATAACAAGTTTCTAAGTCAAAGTCAAAGCTCATGTGACGTCAACAAGCTATTGCCAAATAGATGGGGGTGCTCTTTTTGAAGAAGAAAAAAAATTATTCATCTTTAATAGGGTTCAAAGTCAGCACTGAATGGTGTAATGTTTGTGAGACTGCCAGAGGCATTCCAAAAACATATGGGCAAGTTCATAAAATTTGTATGATCCGATCCCCTATGTGTGGTACCTTCCTGAAATTATCTGTCTCTAGCTGCTTCTTGTTCTTCTTAAGCAATTCAGGAAATGAAATTAATAAATGGGAGTTGAACAGACAAAAAGGTTTATGATTCCTATGATAATTTATTATTTTGCCTTGATAAACAGAAATTGAAGAAGGTGATGATGATGAATATTCACGCAAAGCTTTAGAGATGATGAAACCTGTAGCTGAGGAGATCCGAGCGGCTGAAGAAGCAAAAGGCAAAGAACCTGCTTGCAAGTTCATTGTTGCAGGGGATGTGAGTACACAAATCATACACATCAGTGAGGGCGTTAATGTACAAATAATTCACATCAGTGAGGGCATTAGTATCCAAATTACACAGCAATGAGGGCGTTAGTATACACATAATAGGCAGTAATATGGCATTGATATGCAAATAATACACATCAGGTAGGGCAATAGTATCCAAATTACACAGCAATGAGGGCATTAGTATACACATAATAGGCAGTAATATGGCATTGATATGCAAATAATACACATCAGGTAGGTCAATAATATAAAAATAATACACATCAGTGAGTTCAGCCAATTGAGAGGTCACATTGATGTCAAAATTTGAAGTCATAATTTTTTTCATGATCATATTTTCAGAATACATAGTTTCAAAAGCTCTTTCACACTCAGTATGTACATGTTCATCTCATGCTTGAGTGAACCTCAAATTTCGAACTGTGTTAATCTCTCCCAAAAATTATTCTTCATTGAACAAATTGGTAATTGGATTTTGGGTGAATTGATAATGACAAGTATTTTCTTGAAGCTTAGGGTCTGCTTTTTCATACTAAAAAATGGAAATTCATTTCTGTTGGCCTATTATGGGGATTTTAGCTAGATGGTGACAGATCAGTGAACAGGTTATGTGGAGTGCATTGGACTCCACCAGGTGAATCTTGGAGTCGTTATGGATGAAATAAACGTACAGTTGAGGCCAAAAGTTTGCATACACCCATGGATTTCAGTGAAATTTTTTTGCTTGCCAAACATCGTAAAATTTACTATATTTTCAGAAATATAAATACTACCATGATGCATTTTGTATAAAATGAAAGAGCGTATTAAGTTCTTTCACATGATTTGGATGCTATTGGGATTAAAGTATATTTCTGATGGAATTTTCTTTGAAGAAAAAAAGTAATATTCGTGCCAAATGTATTCTATTGTTATTATATTTTCAAACATTATTTCATAGAAATATATAATATAAATGTCAAATCTATGATTTAAAAGATACAGTACATTTTATGGCGTTTGTCAAGTGTCAACTTCTCTTTGAATTTCCTGGGTGTATGTAAACTTCTGGCCTCAACTGTATCATTGTTGTGATTTCTATCAGTAGTTAATTTACTTGACATAACTGTTGCAACTAAAAAAAAAAAAAACTTTCATTTTCATTTTTTTCAAGTGGAGAAGGAAAGTTCTTAGTGTCATCTCTCTTTTTTTAAGTTTCACTATATGTATTTTTCTAAACTGATATAGGGATAGGGATGTTAAGAAAATATAAGCAAGTTAGTAAATATAATCAAACCAATATTTGGCAATACTTTGAAGTTCAGATGTTTTTGAAGACTGAACTGGAAATACTTTTATCTGCAGGACGATATGGTGGAGAGCCTTCAGCAGTTTCTGAGCATTGCCGATGAGAGCCTTCCAATGCTTGCACTTCTCAACATACCCAGGGAACAAGTGTCGTGTTGTGAGGGGAAAGAAATCACCCCAGACCTCATCCGGGAATACTACCACAAGTTTGTCAGTGACGAGCTGGAATGGACGTCCTTATCGTAACCCAAGAGAGAAGAAGGAACAAGACATAGGGGTTGTTCCATAAAGCCTTGTTCAGGCATCTTGCATCAATGATCAGCAAGATTTTGTGTACGAAGTCCAGGAGATATATGTGGTACAAAAGAATTGTTGTAGAAGCAAGCGACTTATTCTGTGGACCAATAGAATTCTGTAGAGTTTAGTGCAAAATTCAGACAAGGTTGCACAAAAAATCTGTCTTGAGTTATGTGGACAAACTCATGACATCATAATAAAATGATTATGATGTGATGGGTTTGTTCATGGAGTTTCAGACTACATTTTGAGACTTGTAGCATGTAATGTTCTTTTATTAGCATAATAGATACCATTTGTCTCACCAAGGAGATATCACCTCTTTGGTCTCACCATGTAAGGACACTAAAGAAAAATGTTGCTGAGCTTTTTGTCACATCATATCTGAATGAGGCTGATAGCTGTTTATAAGACTACACATAGCTTTTTGAATGACTTGATTATGAAGTGCCAAGTGAGAGGTGAAATATTTCTATGATCTTTTTAGTGTGACTTTATGTAATTGGATCTAAATGAAATAGTGAAAAATAAAAGATTTTTACATTACTGTCAAACAATTGTTAATTAATTATTTCTGTCTTTAGCTGATGTGATTTGGCTTTTCATAATCAAGTCATTACGTTTTGAACAACACTATCGTAGAGGGACCAGTCAATTTTAGTTCATCTCAATGTATTTATTTCATTCTCCATACCAACATGAAAATCAGGAATACCCAAAATAACAGGAGTGCCAAAATCTGAATTCAGACCCTAATACTTTTTAGCTATTTTTAGTCCTCAGAAAATGACATTTGCGCACAAAAGTGCTTATTCTGAATGATTTACAGGTTTTCTGATTTTATTCTTTTGGGTTTCCCTGGACAAAGATGGATATGGCACCTTATAAATTGCATTTATTATAGTATTTATTGTTATAAAACTTATTTGGCTGTCATTGATGTCTAATTAAGAGCTCTGACTAGAACTTTGTATTAATGACACTGTAGATCTACAGCAGTAGAACATAGACAGGAAAAACAATTTTCTGGTTAAAAATGTACCTTCCCTATCAATGTAGACTTTCACCTTTCCCCTTATGCTAGAAAACCTTACTAGTAATATCTTAGGGAAAATATATTTTATGCAGAAAATATTTTAAGGAACAAATATTGAATTAAAGTGTGTGCAGAGATTTTGTACTGGTAAACAAGAAAAAAAGGTACTTGTGACTTCTTACCTGTAGTATAAACATGTACTAATGCTGCAATATAGTAATTGAGTAAAAAGCAATACATATGGTATTAAAGGGGAAGTTTACCCTGACTCAGTAAATGCAGAAAAATGAGAGACAAACGTACTCATTAATGTTTCCCCCAAATTAATAAAGGGATGGCAGATTTATTAATTTTAAACAATTCTATTCTGTATATAACTCCCATTTTTTATTACATGTTTATGGTGATAGAGAACATTTTAATTGTAGAAGCATGTATGAAATCAGAGCATGAGAATCTTGTACTAGGGCATGTCAAAGGTCGTACATTCAACAATGTTGGTCATCTCTCATCATGTGTGTTTTATTGTTATTTTATACAAAATACAAAGTCCTGGGCTCTGTCACACAAAGCATAACGATTGATTGTACGCTTGATTTTTACGATTGATTGTACATTGTAGTCAATGCAATCAATTGTGAAAATTTGTTCTACGATCATTGCTAAGCTTTGTGTTACGAGCCCCTGGTCTTTTGCTGTTACAATTTTTCAACAAAGAGATAACTGTCCCCCATGATCTTTTTTGTTGTAATTCCATCATTGATATCTTGATTGTATATTACAGGCTGATTGTATAGAATACTTAAAGCTAGTGGTTAACTTTGTATATTAAGTGTGTCTTTGTAAAAGGTGTATATAAGATAGTAATATAAGGTTTTATTCTGTATGGAATTGTGAAATGATGAATGAAGAAGCATGGTATCAAATGGTTATTCTCTGATTCTAAAAATAATTGTAGGCTGTTAGAGAAGAATTATTGTCGAAAATAATTGTTGGTAGTGACAGAATCGAAACAGAATGGTGATTTTTTTTCTTCAAATACTTACCATTTACCAAAACTGTATATGCTCATATTTCTACAACAGTTCTTTGGCTCTTTCATCATCAAAGTGGCAAAATTTCAATCGCAGATTGCTGTTAGAACACCAAAAAAAATAATGCACAAATTTGTACTAAATGAAGTATATATTCATTACAATACCTATATGTGGAAATATTAGCCTATACAGTATTTACCAAAGGTAATTCAAATATTTTTCTTCCAACTTCATGAGTGTCTTGTTATGATTGTAAAAAATTGTATTTTGAAAACTTCATTCTACTTGCAGATATTTTAACTTAATACCAAAATTCAGAGATTTTAAGCATTTTCCAGCTTTTAGTATGTTTGTATATATTTTTGTATCTTCTTTGCTTGCCTTTGCATGAATGTGCATCTATTTGTGCTGTTATTATGTTTGAAGTAAGCTATGTTAACAGTTGGTGTGTATACAGTGAAGGCGAATTATTTGTTGTATAACAGAGCCGTAAAATAATGAAGCGTCAATCATGGTATAAAGTTGATGTTTATACTGATCAAATGAATGAATTATAATTTTTACTCCTATAATCTCCCCTTCAACTTTGCTTTATATGAAAAATTTATATATTTTTTTGCATTGATGAGAAGATAAATGCCTTCCACATCCACAGAACAGTGCTACAGAACATTATTTAATTCAGATCACATTTCTTTCCCCACTCAAAGTTTGTATGAATGTCAAAGCTTGGCAGCATCAATTCTTGTATGTGGGCAGTTTGTGCACATGTAGCCATATACACTGACTTTATTGTCTGTGTTGAACTTGAACAAAGGGAACAAGCAGTAGTGAAGAATAAATACTTTCAAGTTATACTCATATAGTGGTTAATAACACCTCATTCTACATGGCAATACTATACATGTATAAAAGGACCAAACTTGTTCTCAAATTGGCAAATCCATTTTTTCTACAATAAAACTTACGCATTTCTCTGTCATTTGTAGTCATTCTTTTGTTGTAATGATAACTTTGGCGGATAAAGAACTTTTTGATATGGATGAATAATGTATCAAAAAACATTTCATTATTGTGCAAGAATTAGATGGATCTGATCCCTGTAAAATGGCATGTTATTATTTGAAGTGGCATTGTTTTAAATATAACTTTGTCAGATAAGACATTCTAAATGTAGAATACTTGTATTTCAAACCTTATGTTACCATGTAACAATGAGATGGAGCTGGATATTGGAAATGATTTATTATCATTTGAAGTGGAAGAATTTTTTTATCCAAGAAATGTGGATAAAACATTTAATGAAATTTGTTTTTTTCCTCCAATTTGCTTTGAATCAAGACTTCTGGGCCCTGTCTTACAAAGAGTTGTGATTGATCGAATCAATCACAACTATGGACGGCCAGCAACGTCAACATCGATTATGCATGTTTGTTCAAAATATTTTCTGTGATGCATATTTCAGGCATTCATTGTTTTCTTGAAAATAATTCACTGTGCTTCTCTTTGTTTACAAAGGACATTGTGAAAATATCCTGGAGAAAAAATTATGACACTGATCGGATTATGATTGTATCAATCGTAGCTCTTTGTAAGATGGGGCCCTGATCTGTATCAATCATTTTGAATACCTGACCTTTCACTTCTTTGATGTATCTGTTGTTCAATATTCCTGTATTTGCTTTTAAAAGTCATATTGTTCAATTTCAAACATGTGAAACAAGCCTCTTGAGGGTGATGTTTCACAAAGTGTTGAGTCTGACTATCAGTAAAAGTTACATGTATGCTTATGTGCCAATGTGCATATGATATTCAATAGTAATCTCATTGATTAGAAGGGTGCATTTCATGAGCTTGTGAAACACACCCCCAGGTCAACTACTATGTTCCATTTTCTAGTACATGTATGATTATAAACCTGTATCCAGAAAGATCAAATTCAACAAGAAAAACAAATTTGAAATATAAGTGTGTTGAAAATTACAGTCTCTAATGGCTGCAGATTGCATATTTTTTACATTCAGGTGTATGTTTTAGGAATTGGTGGATACAATTCAAGATTTCACCCTGGCATTACTCTCTGCCTCTAACTTGAAAACAGATAAGTGTGTGCTGTTTTTCCTCAATATATATTGGACAAAAATATATTTCCATGAATTCAGTACATTTGGATTGTATTTGGCTTTTTACAGATCATATGAAATGACTGCTTTGATTTTGGAGTCAGTTGTTTAGGATTTAAAACTTGAAATAAATATGATCCTAGATGAAAATAATAATATCATTGACACTATGACTTCATCGGTGTATATATGAAATTGTATTCTGGATGATAAACATTGGCAAAATAATAGAAAATAGGAATATGAATATAAAAGATAGAGGAAGAAAAGTCGCTTCACATTTTGTATCAAAATTTTAATCTGCACAATTAATGTGAATGAGTGAATATTCTCTCCTGAAGTTGATTCCATATTTAGTCTATATGCACAATCTGAGTATTTTAGTTTATTTGAAGCATATTTAATTTGCTGTTACTTTCAAATGTTTGAATAGATTAAACAGTAATTGCTCTCATTAAACAATATGTGATCTGCACAATTGAAAATGTTTGTATTTGAAAAAAATATTGAATTCAGTGCTATTTGCATTGTAGAAAGATAGACAATTCAATTTTTGTGGAAAGTATGAGAAAATCGTTATGTAAATTATGTATACAATGGACTTAAAACAGTAGTTCTGAAATTCATATTCATTCTGCACAATTGATAAATTTTGTATTTGAATAGGTGTATGTAGGTATAAAGAGTAAATACAATGTAACATTTGAATTGGCGAGACTGTACTTATCAGAAAGAATAGACATGTGGCTTGCTAATGCTCACAGAGTGGAGTCTTATCAAACTGTTAGTTTAGGACTGGTGGCCATATTTTGGTACCAAATCAAATTTATTTATGTGATTTCCCTACAGCTAATGTTGAAATAGTTGAAGCAAAAAAGTTTACATTTTGTCAAAATTTTATCAGGGTTACAGGAAATTTACTCCCACAATGATGAAACAGGACAAAACATATGGTATCTCATTAAGCTCAAGCATAGGTCACATATAACACACAAACATCTTTATGAGACACCTTCCAATAACTGAATAAGCATGTATGCAATAAGTAGCACTGCAAGCCTAAATTACCTCTACATTACAAAGCTGCTATACTAGTGTTTTCAGGGTCTTTTTGTTTTGAGGGGGTTTTTATCAGAGTAATAAAAAATCCCTTCTCATTGCGAAACTTTTCTATATTAACCTTGTGCTATTCATTTTGAGAAAATATGCATCTTATTTAACGATTGTGACAATTTTAACGACTGTACTCAAGGTACTTTTACTTTTTATCTGTAAAGTATGCACTAGTTAAAGAATTAATTTATACAAAAGTGAGTTGTATGGTTAAGCAATATCATGTACACTTGTACAGCACAGTGCACCATTGGGCCAGTTTGAATGAAAATTAGAACAGTAATGCCTATGAGCATGTTTAAGGCATCAGCTAGTTGTCAATTTGTTTTTATGGATGAGCATGTATTTGGTACATGGTTTGCTTGTGCTTCAACTAATAAATGTGTATTTAATGTCTTTCCAATAGCAGTCTCTTTCTTTGTGTATCTGTTTTTCTGTTCTTTCCATCAAATTGATTAGCTGATTTGTAATGCAACATGGGAATCTTCATAAACCTGTCAATGTTCACAGACATTTATGAAGGTCACTCCTGACTTAATCAAACCCCTTTGTTCAAGTTCAAATGTAAATCAAAGTTTTACCATTAGAAATCAAAATTTTAATATCACTTCCTGTAAATACATATTCAATGTATTTAAACTCTGTATTAACAAAACACAAGCTCTATATACTTTCCATTATTTTGCTTAAGAAAACTGGTTCGTGCTATTAAATGACCCAATGTCCGAAAATTTTTTATATACATGTATATCATCATCACATTTACTCTTTATTTTCAAGTTTTGGATTACCCAGTTTACTTTACATTCCATGAAAAACCAGAGCTAAAAATTCAAAGTTGACCAATTTCTTCACTTCCAAAAGGTGTCAATTCTATTTTTCATTCACACCTTTTAGCAATTAATCACAAGTTTAATTGAAAATAAAAAAAGAACTTTTCTTATTCCTTGATCATTTTCTTTGATTGAGGTATCAAATCAAAGAACAGAAGTTGCAATAAATCATGATCAATATCGTTTATTCTGGGACACACTGGATGTTGTCTGTCATTGCCTAATATCTCAAACATAAGGCAAAAAATCTTCTTTTGTTGTGTCAGTGTTGATGGGTGTTTTTTTTACCAACGAGCATTACTGTATTTTGAAAATTTCTGTTTACCTATTTGTTTCATCAATACTTCATTGTATTAGGGGTAAGATAATACACATGTATATACATGTAGGTCTTCAAAAGGATGGACCGACAAAAATCTTTCAAGAATTGAACATTGTGATGGTCACATGAGTCGCTAGGCAATAAAATGGCAGTTAATCTATAGAGGGGGGGAGTAAGTATGAGCATGGCACCACGCTCATTCATGGGATTTTCAAAAGGAACCCTGAACATGAGCATGGCACCACAGTCAGTCATGGCATTTTCAAAAGGAACCATTAATATGAGCATGGCACCAAAGTCATTCATGGGATTTTCAGAAGGAACCCTTAAAGGACAAGTCCACCCCCAAAAAAAGTTGATTTGAAAAAAAGGAGAAAAATCCAACAAGCAAAACGCTGAAAATTTCATCAAAATCGGGTGTAAAATAAGAAAGTTATGACATTTTAAAGTTTCGCTTAATTTCACAAAACAGTTATATGCACATCCTGGTCGGTGTGCAAATTGGCAGACTGATGACATCACCCACTCACTATTTCTTTTGTATTTTATTATATGAAATATGAAATATTCTCATTTTCTCCTCCTTGTCAAGTGAAACAAAGTTTATTTTCTCCCTGAACATGTGCAATTACCATTATTTTAACAGTTTACGGTTAAGTTGGTCCTTATTGTCAAATCTGTAAAATTTGAGATATTGTATTATTCAAACAATAAAAAACAAAAGAAATAGTGAGTGATGGACATCATCGACTCTCTCATTTGCATATCGCTGAGTTGCACATTGAACTGTTTTGTGAAAAATAAGCGAAACTTAAAAATGTCATAACTTTCTTATTTTACATCCGATTTTGATGAAATTTGCAGCGTTATGTTTGTTTGATTTTTCTCTATCGATTCAAATCAACAATTTTCTGGGGTGGACTTGACCTTTAACATGAGCATGGCACCCTAGTCATTCATGGGATTTTCAAAAGGAACCCTTAACATGAGCATGGCACCATAGTCATTCATGGGATTTTCAAAAGGAACCCTTAACATGAGCATGCCACCAGTCATTCATGGGATTTTCAAAAGGAACCCTTAACATGAGCATGGCACCATAGTCATTCATGGGATTTTCAAAAGGAACCCTTAACATGAGCATGCCACCAGTCATTCATGGGATTTTCAAAAGGAACCCTTAACATGAGCATGGCACCATAGTCATTCATGGGATTTTCAAAAGGAACCATTAACATGAGCATGCCACCAGTCATTCATGGGATTTTCAAAAGGAACCCATATCAAGTAATCATCCATCTCAGATTACCATAAACAGGTATTTTGTCATGTTTTCCTCATCAAGATAAGACTTTCCTTGTTTCCATAAGATGCTACCATTAACAACAAATTTTATCACATCAAAATAACTAATGGTTGCAACCAGGCCTAGCTGGTTGCAAACAATCACAAGACTCAAATTGGGGTTGATATGCAAATTGATAGTCTTTGTATGTATTCTGAAGTTCATTCACTTCCAAATGATTAGCGCAGAATATTTTCATGATAATGAAGTATGCAAGACCCTTCACATGTAGTCTGCAGTTACATAGAGATATATACTAATAATGCAGTAAATATATCTCTATAGCAGGTACAGACCCTTGGTTTTCGCAATTCGCAGTGTCTGAATCTGAAGAAGTGATGCCTCGGTCACAGTTGCTCTACGGCGGCCGTACGGCAAGTCGAAAACAGCCGTTTAAAAATTTTTTGTACCAGCTACATATAGGTGGTTTGATTAAAAATGAACGGCTGTTTTCGACTCGCCGTAGAGCAAATGTGACCGAGGTATGAGAGTAGACTCACTATGTACTGTGGCTGGCTCTACCAAGGACAGAGCGTCTTTGGAGTCTAGTCTTCACTCTAGACCCGTTATTGGTTGGATTGTAATATACAAGTCTGTGCTTGAAGACTACTTCACATGTGTCAAAGCTGTTGAAAAGTACACCTTTTTCCCTGATTTTGTTCTTCTCAATTTTGATGCCCATTTCACTGTACATGCATACATCTCTTCATGTTTTTGGAAAGGAGCATGGTGTCCACCATCTAATGGCAGTGTCCCCCCCCCCCCCCCCCTCGGCCGGGTTGTCTATACCTTGTGAGAGCAGGAATCTTCAGGTTTCAAACAAAGTAATGCCACGAGAGCAAGAACACAGGCTTGGTTCTATGCAAGTTGTCATCACCTACAAGTAGCCATTCACTATCAACTCAAGTAAAATCTGTTCGATTGGCAGAATTGTAGGGTACATGCAGCTCTATGTGAATAGCATTTTGTGTCAGTGATAAACGTTTCAAATTTTTTCTTTTACCTTTAAACACCAAGAATTTAATGCAACTTATCAAGGGGGTGGGCAGGAGCTGCAATAGTACAGGTGGGTGTTTTATGAAGCTGTTTGTAAGTTAAGAATGACTGGTGAACCTTTCTTATGCGCTAAATAATCACCAATGAACATTTCATCATGGTGAAAATAATTTACAAGAAAGGATCACCAGTCATTCATAGTCGCTCTTGACTTACGAACAGCTTTACAAAACGGCCCCCAGTTCTCTCAATCTCATTCGCTAGCCTTGCTTTTCATTCTTATCTTACCTTCCACTCTCCACTTTCCTTTCTTTGCCCCATTATTCTCTGTATCTTTGACTCGCATCTCTACCTCCTTTTTTTGTCAAGACTCTCCCTTTATTCTAATTCTCACACTTCCCCTCTCAAATTTTCCCTTCCCCCTTTCTTTTCCTTGCAATTAGCCACCCCCTACCCCTTCTCTCTCTCAACCCTTCATCACACTCTTGGTTTGTTCAGAATAAGCTCACTGGTTTTTATCTCAACTACAGTATCATCCTCATCTCATTTCTTCTTTGCATCTATCTGTACCATTAATCCCTAGAAAAGGAGACTCGAAAAAGTATTTTCCAAACACTGTTTGGCCCTGTTCAGGTTGCCTGGGTCAAATCAGATCGCTCATTATCCAAATGCTTCTACTTTTTCATTAATTCAGGGGCATTAGACAATGGTTGATTTCAAGTTTGGTGTTGACAATTTGGTGATGGTGTTATGCTAATTTTAACAAAGCACCAAATTTCACTCAATGTTAAAATGTTGTACTGTCAATGCAATTTGCATAATTGTTGTTAACTCACATTTGTTATACTGCTTCCAACACAAGAACCAACACCCAACTTGAAAAAATTTACCATATCAGGGTCCTTGTTTCATAAAGACTTGTTACAATAATGGATGCACAATTTCAGATTTTAACTTTATTGCAGATGTGTTATTGTAATTGGTTTTGTGAAACAAGCTCCAGGTTTGATTGGTATGGGTACTAGGTGGAGTTCCACAAAGCTCGTAATAATTTATGCTGACTAGGGACCTGTTCTTTGTCGGTTACAGAGGCATATTTCCAAGAACACACCACCTGTCGTTTGTTAATGCATTTGAGCAGCTTTACCAAACGGGTCACAAGCCCAGGTATGATTCACAAGAACAAGCCTCTCATCTCAAGCATTGACAATCAACCAAGGACAGACAAAAAGGACCAATCAATTATTTATGTTACAAGCGCAGTGTATTTTTCATAACATATTACATCATAATAGTTATTCACAATACAAGATGGAAGTCTGCAAAGTTGCAACGTTTTCTTCTTTTGTGTACATGTTGCCATGGTTTCGCATAAGGCAGCATTCTAATCGAAGAGACCGAATCCCATGTCGTCATCTGATTCTTCCTCACTCTCCTCCTTCTTCTCTTCCTTCTTTTCTTCCTCTGCTGCTGCGCCTCCACCAGCAGCAGCACCGCCACCACCAGCAGCAGCAACGGCTCCTCCTCCTGAAGGCATCGATGCCAACTTAGATTTGCCTGGGTTGAAATTTGGATGAAAACAAAAAGTAATGCATTAACATTCTGATAAAGTACACCAATCTGTATTAATGGATACTGGTGTGTGGCAAAAACAAGTAACACAATAAGAATAACTTTGTATGTACTTGTACCTTTGGCAACATCAAAATTTTAGAAGGTATACTAAAACCAAACTACCGTAGTTCAATCAAGGGTTGATCAAGAAATTGTTATCATTGATTCAGTTCAATCTCAATTTCATGATGATTTGAACTGTATTTCAGAGATAGGGAGCTGAATTTGAGCTTTACCAACTCAAATTATCACCGGCTCAGAGCTCTCCAAAAATCTGAAATCCATTTAGAAGTGTGCTACTTTTAACTGCCCCAACCAACCATAGGTTCGATGTATTCATTCACTTTGTTATCAAATCAGTCCACATTTTCAGAAACAAAAGAGCTAATCAGAGACAGTCAGCCGAAAGATGGTTAATTTTGTATCATCATGAAATGTGGCTGCAACATTGCAAAGTGCAATAAAAAACAATAGAACTTCATTGAAATTTAATGTACATGTCATATCCATCTAATTCATGATAAAAATATGTGAGTGTGATCTACAAAACAAGTTAAAAATAATGTATGAGAAAAAGAAAAAAGATTTCAGCAATTCAATATTCAAGGTCTTATGCATATTTTAATACTCTGTATTAAAAATAAACAGTAAAACCTGTCTATTAAGGCCATTCATTTAATAAAGGGTTACTGGAGACTGCCGACTGGTGGACTTATAAACATGTTCTAAAATACACATTTCATTCAAATGGGAGACAAGTTTGGTGGCAGCTAAGACAGAATTAACTGTATATGACCTGAACATACATGTATTCCTGAGCCTTTCCCAACATATCAACAATTTAATGCAGACCTCATCTAAGTAAATGTAGTCACTCTTAGTATACCTCATAGCTTAATTCAACAAATAATTTTGATGGAGGGGGGTCTGTTCCTAAGTGTACTGCACAGAGAAAAGTGTGTAAATTTACAAACAGAAAAACTAACCCTCCTCGATTAGATCCTTCACTTTCTTTCCCTCAAGCTCCTTCATTACAATACCAAGCTTGTCCTCGTCAATCTCAACACCGACGCTTGAGAGAACCTTCTTCACATCTCCAGATGAAGGATTGGCTTTGCCGCCAAGGGCGAGTAGGAGGTATGCGGCCACGTAACGCATTCTGCACAACAGAAAACAAAAATCTGTATTATAAGCCACGTTATATGCACAGAATTCTCACTTTGAATACATTTTCAAAATATCTGAACTTTCAACAGCAGAAAAAATGTGAATTTTAAAGGTCAAGTCCACCTCAGAAAAATGTTGATTAGAATCAAAAGAGAAAAATAAGACAAGCATAATGCTGAAAATTTCATCAAAATCGGAAGATAAGTGAGTTATGACATTTTGAAATTTCAATTATTTTTTACAAAATAGATATGCACAATTTAGTCACGTGCAAATGAATCGATGATGTCCCTTACTCATATTTTTATTTTTTTATTGTTTGAATTATAATACATTATTTCAATTTTTTACAAATTTGACAATAAGGACCAACTTGAATGAACCATAAACAATGGTAATTCCACATGTTCAGGGAGAAATCAAACTTTGTTTCACAGGACAATGGGGAGAAAATTATAATATTTCATATAATAAAATACATAAGAAATAGTGATGTCATCAGTTCCCTCATTTGCATACCAACCGGTATGTGCATATTACTGTTTTGTGAAATTAAGCGAAACTTTAAAATGTCATAAATTTCTCATATTACATCCGATTTTGATGAAATTTTCAGCATTATGCTTGTTTGATTTTCCTCTTTTTATTCAAATCAACTTTTTGTTGGGGTGGACTTGTTCATTAAAATTGAACAATCCAAACATCATGGAAAACTATGCATAAGTGTAAATGCTCAGATTTCAAATGATCTATTACTGTACATGTATGCCATGAATCCAAGTTACTAGCTTTTATAGTAACTTGGATTGCAGAGTAACAATTGCAGAGGTGCCCTTCTCAAACTTTTATCTAAACTAGATGGATTTTCCTACAAATTTATGAATTGCCTCAAGAGTTCTTTAATGAGGACTTGTGTACCTTACCCTATTGATACTACGAGTGCTAAGTTTGGAGAACATTGAAGAGTAAAAATTATTAGTAACCACTCTTATTCAATGAATATTCCTCAGTAAAAGTACACCGGCAAAATATAACGATTCATTATCTGAAAAGTGTGACTGTACATTTGACTGAAATGTTTACATGTCGGTCCTTTAAACCACATTCTCAGATTAATCAAACAGACTAATCACAGAGTGTCAGCCGAAAGATGGTGTTGAAATTTTATATCATCATGGAATGTGGAGTGAGGATCCTTAATGGATGCTTTGATCATGGATGGAATTTTTAAAGCAAATGCTAACTTTGACTTTTAACAAAGATCATGTTGGTACTTGAATATGGTATATAATATAGGGTCTAGTCATAGTTTAGAATTACAAAAACAATTGTAAATTAATTCAACCTGGCCTGGTTGCAATACAAAAAACATCCACAGCATTGTGACTAATGGCAACTAAAGGTCATTGGTACTGTCGGGAAAGCACAGGCCTTGTGCACATTCACTTCTCTCCACCTCTCTCTATTCACAGACATCCTCACCAATTAATTTTTTTTCCCATTTTTTTTTAAAGCTAGACCCTATCTACAATATCACCGATTCTGAATTACATTTTTTCCCCCGAATTTTATGCTTATAAATACAGGAGAGAAATTGAATTTCAATGACATTTTTTTTCACAATAAACCAAGGTTAAAAAAAAGAAAAAAAAAAGAAAGTTGTTACACATTCAGAAAAGACCCACTACTACATCTAATGTTAGGCCCAACAGACATTCTCCCACATGCACATCACGCGCCATACATCAATATTAACAAGTAAATCTTTTTCATAATCAAAGAATTGTGCAATGCCAATGTGCACCAAAAAGTGTGTCCTCAATAACATTCAATGCTCAGCTCAGGTAAATAGCTCAGGACAAGGGCAGGCATCGACTAGACTATCGTTAAACCCAAGGGCGGATCCAGGATTTTTCGAAAGGGGGGGGGGGTACACTTCTGTTTTAACAGCATTTTAGTTTACATTTAAATGTGCCTCTCAAAAGCACAGCCGACCCGTGCACCACCCCCCCCCCCCCCCCCCCGATTCCGCCAGGGGAGGTCTAGACTAATTTAAAGGGATGGTCCAGGCTGAAAATATTTATATCTCAATAAATAGAGTAAAATTCAAAAAGCTGAAAATTTCATCAAAATCGGATAACAAATAACGTAGTTATTGAATTTCAAAGTTTATCAATATTTTGTGAAAACAATTATATGCATTGTCATGAATTAGGTGGCGTAGGCTGATGATGTCACATCTCCACTTTCCTTTTTCTGTTATTACAAGAAATCATGTTTATTTTTTTCATACAATACATGTGTAATGATGTGTCTCCATATGTTTATGAAGATATAAGTTGCGGCAATAAATAACTAATGCACTTTGCCAATTGTTTTAGTTCTTGGTAGAAAATTTTTTAATAAACCTAGTTACAAAAGAACAAGTGGGAATATGACATCATCAGCCCACCTAATATTAAATATTCATAAAGACATGCCTAAAAGAACTGTTTCACCGGAGTAATGCAAATCTTTAAATTAAAATTCAATAACTTTGTCTTTATTTGTTAATGTTTGATTTTGATCAAATTTTCAGCATTTTGCTCTGTATATTGTACTTTGAGTTTGAGATATAAATATTTCCAGCCTTGACCATCCCTTTAAGATGAGAATCTAGTACTTTCAACTTAGTAACGTTGGAGGTCAACAAAGTTTTTTAAACTTTATTAAAGATAAAAATTTGACAATCAATCTGCATGTAAAACTAAAAATAAATTTTAGTTTTTGTACCTTTCAGCATTGATTAGCACATCTAAATCAATAAATGGGCCGGGCCTTATTAAGACAAGATGGTGCCTGGATATTCAATTCATAGGAATCAAAAGCAATCATTTACATTATCCGCACTATTCACTATAAAGTTAGGCATACTCTCAGTCTCAAGTCTCACGACTCTCGCCCATTCTATTCATCATTTATTTCAATCCACATTCAGCACGCGGCACATGCCTGCAAATTGCAATCTGCAATTGCAGTCACTCTCAAAATTAAGTCCAATTTATCTCGTGTAAATTCACTACATTACATTCACAATTTTCCTTTATGATTTTCGAAATTTGGTATCTAGTGATATAAATTAACTACATATGTGTTACATCTTTTCTAAAATGGTTTATGTGTCTTACTTTTAAGTCTTTTCGACACGAAACGATGTGCACGCCGAACCCAAATGGAACCCTTAGATTAAAGAGACCGGTGAAACTTCGTCCAATATAGAACTCGGCTCATCACGAGTTCGAACCACCTCGGTACTAATACGTGCATACCACGTGGACACCCACCACAACGGCGCCTATAATAATTGGCTTCACGGGGGGGGGGGGGGCAGTCAAATGTATTGCTATACACATGTGTGACCAAATTATTTCCAGGGGGGTTATACTCACTGAACTAGAAATACACTGTGTGCAAAATAACCCCCTAAAAAGTTGGCGGGCTATTACATTTTACTTGGCCCCTTAACACGGTTGTCGCCGCAAAAGGCCGCGGTTTTGTCACTTTTTCATTCTTTTTTCTTTTTTTGGTTGCCTTTGTTTTTTTCTCATGCCTATTATTGCCATTTTTTTAATTGTTACAACTTTTTATATTTCTTCTATGCCCCCAGGACGGGGCGTCTGAAAGCAAAAATCATTGTCATTGTATAACACTAAGCGTATAGTAAACAAAAGATAACTATTGCATGCCCTCAGTAGGCCTACAATCCGGAAGAACCCGAACACTGTTCAGAACCCGGAAAAAGCCCCCCGGGGGAAAAAGCTTGATGAAAACATACCATACGTTTGGATATGGTCTATAAAAAAAAACTTCGGAAAAAAAAAACATAGGAGCCTACCTAGGGGCCTACATTAGCCGATGGACCACCTGTCTTAAAAAACCACCGTCCTTTTCTAAAAAAAAAAAATAGTGAAACACATAATTGAATTGGTGGAATAGAAGCAGCAGTGGCGAAACGAGCCAGAAGTAAAAAGCTCGGGGCAAAAAATGAAAAATAAATTGCGAGCGAGAAGAGTCCGAGTTTTTACTTATCGAATAATAAGGGTCGAACTACTTTTTGAGTCATACGACTTTTATCACACACAGCATGCATGCGAAACAGCGCATACATGTGTCGCCGATCGAAAGATTGACACTGATACATGTTTGCTTCCCTCTATCGAATTACATTTTTTCAATTTCTATATTTTTATTAGGGTGCCCTAGCTATAAAAAAATATATATTTGGTATCAAATATCAATAGCGGTCCTATGCATAAAAACAACAGAACTAACTATTATGATAAAATATACAAAAATAAATACACATAAGATAAGATAAGATTTTATTTACCTTATCGACCCCCTCTCGGAGTAGGAGAGTAAACAACTTTTTATTATTATTATTAAAAATAATAATAACTCTTAACCTCTCATTATTATAAAACAAAATGTATGAAGAAAGCCCGGGCGATAAGCAAATATAACAGTATAACTTCATATCAGTATAACATTATACAACCTAATGTAAAAGAAAACGTACTATGGTCGTTTATACTAGCCTAATGACTTCGAGCACATACAACTTTGAAACTAATAATAAAAGTCAAATAGAGAAGAAATCGATTGATTTTTGAATGATTAATTGACTGATTCGACATCTGTATATAAAAATAAGCCTACCTTCTAATCATGAAAATTATTGTATTTCCCTTCATAAATTATGTTTCATGTTTAACACGCTATTAGATCACGATATTTATGGTAACATATATATATTTTTTTTCTTCTGAGGATTGGTCACGTCCTCGCGGACTCAAGTGGTATACTGAGCTAGAAAGTTCAGTGAGTGGTACAACTGATTTGTACTATCTATCAATAAATGGTGCAGATCAATGAGTGCACCCAAGCTCCCTATAAGCACCTCCAGGCGCGTAGCCAGGGGGGGCGGTGGGGGTGGTCGCCCCCCCCAAAAAAAAAAAAAAAAACGTCCCCAAAAAGAAAAAAAGGAGGGAAAAAAGAGAGGAGAAAAGGAAAAGGGAAGGGAGGAAAGGGAAAAAAAGGTAGCTTTGTGTTTTTTTTTTCTTTTTATTCTTTTTTTTTTCTCAAAAGAGAAACTCCTTCACTCTTGCTCTAAATTTATATATGAATTTTGCTTCCGCGCTGCGCGCTGTTAAATGACAATACTGAAGTTCTCCATTGTTTCCCAACACTGTTTTTCCACCTCAGCTATATGTGTTTCTTGCCAGTTAAAATTCAAATGTATACATTGGGGCATGGAATTAGAGTAAGGTAAGCCGAAGTATATGAAGTTATCTTTTTTTTAATTGATAGCACAACTTCTGTTCGGGTTGGCTCCGGGCGTGTAAAATCTTTATATCAATTTCTGCCGTCACCTCCATAAAGTCAACTTCTCCCGCTTTTCAGCTCATTACTAAACAACCATAATTTCGGGGCAAACAGGTTCCTAATTTTAAAAGAGGAAGGTATAAAATTCGTGTCGTATTAAATAAAAAAGTACAATATTTTTTAAATTCTATTAAACTTCATGTCATTTCCCTGCACATTCATCTCCTGTCCTGTTTTGCGCCCTCAGTTTGAAATTTTGAATGACACTTAAGTTTCTTTATAATTCAAAATGAAGCGCTTCTGGATAAGTCAAAGAAATTAGGCATCCTTTTTTATCATGATAATTTCAATATAAATCACAGAAGTTTCAACTTTTGGCGCACTATTTTCCTTGTAATGAAGTTCAATAATCTTAGAAAATCAATTGAATTAGAGGCGATGGGGTATTAGAGATATCTGCATTTGATGAAACGTCCGCTCTTTGAAATTCCAGAGTTTCCTTGCTCTGCGCGGGGAGGAATATCTTCCTCCCGGCATATACACTTCTTCTCCTCTGTTTTGCGAGTTAAATATGTGCACTGTCGCTAAATTGTTTGTAATCAAATCTGATCTTTCCAAGGGAAGTATTCAATATATCATTGAGAATACCCTTTTCTCTGGACCCTTTTCATGGCAAAAAAATTGATAAAACGCTTCAGCTTCCGCGCTTCGCGCGGAGTTATTATTATATTAATTTCCTCCATTGTATTCCTTTTTGTGCGTTCACAATCACTTTTGAAAAAAAGGTTCATGAAAACAAGGTTCAAAATCACAATATAGTCAACTGAATTGGAGCTAATCTAGCTACTAGAGACAAGGCTCCTTTTCATTTTAATTTATGAAACACCAAAAGCTTCCCTCCCTGCACCCACCCCTAGGGTGTAAGTGTTGGCACGCTTCGCGTGCATTTACCGCCCCCTCCAAAATGAAATCCTGGCTACGCGGTTGAGCACCTCAAAGTTGGACCCTCTATATATATACGGCATAATCGATGTCAACTTAATTACATGTGAATGGCGTTGAAATCATGTGAAAAATGTACCCATAAAGTTCCCCGTAAAGTTCGTATAAAATGGTGTATAAGCGGGCGTATAAGCTTAATTCACAATCCACCCCTATGCAAATGTAACTAGTTTTTAAAAAAAACTCTTTTTCATGAAAGTCGACGCCGCCATGGCAAAATATTCAACTTTTTTGACACGCCTTATGCATCATGGTACCATCATACCAGTCCATGACGAGTATTCTTTTAGTATTAATTTGAGTCTTGATGAAAAAGAGCCGTAGGCCTATATAGTTTACTGATGGAGCAATTCGCAGTCCTCATCGTCGTGTGTATTATGATGGTATATCCTTTAGCTTTTGTTGCCTTTCATTACCCTGTGGAAACGAAAACATACATACACATACATATACACATAAAGAATAAAGGTTTTCAGAAATAAATATCACAATCTGACATTAGGAGCTAAATCTCTTCTTTGATGTGACACCAAATACAAAAACATTTCTCGCATGACATAATATATTTGGGAATTAACTGGAAAGACGTTCATGTTGGAAGCAGTTAATATTTAAAAGGATTTAAAGCGATGATGTATAATTGTGATAAAGTATAGAATATTTACTAATAATAAAAAGAGTGTAATGCCCTCAACACCACAAGACACTATTAATGGAGTAAAAGAAAGTAAAATTGAAGAAAGGAAATACACCGAACTCTCTGGAGCAGGTTTTCTTGAAGTCAACAAATTAAAGATCAAAACAGCTTATTTTGCACCACGTGCATAAAATCTATCACAATAGATCGAATCATTACATTGGATCAAACTTTAATCTAGTTACCGAATTACACTTATACAAGAAACAGCCATTTCAACTTTTGCTTACCAGAAAGGTAGTATTGGTAACTTATTTTATTAAAATGCTATAAAACATTGGAATTCCCTTCCCAATGATATTTATTTATTTATTTATTTATTGATATATTCATATTCCACAATCATCAAAGTACATTTATAATAAATCATTTTAACAATGAAAAAATGCATAACACATGCAGGATTGAAACGTAGCAATGAAATGAAAAAAGTGGAGGGGCCTACTAAAAAGCAAAGCTTGTAAAATGTAGACCCCCTATCAAAATTTTATACAGGGGTAATATGATTTAAGTAGAGTAAAATAATCAGCAAAATTCTATAAAATTATATAGATATAAACACTGTAACACAAATGTATTTACACTATATACAAAATTAAATATTGACTTTAAAATAATCAATACTACCGTGGGTAAGTATGAGGTTCACAAAATATTTGATTGAATCAATAAGAATTCAGAATAAATTTTTTGATGAGTAATTTAAATCGGTTTAGATTAGCTGCCTCTTCTATTAGCCTACTCTGTCCAGAGAATTCCAGAGTTTTGGTCCTGTGAAAAATACAGTTTTGCTAGAAAATACTGTTCTACTTTTGGGTAAGTGATAGTCATTTGAATGTCTCGTATTATATGAATGTAAAGTATTGTTTCTCATAAATTTCTTTTGTAGGACATTAGGTACACTATTTCTATCTAGCTGATACATGAATTGGAATAGTTGCAAGCGGTACAAAGGAAATATGAAACTTTTTGCATTTTAAGAGGAAATTGAAAGAATATCCTTCATGAGAGTCAAAGAGAAGATGCAAATGATACGGTTGATTTAGCCTGAATACTGACCACGTTCTTTTCTCTTCTCTACCAAGTATTATTATTTATTTTACATAGTTTGATTGAAGCTTCGATATGTCCTTTCTTCTATTCTTTCTATTTCTTTTATCCTCTCTTCCTTCTATTCTCCTCTTCGTGTTGTTAATGTTGTCGCCGTTTTTGCTGTTGTTCTTCTTTTTATTATTTTTCCTCCTCATCATTTTCTTCCGTCTCCTCCTCCTCCTCCCCTTTCTTCTTCTATTCCTCCTCCTTCTTCCAGTGGCGTAGCTACGGGGGGGCCTGGGGGGGCACGTGCCCCCCCTGAGATTTGGTGTGCCCCCCCAGGTGCCCCCCCTGAAAAAAATTGGCAGAGCAAAAAAAAAGGGAGAAAGAAGAAAAGAAAAAAGGAAAAGAAGAAGAAAAAAAGAAGAGGAAAATAAGAGGAGGAAGACGAGTGAATAAAATAATATGAAGGGAAGACTTGCAAAAAAAAAATCTTTCATGTTAAAACTTTTGCTTGCGCTTCGCGCCAGAATTGCCTGTTCGATGAGATTCATATCCTGCTCAATAGGCTGATATGGAGCAAGTTTTGAAGTCAATATACAAAAAATATTTTTGCTCGGACATCGAGCTTTCATCATTTTTTTTTTATTAACAAATTTAAGTGCTCTAGCTGTAAAATGTCCCTTTTATATTCTACATATCAGCATTTTTAAGCTCACGCTGCGTGGTCAAATTTTTGCCAAGTTCCTATAATTGTGTACGTGTATTCCATAATGTTCCATTAAACAAACGTATTCAGAAATGTACTTAAATTACCCAGTTTCACATCAGAATATCAATAATTGTCTGCTCACACTTCACGATCGCATTATTAATGATACCCAATTAACTATATCCTATTCATGATTTACAAAATATGAATAGAGTGTCCCGCTTTTAGGTCTAAAATCTCAATATTCTTCCTCTCGCGCTTCGCGCTCGCATCAATTGTTCAGTTACATACCTATCCCATTTATTAATACAAAAAGTGCTAAGAATGACAATTTTTTAGGTCGGAATGTCAAAAAAATTTGCTCGCGCTTCGCGCTCGCATTATTGAAATATATACCGTCTTCGTGGGTAACTGTAAGCAGTCCTTAACAGGTCCCTATTCGATTACATGCTAGAACAGTTAATAAAAATTTATGCTCGCGCTTGGCGTTCGCAGTAACCATCCAGTTACATACGAATCTTGTTCAGGATCACACATAACATTGCCCAGAATATTAAATTTTCAGGACAAAATACATGAAAGTAAAAAAAAAAAATCGCTCGCGCTTCGCGCTCGCACTTTTTATAAGGCTTATGAGATTATTTCATGTTTATAAATGTTGTTTTATAAGAATAAAACTAAGAAGTGACTGATCGGGGGAATTATAGGTGAAGATAATTTCGGGCCCCGTCCCCTATTTATGGCGAAAGTCGGATCCGCCCTTGTAACACATACACACACAACAGAAAAAATGGTGCCCCCCCTGAAAAAGCAAGGACCCCCCAGTGCCCCCCCAGGATAAAAATCATAGCTACGCCACTGCCTTCTTCTCCTTCTTTTCTTACGTCTGCTGTACTGGGAGTGTTTCATCAACATTTTTGTCCGACATGTTGTCAGATCTGAAAACTTTCTTTGATGTTGATTGGCTAAGAAGCACATTGTCGGATAAAATGGGATTTGTCGGATAAAACGTCTGACGAGTCCTTTCATGAAACGCTGATGAGAATTCAATTCTAATCTTTACACCCGTCCAGCACCCGTCTAACTCTTAGTCTTACACCATCTAAACACTGAGATATAGATAGGGGCGGATTCTCCCCCTGGCCCTGGCCGCGGCCCGCCCTAGCTAGCTGTATGATCGAGTATCGCCGCCTAGCCCATTGCAATTGCAAGCATCATCAAGACCCACGAATCATTAAGAAAGACTAACTTAGAATCTAGATCTAGCTACTTTAACGGTCATGATCATCTCGGCTTTAATACTGTTAGTATTAGAGTGACTATTATATTCTCAGTCGGTTGATGGAGCCTGTTTCTCCACACAATAATTAATTATCTTTCGGAGTTTTGCATCCCCCACGGCCCGGCCAGCCAAGGACGCAGCCACCCACCCGGCAACCCGGGCCCCAGCCGAAGCCTACTCTTGTGAAAATCGTCTCGAAGCTAAGCCAAGCGGCTCGAGTCAGACGTCAGCTCAAGCTTCAGCTCAGCCCAGTTCAGATTTCAGTCTCTTCATTGGTTGGAAAAGGACAGATCAGAATCATCACATTTGTGTGAGTTGTTAGAACATTTCTAACTATTATTTCTTGCATTTGATTTCATCACTTTCTCTAACGTTTATTTAGATCTTCTATTAGAAATAGAAGATCTAAATAAACGTTAGAGAAAGTGATGTCTAATGATCTGACTGTTACTGAAATACTGTTGTTGGGGTGAGCATTATTAAATTTGTTTGTGCACATTTAAAAATTTATCAATATCATGAATGATGAAGTTGTTATTCAATCAAAAATATTTCGCATTTAAATATAATACCAAACGGAAGGGAAGAACCTAGAGTAAAAATCGCTTGACAGAATGATAAATAGGTCAAGGAACTTAGGTCAAGGGTTCCGCTGGTATCGCGATCTTAAATTTCCATGTCGATCGACTAGTGCGTGTTCGGCCTCGGCTGAAAAGGTGTCAGAAAAAGTGTGACCTTAATTAATTTGCACACAGTTGTCTTCCAAAGCTTTAGAAAAGAAATCAAGCAGCCAAGGTTAAGATAATTGTATCGGATTGAGGTGAAAATGCCATAAAATCGGTTGGTATTACATTTTACTAACTTGCTTGGAGACCTCAGTCTTCTTGCAAAATTGCATTTAAATGCCTGTTGAGAACTTCAGATTTTCTCTGAACGGACACAAAAGATTCTTTGCCAATATTTTCTAATCTTCAAGAAAATTACTCACCTGGGTAATTTTTGCTTTTGCTCAATTTCAGACATGCGGCTGTGCGCAAAATAAGGTAACGCACAAAATATGGTCACACCACCATTCAATTAAAAGATAGGCTAAGCCAATAAGGCAACTATCAGATGCTTACCAAATTACCATTCTTTTCCAGAATTTGTTTGAGAATTTGAAGTTCCGGGGGGGGGGGGGGGGTGGGGGGGGGAATTGTCATTGCCATTGAGCTGTGCCGTAGACAGCATCCGTGAGAAAAAAAAGGGAAATAGACGTAAGGGTTGTTTTTTGCAGGTAGGCATGGAAGGTGAACAGAATGTCAAATCTGCCAAAACTTACAAAAAAAAGACCCACTAAGTCACAATGGCCTTAAATGCGAATAGCATGATTTTCAAATCTGGGATTTTTGCCCCAAATCGGGCCCAAAATCTGCGTTTAGTGTCCTAGCTGCTTGCCCTTATCCTTGTGTAGGGTGCCTTTTTCAGGACAATTCTTGCGACTCTTCAATGGCCGTGACCCCCCGCGGGAAAAATTCTGACATTTTTCTATAGGTAAGTGGAGCCAACATAGATCTCCCGGACCGGGCCAGTTTTTATAGTCAGACGGGGGTATGTGGCTGAGATCTCTGAACCAATACCATGGGTTCTTTTGCTGTAATTAATAGGCATCCCTGGGCATATCTTGGGATTTTTGTGAAAGATGAACTAATGTGAAAGGATTTTGAACTTTACATTTTTTAGCTGTAATAGTTTGGATAATGGGTATGTGCCGCGGAGGGGACCCCATTTTTACACTCAAATTTCCGTTCCAGGGCATACCATATCCTCCTCCAAAATGGCTAGGTGCTAAAGAAAACCTGTTTAGAGGCATTCGAGTTTTCCTTCCGTCGCGCTCCACATTGGATAATGGCGCAACAACCATCTTCCCTCATGCCCATCATGCCCAGTGCATGTGTGTGCGAGAAACACTGTCGATAAGCTGAGAGCTCCGCGGAGGAGCACTACTACATGTCTGCACGTCAGTGAATATACTTTTGGGCATGAGTTCGGATGGTATCGGCACATTAGTAGGCACCGTCCGAAGGCAAAACAAAACATGTATTTTTCATCAACATTTACCAAAATACAGTTCCAGGGACCCATAATTTTTTCATGTCTATTAGTTCCAGGGCATCATATTTACATAAAAATTTAGCTTCAGTGCCATGTTTTTGCAACATTTCAAGAAGTTCCAGGGACCCCCACTTTCATGACGAGCTGTTTTGGGGCCCCCTAATTTTGACTTGCCAGTGGCACATACCTACCACATATTACGTTGAGTGCTCTGAACATCCCAAATAGAACAAATATAGTACTACCCCCCAAAAAAAAAAGAATATTTGGTAGGCCCATTTTGTACATTGATTTATGTACTATGTGGTATTCAGTAAATTTATTTGATTTATTTGTTGTTGACTAATTAAGCAGATTTTTTTTTGGACATTCAAGAGGAATATAAACCAGGAAAGTTCACATTGCAGCTGTGCTGTGTTCAATTTGCCACAATAATATTGAAGATAAATAATAGTTGTGGTAATGATCTCAAAAGGAGTTCAAACATAATCTAATAAACATTACCACCCAAGTTTTTGTGGCTTTGGAAGAAAATGTGTAATTGATGAGGAATGAGTATAATAAGCACAGAATTCAAGATCATTTGTGGTAACAATCTCAAAATGAGTTCATGTTTGCTTTTCTGTGTTAGTGATCATCAAAATCAGACCTTGAATGTCACCAGTGTTAGGAACAGGTAATTTGGGGTTTGGGAGGCACTTTCTTTCAATAATTTTTTAAGGGCAGCAAGGCAAGTTTATAGAGGGTCACCAAGGCCAATCGCCCAAAATATGAAAGGGCAAAAGCTTTTTATACACCCAGACGGGACGTATTATGGTATCATGCTCGTTGTCCGTCCGTCCATTAACTTTTCCTTGTAAACGCGATAACTTCAGTTTGACTTAACCTAGGCTCATATAATTTGGTGTGTATGATACTAGCATGGATCCCAGGAAGCCTATTGATTTTGAGGTCAAAAGGTCAAGATCACAGTGACATTTTCATCTTGCCCTTCTGCAGTCCTTGTAAACGCGATAACTTCAGTTAAACTTATTCCTAGGCTCATAACATTTGGTGTGCATGATACTAGGCATGGATCCCATAAAGCCTATTGATTTTGAGGTCAAGAGGTCAAAGATTGTTTGTTTGTTTGTTTATTTATTTTCTGATTATTAACAAAAAACACAATACATAAATATATATAACATAAATAAATAAATAACATAAATGGCATTAATAGAAATAAACAAAATTAATTGCAAATATGTTGAGATAAAATTAATAAAATAATCGAAAGGATTGCCCATTGCCCAATCGAAAGGATTGTTCTTCCATGGGTTCCATAATAAAGTAATTAAGATCAAGGTCACAGTGACAGATTTTCATCTTACCCTAGATGCAGTCCTTGTAAATGCGAAAACTTCAGTTTAACGTAACCTAGGCTCATATAATTTGGTGTATGATACTAGCATGGATCCAAGGAAGCCTATTGATTTTGAGGTCAAAGGTCAAGATCACAGTGACGGGGCCTTTTATTCATCTTACCCTTCTGAAGTCCTGGTTAAAGCAATAACTTTAGTTGAACTTAACCTAGACTCACATAATTTGGTGTGTATAATACTAGTATGGATCTCAGGAAGCCAATTTATTTTTAGGTCAAAAGGTCAAAGGTCAAGTTCACATTGACATGTTTTTATCATACTGTAGGGGAAGGTGGGGTAAGTTGAGCATAGGGGCAAGTTGAGCCACCACCCCCAGGCCAATAATGAATGAGTCAGACGAAATGGTGGTGTCATGTATTGATGACCCATTACATAACCCTTAACCCCACCACATTGTTTTCAACTTTGAAACAAAAAGTACTTTTTTAGAGGGAAAATACAAATTTCAGCCAAAAAAGTAAAAAAGGGTGTGAAATAGATCATTGCTTTTTACACACACACGTCTTTAAATATAATAAAGAAATAAGAATAATATTGTTAGTCCAAGTATAGATTCTCATTCTTGTCATGGTCTTTTACAAGATGGATGCATAAAAAATGTGTGGATGTGAAAATATTGCATGAAGTTCGGAATGGGGTAAGTTGAGCCAACCAACATGGGGCAAGTTGAGCCATGGTAATTCTTATGGTAATGTATAATAAGAAAAACCAACAAACCTAAAAAAGCCATTGATATGCAGGCAGAAAGGAGCAAATTCACATGACAGTTCTTTTACTTATAGAGGATGTTAGTATTTACAGCGAATTAGCAAGTGAAAAGACTTTAAATAAAAAAATGACATGCTAGTTCTTCCCGCATAGATTTTGTACATAGTTTTTTTGGCTCAACTTACCCCAGAGGGGGGCACAACTTACCCCATATATGGGGCAAGTTGAGCCATTTGACATCGTTTTTTTTTTTTTTAAAGGTCACATTGACTTTAAGTGTGGGGGTAGAAAGTTATATATATAGGTGAAAAATATTTCCCAAGAATCAAATTTAAAGGCAAGGTACTTATTTCTACAATATTATTGGTCACGTCAATTCTAACATGCAAAATGCAAAAAGTGTCACAACTTACCCCGCCTTCCCCTACCCTTCTGAAGTCCTTGTAAACGCGAAAACTTCAGTTTAATGTAACCTAGGCACATATAATTTGGTGTGTATGATACTAGCATGGATCTCAGGAAGCCTATTGATTTTGAGATAAAAAGTCAAAGGTCAAGGTCACCGCGACATGTTTTCTGCTTACCCTTCTAAAGTCCTTGTAAACGCGATAAGGTCATTAGGGGTCAATAAACTTTAGTTTAGGATTTTAAATTTTGACATTATTTTCAAAGTATTATAAGTTTTTAAAATTGATATGATGATAAAGATGTACATGCATCCTAAATTAGGTGAATATTATTTAATGTTACTGGATCAATTAAAAGATCATATCTGATCAATGGGATAAACATTTATATTTTCTTCATTATTTCCAAAATTAATCGAGCACATTAAATTAAACTTTATGAGATTTTTGGAAATTAAAGGAAAAACAGGTTCTTAGTCAAGGTCAAAGTTCATATGAGGTCAACGAACTCTGGATTTTATTACCAAATGAATGTTTTTTCTCTCTCTCTTTTTATGAATTCATCCTGCATATTATGTTTTCAATGTCTTGAATTGTTAAATACAGGCAAGACTGCCAGAGGCGTTCCACTTGTTCTATTGAAATAATATGACTTTGGGGTCAAAGGTCAGAGGGATAATTTTAAACATTGAAATACTATATATCATTTTCACAGTAACTGAAGAACCCTTTTGAGGGATCAGTGGCAAGGATTGAGGCATTAATTTTGACTGCATGCAGTTGCTATCCAATCCATTAAAAATACACATTTTTGCTTAGAAAATAATGTAATCTAGATTAAAAGTTTTTGGCTTTTAAATTCACCAGGATTTTTTTTCATGTATGATAATAATCTACATTTGATGAATCATTTATATTATTATTGTAAAGTGCACGTGAATATTAAATTCATTGCTTTATAAATATAATTTTCTTCATTATACTTTCATGATCACCCCACTTAAAATGATTCCTTAACAAAACAATTTTAATTTTCTTGAAAAAACCCTGGATGTATTGAATAACTTTTTTCCAGCCAGATCATTTCCTTCTATGCACACGGCACGGACATAAAACTTTGCTTATTTCCTCATATTTTATTTTCTATTCCCCATCGTTACATTATAGCCCTCTCGTTTGAGCTTTTGGTCTCGAATTTGTTCTGAAGTGTTTGAATGTACATATTTTTCATGGTACTTGAGTGCATTTTAACTGACAGCTGCAAACATATGTGAATTCGTGTAATCACATTTGATAAAAGGTATTGTCTGAGCAGATAGCATCAAGATAATCATAAAATTTTAGCACTGCATGTCAAGGCTGGCCCAACAGCATTGTCTCCAAAACCTATTTCTTTGACTTCCCTGTTCAAGATTGCTTTGTATTTCAAAAGCGAAAAAGTGCCAAAGCAGTAATGGCAGACAGTGAAGGTAAAATTAATGGTGTCAACTTGGCGGAAAGTGTGGAGCAGTCTGGGAATGGTGTTCTGATGGAGTCATTGGTGCAAGGGGATAAGGGTAGTTCCCAAGTGGAAGAAAATAGTGGTGTCAGTGATTGTGATATTTCCTACAAGGATGAAACCAAAGAATTTCAGAAGCCAGGAGCTAAAAGTGACATGCATGAAACCAAGGTTGAAGGTAAAATATTATTTTGTCTTTGTATTTAGTTTTACTACAGGACATAATCATCAACCTATATTATTAAAGGTCAAGTCCACCCCATAAAAAATGTTTATTTGAAAAAATATAGAAAAATCAACCAGCACTACACTGAAAGTTTCATCAAAATCGGATATAAAATAAAAAAGTTATGACTTTTTAAAGTTTTCCACAAAATAGTATATGCACAACTCAGTGATGTCCAAATGAGGGAGTCGATGATGTCTCCCACTCACTATTTCTTTTGTTTTTTATTGTTTGAATTGTATGATATTTAATTTTTTTCAGATTTGGCAATAATGACAATTCAATAATGATCAACTTTACTGAACCACATAATGTTAAGACATTGGTAATCCACATGTTCAGGGAGGAATAAATCTTTTCTTCACATGACATTGAGGAAGAAATTGAAGTATTTCATATTTCATATAATAAAATACAAAAGAAATAGTGAGTGGATGTCATCAGTCTCCTCATTTGCATACCGACCAGGATGTGCATATAACTGTTTTGTGAAATTAAGCGAATCTTTAAAATGTCATAACATTCTTATTTTACTTCAAATTTTGACTAAATTTTCAGTGTTATTATTGTTGGATCTTTCTCCTTTTATTCAAGCCATTTTTTTTTTTTTGGGGGGGGGGCGGACTTGTCCTTTAATTATTGTGAGGTGCTTGAAAGGCAAAGCCTACCCCCAGTGGTGGATCTAGGTACTGTAGGGGCACATCCGGCACAGGAATATGCAAGTGAGGACTTTTGGGTTTTTTTTTTTGCTTGTCAAATTTTTCCTGTACAACTCCCCCCCCCCCCCCCCCATTCAGAAAATCCTGGATCTGCCCCTGCATGCCTACCCCAATAGCTTCCCAAATACTGGTTGGGTCCTCAGCTACATACGCTTAAAGCAGGTTAATGAGGCAAATCAGTCTTGAAAACCACATCGCAAGGTGGATTTCCATACCGGTTTCCAAAGTCATTTCAAAATGCTTCCAAGAATGCTTTGATCATTCTAATTAAGAAAGTAGACAAGAACAGGGTATAATTCACAGTAGACCATGTTTCTTTTGAAAGGACACTTACAGTGTAGCATCATCCCTATAATGGAAGCCAACAGTCCTGGAAACTGCACAAGCTTACAATCAGGCCGAATAATCTTGGTTATTTACAGTGCTCTCAGCTAGTAACATTTGACCAGGTAAGGTTTTAGCTCTTCTCTCGTCTGGACCTGACCCACACCTAAAAGCCTGACCCTTTAATCATTTTACGACTTGGTGCAGGCTAGGCGATGAACATACATGTACATCATGTTATGTATAAAGGGGTATCTCTCACCCCCCACCCCCTCTCTCTCCTCCCCTCTCCTTCAGTCTCACCATGGACCTATTACGAATGGACATTCAACGAGAGTATTTTATGACCACCACCTGTTTCCAGCTGTCAAAATCGCTGTCTAACCCTTAACTTTCTCTTTACGCGGTTTTTACGACCACCGCCCGGGGCGATTGTTTACACAAGCTCCTTTCGCCCATTGATCGTCACCGATCGATCACTGGCCCTCTTTCGACCAAAGGCGGTCATGTTTTAGCCCCGATTGCCAAAAGGGAAAGTCCATACATTACCTAGAATGCAATGCGCAATTCATATCCGGTTTTTCAGTACATTATTTTAGGCTGTCTATAATGTGCGATTGTCGTCTGTCCATCAAAAAAAATCCTGTTAAATTTCATCAATCCTGTGGAATTTTATGCCCAAATGAAAATCAACTTCTGACCGAAGGTAAGCGCTACTATCGACATCAATACTGTCCGAAAAAGATGAAATTTTAACGTTTTTCCGCAGATTTTTTCGTCGAATTTCAAGTGCTTTTTTGCCATAGATATACGGATCTGCAAGGTGATGTCAATGCATTTCATTTCCGGTTGTTAGCGATGTACGTAAAAAATACGTTTATGCACGCCTGTTTTCTTGTTTCTGCTATCATTTTCATAGCGCGAACGTTCGCTGCTGTGCGTTGCTGTTGATAAAGTGAACGAACAACATCGCAATGTGTAGGAGCAGCGTACAATTGATTTCCGCTGTCCATCAGTGAGAGCATGGTGAGAGCGTTTTTTACGACCGGCTTGATGGGTGTCAGCTGCCAGCGCTCTGTTTATAAAAGGATTAGCGGCGACGGTCTCTGTGTCAAAGGAGGGGATTCGTTGAATGTCCATTCGTAATAGGTCCATGGTCTCACTTACCCTGTTTCTAATTCTATCTCTAGTTGTGTTTTCTTGCTGTTTTTCATCCTTTAGTGTTCCCTCTCCTTTCCTCTTTAATCTTTCTTATTCTGAGAACAAAATCAAGCTTTTGGTTATTTTGTAAAAGGCAATTTAAGTTTACCATTTATAATTTTCTTCAAAATTGTTTGTAAGATTAAATGAAAATGAATGATACTAGCGTGACATTTTATGTGTGTCCTGGGCTTTGTGTCAACCTTTTTGTAATAATTCAACAAGGTTTTAAAATTAAATTTGTCTGATTATGAATTGCCTTTTTATGTACATAAAAATGGAACTAAATGGTGGGTTTTTATTTGCCAAAACAGAAAGTAGAGTACTGACAAAAGCAGGAAAGGAACATTATATTGCATTATTGAAAAAGTTAAGACTCAACTTAAGATGAGTGTATACTTGTATAAGGGCACTAATTATAGTCAATTCAAATCAATTGCTTTCTAATGATTTATATTTCCTGGTACAATTTGTCAATGGTTTCTCTAGATGCTGTTGGACCCACTCGAAAACTGAAAATACCTGATATTTTCTGATCAGGAAACCTATCTCAATCTAAATGTTCATAGGAATATGCTTCTACATGTGTACATGTAAAATTTCAAATCAATTGCATTTTAATGATAAAATATTTCCTGGTACCATTGATCAATAGTTTCTCTACAATAATTTTTTCTTCTGGTCAGTTTATACTCTTGTTGAAGTATTTTCTAAAGGACAAACATCCTGTTTATTGTGTACTTGGTCAAAATAAATCATAGGTTGAATTTTAGGATATTTTTCCTGCTTTTGTTATTTATCTACCTTTGTATTGAAACCAATAATTTATGGGCTTTCTCTTGGGAGGGGGGGGGGGATGTTTAAGAAAATTGCTGATTGATCAAGCAAGCATTTGAACATACTAAAAATTGTGAATAGATTCTACAACTAACGCCCTTTTCTCACATTTTCTTTTCCCGAACAATCGTTTACCCCATACTATCCTTAACTCCATACTATCATTTTCCTTTTCTCACAGGGCAAATTGTCTGTCTAACAAGTTTTATGATGTGATCTATTTCAATTAGAAGTGGATACTTTAAAGTTCTTTTAAGTACCAGCATCCTGTTTTGTGTCCTTTTATCATGAAAAAACTCAAGAACCTGGGAAATAGCAACATATATTCATGACAGTTAAAGGTAAAATGAAAACAATTCCCAGTTACTGGACACCTTGTGTCTGATTGGCCAAGTGAAAATGATGGACTGGAAAGTAGATGTTTTATGAAACACTTAATTGGAAGCTCTTCCACAAAGAATGATGTTTAATATGGATGCATACATTGTATTAATGCCTATTGATGAAAATGTTTTTAATTTAGCCAAAAGACCAGAGAACAACAAAGATCTTACTTTTACATCTCGAGATTCAAAGCAAAATTTTGCATCTATTACTCATTACAGTTTTATTCAAGGACTCATTACAGTTTAATGAGTCCTTTAATGCATGTACTTAAGGGTTTTTATTGCAGCATGAGGTAGAATTGTGATACATTACTTTTGCTATCAGTTGGTCGTGCATAAAAGTACCAGCATCATATAATTATGACTGTGTCCTGTATACAGTTATCAGGTTAAAAGATAAAAGTGAAGTATGTACATCATTTTGATAAATTTTCATTAACTTTTGAAATGCTGATGTATCGAATGCTGAATATTTGGGTTGGTTTTATTATTATCTTATAGCCCTCCCCCATAAAACAACTATAGGCCTATGTCAATTTCATCATAGGAATATGTGTTTGTATGGGTATTATACAAATAATGCATGTACATGTGTGTGGATGCAGGGCCAAATAATGAATGATGTGCGAGAAGAGCCATTGGATATACTGCTGTAGACCCACATCTGCAGTGTGTGTATCACAGCTGATTCAAGGAGTCTGCATAGCAGACTAGGTCTACTGGAGCTGCAGATGTGGAAATGGCTCGCTTCGCTCGCCCTTTCAGGCTGGTTTGCTTCGCAAACCAGCTGTAGATCCCACTTCACGAGCCATTCAGAGTCTGCATAGCAGACTAGGACCGAGTGCGGTATATCCATTTGGCGAGTTGAGCACAGAGTTCATTATTTAGGTCCTCTATGCACAAGAATGGGTGTATTGTTTGTTTTATACACCCCCACCCCCCTCTCATCCATGTTTTTACTGAGTTGCCCTGAATGCTATATTTGATCTAAATTCTAGATGATTCTACATGTCGATAATTCCAGAACTCGCACTACCCTGCACTCTGACGTTAGAGTGCAGGATAGTGCATTTGGTATGACGTCAGAGTGTAGGATAGTGCATTTTGGATGCAATAGTACAATTCGCTGAATATCATGTGATCTGATTCGGACCAATCAGATTATATAACATTCTTGGGAGTTGTAACTGATCTCACACTCAGTGACAGATCCAGGATTTTCAAAGGGAGGGATTTTTGTTCAGAAAAAAAATGACAAGCAAAAAAAGGTCTTCACTCACGTATGCACGTTGTCATTTTCCACCAAAATGTTTTTGTCCACTCTTAAGGATAAGATCATCATGAAAACAAAGATTATGCACCCTAATCACCCTTATTGTTAATCTTATTGCCCCTATTTCTAATACTACTAGTGATTTTCTATTAGTCAATTCTTGTTTTATAAAAATAAGTCTGAAATAACTTGTATTCTGAGCAGAACTTTATGTTATCTTCTGTAGGCTTCTGTTGACAGTACTGTACATGTAGATTGCCAAGTAAATACCCAGGCAGTGTGCCCCTATATTTGCAAACTGATTAAAGTGATTTGTGTCTATGGCATAGTGATTGAATACATGATGTTAAGTGGTCATATGACTAGAACACGTACCCTAGATGCCATTCATATTACATTGATAGTACCAGCTTCCATGTGCTTTCTATGCGATGGAAACAGTCCTTTTCTGTCAGTTTGGTGTACATTGGCCATCCATTTTGGCCTTTTGACCATTAACTACGATCTAGTGCAGTCTAGTGCGATCTAGAAAGTACAATGTTCAAAATATATTAGAGTTAATCTTGTTAGTGTGGTCCCCACCTTCAGGCTTCAGCCCCCCCCCCCCTCCCCTCTCATTGAAAATGGATTGACCTCTGAAACCGAAAGATAGAGGTCATACATGTATTACACAAAATCATAACTCAACGTAGTGAGAAATGTGAGAATTTGGCTCGCTTGTCCCGTGGACCATTATTTAGCACCATCAAATACTGCAGTGAGAATGGGGTTCTAGACAAGTTCCTGGGAACCTCCATCAGTGAGCTAGCTGTATATTATATGTACATGTAGTTAGTCATTCAATGTAGTGCACTGTTCAGGGGGCTCAACCTACCCCACCTACTTGTAGCCGTAGAGCGACAGTATGAGGTCATCAGATTAAATGAACCTATAAAAAGACTCAGACAAATTATTTACATGTATGTATTAAACGTGCAGAATCTGTACCAGTAGAAAAACATTGGATAGTACTTATACAGGTCTTTGACTTCAATGGTTAAGTTGAAGAGAATTGGATCAGTTTGTCTTCTGTCAATGTAGGTGTTTGGAATTATCATTGTTGGACAAAATAAGATATTCAGGTCGATCTTCAACTTCTGTGGGCTTTTTTTTTGGCCAAACTTTGGTGAGCTGACTCGAAAACGCACCTTGCGATATTGATTTTGATGGCCAACCCAGAGGAAGTTTGGAATTAACCTTATATAGGCCAATATTTTTGTTATGATATTCTGAAAGTTTGAGAAGAAGATCTTCAACTGCTGTTTTGTATTCTCCCAAGGATTGGTAAGAGGAATTCAATCACGACCTTTACAATGTTGATACTGTTCCTTTTGAAATTGATATCGGCCAATTCTGAAGTATGTACTCAAGTACTATCAGAGAGGGAGAATGTAGAAAGAAACAATTATTTTTAGGGTACTAAAAGCTAAAAGACGTGGAGCGTTGTGGCCCAGTGGATTAGTCTTCAGACTTTGAAACAGAGGGTCGTGGGTTCGAATCCCAGCCATGGCGTAATTTCCTTCGGCAAGAAACTGATCCACAATGTGCTGCACTCAACCCAGGTGAGGTAAATGGGTACCGGTAGGAAGTAATTCCTTAAAAAGCTGTGTGCGCTATGAACGCCTAGCTTAGCCGGGTAATATAGGAGCGCCTTGAGCACCTAACAAGGTGGATATGTGCGCAATATAAATACCCTATATTATTATTATTATTATTATTATTGTTTTGGATATATCATTTTGGTGTTGCATTGTGTTTTTTTGGGGGGGTGTATACTTTTTGCAGATAGAGCCTACAGTGTGGGTACATCACTTTGTGACATGTCATTGTCAAGATTTAGCTGGTATTTGGAAAAGGGCTTTCCTTTTTTGGCTCAAATTATGTAAAAACTTGCCTTTGGCGGACCTTTTGGTTTTATCCTAAGCCCTCAATCGACTACATGTACATGTACATGTAGGTATGTGTACCATTTCCGTATTATGAATGCAGAATGCGTTATGAGTTCAAAGTTTGTTTAGATGTCTTACCTGCAGTAGTCGAAGTACAAACACAGGAGACTTGTAAATAGATCCCGTAACAGAACCCTCCCATTTAGACCCTGTTCTCATTGCTAAGGGCCATACTTTGGTACTTGTAGTTCAACTCTCTTTGCACTTCAAGATGCTGCAGTCACTGTAGTCAGACTGGAGTTTGTGTTTTACTTTTGATGTGTGACTGAGGAATAAGTGTGTTAGGAGTTGACATTCTATAATAAGAAATGGATTGTACTAAGTTCATCAGTGAGAACAGGGTCATATCCTTATGAATTAATGATCAAATTGGACTTTAACAGGGTACCTGTAACAGGCCCTACCTGTGCATGTACAAGTAAATAGTATTACTATAATGGGCAATATTATTTCCCCTGTTTTTTTAATGTATGTTTACTAACAAAGTTCCTTGAAATACCAGATAATGCCTTAACAGACCGAACACTATTTCTTCTTTTCTTGGACTTCTGTGAACAGAAGAAGTCTCAAATATATTGATTGTAATGAAGTTTTTTTTTATTTCAAGGTGAGATTATATCAATGGTGATTTTTTTTTAGTTTAATTTTTTAGTTTTTAGTTACAGTACATTGGAAATACAGACATGTGTATGTCTTCATATACATGTATGAACCTATTTGGTGAAATCATACACCCAATTGTTTGTCAATGATATGATGTGATGTTTGTTTTTCAGACTTTGAATTTTAAAAGTAAAATCAGGAAATGAAAACACTTATCAGTGGACAGTGGTTACCTTTGAAATTCTGAGCCTTTCCATTGTTTTATTTTAGTCGGTAAAACAACCTCAAAGTTTAAAAACTATTTGCAAATGTGTGTTAATTCATTTTTTCTTCATTCATTTATGATTTGATGAGTGTTTGTAATGATCCTTCAAAAAAAATAATAATTGTGCACATGTCCTCCTTGTTTCTGCTGGTACCCATGACCTCACCTGGGTTTCACTGTGGGTGACTCTGCAGAGATAGAATAAGATGCATTTAGCACATTCTGGGCACAAGTAATGCTTTGAGATCGACCTTTACACAGTATATTTTAGTTTGTAAGTGCACCTGGCAATCCTCGACATCCACTCATAAAGAATCAATGGATGATACAATATTAATGTTACTTTAACATTTGTGATTCATGTGATCATTCAGACAATGTTTTGATATTAATGAGCTGGTACTTTTTTTTAGACAAATACATTCACATACTTGTACTTGTACATACTTGTACACATATACTTGTATAAATACACATACTTGTACAAATACACATACTTGTGCATCAGGCATATAAAACAATTATTTTTTTTATTATCTGCAACATTGCAGTGAATCAGGATTTCCTGGCTCTTTTGAGCATTTTAGGGGAAGTCATATTATGACCCCACTTCTGACACCCCTTTTCCCCTTTCACTTTTTTACAGGCAGCATTTTCATTCTGGTATTAGCTTTTTTAAAAATTATGACTCTTAAAGAGTCGCACTTAAATGCCGGCGCGTACATGTATATGATATGCAACGCGCAATCTTATTGATCAATGCACAGTAGTATGTGTCCTCTTAGCATGATCTGACCAATGCAGTATAATGCTTTTATAACGCTCGCAACTAGAGTCTAGACATTTAAGTGTGAAGTCATACTTAAATTTTTTGTGAAACACCCCCCAGGTGTCACATTTATGAAGTAAAGGGGTCTGTATTTTGTAATGTATAAGTGTGCTTTCATTAATACATATTTCTTTTTTATATTTCAGGTGAGGCAACCCCAGATGCCGAGATGTTTAGTTTTCGCCGTCTGAGCGATACAACAAACCCTTCAGAAGCCAACAGTCAGCCAAGGGTTATCGTCAAAGATGACAGCAGTGATTCAGTGGTCAGTGACTCTCATGATGGTCACCTTGCCAGGACGGAACCTCTCTCATTGCGAGAGAAGATCCATGACTTCATGGAGACACAGAGATTTCACATCGCAATCCTAGTCCTCGTCGTCATCGACTGCATCTTAGTAATCGCTGAGCTGGTTATTGATTTTCAGGTGTTGAGTGTAAGTATATTTTTCGCTGAAATATTATTTATTATAGAATCATGGAAAGTGTTATTTGTAGAAAAAAAAAGGTATTAAATGCTCTAGTGACTCTGTAGAGGTATTCCAGGTGTTTTAATAATCAATTGCAAATTTCAAGAGACAATTTACAAATACAAGATTGATTTTAACCAGCAAATCAGATTTGTTGCAAGTTAAGCATGCCTTTACATGAGTGGTGATAATTTCTGAGATATTAAACCTAATAAAAATTTGCAAAATATTTTTGCATTTGGATTTGCTTGTTTTTATGTATGAATCTCAGATTTCAACATAAGCTGATGTGTATAAAAATTATTATAATCTTATATAACATCCAAGAAATTATCACCATTTTTGTGTAAAGTCGTGTATTATATAACAGTTTTATGAAACACCACCCAACAGCCTACAAATTCAATATCAATTTCAAGATTTATGCTTTATTAGAATGATTTCAGATATAAAATTGACTTGGAATTGATTGCAATATGCTTTTCAGTTTCTTAACCCTCATCTATGCTTAAGCCGAGAATATCCCTAACCCGTTATATTATCTTTTTAATATATATCTTTATACTATTTCTCTGGAATACCTCCACACTATTTGGTTAGCAGGGGTCAAGAAATTTAATGGGATTCACTGTGTGGCCTTAACCCCAGACTATTATGAATATTGATGACTTTACCGAGGCGTATGTGCTTATTGACTAAAAACATACAGAGAAAAACAGATGGCGAGATCAAGAAGAAACGTTGAATTGAATGGTTTATTTCAAATATTCACTGAAAGTAGCAGCCAAAAGGCTGAATTACATTCAGTTTGCAGCGAGGCAGTCGGTTAGAGCGCATGTTTCAGATGAGATCGTAGATCTCAACGTGAGGGGTTCAAGTCCCGCTCATGCCAAAACGTGTCTAACAAAAAAAGTCTGGTGCTATAGCGTTGTGTGTTAGCGTGCCTCACCACTGTATTCAGTGCAGGTGTGAATGCAGTTGGGAAACACTCTGTCCATCGGAAAGGACGCAAATGTTGGTCCCGTGTATAGGAGAGGTACAACCTATGCACGTTAAAACCATTGCACTATTCGTCAAAGAGTAGGGTGTTCACATGGTGTATTGCACCTGCCGGTCCCGGCAAAATCCAGGTCAAGTACCCGATGCGTTTATGCCCAGGAGGGCCCTGCATCGTATACATCCAGATCCAGGTATATACAACTTGAAATAAAATAGGCAAATATAAGGATGAAATTGTTCTACAAAATAATACATATGAAATTAATTGAAATACCCAGCATATGAGAAGAAAGCCTCAGGGCCTAGTGAGAACATGTTAGAACAAAAGAGAATAAAATAAGAGGAACAGAGGGAGACAGGAACAAAGTAGGTTGGGTATTTAAAGGACAAGTCCACCCCAACAAAAACTTGATTTGAATAAAAAGAGAAAAATTCAACAAGCATAACACTGAAAATTTTATCAGAATCGGATGTAAAATAAGAAAGTTATGGCATTTTAAAGTTTCGCTTCATTTCACAAAACAGTTATATGCACATCTCGGTCATTATGCAAATGAGGGAACTGATGACATCACTCACTCACTATTTCTTTTGTATTTTATTATATGAAATATGAAATATTTTTATTTTCTCGTCATTGTCATGTGAAATGAAGTTTCATTCCTCCCTGAACACACGTGAAATTCCATTATTTTAACATTTTGTGCTTCAGGCAAGGAGGTCCTAATCGTCAAATTCGTAAAAATTAATATATTGTATAATTCAAACAATAAAAAACAAAAGAAATAGTGAGTGAGTGACATCATCGACTCTCTCATTTGGATGTAACTGGCTCATTCATATAACTATTTTGTTAAAAATAAGCGAAACTTTGAAATGTCATAACTTTCTTATTTTAAATCCGATTTTGATGAAATTTTCAGCATTGTGCTTGTTTGATTTTTCTGAGGTGGACTTGACCTTTAACAAAGATGAAACAAAAATTATCGGAAATAGTAATCATAATGCAACAAATAGAAAATTAAGGAAGAAACAAATTAGACTGTGATACATGTTCCTAAGTTAGTGCAACTAAAGGAATTCGGGGCAGTACGTTCAACAATTCCGGAAAATGAAATCTTGAATAATATTATTTAGCATTGTTTTGACATTCAGGTGCTGTTTATATGACCCACACGGCACGCTTTTTCCTACGCCGGTTTGATTTCAGAGCTCTAGCTAGCATCACAATTGGCCGGTGTACCCTGCTTTTTTTGAGATCCAGATAGTACCATACTATTTGATGTGATAGCCTGGTTCGGTGACATTTTCTCCAGCGACAATTGCTCTTACTGAGAATTCACACATTAAGCCAATTATAAAACCCAAACTTAATCCTATCCTCAGACGATTCTAAACGAAGAACGCAAAACAACTCTTCCATGTACCTTCACTTTACATGTATATCTAAAGAGAAATTTGGCGAAGGAGAAATCATTGTAACAGCAAATGTCCTGTTTGGTAAATTGCAGTTTGAAACCGAATTCCTGCAGTCTGAAAAGGGTTCAAGTTTCTTGCCAGGTACACCCGTTTCGTTCTAAGAATTCATTAACCACTCATATTACCTCTTAATGGGGGGAGGGGGTGGGAGGGGGACAAACAGGGTGATCTATACCGGGGATCTATAAAGCACAAATAATTTGATACCAGAAATGTGTTCTTTTACTGATTTATGGTAAATTTCCTATTCATTTTACATGTTGATGGTTTGCATTTAGCATTCAGTTAATATGTAAGTTTAAAAAAACTTTTTAATTTCATCAGTTATCATTTTATTTTGAATCTATTATTAATATTAATGTCAAATAAATATATTGCAGGCATACCAAACACAAAAGTGTTGTCCAGTTTATGTAAGTATATTGCAATGATTGCTTCATAATAGCAGTATAGCAAAGCACAGCAGAGGGGCACAGCTAGAGCATTTGGATTTTGGTTTTCTGATTGTTATGCTTTTTCAAACAAATTATGATTTAGAATTTATAGAAAGCATTTGGTTTTATTTGACATGATTTTGCTCATGGTGGTGATTGAAAAGATTGGGGAAAAGGGAGAAATTTAATATCTGTGTTACATGCAGGTTTACAAGCGAGGTGTTATGAAAGAGAAATACTGTTTGATCCAGATATATTTATACATGTAGTTCTCATTTGTACAGTGTGTATGGTATAAACAAAATTTACTCTTTTTAAAAATCCTATGAAATTAAATGTTTTTATAGATTTTTCCAAATTAATTTTTTGCCACAAGTCTCCTTATGGCTGTTGACAAAAGTGAGTAAGTACCAAATAGGCTACTTTTCAAAATTCATGAATACTTTTGCAACTTTGGATAAAAAAATTGATTTGAAGATATCTTTTTTTTCTAGCTTTTCTCTTTACCAGACACTGCCTAACTGCCACTGCCCCCACACACCAAGATAATTACAATAAACATTTAACCATGAGCCTTATGAAATAGACTTAATTTTTTTCTTTTATATTCCTTGAAGTTAGGAAACTGTAGGAAAGTGTGGAGAAACAAGTATGATATTAATGTAAACCCCTTCGTTTTATGCCCTGATATCCAGCTGGCCCAAACACTCTTAAAGTAATGTTTACCAAGGATTATATTTTTTTGTAGCAAAGTTGTTAGAATAAAATGCAATTGATTAGCTTTATTTTCATGGACTAAAAATGCATAAACTTATGAGAAATATATAGCATGGTGAGTTTGTCTCAGCGTGAATATCAGCATTTTTGCACATACAAAAAAATTTCTGCAAGTTTTACCAAAGTGGACAGTGCTCTTTCAAGGGTAATATTCTGCCAGTAATCATACTGCCATCTGATAGAATTTGTGTGAAAAAATTATCTCCATGTTATAAATTTTACAATGGACTAATATACATTTTTTTAATTGGAAACTTTCTATTGATACCCTCTGTCAGTAACAAAACCCTTGAATTCCTATCAGATGTACAGTCATCTTGCCTGACATTTTAATATCTTGTAATTTTGAAAGGTACATGTACATGTACATACATGAAGCTAATTTGCAAATTTTCTTTCATAGATTGCTTTCACTCTGGTTTGTATACTAGATATTGTTCGTGGATATGAAATGACCTTATGTTATTTTCTTGTTTGTACTCTTGTACCTTTGCCTTGAACATATAAAATGATATTTAGGTGCAATAATGATGAAGTACTAGCACAATATAAGCAATCCTAATAATTTTCCCCTCCAAATGCTAAATATTGCAATGCACAAAGCTTTTAATTGTTATTTGATGGTGTGTCAAATCAATTTTCAGACATACAATTTCATTGCCACTTTGTGTTTCTTTATATCCGATCTACATACTGTACACTGCGCTACACTGAAATGTAAAGCTTTCATATTGAAAATCTAAACAGGGGGGGGGGGGGCACACTTTCATGAAAAAGATGGACATAGAATTTTAAAATGGACCCTATTGGCTATAATAAAGCAACTATTCATCCTTCAATACGAGGTTAAACAGCCTTGTGGCATTGAATCAATGAATGAATGAATAAAGAAAATAGATTAATGACAAAGAAGATAGCATGTTAATGAGTTATAATGACCTAAGGCTATAAAGCAATTAATAAAATACCTTAAAATTAAAATAAAGATTTTGTATCTTGCTGACAATCAAACCATATTCTAAATCTCACTAATGATATGTTTTCAGGTTTTGAGTGAAAATCCAATTCATGTGATAATGGATTTTTATATTTGTTTTGTCCATTGACTAAGTATTTATGTTATATTTGGTTTTGTTCTTGTATTTTTTAGTTGCATTTGAGTTCTTAGTGTGGTTAGTTACACCTCTTTCATCTAGAAGTTCATCAATATTTTCTTGGATAATTGCATATATATTTTCAAAGTGGTGGCCCCTTTTCATATGGTCTGCATTTCTCTTGGCTCACTAAACTGCCATTTGTGGCTTATTATTATATAAATGTATTTGGATGTCATTTGTTTGATTGAACATTGTAATAACTACTCTCAAGTCTTGAATCTTGGAAAATGCAAATAAACTGCAAATTAAATTCCATCAATATTCTTTTGTTTTGAGCAGGAAGAGGGTGGGAAGTGTAATGCAACAGAATCTGAAAAGGAAGAGAAAGAAGTGACTGCTGCCAATGTTCTTCACTACATGAGCCTTGGTATACTATCTATCTTCATGATTGAACTTATGATCAAGATACCGGTCTTTTGGATGGAGTTTTTCAGGAGTAAACTAGAGGTAAAGGCCTGTATTCAGAACTCTGTTTTAATTTGAACTCTGGTCTAAAGTTGTGGTTTAACTATAGAGGGTCAATTGTGACAGGTACAGTACAAGTTAAATTGTCATCTCATTTGACACTTAAATCATTTATAACTAACTTGGAATTACTGAAAGAGTTTTCTTCATCATTAAAAGATGAACAAAGAGCCAAGTATAGATTTGATGTTAATGACATTTTGAAAGTTTTGGCTTTCCATAACACAAAGTTAGACCATGGCCAACAAAGTTAAAGCAAACTTCAGAAATCGGACCAAAGGATTGAAAGCACCTTACCAAAAGACAGAGCTGTGTCTTTCATTCATCCTGCAACAGTAAATTTTTTCGCTATGATCATCAGCACAGACAAAAAGAAATAAGGAATACAAATAGGATCCAGATTAATTCACTATCCAGTTGAGGATTTTGAATTTTCTACCTTTCTAGCCAATGTAAATGTACTATGCGTCTTTCCTGCATCCCCATTATTTAGTCTATGAAAAACTGTGAGGATTAGTAATGGAAAGATGCTCGAGAGATTCTTTTTTTCAAGGAAAACTTGACTTCTAATAAAGTTTCTTTTCAAACCAAGTATCACTTATCACGTAACCCATCCTTTTGTGCAAACATCCATCAAAGAATTATGTGAATTGTTGGGTCCATTAATGTGATGCTGTGTAAAAATCATCAGCAAAAAAGAATAAGAATTATGGAGACAAAGAACTTAGGATTGGAGGTCATGGTGAGTTAAGAAAAATAATGGAAAAAGTGGTCAGAGAGAAAGAGAGAGAGAGAGAGAAATAGGGGGTGCCAAGTGTGTATATCTAAATCTGAAAATATTCATCAAGTACTTTAATATTAATGGAAATATCAGTATAACAATGTCTTTCAAATTTGTAATATGTTCATTTCCAAGCTCTGTTTGACTGCTTCTCCTTTATCACATCCATTATTTTTCTTTCTGTACATTTCCAGGTATTTGATGGAATCATCATTGTGATATCATTTGTACTGGATATTGTATCTCTAATCTTTGAAGAGCAGTTTGCAGTATTACAACTTCTTGTTCTGCTTCGACTTTGGAGGATAGTCCGAGTAGTCAATGGTAAAGTTACTGAATAAAATTGTATTGACAGTTTTAGTCATTAAAAAAAAAAGACTTGCTTTCCTTATTTTTTGGAGAGTGAAACGTACATTAGATCAGCTGTTTACAAACCAAAGGATTCAATTTTGATAGCAATGTTGAAAAAAAAGGATGCATTTTCCTTTCATGATTTCATTAAAAAATATAAAAGCAATTTTGAGATGCCTCCACATGGAATATGGTCTGAATATGAAATGTTTTCTCAAACCATATTGAATTACTCCAAGAGTGATTGTTTGCTAAACCAGCCTCAGTGAATTGATGGTGTCAACAACCTCTTTTAATTGGGGTAGTAAACACAAACAATTCATTTCCACTTTTTTTTTTTAATGAACCATAGCCATGGACTAGGGCCTTTACAGTGTTCGATGGGCAGGCCCGTAGCCCATTGAAAAAGGATGTATTTGATTGTTACAAGACTAGAAGAGGAGATATGTGTTTGGTTTGCAACATGCCGAAGCAACTTCAATATTTTATATCAAACTAGATAATGTTGACATGTTTTCATCATGAGAAATTAGACAGGAGTTATTAATTCTCAAAAAAATGTTTTTGAAATATAGCCTTCGACATAGTGTCGAAAACTTGCTATTTGCTTTTTTTGATGGAAAAAAAATTAATTGGAAATAACTGAAGTAAAAAGGAATCTGTCCCCATTCAGAAATCTCAATTTCTCCACAATGTAGTCTGATGAGATTATGAATACATTTGAAAAATTGTTTAGTTTGAACTCTATTTTAGGCCCTGTAACATGAATGATAGAATCAATTGTTCACAGTTATAACTAGGAGTCTATTAAAAACCACGATAAAAAAGTGAAAATCAATTGTAAATATCCATCTTATCTCTTCATCTGACTTGCACCCCACTCAGCCTGGCAATAGTGGAGGCATGAATTGAGACTGCATGCAGTTGAGAAATCTTCTTGCTATTACTTGTCATCATCAATCAGGGGGCACTCAAGGGAGGGGGAGGGGGGCAACAAGGGGTGACTGCACCCTCCCTTGTGATTTTTCAAGTAGCGAGAATAGGAAAAGGAGGAGAAAAAAATGTATGGAGAAGATAAAAAGAAAGGTCTGGGATCTGTTGCTACCCCTGTGATTCATTTGAGAGAAACAAAATGATATCAACTCCCCCCCCCCCTTATCAAAATACCCTGGCGCCACCCCTTTCACCAATAATTGTTATTATTGTTGTTCACTATGTGCAGGAGTCATCCTTTCAGTAGAAACACAAGCTAAGAAGAAGATAGAGACACAGAAACATTTAAGATTGGAGGTGGAACACGAGCTGGAAAAGTTTAGAAAGTACTGTGCTGCACAGGAAAAAGAGATTGAAGTCTTGAGAAATACCCTTAATAAACATGGCATCCAAATAGGTGAGACACGTTTGGTTTGTATCGCAGATTTTTATTGGCAGTGAACATCAAATGTCAAGAAAGATGAAATATTGAATAATGATATTTACTTCAAATTGTTCTTGAGTACTGATACCGTAAATGGCTCTATTTGGTCCGTAATGGTTTTGGTTTTGCTTTTCGATGAAGAAATGAGAACTATAAAAAGTTGACTTTGGGGGTTTATTGGGAAGTGTTTCATGAAGCTTGTCAGTGATTTTCATTGACAAATTTACTCTCATCCATTGGATGCAAGGAATTCATTAGCTTATAACAGTCCACAGTGAAGATCACTGACAAATCAACCTATCAAATCCTCCCCTGGTGTACAGAGAAGGAAATTCCCCCCCCCAAAAAAAAAAAAAAATAATAATAATAATAATTTAGACAATTTTGTAGTACATGTTGAATACAGAATGCCTGAAACACCCAAAAATATGTCATCTGAAAGTATAAACTGCATAATTCTACAACTGAAATATGATAGCATTAGTAGCCTTCTTCAACTATTTGTTCAAGATTTTACTTTTGTTCCTGATTTTTCTTCTTCTCTCCCTCCCCCTCCCCTTCATTCTCTACCTTTTCCTTCTTTTCCTTCTCTTTCCTCAATTCCTTCTTTATCTTCTTTGTCATATGCATTTCCCTTTACTTACTTATCATCTTATTCCTCAATCTTCTTTTTCCTTCCAATTCTCCCTTTTCCCTTTTACGTCTCAAATCCTCTTTGACTGAACCGTTCAGATGATGACTATGTGGCTGAGAAGCCCAAATTCAGTCTCAATCAGCTGAATGTGGTGGTTGAGATGAACTCTGCTGATGACAAGCATGAGACAGGAGGAGGGGATGGAGGGGTGCAAGGGGGTAATGATGACATGGATACCAGATGGCGAGAAAAGGAACGAGAGGCGCTAGGAGAACAAACAATCACCCTGACGACGGATAACAATGTGAACGAGGTTCAGGCTGATTCCCATCCTGAGGACTCCTCAATCTCTTGAAAACAACACCTTGAAAAAAAAAATGTTTAATACACAAACCATGCCTCCTGCAACTATTGCCTAGCAGTAGATTATGATAATAAAAATAATAAGGCAAGTTATAATGCACTCATGATACCCTCATGTTACACAAACTGAATCAATGTATTTGTTTCCTCAGGAAAAGGCAGTAATCCTCGATTCCCTTTGCGAGGATTTGAAGAAAGCCCTTTTAGCAGCATAGACCCCAAATGTGGCATAAGATCTACAGACTGTATATATCCTTTTAACCAAGTTGCTCATAAATCCTTTAACACCCCCATCCTAATATTGTACATATATGCACTATTATTCAAGAGGAAACTTGAAGCAGTTTTTGACACAGCATATGATGAGCATTAAGCAATACATCCATACATGGGTATATTATGTCTTTTTATAACCTCATGACAAACAAGAGCCTTATAAATTGTTTTAATCATAAAGACATTATATAAAAATTTTATAAGTTGCCTCATATGCACATTTGGTGTAAAGTGTTTTTATTTACTTTGGCAAAACAGACTTTCAGTTTTTCCATGTGAAAAAAAAAATCTTATTTAATGTTACACATTTCCAATGTTTTTCCCCCCTAAGCAACCTTCCAATTTGGACATTACACGTATATATGTTGATGATTCATGTAGGATTTTTGTCAATGCATTTTTTTTGTTGTGACGTTGTATAATGGGCTATTATTCAACACATTGTATTCTTCCAATATAATAAGGGTCTCATTTCATGAAAAATTGGCATTGATCATTGTGCTAATTATTATATATATATTTTTGTCAAACATTACCCATCATGAACATGTCTATACCTCATAGTGATTTTGAAATCACTGAGGTATAGGTATCACTATAAATTGAAATTCTATTTGTATTTCTAATGTCATGATTTGAAAATAGGCAATACATTGTTCCTAAATTGAGAATCTACTTGCCTTGCAAATTCTTGTCAATATTTGGTTAGGTCTCTATTTGAATCATTTGAAATATATTTGATGTTATTTAATGTAATATATAACCTTTTACATCATTCATGTGTTCTATGATCTGAGGCACCCCAACCACATTATTTGTATACTTCTGTTTGATGTAGAAAGGTTATACATTGGATGTAATATAAAGAGATGCAATTTAAATATTTATAATGGATTGTAAGTTTGTACACATGCTTCAGTATACATTTACAGAATATGCTTATCTATAAAATCAATCATAATTTTTTTGTTAAAGGGCACTGGGGGCTGTTTCATAAAACTTTTCATACAGAAAAAATTAGTTACAATTGACTTAACAACTTAAACATGCTCTTGGATACTAAATCAGATTCTCAATCAATGTCCAACAACTTAATTTCTTATTGTTAAGCATTTGAATGCCAAGTTTATATTATTTGCAAAAATTTGATTTAGTTATAATATGAAATTCACTCCCTCTGTTAAAACACCAGGGAAAATCTTTTGCATCTATATTGCAGGATGGTAAAAATATATATCATTTAGCCAGAGAACAATTGTCCCATCATTCATATAGTCAAGTGTAACCTTACAAACTGCTTTTGGGTCAGTATGTGGTTGTGTCATCATATGCATGCATTACCTCTTTGTCGGTTTGTTGTGTATATGTAAACTGCATTATGTAAAGTCCATTGAAAGATATTTCACAACCATTGACAAAGTTTGTAGTAAGAGCACTCATTCATACCTGCAAATTATTGCTAGGTAGACTTGTAAGCAGGGCTCCCACAGTCATTGAAAATCCTGGAAAAATTTGTGGTCATGGAAAGTCAGGGAATTTGGAAAATTTGTGAAAGTCATGGAATCGCATTTATCTCTTGGCTAATGCAGCTTTTCCAGTTTGTCGTGTCTCGCAACTCTCATACTCTGCTGTTATAATTGGTGTTCATGATTTCCATTTTTCCCAGTTTTGTGACATCCCAAATTCTACATAACTCCCGGGAGGTCACGGGAAGTCATGGAAAGCAGCAATTTCGTCATGGAAAAGTCATGGAATTCTGTTTTCAAATTTCTGTGAAAACCCTGTGTAAGGCAATACTAACAAATGCCAAGAATCAACAATGAAAGAAAGTTTAAATATACTTTCTGAAAAAAGGACACAGGAATGTGTGGCAGGTATGCTAGTTCATGGGACAATTTCATATTATGTAGACACATACAATTTTTTAATGAAATATTTATATTTTTCCATTTTATTTTCTAGCGTTTAAAAATCAGGTCATGCCAAATTTTGATTGTATATTTTTCTAGAAAATGAAATGTATTTTTGAGAAGTTCAGGAAAAGTATTCAGTGATATCAAGAGTATTTTTCCATAAAGTTCTGATCCACTTTTGATAATCAGTAGATTATTGAGATAGTTTTTCAATTGAATGGGCCTGTTTAATAAGTGACTTCAAAAATCATGTTTTTAGAGAACCTAGGAAATGAGGTATTACTTTCCCTACAGAATTACAATATATTTTATTCAAACTCAAAGTGATGATTTTGGATAAATTTCAATATCTCAATTTCACAATTGTTTGTTGAATATCTTTTCAATTCAGTGGTCAACAAGTAAAGAATTTACTTCAGCAATCCACTTTACCTATGACCTAAATATTAAGAACCATCACCCGGAGACTGTAATTCAAAGCTTAGCGATTGATCGTGAAACAAATTTTTACAATTGATTGCATAGACCACAATGCACAATCAACAATGAAAATCAATCAAATGTTCATTCACAAAGCTTTGTGTTACAGGCCCTATGATGCTCTCTAACTGTCCATGTTCAATACTTCAACACTTCCAATAAAATACAGAAGTCTTTTGTATTTTCATCTGATATGTACAGAAATGGACCTTATCTCTTCTGTGGGCATACTTTTCATGAAAATATTTTTGTAATATGTGTAAATTGAATCGGTGCAATTTTTTAACAACTCACAGATGTTTATATAGATGATTTATGAAATTTATATGTATTTGTCAACTGAAATTGCAATGATTCGTGTTTAATCTTTTGAGTATTAATTGGATGCATTGAAACTGTAGTTGTGAATATTCTGTATAATCCATAGTGTGAAGGAAATTCAGCCAATCTTAGCTTAATTTAAAAGTACTCATTACTCACAGTGCACCATAATTCGTTGCAAGTCATCTTTTTGTCAATGTAGCCTAAGTTAAAAAGGTTATTCAATGCTATGACCCATGGCCTGAATCATAAAGCTTAGTGAGCGATTCAGATTGTAGAGCTGGTTATTAGATACACAATGATCAATGCAATTAATAGTAAAAATAAGCCTAATCATGAAGAACTAAGTAATTATGTTTCAGGGCCCATGATGGTGGTATTTTGAGAGTAAGAACTGTGAGACATTTCAGGGGCCGTTTCCAAAACCATGTACGAAAACGTAAAAATTACCATATGATTGTGATTTTTTGCATGGTCAGCCCCCCTACTTTGAAAACCGTTCCGCGGCCCCTGCATTTCACTAGCTCACTGGCCAGAAATTCCGGTTTGCAATTTATTTTGAAATTTGGCCCTTGTGTCCTTCCAATATGAATATTATTTTAATTTGAAAGCGTGGTTTTGGTTAATTTTTTTCTGAACAATATACAGCCGCAGACCCTTTTTATTCAGCTTTGATTTATTCACAATTTAGTACTTTAATATTGGTATTTGTTAGTATTCATGTAATACCTTGTTTTATTTGTCTTTTCATTTGAAGTGAATCGAAATGGTCTTATTGCAATTACCACTAATCAGAAAATGAGAGCCTCAAATTGTCAATGGGTAGGTGGAAAGCAATATCGATACCTGTTTATTAAAGCAATACATCTGTATTTTTATGTGTGGGTGGTTGTGTTTTAAATGAATGGGGCTGGGGTGTAAGAAGGATAGTCAAACACTAAGAATATCTATATAGGGGTGATATGAAGTAAGTGTCCCCATCGTTAGACTGTAATATGTTACATGAAACTCACATGGAAGGTAAATGAATGTATTAAATCATGTAACAAGCTTACATTCCTATGTCATGTGTTGATAAAGAGGTTTAGTAAGCAATGAGCCTTTAATTCTAATGTAGTTTCACTTTGAAATTTGATTCATTTATACATCACTGAAGTTATGTACAACTTTTATAGATGTGCAATTTATTTTTAATTTTATCGAAATACTTTCAACAGGCCTGTGGAGAGCTGTACTTGTTAAAAGTTTGTATTTTCGCATTATCATATAGAATCTAAATTCAATTCAAATTATTTTTTTTTTTTGTTGTTGAAATAAACATGTAATTTTATATTGATCAATATATTGGTGCTATTGACAGATCTGGGAAATTCTATTGTGAATAATATATTGAAGATGTTTTTTGAATAAATGTGAAGTAAAAAAAAATTGTTCAGTCCTAGCCTGGTTATGTAAATTAATTTATATGACTTTATGTGTATCATGAGAAATGGCCGTCTGGTCTATCAATTTAATGTTGGGCCCTGTTGCCATGGTAAACAACTAGAAAGTAGACAAGTGCTATGATACAAGATTTTACACAAATTGACAGGATCTACTCAACGAGGCAGAGCTGAGTTCTCTTTCACAAAACGCAAAATCTTGTACCGTTGTATGAATTAGAATACTCACTATATCTTAGAAGTGTTTGAAATTGCATTAATCATGAATAATAATAATGGCTATAGCGGTTCATGGAGTGAAAAAAGAAGGAAAATAGGGATTGGATGTATAAAGGTTATTTTATGAAATTCAAGCTCAACTTCAGATTTCATTTTCAACAAAAAATGATATATTTTTCTTTCGTATTGTCAACTTGATACAATGCAAAAAAAAAAATATATAAATAACTGCACAGGTCATGTATCTGAAACAAATAGGTTTGATATAAGTGGCACTTTTTCATTTCAACCTAGCTGAATGAAAATCAAAATTTTACTGGTAATAGGGAGCTTTTCATGACAGTATGATAAATATGAACCAACAATAAGCTATCAAACCTTTTTGTCATTCAAAATTTTAAGCCAAACTTGAATCCACTGTGAGCAGTAAACATAAATTCCAGTTGCGACAGTTCATGATTATAAAATGAATTTGAACAAAATCGATCAAAATGACCACCCAAATGTTTTTATGCATGAATAAAAATAATTGCCAAATGACTCTGAAAGAAATTGAGCAATAGCTTAGAAATTTGTAAAATAAGCATGGCATTGTGTTGGGTTGACAGGTTTTTTTTGCAAGTTACTCACATGTGCTAATTTGTGTTAGTGATTTTCATTGTGCTTTTGTTTCAATCTAGATCCCACTGTTGCATTTTGGGTTTGAAGATAAATAAAATTAGTTGCAGTAAACACCAATTTCACATGAAAGTCTGTAAGACCAAGGTTATCACTATATCATCCTCGATCTAGCTCTGGTGCAGTTACATTGTCCGAACTTTGTGATATCGTGAAATCTAAGCTGAAAAGAGCACCAACACAGCACATGTGAGATTGTGCAATATTATTGCTTGGAAAAAGACCCGACATCGAGCTTAAATTTAATGCTTTTTTTACTAATTTCTCTGCAATTTTTTCCAGAACTCTGTGGCACATATGTTTTTATTTGTTTATAGAAAAGTTGGGTGGTCATTGTTTGTTAGGAAAACTTAAAAGTACACTTGGTGCTTATTTGTCTATTTTGCGATCATTACCACCCCTGTAATTTCTTTTCAATATAGAACTTCAATTACTCAGTAATATAAATAAAAAAAGGAAAATATGCAATGACAAACAATGAAAATGCATTTATAATAAAATCATTTTATTTTCAAAATACGTCACAATTAGTTGTCTTCCTTATAGAGATGCCCATTCTATCAGCATGAACATGATTGTATTATTGTTCAAGATTGGAACAGAAACTTGTTTATAGAGTTGAGGAACAAAATTTCCTGGAACAGCCCATCAAACTAAAATATGCAAACATTGTATCTATCAATTTTCTCCTGTACTATTTATATATATCCGGGAATAGTGCCAACAGATTTTTTTAATAAATACAATGAAATAAAGAAATTAAATTTTTACCAGATAAAAGATCAGTACCAAATTAAAAATAACAATGTTGAAGAAAAGTGACAAGTGGATAGCTGTCAATAGAAATTACCATCTCTTTTCCCTTTATTATCATTATTATTATTATTATTATATTTTTGGAGGGAGGGGAGTGGTTCTAAAATGTGTCTTGGTCCTATATCATAGTATGATATACATTTTCTGTCTGATCATACAACTGACGTATGACTGGTGACCTTTTCTTGGTGGCTAAATCATATTTTCAATCATTTTGAATCCTATTGGCTGCATTTGAAATATGATCTTTGTAGATTACAACTTGCATTGTTCAAAAGTATTTGAATTAAAAATGAGGAAAAGCACTCTCATGTTAAAATGCAGTACAAGAATGAGTCACCGTCATGTGTAAGGTTGTGCTTAACATTATGAACAGCTTTACAAACTGGTCTGTTGGACTGGATTTGGTATGAAAAGTTACTAGGTGTGAAGAAAATTAACAACTCTTTTAATAGCGCATGATGAGGCATCAATGTACAAATGCCAAACTCACATGTTATCATTCCATTAAGTTGCAGTGCTTATATACCAAAGCACAGAAACAATATTTTTAAAATACAATATCAAGTCTCTGAATTCAAAGTCCATTATCCATACTTCCAGAAATCACCGCTTCTTCTTGTTGTTCTTCTTCCTTTCTTGTGCCCTCTTCATGCCTCTTACATCTTTCTTCATTCTGGGATCAACGACCTTGAATGGACCTTTGACTCCTTTAGGTCGACTGACTCTCTTACTAGCCTGATGTTTCCTAGTCACAACATACTTGACATCCTTTTTCTTGTTACCGATCTTCATCTTCTTGTATAGACTGTGAGATAAGTAACAAAAGTGAGACAGGGTAGAAAGAAAGTCAATGAAAAAGGAAATAAGTCTATTTTGAAAGAGCAGATATATATACAGCATTTTTTTTGCAGGAGTTTCTGCATTCATTGCATGATGAAAATAAATTTACAATACATGAACATAATATGATGACATACATTACAATGTGACAATTTTTAGAAGAGAGCAGCTTTACGTAAATATTGTAAGTACAAGGTATAATAATCAAATTGAAGGGGAAAAAAAGAAAGAGCAGAGGCTAACGATATAAGCAGAAATGCTGGAATCATAGCAGTCGGGTAAACCTGCATATACAGCTGAATCTCTTAGCACCACAGAAATATTAATAAATTTGAATGAGAGGAGGTAAATAACATATGCTCTACTTTCCAGCCTTGGTTGAAAAATTGCTTCAACATTGGCAATTATTTGACAAGGACAAGTTTGACTAAATGCAGACTGTACCATATGTTGAAACATGTATTCCAATGATGAATGATGTTGTTTTGATGTTTGTAAAGGTTAACTCTTCATTAATTCATAACAAAAATATCCATAAGACCAAAATATGAGAAAATATGAGAGTAGGGGTGGATAGACAGACAGGGATAGAAGATGATATAAAATGAAAGATGGGTGAGAGAGTAGAGAGTACTAGGTATGGACAATTGACAAAAGTTGACAGTTCTGTACAAATTGTACATTAAATCTGTTGAATAAGCAAAATATTTTTAGCGAAGAGGGCCTTGTTCTAATCTTAATCAGTTCAAAAACATGTAAGGATTCTATGAAAAATGAGTTCTGAACTAATTGGACTGCACCATTTCAGTAATTTAAAACAGATTGCACATTGTCATTGTTATATTTCATAAGACAGGGCCCAGATAACATTCTATAAAGATTGCTATTCATGACTTATGCTAGGATTCTACAATAAATTTGCATTCAACCATTGAAAATGGACAATGTCAAATGCTTGTAACATGCCACTCATAACCAGTTTCGAAACATGCCCCCTATTTCACAATTACAAAGGTAAAATCCTCTGGCAAATATTGCACATTTTCAGTAGCTTGTAACCTGTCATTAATAACTTACCTCTTCATTTGATGCATCTTCTCTGTCTCCGAGGAGTCTACCATGTCACTGATCACCTCTGCTTTCTTACGTAGCTTCTCGAGCTTCACCATCTGCCGTTTCTTCTTCCTTGCCTTGGCCTCAGCAATCTTCTTGATTGGACGAGCGTTAACCTCCCGTAGCCTTGCACGGTACTCTGCAACAAGCTCCTAATATATAATGATATTTTTTGTAATGATTAATGCCTGACCTCGCTTATTCTGTAATCATTTATCCAGATATCTCCAAGTCTACCGCCTTAGTTGTGGAGCATCTCTCAATGAGTTTCATCCAAACACTTAAATGCCTCACTCATATACATTGGTGATTAAGCAGAACCCCACCAGAAAATGAATATACATAAAAGTATTCAAGTTCTGCCATATTTTAGATATTTAATAGTTAAGTCAGGTGATAAAATATTACATTCAATACAGTTGGTTTCTCTGGGCTCATCGAACATTGTAGTGTTGTTGTCTACATTCAACACTCAGAATGAAGGAGTGCATTCTCTGGTGGGGTTCACTAACTTTTTAGCATAACTGCATACAAGTTTAAATGATGAAATGAATGAATGCTCTTAACCCTAAAAGGACTGGGTTATTTGAGATGTATTGAGGACTGGGGGGGGGGGCATGATGGGCCCCCCTTCTGATCTCGGCCGCCGTTCGTGCAGTCGCGCCAAAATTTGGCACGCACATTCTTTACCACATAAAATACAAGCCAGTTTTAAAAAAATTCTGAAAATAATTATTTTTATTCATTCGGAATAAAATATGCAAATTTACTTGTGAAAAAGATTATTTGCATATTTAACACCCAATTTCACTTGAAATATTCAACTTTTTTTCCAGATGTCATCTTTGCAATCTAATTTAAAGGTTCCACAAAGAAAAATTGCAAAAGCCAATTTTTTTCCTTATGTATTTCTTTGTTTTTTTCATGTTTTGCTCTATTGTTTTTTCCAATGGAAATTATTTCAGACCATTTAACAACTAAATTAACCTTAAATTAATTAAGCAGACCAATCAACAAAATAATCACCCTTTTATGAATTTCAGCTCCCATAGACTTTGTTTACAAAGTATAAAAATGAGCCATTTTTGGCATGACATTGTCTCATTAAAAGTCATGTGGCGTCGTGATGCTATACCCGTATGTCGCGAATTTGGTCTCAAAAGTTGCACGAGACTTCAAAGGAAATTTGTTTTGCGGCACTGTCTTTTTGCGTTTCAGAAATACCGCAAGAAGGGGGGCCATCATGCCCCCCAGTCCTTTTAGGGTTAAGTTACATATCATCTGAAAGGGAATAAATACATAAAATAGTGTTCAATATTTTTATACTATTTAGTAGTGTCAAATGGACAATCCAATCTTGGGTCATAAAATGACCTGTAAAAAAGCAGAAAAATTAACGAAAATGAGGTGTGACAAAATAGCGGTAAAGAAAGTTACAAAAATAAGACCACAATTTAAAAGACTATGTAAAACTCAGTGACAATTTGGTTAGCAAGTTGTGAATTCTCTTATGGGTCATACACAAGTAGGCCCCTATGTAAATTATTTATAGGAGGGGAAGATAAAATTCATGAAATTTTCAGTGTTACGATCTTGGATTAAATAACATGAGCTCATTAGGAGAGAGATGTAGGTATCCTAGATGATCTCACCTTACTAACAGGCATGTTTCTTCTGCAGTGCTTAGTTTCATCCAGTCGCAGCCAATCAGGGATCCGGTCTTTGTCTCCATATGAATACCTGAGAATACAGAGAAACAAAATCATTCTTGTTAGACCTGCCTCTCAGTATCTTCACCCACCAGCAGCAGTATTGAGTAAGCAGTGTCAAGTATAGAATGTACAAGTGTGTAAAAGTTGTTTGTTGGGGATGGGGGATTCACTTTTGTCAAAGACTTTGATCTTGTCAACGAAATACAGTGACCAATGACACCAAATGAACTCAGGAGATATTTGCCTCCTCACAAACTCCAATGACGGGCAAATAAAGGTATTATAAGTCTAAAAATGGTTGATGTTTTCTTTATACTTTTTTCATATTATGTTACAGGGGGTGGCGGCAAACCCCTAGTTTGTATGTCCCTGGTGTATATTTTCCCACCTCAAGTGACTTGACAAATTTGTAGAACATGAAATGCATGACTCTCAATGTTATAAAAAGCAATTTATTTTCATGTAAATTCTATTCATTCTTAAAAAATACAGAATGGTGGTTAACAGTAATCCATAACTTGATACCGATATTATTCATTTCAAAACCTTAATATTCCTGGTTCTCTATCTATACATCCGAAGACAATTACGTAAGACTCAGCATTCCTGCCACTCCTTATACTTAACTTTTTTTAGAGTTAAAGTACATTCATTCTTTTTTGCTCATTAGCCGGCTTTTATCTTATTACATTCGTAGCATATTTTGATATGGAATGCCAATTTTCAATTTCAATATTTTGATATGTATACGTCTATGCACTATGTCTTTAACATTTTTTTCAATGAAGGTATTAATAAATGAACATGATATGCCAAAAATCAAGAATTATAACAGGATCGAGGATAATGCCTTGGTTACGTTGCTTTTTCTTACTTATTATTATTTTCTTACTTACTTATTTAAACAAGTTTTAACAAGTTTTGTTACCTGGAACTTTAAACTTGTACGTTAAAAAAAATGTGATAAATCATGCACCTAATATCCCTGATTAATTGGACGTTTTATTCAATCTATTTGACTGAAAAGTGATAACTAGACTAGTTTCAGCTTGTGACAACTAATATTTATTTTGGTATTCCATCAAGCAGTCCTTATTTAATAAATACCTGTGGTAACCATGCTCAATGATTTCTCTGGTTGCTTTCCTGGACGTGGCCATCATGGTACCCAAGGCTAGTCCCTCGGGATCCAAGTGATTTTGGATTTTAACTGTAAAATGAAAGAAATCCAAGCCTATTAAGATGCATGTACAATCCCCTACATGCGAGAATACCAAAAATGATTCAAGATTCAACTTTACTTTCCAGTTCATTATGAAAAAGTGTCTCTTGGCTATTGGCTATTTAAATAAGTTCAAGGAGTGGAGTAAAAATGAAGAAAAAAGCTAGATTCCATTTCACAATCAATAGCAAACACTTTGTAATTGTAACACCTAATATTTGAAACATAATAGGCCTACTAAAAAGAAACCATGAAATTCTTACAAACCCCACTTTTAAATAGTACCTGAACTCTTATTTCTATAATGTATGTCTTCTTCTGTATGATTTTGTAGGTTAATGTTACCTATTAGTGTGTTCAATGTATAATTTTAATGTCAAGTGCTATGATACAAGCGTGAATAGTGTTTCTTAATGTCACAATTATTATCATCAAAAGAGGTTTGACTTACATACAGGTTGATTATTTTATGGTATTGCCAAGGAAAAAACGAGGTATTGAAATAATGGTCAATGACATAAAATGATTTTAAAAATGTCTATTCCCATATCATATATTAAAAATTGCTATGTTCAAATTTTTGAAAATGTATGCTTACATACAAAATACAAGTAAATTAAACTGTATATCAAAGGGAAGCCCACATTTTACAGGTAGGATCAAACATACCTGATTTTTTTGCAGGAACAGCTTCGACTTTCTCTTCACCATCCTCCATTTTCCTCTTCTTATTCTTCCCTTCATTTGTTCCATTCATACTTTCATTCATCTCTTCCCCATCAAAGTCTTTCCTCATCATAATCTCGTCATCGTAGTCACTATCGGAGCTGTCACTGTCATACGAATCAGATTTGGACCTAGAGTTTGGACCAACCCCTGCTGACCGAGAATCTGGTCCCTTCTTGAGTTTATTTTGTTTAGTCCTTGTTTGACTCTCTTCTTCATCGCTCTCTGATGATAGTTCATCCTCTTCTTCCTCTCCGCTATCGTCAAGACTGGTGACAGTTGTGTTGAAGCTCACGCTACGCTTGCTCTTTGATTTGCTCTCATCTGGTTTTCTGCTTTTTGTCTTTTCTGGATATCACATAGGCAGAACAAAATGCATGGGATCGTTTATAAGAAATAGCTTTTGATATTGAACAAATTTAAAAATATGATATATTTTGTTAATGACAACATTAATGTACCCATATTAACCCTAATAGTCCTGGGGGCCGTTTCATAAAGCTGTTCGTAAGTTAAGAGCGACTTTAAGAACGACTGATGCTCCTTTCTTACGCCCTAAACCATCGCCAATGAATATACCATTTACCACAAGAAAGGATCACCAGTCGTTCTTTAAGTCGCTCTTATCTCACGAACAGCTTTATGAAACACCCACCTGGGGTGTTACCTCCCACCCAAGATCACAGTGATCACAACGAGAATGGCATAATCTCTGCTGTTGAATAACTGAATTTCACTAAATAGTTAAATTATATTTCATCTGAATTAATTATTCTTATTCATGCATGATATAGAAATTATACTGTAAATTGATAAATAGAGCCCTTGTTGTTACTTCCCAAAACATCCCTTTCTCTCAAGAGTGGTATCATCCCACAGTTTGTTGACCTACTGTTTGTCCCATAAATGACATACAATAAATCTGTATTGCAAGCTATATGCATTTGACTGGGGTAAGATTTCACCAACACTGTTTGTACACAAATCAAAGCAAAAATTTTGTTATTATAACAATGGTTTATTTTCCTTCATAAATTTTTGGAAATCAGGTAAGAAAGTAGAGTATGATATACATTTAAAGAAGTTGGTAAAGAAAAAAAATCACTTAATGATTTGGTTGGTTATCTGTGGTTGTCTCTGTGTACTTAATTCCGAAAGTCAGCTTTTGGCTGCAATTGAATCTTCTAATAAAAACATCATCATTTCCACTACCAAGGAAGATATTGTATGTCTAAAACATGAGCGAAAATCAATGACTAATGCTCCAATTCTCCTTTGGAATCGAAAGGTATCTCTGGGAGCATTTCATCAACATTTTTGTGCGACAAATTGTCAGATCTGACATCTTTCGTTGATTCAGATTGGCTGAGAGGCACTGTTACTATGGTAACTGTCGGATAAAACAACGCTCCCCTGATCATTTAATACTGAAAACTACACCAGGATGACACTGACTGGAAGGGCACGATCATGACAGGGTTAATACAAATGAGCTATAGTGAAAGACAACTCACCTAATATAGCCCCTCCTTGCTGCTTGTAGGTACTTGATGCTTGTTGGATCTCAAAGTCTTCATCCTCATCTTCATCAAGACCTGAGAAAACTCCTTTCTTGAACCAGAGCTTGGTCTTTCTCTTAGCGCGCACCTCAGGGTCTTCCTTCTCAAGGTCTACCATCAGGGGATTCCCAGGTTCATCATCATCCTCTGATGCCACTTCATCAGTATCCCTGGTTGTGAATGAGAGAATGCTATACATTAACCAGTTCTGTGCATGGGATTCTAATTGCCTTGTAAACAGAGATGAAAGAGTGGTACTCCGCTATCACACAAGAGACTTTTCTGAAAAACTGAGATTTCCCAGCTTTTAGCCTCTTAAAAGGCTGAAGGTTGATGGCACTCAACAACTTCAGAAAATGACTCCTAACATCCCTATTTATCATGTGTCCCCAGATGCATGTTGTCTAATGAGTATGTGACTGTTTGCATGCATTTATACAGTGTGTGGGTATTTTTGCCATCCCCCTTTGGCAGCATTTACAAGCATTTGTGCGGGTTTGTGTGAACATAAAGTAACATAATTATTATTTCAACATGGCTGCTTGTGGAAAAGGCAAAATGGCTTGAGGGTTACAATCTTAACTTACGGATCTGATTCAGAATCGTATCTTCCGCTGACCCTCTCAATCTCCGCCCTGAGAGCATTAGCCTCGTCCTCCTCCAGCTCACTGTCAATCAGACTACCATCATTGTCATCGTCGTCATCATCGTCGTCCTCCTCCTCTTCATCGATAACTTGAGGAGTCTTGACAGGTTTCAAGGAAGGAAGCTGTTTCTTCTGTTTTTCAGGAGGACCTTCGTTGTCATTAGCAACTGTGCCTGCATCATCGGTGTGGACTGTTTGAAGTTGCTATAACAGAAAAATTCACACAAAACATACATTGAATGAATATCAATGGAACTAGTTAATTGGAAACGGGAAAAAAATACACAGGGGAAAAATCGAGCCCAAAATGCTCAAAAGAGCCCTCAAAAATGTTTAAAAGAGCTCCTAAAAATCCCCATTCACTGCGCTGTTAAAGTTCATCCGATGTTTCAGATTTAGGCAGTGGATTGTGAAAAGTAGCACCTGAAAATATATTTTTTTAAATCCAATGATTTCTGTTGCCTCTTACAAAGTCATGAGTTTGCAAATTGTAATCCATTCCCCCAAACCTTGCAACATATTATTCAATTTTTTTTTTTTAAGGGAAAGGGGGGAGGGGAGACAGAGGGGGAAAATATTTTACCTGTGTATTTTTAATATTGACAAGACCAAACAATGATTCCCCCTGTGACTGTGAGGCATCTCCCAATGTGGTCTGAAGTTCTTTGGACTTGTGAAGTCGCTCTCGTAGCTTCTTCCGCTTCTTGAGGGCATCCTTCTTTTTCCTGTACACACAAAACAACATAGTGGCTTGTTTGGACATGTCAGGAAAAAGCTCAACAAGGTTATGTGTACAAATTCCACAGGATACAAGTCAATAATATCCATGGTGCAGAGGCAAGAACTGTTTTGAAACAATTTTCATATTTGAGGCATATAACCTATATTTATCAGCAAAGATTATGATACTCTGTCTGGACCTAAAAAATAGGGATTTGGAAAGAGGAATTGTAAATGAATTACAAAAAAAAAGGTAAAATGTTTTTGTTTAACAAATCTTAATAACAAAGTACATGTACCTAACCTCTGGAACAACCTCCTGCACTAAAATATTCAAATACATCCTAATGACACAATATTCAACAAGGGAGATAACCTTACTTAGAAAAAAGGAAAAGGAATCAATTAACATTAGTATTAATACACAAGGAGTTAGTTATGAAAAACCCTAATTTTGGCCTGAATATGGAGAATATATATGCACCCAATATTTCACAAACTTGAGAAAAAAATAAAAAGACTAACCTTTTTTCTGCTAATCGTTCCACCTCCTTGATGTCGGCTAGTTGCTTAGCAACCTGATCATCTTCATCTTCCTCACTTTCACTCTCTTCAGGTTTTGATTTCTCTTTCCTGAAAAATAGCATTTGCTTGATGATATAAATTTTCCAGTCATTATGTAAAGTGCATGTAAGTGGATATGTACATTAGGTCAATGCAGATTCCATGCATTATCATAAGCAGCTGTTATACTACGATACGCATGGCTACCAGGAGTATGAAACGGGGAGGGGGAGGTGATTATAACACAGGGGTGTGAGTGGTCACAAATAAAAAGATCTGAAAAATGCTGAACAGTGTTGAAAAAGTCTGAAATAGAAAGAGCTCCCATACTTTTTGTACAGAGGAAGGCCAAAAATAAGCTGAAATTAAGCTGAAAATCAAAACAAAAAAATCTGAAATCAGATAAAAATCTGAGCTCTCACACCCCTGATAACAGTTAGTAAGTTAGGGATGACCTTAGAAATGACTGTAAACATCTCGAGCTAAATGAAATGCTTGTATTGTCCCCAATATTCTAAACAAGTTGGATTGAGTTTCCTTTAAACTTTATCAATTTTGATAAAAATTATGAACAGCCTAATGAAAAAGCCCCCAGGGCCCCATTGCATAAAAGTAACTAATATTGTAACTTTGCCATCTAATGATAACAACTACCATGGTAACAATGCTCAACATCCAATCAGAATCAAGGATTTTAGGGCAGTAACCATTGGATGGCAACGTTACTATAAGAGTAACTTTTATGCAAAGGGGCCCAGATGTTCATTAACGCATTGAAATACATCACAAATACTTCAAACTACTCTCGTTAGCCAATTGCATACCCTTGATTTGCTTCTTGCTCTTCCGATTCTGCTTTCAGCTTGTTGTATTTCTTGTGCCAGTTGAGGAGATCCCTGACCTCTCGACGACCTAGAACCTTGATGTCACGGCAACATAGCTTGATCTCGTTGGATGTTAGAGGGTGAGAGGCGATGGAGTCGTCATCAAACACAAGCTATCGGGGAGAAAGTATGTTATACATGAATTTATGAATCATTTACCTATGTGTGAAGGCATCTGCAAGTTTCAAATAGATTTTTAATCCACGATGCACACTTGCAGTAATCAAGCAGTGCCATAGTCCCCTATGAGTGGATGTATTCAACTGTAGTACTCATCATACGTTTAACTGCACCTGTAATAATAAATGAATTTCTTACAACCAAACTCCATTGGATTATATTCCTCGAATATCAGAGTCCAGTAAATATTCTGGAACAATGGTAAGGAGCCTTATGATTGTTAAATTTCAAATGTATGAATGTGAGAAAATATTGAAGATGGCACTCAAAGAACACTCTCCTCACCTCACTGCAGTTGTTGAGCATCTCCAGTGCATCCTCGCTACTCATATACTTTGAGACCGGGACAGGGTGATACAAGGTGTAGTCCCCCTCAGCGTACCCCTCAGCCTTGGGTTTCTTCACCTTGGATGGGTCTCTGAGGATCGTTGCCTTCTGCTTGGTCTCCTCACCTACTATCTCCTTGAAGATGTACTTTGGGTCAAAGAACTTTGGATCTGTAGATGGAGCAAGTCAGAAGGGTGAAATGTCACTTGGTCTCATCCCATTGACTGATCTTATTGCTTTAGTTTGTCCCATAGGCCCCTATTCTGACCTTGAGTTTCAATTAAACTCTGGTCTAAAGTTGTGGTTTATCTATGGATAGCCAATGGTGATAGGTATTTCTAACACTTAAAAGTTTAATTTGTCAGCTCATTAAACACTCGATTTATTCATAACCGACTGGGAATAATTACTGAAATAGTTCTCTTCTGCATTTAAAAATGAAGAAAGAGCCAGGGAAAGACAGGAATCATAAAATTTAAATAAAATTTTGAATTTTTTGGGCTTCCCATAATTTTCAACACAAAGTTAGACCATAGCTTAAGCTAAACAAGACTCCAGAATACAGGTCATTGGGTCTAATCTCATTGCCTCATCCCAGTTTCTCATCCTATTTTGTCTAATCCCATTTTCTCATCCTATTTTGTCTAATCCCATTTTCACATCCTATTTTGTCTAATCCCATTTTCACATCCTATTTTGTCTAATCCCATTTTCACATCCTATTTTGTCTAATCCCATTTTCACATCCTATTTTGGCTTATCCCATCCTATTTTGTCTTATCCTATTTTCACATCCTATTTTGTCTAATCCCATTTTGATGTCCTATTTTGTCTAATCCCATTTTCACGTCCTATTTTGTCTAATCCCATTTTCACGTCCTAGTTTGTCTAATCCCATTTTCACATCCTATTTTGTCTAATCCCATTTTCACGTCCTATTTTGTCTAATCCCATTTTCACGTCCTATTTTGTCTAATCCCATTTTCACATCCTATTTTGTCTAATCCCATTTTCACATCCTATTTTGTCTAATCCCATTTTCACATCCTATTTTGTCTAATCCCATTTTCACATCCTATTTTGTCTTATCCCATTTTCACATCCTATTTTATCTTATCCCATTTATTCATAACCGACTGGGAATAATTACTGAAATAGTTCTCTTCTGCATTTAAAAATGAAGAAAGAGCCAGGGAAAGACAGGAATCATAAAATTTAAATAAAATTTTGAATTTTTTGGGCTTCCCATAATTTTCAACACAAAGTTAGACCATAGCTTAAGCTAAACAAGACTCCAGAATACAGGTCATTGGGTCTAATCTCATTGCCTCATCCCAGTTTCTCATCCTATTTTGTCTAATCCCATTTTCTCATCCTATTTTGTCTAATCCCATTTTCACATCCTATTTTGTCTAATCCCATTTTCACATCCTATTTTGTCTAATCCCATTTTCACATCCTATTTTGTCTAATCCCATTTTCACATCCTATTTTGGCTTATCCCATCCTATTTTGTCTAATCCTGTTTTCACATCCAATTTTTTCTAATCCAAATAACTAGTCTTGTTTGGTCTATACCCTATCCTACAATTAGCATTTAAAATTTGTGTATAAACAAATAAAACTAGATAGGATGCAACCATGTTTTTAACTAAATGTGCAACAAAACCCTGATTTTGGTCCGAGAACGTGCATTATAAATGCACCAAATGAGAACCAACCTATCTTGTCTGGTGAAATGTAACTTTGACAAACGACAAAGATCTCCGCTGATTCATTCCTGGATGCCTGGGGTTTGGTGACGTGGACTTTCTTGAACATCTGATGGAAGACCCACAGGAGAGGTTGGTAATCCTTGGAACGGAAGACTTTGGTGACAAACCAACCACCCTTGTTGAGGAACTCACAGGCAAGCTTCAATGCATGAAGGGTCAGTTGGGCTGTATATAGAAGAAATCTATAGTCTTTATGGTGGTACAATGAAAACACTTTTTCAAAGAAGCAATTAGCACTCTCAACCCAAATCAGGCTGGTGTGCATCCCATCCCCTTTCCCCAATCGCCAAAATCCAAAACTTGATAAACTTCTCCAAAAAAAATGGTTTTGTGTATAGTTTAAATACAAATTTTGTTTCATCCTAAATTCATGAATGTATTTTTCCTACTACCGATCAAAATCCATCAATTGCATGGTATTTATGAAAGATTAAATGTAGCCATAAAATCTTTTTTCATTAAAAAAAACAAAGGCTGAAAAAAACATAAGAACTTTATAAAACCATAAAATAAATTTATTTTGAAATCATAATCTTTAATTGCAGATTTGCTCAGGAACAAAGATTAGCATATTTGCACCTTTATTTTAATATTATTTAGTGCAGAAATTCTTACATCATGCATATATTACAAATATCTTAGCATAATCAATGAAATTACACACACAAATATGAAAAAAATCAGCACAACGGAATTACAATGGAGCCATAATTACATCAACTAACCTTGTGAGAAAGCATCCAGCACCCAACTTGTACCAACGTTAGGAGCTCCATCATGAAGGACGCAATCTGCTTTCCAGGTCTTCATCTCTTTACGCAATTGCTGTAAGAAAGATAAACATCACCATTAATCAGTAGGGCTGCATGCTATAAAAATTGTCACAAAATATTGACACATTAAAACATGCAGGAATTATACCATATCATATTGGGACTTCAGTATTAACATGTTAACATAACTACCTCATGTTCAACATCATAAATCAGTGAGAAGAATATTAAAACTCAAACCCAGACATCCATAATCCTACCCACCAGGGTCCAGGGTCAAAACATGTGTAACACCTATAGGACTCATACCTCTCTTTCCATACTGCTGTGGTAAATTGTCTAACGATGATTCATTGGGGCAACATATTGAATCTATTGAATTAAAGCTGACGTTAATCAAATATTTAATACCATGAAACTCCAATTAGATGATGGAAACAAAGTTGTATCATCTTTTAAACATTGTCAGAACTGGTTCAGAGCCACCTGATTTTATATACATGTATCTTGGCCTATTTCATATAATGTCGCTAATATGAAACAATGTATATAGTTTACAAGGAATTTGCCTAAATGCTGTTTGGTCAAACTGCTCATTGTGATTAATTATCATTACATTTAAAGATTCATCAATGTAAATTAATTGCCACTTCATGATATTTCATTGACTGAGTTTTCCACATTTTGACCCATAACCATATTGACCGACTAATTAAATACCATACAAAAAAATGGGTCCAATTGGGTATAGAAGGGTGACAGGAAAACCAATTTCTATACATTATACCTCCCTCTTCCACTACTTACCATTCTGCATTTGGTAGTTGTGATGTCACAAGTAAAAGAAACAACATTAGGGATGGGTTTGATGGGAAAGAGATCCACACCAATAATCATACTGGATATCGGCATGTTCCTTGATGCTACTTGAAGCCTAGGTAAGAAGGGAAACAAACGATTTCAAAATAGCATATTTTCTAGTGTGCAATGTCATTTCACTTAAAAGTTTCCTAGAAAGCCTATTACTGTATGTCATTCAGCTTATCATTATATTCATCTTTTTTCTTTGCTCCTCCTTTTTGTTCTCCTGACCACACAAATTTGCTTTAGTTAAATCAGTTTGGGCATTCCAAGTACATATTTTGCTCAAAACCCAAATCTTGTAATTTCAGGTACTTTGAATATTATAATATAAAGTAAAATTTTTCTTTCTCAACATTGCAAAGATGCTAAAACGATCAATTTTACATTAATTTTTGATGATCAAGACCACACCTATCTTTCCTGTATACCGGTATATCACAGGCTATCATCATCATCGCTAGCTGCAAGAGTGCAGCTTCACTTGCAGTGCATCCACCAGACTGGCACCAACCCTTTTTATGTTATGTTGTCTTAATTCCTTTCAGAGGCCACCATCCATTCAAACCTTGCCGCTTACGATGGCAGTCTCCTGCATTCTATACTCCATATCTTTTCAACTAAAATGATGACTAGAATTGTATACTTTATTTACATCATGCTTATTTCAGATGCTTTCAATTATTGTTTATGTTTTTAACTTTTGCTTATTGCATTTTGTTTGAAAATAAACATAACTGGGTACTCACCATCCTCCCGGTGCTGCACAAAGATCAATCAATACCCTAGTCTCTTGAAGGAAAGAGAACTTTCTATTCAGCTGTATCAACTTGAAAGCAGATCTAGACCTGTAACCTAACAAATAAAGAACATTCATATCAAATTTACGATTACGAGAAGAAAGACATCAGAAAAATTGAGAAGGTCAGCAATTTGTGATTTCATAACATGCTCCACCCATGTTCATTGTCACAAGAGGTTTCTGCATTGACCACTTTTTTCCCCTATTGATACATAAAGTGTATATAGGAATTATTTGTACACTGTTCATTAACAACATGGTGAGATGAGAAGTTGATCTATGCTGGAAATAAACAAAAATCTAACCTGTTTATCATGAAATCTAATGTATCATATCACACTTGACAGAGGCAAGTATAGCTTTGCTTTTCACCTAGCTGCAAACTGTGATCAGTCATGCGTGAAAGATTTCTAATCAATATGTGCAATATAATGAATATTTTCAGACCTTTTAGTGATTAATGAAGCATAACTCACAATACTATTTTTTAAAGAGAGATGAGATATGCTTTCATAAAATTCTCATATATTTAATTGGCTCTATTCATTTCAATATGAAACGAAATGAAAAATGAATTTATTTATATGAATATCTTCAGACCGGAGTATCCCTTTATTAATTTGAGGAGCCATTTCAACTGATTTTTTTTCACAGAATAAAAAGAAATACATGTTTAATCTGACTTGAGTTTTTTTTTTAGGTGCACAGACAATACTTTAAAGTCTTTAGTTTATATGTTACTCTCTCTTTATCTAAAGGTCTAAGTGACTTACCCCGTCTCAACAGACACTTTTCTGACTGCCCTACCCCGATAAAAGCAGGGCGAAAGAAATCCCCCATTCCTGTTAAGACGCTCCCACTGGCAGAAAAGCAGGACTGTGTCGGGATAGATTTTTCCAAATTTCGGCCTGCTCAGACCAGGGTGGAAGCGAGGTAGAAAAACAACTCTACCCCGCTAATGCCCTGGCGCATGTTCTGTTAAGATGCGATCAGGATGCAGTCTGTCTGAAAAGCTTCACCTCTCCTATTCTTTTCTCTCTATTTCTCATTTCCTCTTCCCTTATCTTCATTAATCCTTCTCTTAGCATGTTTCTTCTTCTCTCTCTATCCTCTTCATTCTTTTTTCTTCCTCGTTTCCTCTTTTTTCTCTTTATCTTTTTACCCCTCTTTTCTCTGATTTTTCCTTTCCCTTTTCTCCCCCTTTATTCTCTTTCCTTTTTTCATTTCAAATCTCCCTTTCCTTTCATTCTTTTTTCTTCCTCATTTCCTCTTCCCTTCCTTATCGTTTTTCTTTTCTTTTTCTTCCCACCTTTCATTAATTTCCTCTCTATTCTTCCCTTCCCTTCAGCTTCACTTCCCTTTTCTTTTCTCTCCTCCTTTTCTTTCCCTTAGTTTCGTCCTCTCTTCTTTCTCTCTTACTCCCCTTTCTTTGTTCTCCCTCTCCTTTGCCATTTCTTCCATCTCTCCCTTTCCCTTCTTTTTCTCTCTCATCTTCCTTTCCTTCTCTTTTTTTTAAACATTTTTTTTTACATTTTTACACTCAAATTTCCGTTCCAAGGCATAGCATTTTTGTCTTATTGAGAAAAAGAAGAAAGAAAGCCGCTCCAAAGCATAGCATTTTCTTCTTATCGAGAAAAAAGAAAGAAATCCGCTCCAAAGCTTCGCATATTTTCTGTTACGCAGTTCCGGTCGCAATTTTGGTGAAAAGCGGCCGCAGAGCGATGTCAGCTTGTAACCGATTTTGCAATCGGCAACCGATTCCATTCGATTTCACAACAATCGGCGATCACTTGCCGATCTTCGATCATGCCCCTTGAAGGAAAAAATCGGATATAAAAAATCGGCATACCTGTAGATCTAGTTACAGTGCGGTCAGAACATATTTCAAGATTGTTCTTGCAGAGGTGCTAGCTATTTAGAGCTTTTTAACAAGCAAATAGTTCGAACAATCGAGATTCCTGGAATGTCAGAAATGACTCAAAAAGTTGACCTACTTATGATGACCTACCGGTAGCTGCGCTGACTGGTATGGGGGGAGTGGAACTTGGAATGAATTTATTGTATAATACAAACAAGGAACATGTACTTGTACTGTGTTTGTCATTTATCCCGCCCATGAGTGCACACAATGGCCAATAGCAATGGAGTTTGAGAGCTGTGTGTGACCGCATGGAAGCATGAATGTGTTGTACGCATTATGTATGCTAGTGCTTACGCTGATAAATCCCGCCCATGAGTGCACACAATGGCCAATAGCAATGGAGTTTGAGAGCTGTGTGTGACTGCATGAATGTGTTGTACGCATTATGTATGCTAGTGCTTACGCTGATAAATCCCGCCCATTAGTGCACACAATGGCCAATAGCAATGGAGTTTGAGAGCTGTGTGTGACTGCATGAATGTGTTGTACGCATTATGTATGCTAGTGGTTACGCTGATAAATCCCGCCCATGAGTGAATACAATGGACGAATGACAAGGGAGTTTGAGAGCTGTGTGTGACCGCGTGGGTGCAGGAATGTGTTGTATGTATTACGTATGCTAGTGCTTGCGCTGATGTTTTGTCATAATCCCGCCCATGAGTTCACACAATGGACGAATAGCAAGGGAGTTTGAGAAATGTATATGAATGCTGGGGTGCATGGATGTGTTGTATATGCTAGTCAATGCCCTGCTTAAATCCCGCCCATAAGTGCACACACGGCCTAGGGACGAATAATAGCAAGGGAGTTTGAGAAATGTGTATGAATGCTGGGGTGCATGGATGTGTTGTATATGCTAGTCAATGCCATGCTTAAATCCCGCCCATAAGTGCACACATGGCCTATAGGGACGAATAATAGCAAGGGAGTTTGAGAGCAGTGTGTATGGATGTGTTGCGTGTTGTATGTATCATGTAAGCCATACTTGCAGTGATATATTGTCATTAATCCAGCCAGTGAGCCAACTCAAAGAATAGCACTGTTAGTGTTAGGCTTAGCAGTGTCAATCAAACCCACCACGTGCACATGCCAAAAGGTAGTGTAACGAATTTTGCGCTAGCCCGTTCAAGTCTGGGCGGTTCCAGTTCTCGGCCATGCCTCAAAACTATCTTGTATTGTGTAAATGCTTGCGCGCATTGCGTAATTCACTGATATTGTTGAGTGGGTGGGTATACAGAAAGATCGATACTGAGGCGTGACTTAACTTTTCCCAAAACTGATTCGGAGAAATGGTGTACCAAGTAAGCTATTATAACAAAATGGGTGTACTTTGGAATGGTTAAAGGGCGTGGCTGTAATCACAAATTATAATGAGTGAACTTATCTGAGCTCAGCTTCACATAAAAATACTTATAATAAAAGATGTCCCGCCGATCGTTCATTGACCTGTGGTCTATGAGAATTATTTTCCTTTGCGACTTTGCTCGGAAGATGCGTCATTTGTTTATCTTTCTAATAAGAATCACTCATTTTATTGTAAAGCAGTTAAACCTCAAAACCCTTTTAAAGCATGTTCCAAACGATCGCGCATGTCGGCGACTTCCATTCCTAAACATTAATCTTTGTGACTTTGTCAGGAAGATGCGCGCGGCCGTGAACAAAATTTGGATGTATTCCTTTGTTTTTAAACATCGCCGATTCGATTTTCGATTCGATTTCGATTTTAGAAGCTTAACTGCCGATCCGATTTTCGATCTGATTTTTGATCCGATTTACAACATTACTCTGAGCTAGCCCGCCCGGCAGTCGTGCCGCCGGGCTAGCTGCATGCACGTTCCATAGGGATGCATACGCACCCACATGCAGGCGACCCGTTCCAAGGACCCCCGTATTCACAAACATTTGTAGTTCCGAAGCCCGTTCCCAGGACCCTCCTTTTTACAATAAGCCCGCTCCAAGGCCCCCATTTTTTGTCTCGCCCGCGGCACATACCTACTACTTTTTGGGTCGAGTGCCCCCCCCCTGGGCCCATCCCTTTCCTTCCCCCTCTCCTCTTTCTTTTACTTCTCCCCTTTTCCTTCCTTTAGTTCTCCTTCTGTCTGCCTCTTTTTTGGAGGGGGGGCATTCATACCATGGAAACCTTACCAGGGTAGGATTTTAAGTGAGTGTCTGTTAAGACGGAGCATGGAGGCTACCACCTGTGGTTTTACTTGTATCGCCTCGTTGAGGAATTCCACCCCCCCCCCCTTTTTCTACCCGTCCACTGCCAGGCCCCAGGGGTGGTATTCTGAGATCCATTTTATCTCAGATAAAATACAATATTTTAACTCCGTTAAAATCAGTGAAATAAAATACCCTTAAAATATCTCCGAATTGGTATTCTGAGAACAATTGTATCTTAATTTTATCTCTTTAAGACACACCTAATTTTTAATCAATATCCAATTAGAAACGTGCTTTTAGAGCTATCTCGTGTCACTCAACCAATTGAAATCCATTCCGCCATGAGGTGTGGCAAAGGGGTGAGATTGCGTCAATTTATTGACTTCAAATACGCTTGCACAATACGCTTGCGCGTCTTTACAGAGATTTCTTTTTAACAAAAAGGACAATACTCTCATCTTTTTTCGAAGTCTATATCGCATCTTTTCAAGCATCATTTCAAAGACAATATTGGTCAAGACAAGTCTTATGAAATACTTTCTGATTGTACTAACCCAGGGAGCTCCCGCCCAGGAGCCCAGGGGCTTACCGTGTATTTGACCATAGTCACCGGACTAGGGTGATTTATGGTCTAAATATTTCTCCAAATGAATTGTGAAAACAGAAAGTATACAATTACCACGATTATATGGATGAAGGTCTAACGAGTGGCAGTTTCCTGACATCTGGGCACAGACTGGAACCTAAAAAAAACGACAAGTTCTCTCCTTCTACCCCCTTCTCGATCAGCCATTTTTGTTAAAAATCGTAACAAAATGGCCGATCGAGACTGGGTAGAAGGAGAGAACTTTTCGTTTTTTTTAGGTTCCAGTCTGTGCCCAGATGTCAGGAAACTGCCACTCGTTAGACCTTCATCCATATAATCGTGGTAATTGTATACTTTCTGTTTTCACAATTCATTTGGAGAAATATTTAGACCATAAATCACCCTAGTCCGGTGACTATGGTCAAATACACGGTAAGCCCCTGGGCTCCCTGGGTTATGATTGTACAGGAATAACGTTAAGGTGTTATTCTCATTAAATATATAATTTTTCTTCATTTTCATGTCAACATTTTGGGTTAATTCACCTAGAAATATTGGTGAAATCAACGTCGCAGAGATAAAATAGCCCCTACCCTCTTTTAGTTTTAAGTTTATTTTATTTTTTTCTTCAAAGTTAAACTTGGGCGCAAGCACATCATCCGCGTTGCAATACCCAGATACGCGATGGGTATGTCTCCGCAGGCACTGTTCTGTTGCGTATCATCATAGTTACGCAAGATAAAATTTATACGCAAGATAAAATTGTAAATTTTATCCGAGACTGTGACGGTGAGAGATAAAAATAAAATGTCATCTCACTCTCAGAATACCAATTTCATTTTAAGAGATAAAATAAAATATTTTAAAGATAAAATGACCTCAGATTATTCAGAATACCACCCCAGGGCACTATATTATAAGCGGGGCTTATAGACAAACATTAAAATATGGTGGTCAGTTGTCAAGTGACAGAGTCTAACTACATGACTAGGCCTAACATGACCCATGTCGTCATGAGATGAGACAGTGTTAAAGGAGAATGAAACCCTTGAAACCAGCTGAATCCATATCAAAGAGAAAAATCAAAGAAACATATTGTTGAAAGTTTGAGGAAGATTGAATGGATAATAAGAAAGTTATGAGCATTTGAATATTGAGATCACTAGTGCCATGTAGATCCTCCCAACGGCAATGCGACCAAGATCTGTGATATCACACACGTACAACTCCCTCATTACTTATTTCACTTATATTCTCACTTTTATAGAGTCTATCACAAGGTGAGGTGTTCTCTTTATGAGATGACAAGTACAGAGGTTTCACAACATTATATCATTGATGAATCGTTTGTCATATGATTAGAATGAGCAAAAAGAGATGTTTTGGGGTATATTTTCAGTGTCCAAATGGGAGAGTTGTACGTGTGTGACATCACAGATCTTGGTCGCATTGCCAATGGGAGGATCTCCATAGCATTAGTGATCTCGACATTCAAATGCTCATAACTCTTTTATTGCTAGTCCTATTTTACTCAAAGTTTTGTTGATCTTATTCTTTGATTTTTCTGCTTTCACAAAAGCTAACTTGCTCCAAGAGTTTCATTCTCCTTTAATAATGTTTAGCTATAGTTAATTCTCGGGCCGTAATTAATTGACAAACCTGTTTCTTTAGCAAGATGATAATATCTGTCTTTCCTCTGCTTTCCGATTTTCGCTTTCTTGCCCATTTTGAAGGAGAAATTTGCCCGCCTCAGATGTTAAAAAATTGTTTCGAATCGAATCATCCAAATGAGCCAGGCCAGTCGCAGCTAGTATTATTAGGCCAGCGGAGATTCAGTAGTGTTTGGACCGAGAACTCCGGCGTAGTCGATCTAGATCAACCGTCCACACGTACGTGCATAGCGCCAACTTAATGTGTTCCGCCATCTTGCTTGTTGGTTGCCGATAAAATGCGCATTTTCAGATTTTTTAACGCTTAGTTATTATCCATGACTGAAACATTGACCAATCAAAAACTAAGATTCTATAAGAAATATGAATATTCATATACGAAAGTATAAACATAGATAATTCAGTGTTATGTGAAATTTAAACCCAATACTTCAAAATATGGTTAGTTTTATGTCTCTAAAATGACTCTTAAAACCAGAATTTTATTACTAAAAAATAAAGGTTTTCCCAAGTTGCCATGGTAACGCGGTCTGAGATAAAAAAGCTTAGCAAACACTTCATTTCAGTGATCGAGGATGTATTTGTTTACGGTATACGTCTACATAAATTATAACATTTTTTTCCAGACCATGGATGAACTTTCAAAAAGAGACATTTTAGGCAAGTTTTTACGATTTCCGGAAATTTTCTGACACAGGCACTTTGAAGAGGTAATTTTTACAGAATTAGAAGAAGACATCATGGATTTTCCTAATTATCACGACGGATATGCAACTTACTTGTAAACAAATCAAACAAAGTCTATGATACATTTTTGATAATGCAAAAAGAGACATTCAAGTCTCTGATTGAGAGCCGCAGATTGAACATTCGCACGGCGCAATGGTAGCGTTTTCGCCGAATTCGTCGGGGCGAAAACTCCAAGCGAGCCGTACCACTCACCAGTCCCGAACGCTGCGCTGTATGTTTGATGATTTATCTGGTGCCATTTCGTGCTTATAAATTAGTTTTTTCTACAATGCCACTATCTCATTAAAATTGTTTGTCATGATAACATTGGAAATATTATCGTTTAATGGCCCAAAGGATCGACTCTAATAAAAGATACTTTGAAATATTGTCAAAGAGTGATTAGTTAGGTGATGTTTATGGTCAGAATTTAGTCATGGCTTCGGGTGAACTTACGCGAACGCGGTCACTTGCTCACGGGGTGAGTCGGCCTGGCCCTTTGGTGGAAGGCCGTTAGGTAACGTGCAGTGCAGCTAGAGCAGAGTTGGGGAGTTATAGGTATAAAAATACTTTGAAATAAGTAATCTGCAAATATTTTTGTCTTATCCCTTTGGATTACTTAGATAAGAAATTCAAATTCTCAAAGTTTAAATCAAATTTTAGACAGTGACAACAAAGAGTGGTGCTGTATGGGGGGGGGGGGGGGTCTTGCATGCCCCCAATTCACGAACAAGAAAAAAAAAGGAAAAGGTAAGAGAATCTTGCGAGATCGTTCAATTGGATTTTTGTAACCAAGAGTCAAAATTATGCTTATGTCGCTTGCTTGCAACTATATATTTTATAAATTTTGCCTGATACGCCATATCGTTTTACCCTCAATTATTTTCGCTTGTTACGGCTTACGCCACTGACTGATATAACATTATTTGGTTGCGGGATCAAAGCATCAGCTATAGCTAAACATTTATACTTTATGCCTGTTCAACTTCCAATACAGGTTTAGGCCTGTATTTATGAGATGTTAAGATCTATGGTAGACAGCTGGCAGCCGTCTGTTTCGAGGAGTTTTTTAACCATTTTTAATTTTTAATTTCTCCTCGTACAATAGACAGCTGGCAGCCGTCTGTTTCGAGGAGTTTTTTAACATTTTTTATTTTTTAATTTCTCCTCGTACACATGTATTTGGTGAGTGGAGCCAACGTAGTTCAGCAGAACAACCAACATAACAGAGACCGAAGCTTTTGGTCTAGATATATGGGTGCCTTTATTATTTTCATTTTCAATTAAAACAATTATTAATTATGTATTAATTTAGTATTTACCTCGATGATACATTTTATTGTGTTAAATCGTACAATTTCTGTTATATTAAGCCCCTTATTAAGCCCTTTTAAAAACATGCTCAGTAGCAGACCCCCCCCCCCATATATAAAGACAATAGAAGTGTATATAGAATTAATTGAACCCCCCCCCCTATTGAGGACAAAATGAAAAAAAAAATACTCAAAATAATCGACCGCCCCCCCCCCCCTTTGACGAGGCAGCTGTCGGTGGCCTGATGTCTTCATTGACTTTTTTTTGCTTGTAAAAATAATATTAAAGAAATAGGGGCTACTCTAAGTGTCCCCTGTGAAAATTGATCTGGATCTGCAAGTGCATGAGGCTGCGCCCTCTCCAACGTCATAGCTACCCCATATCTTTAGGTTCTAGCTCTCATATTTTTCAGCTCCCTGATTTTTTGGAAGAAAAAAAAACGAGGCGAAAGAAAAGAGTGAAATAAATGAAATACGATTAATCAAAATTTGAGTTGTTTTCTATACTTATCAGAGAAACTAAATTAAATTCTACATCCATGAAGAATAACAGCAATCTTGATAAATTCTGTTTTTTTTTCAAAATCAGAACCAATCAACCTTTTTCTGATTATTCTGTCACTTTCCATATTTTGGAGAAAAAAATAAAAGTGTTCATCGACGCCCTGTACTGCACGATGAAACTGTATCCCCACTCGGCCCTCGTAACCCCCCCCCCCCTCTCTCTCTCTCTCCCTTCCCCCCCCCCCCACCACAATGCCCCTTGCTCATTTCTCTTATCTCACCTTGACCTTAATTAATTAATCTTAACTATTTGGCGGTACAGTCAAACGTGACTGGTCGCCATCATAGTTTCATCCCCAACAAACAAGGAACAAACAATAACAATTCTGTTTTTCCACCCAACATCATTCCTTTCAATACGCGTAAGGCTACACGTGGGCATGCACAAACAACGTGGGTTAACAAAAACTGACCCGCGTTTGGACTGAAATTGTGATTAAAATAAAAATGTTATAAATATGAAAAAAATATGTGTATAATGAAGGATATTTGATAAACGGAAAAACATCAACCGCTAATTCATAAAAATGCTGGAAAAGATTTGACAGTGGTTTTTAACAACGGTAATCAAGGGGAATTAGTGTATGGGTGAATGGCGTTCGAGCTTTAGCCGAGCGTTAGCCGGTGAGGGCGCGGGCCAAATCTGGCAATATGGCGTCGTCCATTAAGCTGACGTTAGGCCAACGGCGACTGCACGTACGTGTCCACAGAGCACAGTAGTAGTCCGGACGTCCATGCACAGATTGCTAGATAAGCATGGATGGCTAGGTGGCGAAATTCATTCCGATCGATCCGGCTTGCTAAAGATTCTGGAATATCGTCCAACGGGTAATTCGGCATAATCATATTTCGGCCTTTTGCTTCTGAAAAAAAAATTATAAGCGAGCAACTCAACCGATTGAAAGAAATAAAAGGCACTAAAATTGCCCTAAAATAAATGAGATACCGTAAATATATTGTTCCGATTTTGGCATCATTGCAATATTTGGAATATCAAGTTCAAAGTTTGAGGGCCGGCCGGTCAGTTGCATCATCGATCCCCGCCCCCTCGATACCGCCGGGTTTAGAGGAACTAAGTCCGCTCCAACAAAAAAGTGGATTTAGATAATAATAAAAAAGATGCCAAAAAACCAAGCATATTGCTGAAAATTTCATCAAAATCGGACAAGCTGAAAATTATAGCATTTTAAAGTTTCGCTCACTAGTTTTAAAACAGACACAGTGATATGCAAACTCAACGGTCACTCACTACTGTCTCAAAGCTGCACTGGGAGTTTTCAAGTTTGGCCTTGACCGTAAAGGCAGCATCTTTATAAATCACTATAATACGTTGCAACAATTTTCCAGGAAAATCATTCACATTCAGCCCCCCCCCCCACTTTTTTCCAAAACCGTGTACAAAAACGTAAAAATGACCATAGGTTTGTGATTTTTTGCATGGTCAGCCCCCCCCCCCCCCCCCCCCCACTTTGAAAACCGTTCCGCGGCCCCTGACATATATAGGTATCATAATATTATACCAAGACAAAGTGCCCCCCGGATCGAGCTATAGCTCGTGCCTATATATACTAGGCCCACCACCCGGCCCGCACTCAGAAAAAAATTGGGAGCATGGGGTATAAATTTTAAAGGGCATAGGCCTATAACCCATGGCTGGAAAGAAAGAAAGAAAGAAAGAAAGAAAGAAAGAAAGAAAGAAAGAAAGAAAGAAAGAAAGAAAGAAAGAAAGAAAGAAAGAAAGAAAGAAAGAAAGAAAGAAAGAAAGAAAGAAAGAAAGAAAGAAAGAAAGAAAGAAAGAAAGAAAGAAAGAAAGAAAGAAAGAAAGAAAGAAAGAAAGAAAGAAAGAAGACAGAAAGAAGGAAAGAAAAAGGAGAAAAAGAGAGGAGAAAAAAAGAAGAGGTAAAATAAGAGGAAGAAGACGAGTGAATGAAATAAGGTGAGCCGGGGAAGACATTTTTCATGATGTCACTATTATACAAAATTTTCGCTAACGCTTCGTGCTCGCATTTTCTTTTCTTCTATGAGATACTTTATCTTGCTTACTAGATTAAGGATCATGGAGCTTAAAATATCATGTTTTGAAGTCTATATATATAAACATTTCTCTGTATGACATCGAGCTTTCGTTATTTTGTTTGATTTACAAATTGATTTTTTTAAAGTGTTCCAAAATTTCCGTTTTATGGTCAGCTCGCGCTCCGCGCTATATAGCTTCTGATTTGTCAATTACTTATTATCTTCTTGTATTCCATAAAGTTCTCAAAATATCCCTTTTTAGGTTTGATTGCCTATTAAAACGTATTTTGATTGGTGAGTTATTTATACCATATTAATTCTAATAAATCGACCTTTCGTGACATTTTATCCCTTAATTTCGGCTTGCGATTTGCGCTCGCATTATTTTTGTCAAAAATATATTAACCCTTGCATCCTTTTCATAATTTTTTTACAAAAGTGCTTAAAATGTCAAATTTTATGGCCTTAATATCAACAAATTTCGCGTTCTAATTAGACTTATTAGATTAGTAAATAAGATAATAAAATTTTCATGACGTTCCTAATAATCAATAATTTGTCCCTTTTTTAGAATGGAATACCGTCAAGGTTCATCTTGCTCTTAGAAAGAGGAATAGAAAGATAGTCATTATTTTCATATGATGACAAATATCCTTACAATGCCTGGTCCTAGGTCAAAATAATGATAAAAAATTATTAGCTCTCGCTTCGCGCTCGTGTCATTCATCCGATTCATATCCAATTCAGAATTTTCCTACACAGTGCTTGAAATAGTGCATGAATTCACCCTTTTCCAGATCGAAATATCAAATATTTTCAGCTCGCGCTTCGCGCTCGCCTTATTGATTTTCATAAACAAAATAATGTAGGCCTATTTAGAATCTAAATCTAAACACGCGCGCATGTTTATTGAGATTTCGACTTGCCCTTTATTTAAAACGTGCATAAAAATCCAGTTTGAGATCAGAATATCTAAAAATTTCTGCTCGCACTTCGCGCTCAAATTATTAATGTAGGAAGATGTAACATTGCGTTGGTTTCAATATAAAGTTGTGCAACGTATTATATATTATTTACAAAGTATTTGCTTTTCAAATCGAAATTAGTTTCAGTAAACAAAATGTATACCTTCTGTCGAAAAGAAATCGAAACAGTTTTGCATCTGTACTCGGAGTGCGGGCATGTTAATCACATTTGGAAAAAGTTAGAGGACTGGATTAGGACCAAAACCAGTGAGATTCTTCATTTTTCAGTTAAAAATAAAATATTCGGATTTATTGGAAAAAAACAACTGTGCACTTATTATTTGATTGTGGAAATATGTATCGTCTTCATTGGAAACTGCAAATAGTCCTTAACATGCCCCTTTTGTTCAGGATCACAAACATTGCTCAAAATGTTCAATATTGAGGACAAAATAAATGAAACTTCAAAAAATCTTAGCTCGCGCTTCGCGCTCGCATTATTTGATTGTTGAAATATGTATTGTATTCATGGGTAACTGCAAACAGTCCCAGAGCGGATATTAAAAATTTCTCGCGCTTCGCGCTCGCAGTAATTATTTAATACATACGCATCTTTTTCAGGATCAGAAACATATTGCTCAAAATGTTTAATTTTCATGATAAAATACATATAATTTCCAAAAATCTTAGCCAGCGCTTCGCACTCGCACTATTTAATTATATATATATGTTATGTTTTAATGAATAAAGCTATAAGAAGTATATATATATATATATATATATATATATATATGTATGTGGGTGTGTGCGTGTGTAAGAACAATGGAAAACTCAATTGTGACCCCCTCCCCCACCTTTGAGGAGAGATGTTCAGCACCCCAGTCAAAAAATCGTTCCCAGGGACCTGTTATAACCCCACCTATAATCATATTAGGCCTAATATATAGGCCCGAGCGTGCATGGATTTGGAGGGACGTCATAAAGGCGGCCAAGCTCAAAGTTGATTTTTGTTTGTTTCTTTGAAGGGGTAGCCCCAAGCCCCCAACAGTCACTTCTTAGCTATATTTGTGCAAGCGCGAATTTTTGTAAATTTCATGTATTTTATCCTGATAATTCAACATTTTTATGGGCATGTTTGTCATCCTGAACAAGATGCGTATAAAATAATGTAACTAGATAATTACTTCGAGGGCCCATGCGCGAGCAGAAATTTTTAATCTACGTTCCGGCCTGCATGATCGAAAAGGGACCTGCTATACTGTTTTCAGATAGCCATGAAGACAATTTTTTTTCGACAATCAAATAATTTCACAAAGCAGCTATCCTGGTCGGTATCCGGGGTTGGTATGCAAATGAGCAGAGTGATGATGTCACCCACTCACTATTTCTTTTATATTTTTTTTTCGGAAACATGAAAAAAAAATCTAATTTTCTCCCCATTGTCAGTGAAACAAAACTTTTATTCCTCCCTGAACACGTGGAATTGCCAGTATTTTAACAGTTTATGGTTAAGTCAAGTCAGGATCCATATTGTCGAATCTGTAAAAATTGAAATATTGTATTTAAACCATAAAAAACAAAAGAAATCGTGAGTGAGGGACATCATTAATTGACTCTCATTTGCAAGTCACGGAGTTGTGCATAACGTGCATGTTTTGTGACTACGAAACTTATAGAAGACTTCCTTTAAGCGCGAGATAAAACTTGTCGATACTTTCCTTTCTAAAAAAAAAGGGACAGTACAGTAAAAATTCATCATTTTTTAATGAAAATGTTAATATTTTATCTAGGCTAATAAGCCTATATAATGAGAGCGCGAAATGTGCTGAGGCATGAAAACTGGACATTATGTTTTGTGATTATGAATAGGATGCATGGGTTATCGCGAGATTGATAAAATGGGCTCGATGTCCGAGCTGAAACTTGTATATTGACTTCAAAACTTGATATTTTAAGCCTTCTGAGCAAGATAATCTCATTGAACATGCAATGCGAACCCGAAGCGTGAGCGAAAATTTTATGTAATGCAAAAAAAAAAGATTTGAAAAATCATTCCCCTCGATCACAATATGTTTATTAACTCATCTTCTTCATCCTCTCTTTTCCCTCTTCTTTTATTTTCGTCTCTCTCCCCTTCTTTTTTCCCTTTCTTTCTTTCCTCTGTTTTCTTTCTTTTTTTCTCCGCCAATACAGTGCGTATAAAAAGGGACAGTTTTGAACAGTCTATAAATAATTTGTTTCAAATTATGATATCTATATTTTGATGTTAATAATGCTCTGAAATCTTATCTTTGAAATTCAATAAAAAAATAAAAAAAATAATGTTTATGCTCGGGCAAACACGGGACGTTTTTGTCGGGGGTTCAAAAAGAGGCTTGCGCCAGAATGGCAGAATATGAGTAATATGATGATCAGACTTCTTGCTAATCAGCAGACTTCCTCTAACCTTTTCATTATCTGTGCCATAATTTTAAAATTATGCTGTCAAATTTTATTTACAAATTTATTTATTTACTTGAATTATTATTTTTTTTTTCATTTAAACTTCTTTTACCTTTGAATTTTCCTTCATAAGTAAGAAAAGAAGACTTTTTGTCAACCCAAGCAAGAAAATTTGCATTATTAATTGGGAAAACTTGTATAATTATTCAAATCCTTTTATTATGTGAAACAAATTATGTATATGGTACCTTTAAAGACATGAATCAATTTTTCAAGGGTTTATTGATTCCCGTTTGACCAAGTTTAATTATATGCTTGACAGGACAAACAGGAAGGGATTCATGTCTTTCAATAGCAATGGTGTGTTGAGTCAATTTTGAAGGAGCTAGATATGGCAGATCGGGTAAAAATTAAAAAGTTGTAAGCGAGCGAAGCGAGCACGCAAATATTCCCACTTTTTTATTACAATATCAAATTTTGTGATATAGATTTTGACATAATATTCAGAAAATGATATCATATTTTACTTTCTGTCTTTCCTTTTATTTCCTTTCCACTTTTTTCTTGGTCATGATTTTTTTTTAATTGAGGGGGGGGGGGGGAGCATCCCCGAGCCCCCGCCCATAAAAAAGTGGCACTGTTCAAAAGGCACCATAACCTTTGTAGCACACAATGAAAGGATTTGAAAAAAATACACGCTCTCCCATACTTCGGTTGAAAAAAAAATTGTTTTTGCTTGAAGATCGAAGGAATATTCAACTCTAAAAGAGAACATATTAAAAAGAAACAACAACAAAACAATTCATAATTTGAAAGTTATGGCAAAGATAATGAAAAGATTAAAATGAAGTCTGCTGATTAGCAAGAAGTCCGATCGTCATATTTATCATTTTATGCAATTTTGGCGCAAGCCTCCTTTTTAACCCCAGACAAAAACATTTCGTGTTTGCTCAAGCATGAACGAAACTAAAAAAAATTAATGGCATTTAAAAGATAAAACTTCAGAGCACCTATGAGTGCTGAGTTTATTTTGGCCGAGTCACAACTTTTCGCCCATGCATTTCACATTGTGCACGTGTAGCCCACTTCCTAGAATGCGATGGCTAGCGTATAGCTATGCTAGCTAGATGCGAGCGCGAGCGCGAGCGACCGCGAGCGTTCGCGCGCGCCTTCATATATGGCGGATTATGATTCCGAGATTGCTCACGCAGGTTAGGTAAGAAAGTTAACATATTGCACATTGTTGAACCAAATTCGCATTAAGCACTGCATTTGTTGAATGAATGTGAAAAATGTTGACTAGTTATCTTTGAATATCATGTGTGATAGTTTTAAAACTTATGTGTCGTTCATTATAAATCCTGCAAAGAGGAGCTATGTCGCAGACCTTTTCGTTCTGTCGATCATGCGCCCATTCATTGCGAAGATACCTGGCACAACAGCGTAAATTGCGATATTGTTCATGTTCAAACTGTTCACATCTATCACGAGAGTGTGATAGTTCCCGTTCACTTGTGCACGTAAGAAATCGCACGTGCCGAAAACGGGCGATTTGTGCATGATGGACCTTAGGGTCGCCATTTAGGCGCTAATGCAGTTTCGCATCAGCCGACTTCGAGAGAATTTCCCCACCAGTAACTTCGAAAATAGCAAGTCTCTCAATCAATTCATCAGTTATTTTTAATTTTACAAACTGGCTCAAAGGCAAGTCAAACCTCGGCTGGTCTCCAAAAGATGGCTGTCAAATGTATTGCCGTAGACTACGCCGGTAGACATGCGTGACCCAATAAACGCAAATAAAGGGGTGTTTTTCAGTTTTGGACGCGGGCCGCGCGTGCACTCGTTAAGGGTATTAAAAACACATATTTTCAGAAAAAGGGGTAGTTTTGAAAGACTGGTCAATGGTTAATCGCAGGGTCAAACATTAATAATTTAACCTTTTAGGGTATTTTTTTTTCCAAAGCTCTTTTTTTTAATTACTAAAATACTAGCCAAACATGTCTAGGGTATGTTTTTTTTTCCCGGGGTCATATTCTGGCAACAACTTGTTTGGTTTGGGGGCCAAAATTTGTAAAGAAATCCCGCGAAAAACTTGTTTACACAGTGGCAAATTGTCCATAGACTGTGTACAATGGATAGACCGTCTCGGCTCAGCGAGTCGGAGACTGCTGATTGGCCAATCGCGCAGATCACGTCATGACTACGTGGTCACCAAAATAATCCCTTCGGACTGCGTGCGAAAGTATCAATAGTGCTAACGATATCCGGTCACATTGTCTACGCGGGAAATGGTCTTGGTTCGTGATTAGATCGCTCCAGTATCGATCAAAAATTATCGAGACTCGGCAATTTCATGCATATTCACGCGACGCTCCGAAACCCGGAGATCATTTGACTTTGTACACATTGAGATAGACTCTACAAACTTCAACGAACACGATGCCATATCGACGCTAATTCGTAAGATTTTGACGGAAAATCAAGAATTAATCGAAATTCGCTTACCTGTGCGGTATCAGTGATAAAATAGTTCCTCCAAGAATACCTTTCATAATTCATATAAAATATAGGAAAGTGAAATTCTAGGTCGATTTTGGTATGATAGAGAATTGCACACTTGTTTTGGTGGAATACTGTGTGGGGCAATGGAAGGCTTGCAGTGCGCATGCTTACTATATTTTCATTCATAAATTGGCTCTCGGCAGTGGCTGGATGACGTCATGTAATAAGCAACATGTACACGCCCGCTAGCGTTAAACGCACCGCTATCCGTTCTATACAATTTGCCACTGTGTTTTAGGGGGATATTTTGCACACAGAGAAAAACTCGTTTAGGGGGTGTTTGCAAATAATTTGGCCACGCGTGTGTACAGCAATACATTTGACTGGCCCCCCAGGGTCGGGTCTTTGACCTGTGCGCGCCATTCCAGAGACTTTATACAGGGCGCGACAAACCCGCTTGCCCGGGGCAAGTGGAAATGATGTGCTTGCAAGCATTTCCCTAAGTCAATTGCCCGATCGGGCAAGTGGTTTTGGAAATAAAATAAAATATCAGCAGACCCTATATAGGACAGCTGGAGATCGTGATTTCGCCTCTGAAAAGTTAAGCATAAACAGCACTCCCAGAACCACGTTTACAATCGGCGTTTTGAATCGACGTTTGAAAACGCTGATTCTGTCCTCGCAATGGAAGCATAAACACACCGTAAGTGACTATTGCTGGTCTGTAGACACCGAGAGGCAAATAATTTTTTGTATAACTTTATGCCCAATTCCAAGGGATTTCCCAGGTATCATATTTTAAGGTCAACATGGTCAATATGCGATTACGCCCACTGCTTTTCCGAATATTGCATATCGGGAACAGCTGTATTTCGACTTTAATTGGGAGGTCTCCGTTCAAATTCTCAGACATCATTTTCCTTGGATTTTCCGTAATTTTGATATGGACTGCAGTTAGCGACCAATATGTGAACATGCGGCAAACAATGGGTGAGCTGCTGGCAGACAGATATTTTGGTCGCTAACTTCAGTCCATATCAAAACTACCATGAAGTCTGAAGCCAAGCATTGCCAAAGTGAAGCGATGAGAATTTGACAGTGATCTTATCTGCTTAGGTCAACCAATAGAAGCATCTCTTCTGTAAAAACATTTAGTGCATTATTGACATGATGCATAATTTCCCATGCGCCTCTGACGCTTATGCTTGTGCACTACAGTGCTTAAAATACATGTGGCTGCTCTCCCAGGCATATTTTCTTTGAAATGATCCATCATCTCAAATGAGATCTATTGCCGAAAAGTCATCAAATCCAACTCTGTAATATCTCTTGGATCCGAATGCCTTCTTTTGTCAAAGAAGTTTTTGCTGGATACAGCTAGAATTTATTGTTGACTGAGAAAAATCGCATGCTTCATTAAGTTACAATTGAATAGCCACTACCTCTTGTAAATTTTATTTTCCAAGGAAGTTAACATTAAGAAAAGGTTTGAGAATTTTCAGACTATCTTTCATCTCGATACGTTATCATGTCCACAAAGAAATTTATGCGCTGTTTTTAGATAAAAGCATAGTTTGCTCTGACGACGTGCTCTCAGTGAACATGACAAGAAAAGTTAAAAGAAAAGATAATAATTTTCGGAATATGGATTTTCTTGTAACTGAAGATACAACAATATTTGTCTTAAGTGATGATTTTTTTTTTGTAGAGGCATGTATTTTGGTTTATTGAATGTTCATGTAGTTATTAATTATTTTCAAAACCAATTATTCTTTGAGCTTTGGCCTCTATGTATAATTGTACATGTATACAAATTCTTAGATTGTCATTTTATAAAATTCTGTGCTAACTCATTTGAAATCATTACCACAACTGGCATTAATCTCTTAAGCATTGAATGTTACACATCTATTTTATCATTCTTTATCTGTAAACATTGTGAAATATTAAAATGTATTTCAAATTTCCTTGCCATTCGCCCCACTTCAATGATTATTTTTCCCCTGCTCATTTCACCAGCTTCATCAGTGGAAAACATTTCAAACATTAAAGAAGTAAACATCATCCAGGATGGCATCGCGGTTCTTCGCAGGAGGGTCATCAACCGAGAGTGAATCGGAATCGAGTGATGATGGTATCCAAGTACCGCAGAAACAGGTCCCAGTAACCCGATTTTTCCTCAGTGATGATGAAGAGGAGACAAAACGCGTTGTGCGCAGTGCCAAATCAAAGAGGTGGGGTTTTTTTTAGATTGGAAATAATTGATGAGCAGGAGTTGTGAGTAATGAATTAAGCATGAGTTGAAATTCACTTACAGTTTCTAAGGGTTTAGTTGCTTTGGTGTGTACTGGAATTAGAGTCTAGCATCATTTGCCCTTGAAGCCCATTAAAAATAGCACAATTTAGTATCCAAAGAGAAAAAAATGACTTGAAATATTTTGAGAAGCATTTTAATTTTATCTTGGTAACGACTGTATTAGTGTAAGGCATGCTTAGTTATAAAGCAATGCCCAATGAGAAAGGCTGTTTAATAGCACTTTCATCTCATTCAACCGATGAAAATCCTTTCCACCAGGTGGGGGTAAAGGAGTGAAAGTGCATCAATTTATTGAATTCAAATTTGCTTCCACTATACGCTAATGCATATTGATAGTGGGAAAATATGATTCAATACACATAAGTTTTGATAGCTATTTTATCACAGGGCAGGTCCAAGCTATTTGACTTGTGACGTACGGGACATTTAGAGACTTTAAAGTTGTGTAACATAAAAAATAAATGCACAACAGAGAATCTTTTATGGATTTTGGAAGGCCAGTTGTGCCCTCTTTATTCAGTAAAAAAATTAGTGATCTACAATTCCATTAACAATGTAATATTTTAATTAATATGCGCTGTGATGTACAGGACCAGACAAAAGCTGATTTTTTTTGAAAAAAAGTTTGTCATTAAAACTCTGTGAATTGGAATAAGCTGGAAATCTCTCATGTTTTCACCTTGTATCTTATCAAGTTTCATTAGCCATGAATGATATGATAGAACTCATGGTTATTATGTAATAGTTCAAAATATAAACATCCGCGCTGTGACGTATGGGACATGTGACGTACGAGACATTTGTCCATGTTTAAAACGAATGGGGAAAGTGAAATTTCATCAAAATGTTTAATTAACTTGATGTAAACCAAAGTAAGTTAAGTTTTACATGGATATTATCATGATTGATATATATTTCTTTCATAGCATACACTGAAACAAAACATAGCAAACACTTTACGACCTTATAAATATTATGAAAGATGTCTTGCAAACAATTCCATGTGTTAAACGAATGGGGAAAGTGACATTTCATAAAAAATTATAATTAACTGGATGTAAACCAAAGTAAGTAAGTTTTACATGGACTATTATGATTGATATATATTTCTATTATAGTATATGAACAAACAAAACATAAAAAAACTTTATGACCTTATATTTTATGAAATATTTAATTAATGACATATGTAAACAAGTATGCTAATATTTGCACCCTTGTTATTTATTACAAATCATAACTTTATTATCAGCCTTTAACCAATATTCAACCACTGATATATTAGTTATCTCAATTTACTTTATCTTTGCTCCTAATTGAAAAATAACCCTAATTAGAATTACATAGAAATCCTATGGTGTGTCCCGTACGTCACACATTTGTCCCATACGTCACAAAGCTTAATTAGCTGATATAATTAAACATGAAATTAATTTAGTAAATTCACTTTAATTTTTGGATGTATAGTAAAATAAATTAGAACTTGCCAAAGTGTGATGAAAACTGTCCAACTTTTTCTTAATTAGAATTTAAAAAACATATGCTAAATTGTGACGTACGGGACACTGCCTGTTGGACATCAGATAATTAACTTAATTAATTAATTTTCAAAATCATTTTTTTTTTCTCAAATGTTTGCATAACTTAGCACTACAAGTCCCCACAGAAATATTTTCAAATATATAATTTGCATTATCTGCAGATAAAAAAATGTGATGTCCCATACATCACGCTAATTAATGATTTCTTGGAATCGTGACCTTGGCATTCATTAACTTTAAGTTTTCAGAAGAAAAAAAATATAGGGCAAAAAACTTCAGAGTATAAGCTTTAAAATGACATAATATATGTTAGATTTAGGCAAAGATTTAATTTTGTCTTCAGAGGGGACAATAGCTTGGACCTGCCCCACATAATTAAATGCATCATTTCAAGGACCTGATTCAACAAGCCTTTTAAAATATTTGTCATTTTACCAGAGTAATGTTAAAGAGTCAAGACATTAATCATTTTGAGAAAATCGAACAACAGAATGGCTGTAATTGATGCCTCAGAGATAAAATAGCCCCCACCCTATTTTAAGTTTATTTTGAATTTTGTTCAAAGGAACACGGGCGTAAGTATAATGATTAGATACGCAATGAATATCAGAGTAACCCCCCTGGCATTTAAACTATGAATGTTAAAAGGTGATTGACCAAATGAAGCCTTTAATTTTTTAATTCCTGGCAGACATGATGAGATATCAGAGCTCATTAAGCAGATCAGGAATCAGAAGAAGATCCGGGATGTCTCGAGGGTACAGACCAGTTTTGAGGAACTGATGAGGGTTTACACCAAGGCTCAGAATGTACTCAACACAGAGGATGGCCAGTGCCCACGGTACTATATCCGTTGTCTCGTGGAACTCGAGGAATTCGTCAATGAGGTATGACTAATCACCTTGTGTAATGATTTTGCTTGGTTGATGTATTTGCTGTGAGAAAAAAAATTTGAAAATTATAAATAAACATATTTTGTACTGTCGTTTGCTTTCCCAAATTCCCACAATTTTCACATTGTATTTCATTATCAAGTGAGTACCTGCTAAGTTGAGAATGGTCTAAGGCATGTTCATTTACTGTATCTACATGTATGAGCGATGTTATTGAACTGGTTCTCCCTTCATTATTCATATTAATGATTGACCTAGACACATTCCTTTATGTTGTCTTAGAAAAGTTTTTACAAAAACAAGAATTGCTGTTCAAGTGGCTTAAATACATAGAGGTTGGTGTTCAGCGCTGTGTACAGAGTCAGGGAAAACAATGTCAAATATATGGGGTGAATTGGAATATAATTGTTTTGCTTATTATAATTATAATTTTTCATGCTCTTTTACAATTCTGTTCTTTTAACTTTATACCAGTTCAGTTCAGACAACATTTGAAAAATTTAACACAAACTCATAACTCTTTCTCCTTTTCCAGCTTTGGGAAGACAAGAAGAAGTTGAATAAAGCCAATGCCAAGTCTCTCTCCTCCTTGAGACAAAAGCTAAGAAAATACTTGAAGGAGCTTGACACTCAGATTACAAAGTACAAAGAGGTAAGTATTTCATCCTTTATGAAATATTCATTCATTCATACGTCTGGAGCAAAGCTATCGAGTTTTGATCATATTATTTCTGTGGGCAGTACGACTGCACAAATTTTTGATATTTGGTATTCAATTATCACCAGCTGTAAAAAAACAAAACAATGCCATACCACCTTTTGTCAGCTTAAGGCTGACAGATGTGGAGAAAGGAAGATAATAATTTGGTAGCTTTCTCTGGAATCCCTGGTGAGTTGTGTTCTGATAGTTGGGATAATGTCTGATTTATAGCATTCATGGCAGATGTATTGTCTTAAACCCGTTCAAATTTACTTTTTTACAATAAAGTAATAGAGGATACATCATATTTAGAATATTCCTCGAAGTTTCAAAGTCACAATATTTCAATATCGAATCACACAGCCCTAAGTGCTGATTACATGTAGCATTTGAATATTGATAATTTTCATTTGTTTTTATTTCACTCACACCTCACCATTTGACACAAAAAGTGATGTCATTGTGCACAAGTATTGGTCATTTCTTGGTGGGAATCAGCCACATTTTATGATGATTCAAAATTAACCATCTTTCGGCTGATCATCTGTGATTAGCTCTTTTGTTTCTGAAAATGTGGATTGAAGTGATCAGAAGATTTTTTTTATATCAAGGTAAGAGTAAAACGATTCTGCAGTGACCCAAAGTAATATACTATTGGTCGTAAACTTTTACAATAATCCAGGTTATTGCAGTTAATTAGAGTATGTTATTATATTAGGGTTGTTATCATGAAAACATCTTAAGTATTGTAGTATGGATTTTAATAAACTTGTTTGCATATTTGAGCCCAAGCATCACAAGCCACTAAGCACAGATGTCGTAAGGTGGTATTTGTAATATAAGTGTGTTTTGTGAGCTACAGATGTGATGACCTACAGCTTGAAATTTCAACTTCATTAGTTCCAATATACAAATTTGGGCTTTCCCAACTTACAAGTCCCCAGTTTACGCGATATGGGAAATGAAAATAAAAAAATCTTGGAAAACAGGTCCCCAAGAAATGCAGGGAAAAATCATTTGATAATAAAAAACTAAAATAAACAAAACCATGCATCAGATGAAAATCTGTCGATCATAACAATTCTCAGTGTTGACTGTGTGTTTGGCAAGCATTATCTATGTTCTGCAGTGCATGTTAATTTAAACTTATCAATTTTTTTTTCTTCACTATTTACAATGTTTAATTGTATGTTTTATCAAAGTACACAGAATTTGTGTTTAGAAATTAAAGAACATGGAATTTGCAATTGTGTATTTTTAGGAAACAGAAAAGTGAGGACTTTGATTATTAAACCTTTTTTGATATGATCCTTTAGAATCCTGATGCAGAAGATAAGGAAGAGGAGCCAGAGGAGAAGAGTGAGAAAGAGAGCGAGAGTGAAGAGGATGAGCCTGCTCCAACCTTCAAGAAAACTCTACCTCCAAAGGTCAAACAAGAAGGAGATTATGTAAGAATCAATCGATATTCACAATATTTTACATTTGCCACACTCCACCCAGGTATTGAATTGGCACTGAAAAGATGTGAAAGTCAATGTAGTTTGCTTATAGTGATTTGAGTGCCACAGCTTACAACAGTTTTTTGATCATTTGTTATGTCATTGTAATTTCTTACAAGTCAGAAGAGTAGTTGAGAAGATGCATAAATAACATCACTTACCATGATATGCATGATTTGAGCTTCATGGGCTATCAATGACTTTACCAAATAAATATTATTTATCTGTATAATTAAGACAGATTTAAACAAACTGGATGAGCAAAGAGTATGCGTTCAAAAATTTAAAACAGTCACTACTTTAAAATTGACTGTAATCAAAATGTATGAATTTGCATACAAAGTATTGCACAGACTGAAATACTTAGGAAGTGACTAAAATAAATCATTAGAATATTATTGAGAGTTTCAGAGGGTAATATGACAAAATAAACATATCCTGTCTCTGCAACATTTTTCTTTCACCTCTTATTCCATTGACTTTGTACATATTGAGCTTTATTGCTGAACTTTATCATGCCATAACTGAACAAGCCTTTACCTTTACTTTTTAACAGGATGATGAATCAGATGATAGCTGGGATGTAACAATGTCATCTGATTCAAGCTCAGATGATGATGTACCGGGCATGACGACCCTCACGGCAGAGTATTTCTTGAAGAAGTAAGTTTCTCGGTTTCAACTTTGTGTCCCACATCATGTGATTAATAATAAGTTGAATCATGCAAAGCTCCTATAACAATACAATCTGAGCATGTTAGAGATCATTTGAGACATGGGCTAAGTACAAAGTGGTGTATTGCATGTGATTTTCATGAAGACAGTGTATGTGGCTCAGGAGTTTTTAAAACTAATTTTAACATATTTTTTTCCATAGGACTACCACAGGTGAAGACAAATCTTCAACAAAGAGGAAGGAGCGAAGGAAGGACAGAGTGCGAGTGAAAGAAGATGAAGTTTTGGAGGAGGAGGAAGAAGATGAAGATGGCAAGTGGGAAAAGGTCAAAGGTGGCATCAAACTTGAGAAGGTCAGTTTAAGGTCATCCCTTCTCCCCTTGCTATTCAATATTTTTTGTGATATACTTATTCTTATTTCCTTGTTTGAAAGGCTATGTAGGGTCAAGGAGAGGGCTTAAAGTGTTGATATATTGCAATGTTTTTATGACTATATAAAGTTAATCAATCGCTGATGTGGTTTACGGTACACCATGTGAAGTGTTATAGAAACGGTGGATAGAAGAAGAGAAGAAATGGATAGGCGAGAAAGTGGAGATTTGAGAGTAGAGTATTCTTTCTTGAAAGTAGTCCTGAAAAGGACTGTAAACCAGGAAAGATTGATGAGTTGAGAACAGCTTGAGTAGTAGAGCTAGTGAGGAGATGCTGGCTTGAGTCGGCGAGTAGAGATGATGAGTGAGGAGTGAGTGTTCGCTTGGCGTGCGGCGGTACTTATGGCGTTCGTTCACCTCTCTCACCAATCATCGCTAACATCTTCATGGAACATTTCGAGCACCAAGCACTCAAGACTGCGGACAAACCTCCTTCACTCTGGCTCCGCTACGTCGACGACACATTTGTCATCTGGCCGCACAGCACACCCGACCTTCACCAGTTTCTCAACCACCAGCACCCCAGCATCAAGTTCACCATGGAGACCCAACGCGACAACTCAATTCCTTTTCTAGACGTTCGCATCACCAAGACACCATCTGGATTCCCATCTCACCAGGTGTACCGAAAACCCACCCACACAGACCGCTACCTCAATTTCCGCTCACACCACCACCCATCCGTCCACCAATCAGTCGCCGACACTCTCATCAGACGAGCCCACCAACTCAGCGACAAGGCACACTTACAGCAGGAACTCAGGCACGTGACCAATGCACTCACCACCATCAACCATTACCCCAGGAGAAGGATCAACACTCAACCGTCCAGCCACCAACCCAGCACCAACAGCACCGAAAACCCATCCGAAACCAAGCCTATAGCCACCATAGCACTTCCCTACATCGGCAAGACTTCACACCGACTACAACGCATCCTTCACTCTGCCAACATCCTCGTCAGACACCAATCCTCTCGCAAGCTACACTCCATCCTGCACTCTCACAAGGACAAGCACCCATCCAACAAGCAACCAGGCGTCTACAAGATCCCCTGCGACTGTGGCAAAGTCTACATTAAAGAAACCGGCCGAGACTTCAACACCAGACTCAAGGAACACAAGACCCACCACCGACGCAGCGACTGGGACCGATCTGCCATTGTCAAACACGCACAACAGGAAAATCACAGCATAGACTGGGACAAGAGCCACCTAATCACCAACATCCGGCACTGGAATACCAGAAGGGTCAGGGAAGCCATTGAGATACATCAACACAACACCGTGCCTCAAGACCCTGGCCTCCACATCAACACCATCTGGCACCCAATCCTACGTCACCACCCAACTTCCAACCAATCCACAACCAACTCCACAAGCAACCCGCCGTCCACCGTCACCCCACCAAGCCCTCCTACCCAACACAGCAGTCTGATCGAATCACCAACTCAACCAGCAACTTCGCCGACGCACACGCCACCGACACCGACACCTCGCTACAACCTCCGCCGACGACCCAACACCTCATCCGTACACCAGGCCACCCACTCAATCCCGCCGAAGCCTACCCGACGAGTCCGCCGACCAACACGCACAGAACGCCACCACTGATGTACCTACCACGCCGCCGACACACACACACGCCGCCGTAACTCACCCCACCGTCTACACACCGCGTCCACATACCACGCCAACTCGTTTCCCGCCAAACCGCCGACCCACGCACAGAGCGCCACCTACGACGTCAGCCCGCCGTGACCGCCGGCCCAGCGTTTTCCCCCACGTCCGCACGAACGCCATAAGTACCGCCGCACGCCAAGCGAACACTCACTCCTGAAGACGGACAGTCAACCTGCCCGAAACGTCGAGTCTCTCTACTACTCATCATCTCTACTCGCCGACTCAAGCCAGCATCTCCTCACTAGCTCTACTACTCAAGCTGTTCTCAACTCATCAATCTTTCCTGGTTTACAGTCCTTTTCAGGACTACTTTCAAGAAAGAATACTCTACTCTCAAATCTCCACTTTCTCGCCTATCCATTTCTTCTCTTCTTCTATCCACCGTTTCTATAACACTTCACATGGTGTACCGTAAACCACATCAGCGATTGTACATACCACCATGCAAACCTTCAAACAACATCTATATAAAGTTAAACATTAAGGTGGAAGTTCTGATGTGGATCATTACACCATATTCATGCAAAGGATATCACAGCAATAGTAACTATGCATCATGATTGTTGTATTATGCCAAAGAGGAAAAGTTATATATTTCCACCAATTAAATCTCAATTGAATTTTTCTCCTCATGCCGACAATGTAATGTTTTTATTTTTGTTCAAATATATGAATTAAGTAAAATCAAAATAACATTTAATTATGGTTGTGAATAATGGAGTAAACTGACTCAAAGTGATTGAAAAAGACTGTTGATAATCCACCTAAAAACCGGTTAGGTAATTGCTGCAAAGCAATTGAAGCACCAAAATGGTGATAAATTGACTCAACTCTTCAGATGGTAATATGCACTGCACACAGATGAACATTTAAGGGATATGTATATTTGGGTATACCCAAATTGTGGGCCAACCAGTTTCAGTTGATATAAATTTGTTAAGTTTTGAATGTTAGGGCACTGGAAGAGCAATCCTTTGCACACTTTAATACAACTTCAATTGATCTTTGATTTCTATCTATATCCAACAGGAGAAACCCAAAATGTTTGCTAAGGACGTGGAGATTACCCATTCTGTTGTTCTCAAGAAGCTCTCTGAGATCGTTGGGGCTCGTGGCAAGAGAGGAACCAACCGAGCGGATCAGATTGAACTGTTGAAGGAACTCAGGAACATCGCTAGTCAGAACAACCTTGGGTTGGGCGTTGATCTGAAGATAGCCTTCCATGTGATGTCGGCTGTCTTTGATTACAATCCTAATGTTGCTACTTGTATGAAGCCAGCCATCTGGGAAATGTAAGACCTGTACACAATTACACATATACTCAAACAGGTTTTTTATCTGATTTCTGACCCTGACTGCTACCCATTGCATACTTTTATAGGCTTTATGTTGTACAGCTTATGTGGTGCTTTAATATGTTTTGGCTTGTTTTCAGGCCTTGTTATTAATATGGACTTCAACCCTGTCCTTAAAGTTGTTATGAGTTAAAAAAAATGTTTTCTTTAGACTCACTTGTGTAGTGGTAATGACCGCAAAATGAATTCTAACAGAATCAAACAAACGATTACTAAGTGATTGTGTATTTGTATTTAAAAAAAAAGATGCCAAACTTTTTGGTAGAAAGTGATTGTTTATCGGTGATTATCAAAGTTAAGAAGCGCTTTTGTCTTTCCACTCAGCTTTCCTCCAATGTATAAAATAAGTTTTGCCCAGGTGTGCTTATTTTTGTTAGCATTTATTAACATTTCAGCATATCTGAGTGGACAGTTATTTTTCATTACCTCATGGTGTCTTACTTGCTAACACTTTTTCAGAACCTGCTTCTCAAAATTATTACTCACTGACTGTGACTTCTAACTTTGATTTCAGTCAATGACCTAATTATGGAATATCAAATGTGATTTAAATCTCTTTCAGAAGAGGGGACTTGTTTCAGTTATTAGCGGTTTTAGTACTCTGAATTTTAAACTTGTCTGGCAATTATTGGTCTTACAGTATTGTCAACTACAGGTTGTATTAAAACTTTTTAAATCCAGTTTACATAAGGAGTATAAGAGTCTGAAGAGCTTGAGTTTTTTTTTCAGGTGCTTAGCCCTTATGATGGAGATGCTCAACATTCTCATAGAAAACCCAGATGTTGTGTGCTCAGAGAACTTTCATGAAGACGCCGAAAGTTTACAAGTAAGTAGTTCTATATCAGTGTATTGAATTCATTTACTAGTTTGAGTTTATCAGTGATTGAATTTTCGACTTATCATACTTTGCTGTAGTTTCAAAACAAGCAAAATTATGAGATGTGATATCTTTGTTAATTTACACCTGATTAGTTGTGGTGTTGCTCAATGTTCGCATTTTATATATTTTTGAGGCTTGACCTAGCTGCCCATCATGTCCAATTGAACTGCATAAACGTAAGCATTTTACTGTCTAAAGCTCCTTTCACAATTGTTGGTGCAACTGCTTACAACCGTTGCCATTCTGTGCAACATATATTGTTACCAAATGATCACAGACCATAGCACAAGCAATTGTGAAAGCCCCTTAGATTTTAGATGCTATGTGACCGTATTTGATACTTTTTTCAATATATCAATCAATCTATGTAAACATGTTATTTGACTGTCAAAAGGCATTCTATCAACAAACTTGTAGACAGAAGCTTGACAGCACGATCCACGTGGAAGTTACATGTAGAAAGGGGTATCATTATCTTACAATATGTACAATATGTGTGTTTCATAATTCATGAATGAAAGAGTGACACAGTGATCAATGCTTGGTGTTATGTACACTGTGGTCGACTAATACCCAGCATTAATGAGTATGAGTGATGTTGCAATAAGGGTGCAAATTTTGTGCGCACATTATGAAATGCACTAATTATACAATTAATGTTTTGGACTTCACCTTCTTGAATTCCTTGTTAAAGGGTAGGAAAGTTATTCAGACATGAGATTTATTTTTTGTTAATTGTAGGAGGCTCCGTATAAGATCCGTGGTTGTATTCTGACTGTAGCTGAACGGCTTGATGAGGAATTTACCAAGATGCTTCAAGCAACTGATGCTCATTCTACTGATTATGTTGAAAGGTGAGTCTAGAATTTAATTTATCAAGGATAGTTTCCTAATTCTAATTTCAGTTGTTCTGGAAGCAAGGAAATAGAAAGGGAACTCTGTCAAAATGGTTATATTGATTGCCTGTTGAGAGAAGAATTGTTCATAAGGTTGATTTTTTTTCTTATCAAAAGTATACAAAAAGTGGCCCCCAAATACCTTTACAATCCACTATCCCCACCACACTAGTAAAGTGAAAACGGTATAATTTTACACATTACACAAGTAGATTAAGACCAGTTACCAATAGCGAATTGTGACGCAAATCCTTCACAGTTGAGGCTCAATTTTTAAGCACATTTGCGCCCCGTTGCATAAAAGTTACCATTATGGTAACTTTGCCATCCAATGGTAACTACCATGGATTCCTCGATTTTGATTGGCTATGAAGCATCGTTACCATGGTAGTTACTATTGGATGGCAAAGATACTATAATGGTAACCAGGGTGCTACATAACTTTTTGGAAGCACTTGCCCAGTCGGGCAAGTAAATTTTCAAAAAGTTGGAAAATACTTGCCCGAATATAGATTTCACTTGCCCGAAAAAATCCTTCAAAACAAAGTTTTATTGCTTCAAAACAAGTTATAGCCTTATAGTTTTACATACCATACCATTGACGTCTTTAAAAATACATTTTTCAACATGACTACTGAAGTACCTTGTAGTTGTATTTCTTTTTTTTTAATGATTTTTATCTTGAACATCATGACAAAATATATGGTAAATATGCTCTTTAATTAATTTCCTAATCTCATATATTTTCCATATATTTTGGAGGGGACTAGGCCACACAATAAAAAAGGGTAAATCACTGAAAATAACCAGAGAAAAAAAATTAAGGAGACAGAAAGGACAAAGAAACAAAGGAAGGAAGAAAGAAAAAATAAATAAATAGAGAGAATGACTGCGGGGAAGAGAAAATGGAAAGAAAGAAAGAAGGGAAAGGAGGATGGAAAAAAGAAAAAAGAAAAAAAATAGAAAAAAATTAGGGGAAGAGAAAGGAATGAATAAAAGGAAAAAAATAAAGAAAAAAGGTAAACAGAAAGGAAGGAAAAGGGAAAGAAAGAAAACAAGAGAAAGGAAAGAAGGAAGATAGAAAGAAAGAAAAGGTATAAGGATAGATGGAAGGAAGGAAAAAAAGATAGAACGATAGACAGAAAGAAATGAAGGAAGGAATGAAGGAAAGAGATGAAGGAAGGCAGAAAGAAAAAATAAGGAAGAAAAGAAAGGATGGATGGAAAAAAGAAAGATCAAAAGAACGAAAGACAGAAATAAAGAAAAACAGAAGGAAATAAAGGAAGGAAGGAGAAAGAAAGAATGAAAGACAAAAAGAAAGGAAGGAAAGAAATAAAGAAAGAAAGAAAGTATGAAAGGGATGAAGAAAGTAAGGAAGAAAAAAAGACAGGAAGAAAAGGTAACGAATGGATGGACGGAAGGAAGACAGTAAGAAAGAATGAAAGGAAGGGGAAAAAGAAGGAAGGATTTAAGAAATAGGTAAACAAAGGTTGGATGTAAGGAAGAAAGATAAAAAGATAGAAAGAAAAGAATGACAAAAAGAAAGGCAGCTATAGTAACAGAAAAAATGAACAAAAGAAGGTAGGAAATTTAAAGAAATAAAGAGAGATTCAAAAGAAGGAAAGATAGGCAGAAAGAAAGAAAATAGAGAGGAAGAAAGCTCAAACTATCCAGTCATAAATAAAGAAGAAAATTTATCAATTTCCTTGGCTAAAAAAAATAGTTAGGAAAGAAACCACGTTTATCAACATACACACAAATGCACATGTGGGACTGTCAAACAATGTATTTCAGTGTGTGCGATACAGACGATCATTCGAAACCCGATCTTTTTAAGCATAACAGAAGTGAAAATTTCTCCTTTTACTGCTTACAAATGACAGAGCTACCCCCAATATTTAGGAAATATGGACACTACAAGAATTTTCATTGGTAAGAAATGTGAATTTTGACAGTTCTGTTGGAGATTTCTTCCAGAGCAAACTTTGTTCGTGCAGCACGGTACTCCGTAGAAACTTAACTACATGCATCGGCTGCGTGGACTAGGCGCTAGCTAGCTAGGTATGCTAGACTGCCATTGATTCTGTGTGTGTGTGTACGTCTCTGAGCTGTGTGTTTATTGGCAGAAAATGGCGCAAATTTTGCAATTTGAAAGAAGAAATTAATGATATTGTTTTTTTTTTTTCTATTCTATATTTTGATGGTGAAATATGGGGAATCTTTCTAAAATATAATTTCCATAGGAGAATTTTGCTTGCCCGATTCGGGCAAGCAGTTTTTGTCTTTGCTTCAAAACACTTGCCTGACTCTAACTTTTACTTGCCCCGGGCAATCGGGCAAGCGCTTATGTCGCACCCTGATGGTAACTTATATGCAACAGGGCCCTGGTCCTCAATTCATTGATAACTGTCTGAAATAAATACTAAAATAGTATTTTCACCATTAAAGCATGGGAAAATACTTTTAAAATAGAAGTAACATACAAAATAACAAAATTTTGACTTTTTTGTTTTGTTTGCCTCTCATAATTTTAGCTCAGAATTAGACCATGGCGTAAATTAAACCAGAATTCAGAAATACGGACCTATAAGTGAACAATAACATTAGACCAAGTTGAGTATGATCCAAAAGTGCACACTTCATCTCTGGACATATATATGCATAGAGATGAATGCATGGAAATTTCATTAACCTGCCTTCTGTATTCAATGAGCCATAATACTTGAAATCCAGTTCTCATGCACTGCCTATTATGCCAAGCAATCTTTTAGCAGTAGGTTTGTTAGACCAGGGTCTTACAAAGAGTTATTGATCCAATCAATTATAACTACGGAAATCCATCAGTGTCAGTTTTTTCTACAGGAAATTAGCAAAATGTCTTTTGTAAACAAAGGAAAACACACCAAATTGTCAAGAAATCAATGACTTTATGGATATACATTCATATCTAGAAATTGTTTTGAACAAACATGCATTTCATATGTTGAGTTTGTTGGCTTTCCATGGTTGCGATTGATCGGATCAATCGCAACTCTTTGTAAGACGGGCCCCTGGTCTATGGTCTGTAAGCATCTTCATGTGCACATGCATATAAATTATCTATGAATTAGCTTATGGATGATTCTATACTCTGAATGCAGTAAGCCAATATTTATATCTAATGTTCAGGTTGAAGGATGAGACTCTTGTGACCAACATCATTGTAAAACTACAATCTCATCTTGAGAATACAAGTACATCTGCTGAGATCTGCAGGGTTTACCTGAGGCACATCCAACATATCTACTACAAGGTCGGTCCATAATTGGTATCGTACAGCTGTACATTCTGCTTTGCATTTCCTGTGACTTGCTGAACATACTGTAATGCACATGATAAGAAGAAGTAATTCTGTGCATGTGCATCACAATATAATTGCTAGAAGTTGTGTTGCAGACGTAGCTACAGCTGCCAATTTATTAAAAAGTAAAACATTAAAAGCTCAGTCAGACGTGGTTTGATGCTCAGAATTTTTTTTTTAATTGGTACTGCCCATGGGATATGATGCGTCAAAAATAATGCAAAGGCAAGTGACTTTCCCTTTGTTACTTGGCGTCATGATTGCACCATAGAAATACATTATTAATGTTATTATTATCATTAGTACCAGTAGCATTTATTTCACACTATAAAAGATTAGGGAGTATCAGAGTTCATGAATATGATTTTTTTAAATACACCCACACAGTCATATGAAATATAATGTAGTTTACAAGTTGTCAGAGCTGAACTAATTGCTTGTCAAGTAGTGCTAAATGTTTTGTGGTTACCTTGCAGTATGATTACGAGAAACTTCGAGAACTAGAGAAGAACCGTACCCAGACGGAAAGTGAAAAACAGGAAAAGACGGATGATGGTGAAGGAGAAAAAAAGATAGAAGAGGAGACACAAAAAGAGGAGACACCAAAAGAGGAGAGCAAATTAGAAGAAGAAGACAAAGCGAAAGAAAAGAAAGGTAAGGTGTTGTTCAAAAGAAACAGTTCATATTAAATGATGCAATTTTTCAGGTTAAAATGCTTGTGCGCTGTATGGAGGCTTGCTGGCCTTATGGCGAGGGTAATATTATCCAAAGACCTTTGAAAGCTCATAGAGAAGTGAGATGACGTGAGGTGAATATTATTATTAAAATCAGACACAAACAGTTTTTGACTGCCATAGTAAACACCTCTTTTATTTACAAAGATAATTTTCAGCCCTCCTGATCAATTCTATCTGGTATCTCTCTGTATTTTAAGTAGGAGCAAGTTGACTTGGTTGTAAATCATCAATGCTATTCAAAACACAAAGATCCTAGTTTTGGATTTCTTTCCATTGTATTAGGGCAACTCGTCTTGGGCAAATGTTATTTACCCAACTCTCAGGGGTTTGGTCATGTTGATGGGAGGCTACTGTCTTTATTCAGTGGCACACCAACAGTAATATGACCTATTCTTGTTCACTATTGGGTGTGTAGAATCATCATACCCTTGGGTGCTATGCCCACATTACATATATCTTGGGGGGGGGGGGGTTATGCCTCCATCCACCATAGGTGACTTATGTTGTTGGGTCGTCAATCCATCTATCCTGTTTTGGTCTCACTATAATTATAGAACTGTTTGAGAGACTAACTGCAAATTTGTTTTGAGTATTCATATAGGAGTGACAGTGTTCTGAATAGTTTTGAAAGTGTCAAGGCCAAAGTTCACAGAGGTAGTTATACATTTAAATATCTTGTACTTTATAATAAAACAAATACTCTTACATTCCATTCTAACATGTCATCCATAAAAGTTTTATGGAAACTTGCCACATTACATCCAAGAGCTAATCAAAACAAATTATTTTCATTATTGACCAAAAAATGGCATGTATATTTACAGATATGTAAAATCACTTTTCCTTGTTCTCATATTATACAGAAGAGGACTCGCTGACGCTGATGGACCGGATGTGTAAATACATTTACTCCAAGGACACCACGGATCTGATCAGAACTAGAACAATGCTGTGTCATATCTATCACTATGCTATCCACGATCGCTGGTACACTGCTAGAGATCTCATGCTTATGTCTCATTTGCAACAGACCATTCAATACTCTGATATTCCCACTCAGGTAAGAACTATGTCAGCTCTCTTACACTAAAAATCAAATAACTACCGGTATGTCAAAATTATCATTTTGTAATACTGAACATCTATTTATCTTGAATCATTTAATGAGCAGCGAAAGGAAGACTTATATGCTTGACATTCATTATATATTTTCTTTTGATCAGTAGTAGTATTGAACATAGCCAACTTCATTGACCAGTCATGGTGGATGGTTTGGTTAGATTGTGTATAATATTGTTCATGGTTTTAGTGCTGAAAAGGCACTGATTTTTTTTTTACTGAGTCATTAATCTACATAATAATGACATTCCCACCAAGGTATTAAATGGGTATAGAGTGGTTCTTCATACAGCTGCTTGTAGGTTAGGCACGACTATGGACGACTGGAGAACATGTTCTGAGGTGCCAAGTAAGCTATGTAGAGATTATTTAGCACAAGAATAGGTCACCTGTCATGCCAAAATTAACAATGGCTTTATGAAACTGTCCAATTGTAGATACGGAATATTAACACTTGTTATAATACTAACACACAATTCCTATAACAATTTTACTTTCAGCCAATCAAATTGAAGTATTTCAGAAGTTTTTAACTGTTCTTTGCAAATTTGTTATTAAAACAAGTTTTATGAAATGGGGCCCCGGGACCCCATTGGAGCACCTTCAGCTCCTTTGTTGATGATTATATGCATTGTGCTAAATGCACATCTATATCATTACTTCTATCATGACTTTTTGCTTCATTTCAGATTTTGTATAATCGTACCATGGTCCAGCTTGGCCTCTGTGCATTCCGTCATGGTAATATCCGTGATGCCCACAATGCATTGCTTGATATCCAAAGTGGTGGACGTGCCAAGGAACTTCTAGCTCAGGTAACAACTTAGATTTATCAAATTCTTAGATGTGGATTCTTTCTTGCGCTCTTTGCTGATGATACTGTAGGTTTCATTGAAGATTCGGTTTTCCATACACTCATCAGTAGAGAACTGTCCATTACATCGCTATCATGTATATCTCCGTTACGCTATGCTTTTTTTTTTTTTTTAAGTGCTCATACCCATCTGGCTCCGCCTTCTTTAGAAGATCATCTAGAAATCCTTTCCATGGTTTTTCTCCCCACCTTCTTACCAAGTAGACATTCTATGACTTAAGTGAATAGATCCTCATCATGTTGTATTATGTGCCCTAGCAATATCTTATGGCAATCCTATAAAGTGTGTATGTATATATTATATATGGAAACTTCTTGAAATGATTGGCTCCTCTCTTTTAGTTCATCTGCAAAGTTTAAATGTTCTCAAACTATCAAGCCTTGGTCAGTTTGTTAAGTGAAGTAAAAATGAAGAAAAATGAGGGTCGGACGGTTAAGATTATCTATTATGGAATTGCTGTTTTGATCAGCACCCCATGACATACAATCATGTTTAACTTGTCAATATGTGGTTTACTGTCAGCATTATGATTTTGATTGTATCTATCATTACATGACAAAAGTATATGCTTGAAACCACTAAATCCTGATTTAATCTCATCAACTCATCTTATGTTTCTGAAGGGTCTTTTGATGAGGCAGCAGGAGCGTGACGCCCAGCAGGAGAAGATAGAGAAGAGTCGTCAGCTCCCTTTCCACATGCACATCAATCTGGAGCTATTAGAATGTGTCTATCTTGTCTCGGCAATGCTGCTTGAGATCCCTTACATGGCATGTAAGTACAACACTGTTCACTTTAGCAGGTTAATCTGTCCAAAGACCACATATATTGGTTGGACTTTCAGAAAATTTAACTGGCAGGAATAAGTAAATAACACAAATTTTGAATATTCAGTGAAGTTGTTTTTATTAGTAAATTATATAGAGCTGTCAGTTCTAGTATGTGTATTATATACCCCAGTGTACTATTTTTCTATTAAACGTAGAGTTCTGTGGAAAGTGTGAGGCATTCATATTTGTAGATTTTTAATATGGATTCAATGTTTTTCCAAATAATGTTGGTCATTGTCAGCAATTAAAAAAGAAAAAAGAAAAACAGATCGCTGATTGAATTTTTTGTGTGGTCCATGGTATCAATTTAAAGAAGAAGATGAACAGGGGGATCTTACATGAGAGAATAGAGGAATGGTTCAGGTAAACTTCATTTTTGAAATACTCTCTTTGACCAATATTATGTATGACATGAATTTATTATCTTATAATACATTCAAATTCTTGAATTATTTCAAATGTCCAGCTCACCACTTTGACATTCGGCGTCGCATGATCAGCAAGAGTTTCCACCATCAGCTGCGACTGAGTGAGCGTCAGACCCTGATTGGACCCCCGGAGAGCATGAGAGAGCATGTGGTGGCCGCCTCCAGGGCCATGCGCTACGGTGATTGGCGGGGCTGCAAGAAGTTCCTGGTCAATGAGAAGATGAACATGAAGGTCTGGAACCTGTTCAAGGACTCGAACCATGTCAGGGACCTCATCACTAGGTAAGGAATCCTCAGGTTATCTTTTGTTGGGCAACTGTAGGTACCTCTGACTCCCATTCTCCTCCCTCTTTGGTTCAATTCATGAACCACCAAAGCCATGATGATTTGAGAGAATTACAACATTTCATATAGACTAGAAAACACACACAAATCATTTCAAGAAGGTTCCACACATAGGGAATCAGATGTCAATATTTTATGGAATTATCCTGCTGTGTAATATTGTCATAATAAGTTACAGTAATGACAATTTCACATGCTCAGTATGGAGGCAAACCATATATGCTCCAGATGAATATAATTTGTTGTAATTCATTTGGTATGTATTGATATACATTAATTAAGTAAAAATTTGTGTAAAATAATTTAGAATATTTTGGTGACAATTGGTTCTTTTTTTAATTATTATTTATGAGCACTATAGATTGCAATTACTGTATGATAATTGGTAATGACTGAGTGAACCAATATTTGAATTTTGTTTTGTTTGAATCTTTTTGTAGGAAGATACAGGAGGAGAGTCTGAGGACATACCTGTTTACGTATGGTAGTGTTTACGATTCTTTGAGGTAAGCCAAATACAATCTAGTAAAAAATTGAATTTCTATAATTTTATGAAAATGAGAAATTGATACTCCCATTTAGTTAACAATTAGTCATTGTTCTGGAAGGCAATCCACAATACTATTTTTTTCAATGAAAATTAAAGGAATGAAAGCATTGTTTTAAGAGACGGAACTTGTTATTTCTTGGTTATTTTCTTGGATGAGGTACCAAATTAAAGGGTGGGAATGGAGCTTTTGAGACGTGATTTTCCTTTTCGTCTCGCGTAAACGAAGTTCAGTAGAGACCTAGTAGCCACTTTTCCTGTTAGTCTGTTACAAAAATGTTAAAGTTTTTGTTCGACTTGCCCTTATTTATTCTGCATCAATTGTATTCAAACTTGGTACATATCCTTGGGTAATACCACATGCGTGTTCTTGAGGATAATGGGGTCAAAAGATCATATTGCATACTTTATTGATCGCGAAATCGGGTGAGACTCGTGGTTTGCAAACCATCTTGTGAAATTTGGGTGCCATCCACCCAATGATTACTTGTGGTTCATTTTCTTTCCTCACTCATGCAGGAATCGTATGAATATATCAGATGAAAGAGAAGACTAAGCTTCACAACAAAACATAATTTGTCAATTATACATGTCTTTGAATTATGACAAATCATCAATAAATATAGTTTGTTAGGCAGATTTGGGGGATGCACTGTATACATTTTTAAAGAAAATATTTGATTATATGTAAAAATGGCCAGCAACGTTCTGTGATCATTGTCATTTATATAAATATTCTCAATTCATTTTCATGTTTTTGTTTTTTCTACAGCTTGATCACACTATCTGATATGTTTGAGCTTGAGAAGACTGCAGTACATAGCATTGTCAGTAAGATGATCATCAATGAAGAGCTGATGGTAAGATATTAGTTTTATTTGCTGATGTGTATTTCACACCATAAATCCATGAATAACTCATCATCATTTGCTAGTCACATGGAATGTAAAACATTGCTTGGTCAAAGGTGGTATCCCTTAAGCAAATACACATGGGCTCAAAGATAGATTTTAAATAATGATGTAGGAATCACACCATAATTCGGAACATAATGAACATCTATTATTTAAACAGCAATTATCTTTTGAGTGAAAATGTATTGATAGCCCTATGAGCTCCAGATTGGTCTTCCCACATATCTTTTATTTTTCTTCAATCAAGAAAAAATTGTGATTTTTTTGTTGCATAGTCTTAATATGTAACAATGATACCATTTGCATTTTCTTTACCAGGCCTCCTGGGACGAGCCAGCTGCCACTATTGTGATGCACCGTTGTGAACCAACCCGTCTGCAGCACCTCTCACTCCGCCTTGCAGACAAGGTCGCCAACCTGGTCGATAACAACGAACGTCTCATCGACTCCCGCATGGGTGACAGCCGCTTCAAGGACCGCGGCTTCAACAAGGATGGTGGCCGAAGAGAAGGTGGTTACAAGGACGGTGGCCGCTACAAGGATGGTGGCCGCTACAAGGATGGAGGCCGGAGGGAAGGTGGCTACAGGGAAGGCCGAGACAATCGCTACCAACGTGATAGTCATCAGGGAGGCAACCGTTATAGGGACCGCGGTGGGAAGGGCAACTATAACCGAGACGGGCAAGGAAGGGACAACTACCACAGGGATGGCCAGAGACGAGGAGGGGATAGGTACCACCGTGAGGGTAGAGGTCAGTATCGAGATTGAAGTGGTAAATGCTCATATGCAATGATTATAGTTTGTCCAGGGATAAAGATAACATACGTAGATGGCAAGTTTCATGGTGCATTTCTTTATGAGAAAATGCGTTGGAGATTTACAAGAACATGTTGATTTGGTTACGATTATATGATGATTGATGGATATTAAGATTGATGGTGATGGTGGTCAATTTTTTTTCTATAGCTTGATTGTGCTATCTGCTATATTTTGATGGTGGTGATGATGGCAACGATGGTGATGATGATGATGAGGGTGATGCAGACCTGCCAACCAGTACGTTTTAGCCGTATTTTGTACGTTTTTGCAACCAAAATATGGCAGTAGGTTTTTTCTTTGAAAAATATGTTTTTGTTTTTGTTTCTTTTTAACTAAATCATAATTTATTGAGAAAAATAATCTCTATATGTCTCTATTTCATAAAACGTGCACAAATATGGTTATTAGATCAATGTAATTTCAGGTAACTTGTTTTTTTTTTTCAATCATTTTGTTCAAACCAGGGTGAAGATATACACATGTTTTAATGTTTTTTTTTTCATCTGCAAGAGCAGTGCGCATTTTAGCTTGCATGCAGCTTGAGCGCCGCGATGAGCGAGTGCGCCAAGCATTTTATTATGAAATACACTTTTTGGGGGAAAAATACAGTTTTTTTAATCACAGAATACAGTTTTTCATTCCCAGAGGTTGGCAGGTCTGGTGATGATGAGGATGAGGGTGATGGTGGTGGAAATGAGGGTGATGGAGATGATGATGATGATAGTGGTGGTGATGGTGGTGGTGGTGATGGTGGTGGTGGTGGTGATGGTGATGATGAGGATAAGGAGGAGGATGATTTAGCAGCAATAAAGCCAAAAGGTACCCTATCACTTGCTAATACAAGAGTTGTAAATACAACATGAAATTCATAGATATATTCTTAGGCATGTAATTAGTGTAGGAAGAAAAAAAACTTGTCCAAGAGTGAAAGACAGTTTGAATAAGAAAGTGATGAACAATCAGATGTCCATTTTTTCAGTAAAGAGTTTTTCACTAAATATGTGTGCCCTCTCTCTGCTGTTTCTTTGTTGTGAATACAGGTCGAGGAAGAAACCGTGATCAACAGCAGAGGAACTACTAGACAAGCTTTATGATGTCTATCAGAAGCAAGATCTACAAATCTCTGATTCAAACTTTCTCAAAGATTTGGAATTCCATTATATATTTAACCACAGATTCCATTATGTAATTTCAATAGAACATCTATGGGAATTATTGATTTGCACAGTCAGTGTTTGGTTAAAATATTGTCACTTTTCCTTCACTAGATACTCAATTTAAGAACTAATTTATCTTTTATTTATGTTTAAGTACAGGATTCTATTACCCACTTTGTTGCTATTATTGTCAATTGATAAACCCTGGAATTCCATTCTTGTTTGAATTACCTTTTCATTCTTTAGCAAGAAAATAATGAAACTTCCCTTGTCCACCCCCCCCCCTCCTTGGTGAATGGAAGTTAAAAGGTCATAATGACATGGCAGTCATGTTTGCATGACAGTTTAGTTATTGTAGGTCAAGGACTTTTATGCCCGGTTGACACTTGGGTGCACTGTGGTGCCCGCATTGATGCGTGCCAGTGCGGGATATTTTGTGGCACGACTTGCCTGTATCAGTGCACGAAATGGGTGTCATTACCCTGGGGTGTGCTTACTGCAGAGCTGCCAACCATTACGTTTTTGCCGTAATCATTACGTTTTTTCATTCAAATTACGGCATTATGGTTTTTCTTTTCAAATTACGTTTTTTGACAATTTTGATAATGTGTGTACATAATTGTATGTATGTGGAGTGCGTGTTGAGCCCACTGAACTAGAAATACGTATTTCTAGTTCAGTGGTTGAGCCCGAGATGAGCCTGGTATTTGCGCGTGCGTAGTCGCCCGCCGGCCGGTTTTCCAACGCACTTTAATAATTTGATAGCGTGCACGTACATATACGTTAGTTGAATATGCGAGCGGCATGCATGGTACGAATCGCGATGTATAGCGACTGGTAAATACGTCTGTCATCCAAGATGGCAACTTACGATGACAAACGAAAGGATCGAGGATGATTATGTTTTGATCATCATTTGAAAGGAAATAACAGTAACTGCGGTCCAAGGTACGATATTTCTGAATTTTATATATTTTATCTTAAATTTGCATGTAATTTCTTTCCTATAAAGTGATGTTTTATGTATAAAAAAACGATCCGAAAATCAGATTTCAGAATTTAGATCTAACGTTACTGCTAATACGTTGTCTTTACGCACGTTTGTCCTTGCAGCGCAGAGCGAGTAGTACGATGAATTGGGTAGGGTAATTCCCCAAATGTAGTAAGAGAAGAGTCCATTTGTAATGGAGGGGGATTTGGAGGTTTGAGGGAAATTATTATTCCATTTGCAAAATTTTACAAAAATACTCATCATATATATTAAAGATTGAATCATCAAAAGATATTTTTCATATACTTTAAAATTAATTGTTGTGATAAAGAAATGAAATTTTGAGGCTATTTTCTTGAATTGATTAATATCAATTCCCTTCGGATAACGGTACGGTACTGTCTGGTTAATTTTCATCAACTCGTAATCGTATCAAACAAATACGATGAATTCGGCTTTGAAAAGACCTGGAAAGCTCTTCATTGTCCCTTGAAGTAATAATTCTGGGTGATATTCAACATTTATTGATAGTTTCACATGATTTATACTAGAGAGATGTCCTACTGCCTTTGGAATTCATTAAAAAAGTCGGCACTTTAGCATTCAGTTTAGCAGGAATGGGAAGATTTCTTCCCCGGTTCTGGCGGCCTAGATGTCTGCTCTATAGTGCCGTCACTGCTGGGGATGATTGAGTGTGCGTGCAGTGTGATTGAGGCTGAGCTGTGCACATCGTGAAGTGATTTACGATGGGACTTTTGTGGAATGATTTCAACTTCTTATCTATAGATCTATTTGAATTTTAGATTAGATTGATTTATGAATAATTTTTCTATATTTGTGGAATGTTACATGTACACTTCCATTTTATGACACTTTAATTTTAAAGGGTACTGTTTGGCAAAAACAATGTTACTTGGGTTGGGAAGAGAAGTCTGAATTGATGTCAACTTTTTTTTATATTTCTCTTAGTCTACAATTTGGTAGTTTTGTCAGGAAACTCAACATAAAACAATTAATTATTTTAGAAGTGGAAAGGAAGCCCCAGAAAAATGGGGCCCTAAAAATGTTCACCAGAACTGATTTTGGTGCCCCTGAAAGAATTTTTTCTCGACAGATCTTCACTTTGATAAGTGCCGGAGTAGGTTGCACTACAAAATGAAAGGCCTACTTGTCATTTTTAGAAAAATTTGCCTAGGTGCCCATTTGACTAGAATAAAAGTGGCCTTCATGTCCTTTAGAATGGCCTTGATACCCCTTGAAATTTTGGGGCATCCAAGGCCAGTTGCCCCAAGCTGAAAGTGCCCATTTGAAAATGGCCTTGCCCCTCTCAATTCTTAATTCAAGCCCTGCTACTGACTTAATTAAAATAAGGGTCCAATTTGTAACGCTCCGTTACTTAGCCCAGACTAGGCCTAGAGATTAACTTTTTTTAAATTGTTCACTGCATACATACTTTTTGCATTGGATGTTTGTCGCATGTCGTTTTAAGGTTCGTTTTAACACATTCCTTTTTTTTGTTGGAAATTCCTTTTTTTGGCCATAATGATTCCTTTTTTTGCTTGCACAAGGTTGGCAGCTCTGTTACTGTACTTTGCGCCACAAAATTTATATTTCCTCCCCAACGATTGGCACGGCTGGGTTGCACATAGCTTACGAATGGTTTGTGAACTTGTAATGCGTGCCCAAATTTTCAACATGTTGACAATTTTGGCACACATATCACGCACCTATCCGCAAGCTGGCATGCATAGTTCCTGCATTGGCCTGCATGAGTGCGTGCCCATGCGCAAATTACATGGGAACCAAGATGCATGCAAGTGTCAACCGGGCTTTGCTCTCAATATTTCACACATATACATTGCATCTGGTAATTTCCCAATTAATTTTTTGTTTACAACTTTACTTCACCAAGAAATGTTAAAATTTTTTGCCCTCAAAGGGCCTTTTTGTTTTTGACTTTAGAAAATGCATGGGATTTAGTCTTACCACTTACCAAGATGTAGTTATTGGTAATGTCAGCCTATTTTAATGTTCATTGAATTGTGATCATGTTCAACAATATATATTGTTTCATTCTTTATTATCTCTCAAATGATTGTGCTCTTACATGATAAGAATTTTACCACAAATAGAGGATTTGTTCGACTCTGTAATGAATTAAAATAAAAAGTATAGAAGTGACATTCTGTGTTTGACCTGTGTTTTTCCGCTATGCTGCAGGTTTATCATGTACAACCTTCATGGATGGTATTCTCATGGTCAAAATTAAAATTAGGTCAGCTTAGATAACACTTTTCAAGACAAGTGTTTTGCCCAAGACATTTCTGTGACCAGGGGTCCGTATCACAAAGCTTAGCAATGATCGTAGAACAATTTTCTACGATTGATTGCATTGATTAGTGTACAATCAATCGTGAAAAATCAAGCGTACAATCAATCGCTAACCTTTGTGTTACGGAACCCTGATGATGCAAATTATGTGTTATATACTTCTCAGTTTAATTTCTCCCTAGCGAAACAGATTTCTATAGTTCCATGAGGCTTGGCGTATGCAAAGCTACTTTATTTTAATCCTGCGGTGAAAAGCTATTAAAGGAATATTAAGAAATGAGAAAAGGACAAAGTGTGTATACACGGATATTCAAGAAGTTATTTGGCCTTGTGTCTTTGTCATGAATATTGAAGTCAGAATACCATCTGTTTACCAGACCGTGGCATATATTTACACAGATAACGTGAGAGAGGGAATTTGGAATGGCACAAGTTAAGTTTTTAAATACTGAGAGATAAGTGTTAGGCATACAATGGCAAGAAATATAGATTGATGTTAGAGAGGTAGAGGAAGCTAGCAAAGAGAGCATTATGCAGGATAGATGGGACAGAATTAGAGTGTGAAAGGAGATATGCTTGTATGGTTAATATCTGCTTTTTTATCTAAATGTCGGTGAAAGTATGGGTCAATTCTGATTGTCAATAAGGAGGTTTTGAGTAAAATCCTTTGAAGTTGAAAAATATTGTGATCTCCACTCCCATCTTTTCTTTCATAATGATATTTCTTCTTTAGGCCTCCAGCAACCACCTGTGTTCTCGTGATAACTGAAGAACAGGGGAGCATTTCATCAACATTTTTGTCCGACAACTTGTCAGATCTGACATCTTTCCTTGATTTTGATTGGCTGATAAGCAATGTTACTATGGTAACTGTCGGATAAAATAGGACTTCACTTGTCGGATAAAACGTCTGACAAGTCCTTTTATGAAACGCTCCCCAGATCAACTTCAAACTTGGCCCAAGTAAGGATTAGCCTATAATCTTGGTGGAGGCTGCTGCTGCTGCTTTGCTGTTGCTCTGAATGTCAGATATATCTCTGATGCGGGAGACTACACTGCCATCACCTATACAATCTTGTCTTTCGTTGGTTTTCTGTTTATCAATCAGTAACAGGTGCCATTTTTTTTCATACTAAAAACTGCAGCCCGACATTAGTCAATAAAAAGAAAACAACTTACGCAAGACCGTGTTGTATAGGCGGTCTTCTCAGCCACCTTATGTAGTATTCAGCATCAGAAGTATTTCTTACATTTAGCATAAACTGCAAAGATAAGAAGCTGCAGCCCCCACCTCGATTATAGACCAAGTAAGGATATCAGTGACAATGATCTGATCAGATTTGGGGATCATGAGGTCAAAGTAGACTTTGAAATATCTTGTACTTGCTCTAACTAAAAAAAATGTATATGAGGGACCAACTTCAAACTTGGTTCATGTGCATATTGGAAGGCATGATCTTAATAGATATGGGGGTCACAAGGTTTCATCAACATAATTATGTCATTGGACAAACTGGCAGATTTAATTTGACAACTTTCATTAGTTTCAATTGGCTACACCCAATGAAACAATCCCTTGATATAGTTTGAGAGGAATACATGAGGTATTATCATTTCGCATCACACTGCATTACCTCAAATTTTCATAGTTCTGTAGAACCATCATCAATGAGGGATCATTGGATCACAAGACACTTCATCATTCATCACACTAGTAAAGACATTATCTACAATAGAAGCAATAGTGTTACACAGCATGTCACATTGTTTTAATATTGAAGCATAACACAGGCCGATTGATTCATTAAACATGACATCTTTATGATCTCTAAGATTATTTACACAAAAGACATAACATAGTTACACTTGCGCTCCTTTGCTTTACACATACAGGCTAAATTATCAGAGCTTTTTTTTTATTATTTATTATTACTTATTATTTGTACTGCGCTTTTCCCATTAGGCCCAAAGCGCTTACAATGAATTAATTAAATGTAATATTTTAAAAACTACAAAGTACGAAAGAGATGAGTTTTTAATGACTTTTTGAAAATTGCTAATGTTGGAGACTGTCTAATTATTAGTGGCAGGTCGTTCCAGGATTTTGAAGCCGACACTGTAAAAGTTCTGTCACCAGCTAATGTACGAGTTAATGAATATGTGAGGCGAAGGTGATCACTGGCCGACCTAAGTGCTCTAGTTGGTGTATACAGATTCAAGCAGTTACTTAAATACTGTGGAGCCTGTTTATTCAGTGTTTTGTAGACAATCAAGAGTAATTTGAACGTAATTCTCTGTTTAAAAGGAAGCCAATGAAGAGAATTAAAGAGTGGTTGGGAAGGATGATCTCGGGAAACCTGTAAAATTAATCGTGCTGCCCAATTTTGTAGTCGTTGAATACGAATTAATTGATTAGAGGGAATTGTAGAAAGGAGCCCATTGCAATAATCAATACGAGACAGAACCAATGAACGAACAGCATTGTGACAGGCAGACTGGTCAATGAACCTTCTGATTCTAGAAATGTTCCTTAAATAAAAAGTGACTGTGCTACAGATATGAGAGATATGGTACGACATTGACATGCGGGAATCAAATATGACACCAAGGTTTCTTATTTTTTCTGATGGTCTAAAAAGTGTACCATCAACATCAAGTTGAACATTTGGAAGATTGCGCAAGTTATAAGTAGAGGCCGCAACAAAAAATTCAGTTTTTTTGTCATTTAATTTTAGCTTATTCACTATCATCCACTGTCTTATATCTGATATACAATTCTGGAGTTTAACCAGTGCATTATTGAGAGCTCCAGGAGTCTTCGGATCAAAAGAAACGTATAGTTGTATGTCGTCAGCATAAAAATGATAATTGATACAGTGATTTCGGATGATGTCGCCAACTGGAAGAGTATATATTGAGTAGCCTATGGGTCCGACTATTGACCCCTGAGGGAGTCCAAATTCTAGAGTTATGGGATTTGACAATGTGCCGTCAATATCAACTTGCGAAGTCCATCCAGACAGGTATGATTGGAACCAGGATAAGACTTTGGACCTAACGCCTATTCTATTGAATAACCGAGATATGAAAATGTTATGATCTATTGTGTCAAACGCGGCAGATAAATCTAACAGCACCATAAAAACTACATTATTTGAGTCGAGAGAAAACATGATATCATTTTTTACTTTGATCAGAGCTGATTCGGTGCTGTGACCTGGCCTATAGGCAGATTGGAGAGGATCAAAAATATTATTAGATTCAATATGATCAGCTAGTTGAGTACATGCCGCCTTCTCGATGAGTTTACCTAGAAATGTTAAGTTTGAGACCGGTCTATAATTACTGATGTCATTTACGTCCAACCCTGATTTCTTCAAAAAAGGTTTGATGATTGCTGAATGTGCTTGATCAGGGAAAATACCTGTAGAAAGAGATTGATTGATTACATTTGTGAGCAATGGTAATAAATGAACAATGTTTTCTTTCAAAAACCATGTAGGAATCGGGTCAAGTCGGGAGGATTTAGTAGCCGAAGACATAATGATTCTGGATACATTTGACTGAGAAAGCACCTGAAAGCTTACATGGATATAATGCAGATAGATACAATATTTGATTTTCATTACCCAGTAAATTTGTCTGATGGAGACATATCATGTCTACTCTATACTAAACAAAAATAAATTCATGTGCACCACATTCGAACAAGTTTTTGATAAATAGTTACCTCTTACTAGAAATGTACATACAGTACATTACAGATTTATTCTAAAGAATTATGAATTGATTTTCACCTTTCTGGGACCCATTGCAGAAAGAGTTGCAATCAATCGCAACTCTAAAAATTATGCGCAACTTGATTTTCAACCAAGCGCGCATTGGGACTTGCGATTTATTTTTTCACTTGCTTTTAAAGCAACTCTTTCTGCAACGGACCCTAAGTTTCAAACAAATATCTTTGAATTCCTGTCAATAACATCAGTGGTCATTATGTAAAGACAATGCAATATAATTTCCATTTTTATCCTTTGTCCTCGTATTTAACAAGTTCCCAAGTTAGAGGTGACAGTAATTCCAGTGCCTCCATCCCTAAATCTTGTCATTATGTTCATGAAGAAACCTTTTGAGTGCTTTCATAACAATGAATGAAAACTTGCCAAAAATGGAATCGATGATATTTAAGTTGTGTGGGAGAATTACATGTCAAACTTGAGTAATGAAACAAAGACAATTGTTGACGAATCCACCCCAATTGCCATCTGAAAGTGGCATCACATATGGACACCTCAAAACCGAGATCAGATATGATAGAGGGTTTTCACAAAGAGATTGTGAGTGACTTCTTTCTTTCTTTGTGAAAACCCACCTCGATCTTGTATAGCTCAATTTTTTTTTTTTCTCAGATGATCATATAGCGTCTCTGTGCTTCTATTATATGTAACTCTTGACTATTGAATGTAAAAAGCAACTGATGCCATGAAAGAGCCTACATCATCTTTCACCTATTTGGAAAGAAAAACAAGGCAAATAGATGTATAGATTGTAGAAATATGTACACCTCAAAAACAATGATAGTTATTAATTTCTACTACTTGCATGACATAAAGTCTACATGGCTGGATAGTAGTACAGTGCATTAACAAGGGATCCACAATGGGGTGTGACTAACTATGGAGGCGTGGCTTACAATATCAATGAATTTCTACAGTTAGCACTTTTCTACTGTTGCCCAAGACCTTTGACATACGATATGGATCAGATTTTTCCTCCTCTGTTTTTTTGTTGAATATCTCCACGATGCTACCAAGTGCTCTATTAAGCAAATGAGTTGTGTGCTTGTATTAAGGGTGAAAAGCAAACTTCAAACAAAATATCAAACCAATGGCTACCATGAGGCTTGATTCTTGAAGCAGATTTACTGTATAATAAATGCACCATTTACACGACTAATATAACAACCTAGATAGAGGATCAATTCCTCAGTGTAATATAGTGGTCTTCATATATAGCAAGCCTTGTTATACATTATTATAATTCATTTCTCACACTGAGCAATGTCTAAAATTGACTTTGACAACATACCTAATTTTCCATCAAGCTAACCAATCTTTCGAGTCATCAAATGTTATTCTAAATTTTCAAAGCAGCTTTTAAATGACATTACACAAAATTTACACATGACTTTAAACATTTACATGTATGTATGTTAGTAAATTCCCTCGTCCTCTTTTTTTTTACATATCATTTTATCATACAAATTGCAAATTCCCCACACAAACTCCATCGCTGGATTTACCAGTTTTGCGTCGTCTGCTGAAGACGTGCATGTATTTCCATGAAATTCCATGCTTGTGTTAATAACCCCGAACATACATTGCTTTAAAAATCATCTACACCACATTTTCTCATCACTGACATGCACATTTGTCAGCAATGATACAGATATGTTAAGACTTCCACAGTAAGATATATCTTCAAATATTTCTCAAAATATATACCGACATTGTTGTAGTAAATCAAATGCCTCGATGGCGAAAATAATGCAAGTATTTAACAAAATCAATTATTACTTTTTTAATATCTCATACAATCAAGTGTTAACAGGTGATAAGCTTATTACATGACAGCCACAAGGCGGATGGTGGAGTTTGCTCGATCTACAAAATTAAGTCTACCCTATTAAAGGGAACAACGATTAACGACATTCAATAGCTATGGCGTAATCAAATTGTAAAATGTATATTCAATCGTGTGCATGAAAAAATAATATTTCCTCTGATTTCCTTTTTACAGCAATTATATCAAAACACAACATTAGAATTGACCAAAATAGGGAAGATAAATGCAATTCAGGTTGTACATTTTTTTGTTGAGGTAAACATAAATATGGGGTTGCATGATTGCGTTTCACAAACTTTCAAGGACGACGCAAGTACTGGCTGACACCTGAAATCAAAATGTGAAATTTAGCGATATGGAACGGAACAAGCAGAACATCACGTATGACCATAATGCAAATCTATTTTGTCTCAAATACAAAAGAAATATACATGTATTTGTTAATATAAATAAAAAACCCTATAATTGGTGTCCTTTATATCCTGCTAGAGACTGCATGCACATTACTGAAACTACTACAACATGTAGCAAGGCAACGTATACCATGAAGGCAGATATGATCTATTTGTATATCAATAATATTTTCACATGTACACAGAGGGAATGGGCTAAAATATTCAATTAAAAAATTTACTAAGGTTTTCAATGTGCAGATAATGTGTTCATTGCTTAATTTCAGTAAGCCAAATTATATTTGAATGTCAATGAAAGATTTCTGGAAATGCATGTATTGGTGTTATAACCAGTTATTACTGGTATCTCATCATGTACTCCCATCATTGTTTCATTCAAAATTGATTCCATATAATGCTTGCCAAAAACACATTAACTTTATCTTGAAGTATAATGAGAATGGTGTCACATAAATGCAAATGGTGAACAATGATAATGCAAGGTGTGTACAATGAATGCCATAAATATCTCACACGGGTCCTGATGACACAAAGGTGAGCAAGTGATTGCATGGTTTATTTTCATGATTGATTGCACATTGTGGTCACTGAAATCAATCATAAAAACATGTCTTATGATCAATCACTGCGTTTTGTGTTTCAGGGAATTCCTTACAATACAGTTTCATTAAAATCACTACATATGCACCCATGTGTATTCTTTGTCACACCATGGACCATCTTTTCTGCACATAGATCTGTACAACATTATGCAAGTAGTATGTGATTTGGGGTTGCGCACCACCCAAACGACATAAATATACACACACTGTCAGTCAATGGGTACAATCTATAGTTACTATATAAGAGGGAGGAGATATTCATCATTGAAACATTGACTACATTCACACATACGATACATTACACTAGCTCTACAGCTATACTACAAGTCACAGACTACACGTACCTGTGGCTATAAAGGGTCACTGACGGCCCTTTTCAATTTAGAATTCTGTGCTTTTTATACAGCGATTTTGGTAGCAATTAGTTTATCAATATTACTTCCTATATACATCAATTAAACCAAATGGTACCTAGATTGGACTGAGCGTAATAATATCGCATTACAATTCTCAACATTCACCAATGCACAATTCACAATAATTTGCTGAGCTGCTGAATCTTTAAGTTAGATTTATTAATGATAGCATCTTTGTATTCACACTGTAGCTTCCAAACGAAGCCTTAATTAACGACTATATCTTGTCCAAATTGATTGGCTCTGCAATAGTTCTGCATAATAAAAATAAAGAGACTTTGACTTGTAGAACGATGCAGACCACTAGAGAATGTACATAACGACATAAAGGTTCTGTAAAACAAAGCTTAGTGATTGATCGCAGGACTGATTGATTACTGTATTGATCGTAATGTACAATCAAGTGTATAAATCAACTTTACGATTAATAGCTAAGCTTTGTGATACAGACCCCTGGTGAAATGAAAAGTTATAAACATAAAAATGTTTGACTACAATAATGAGTGCAGCTCATAATAGTTTATATATCATATCATAATGTAAAGTCCAAATATTCTTGCCAATTTGCAAAACATCATAAACTCATCCACATTAGATACATGATGCATAAGAAGCAAACCTACAACGAAGCTCCTCTCCAATAATTACTTAAATCCTTCTTCCATTCACACTTGTATCCTAAGAACCTCACCAATTGTTGACTGCATATGCTGAACAAAAAATATTCCTGAATAGCAGTATTGCAACAAAAATATATCTTGAGAGAAAATAAAACATGCCTTAGAATCATTTTCTTCACTTCCTCATCTCCTGACTGGCACTGTTGATACATTAATTTTTCATTTATAAATAGAGCACTTACAACCTTTTTGCTTGAACAATCACCAGAGCATAAGTTATAGAAGCAGTATCAACAAAAGAGCATCTTGTCCATTCTGCAAAAATGGAGAATTGTCAAAAGAATTACAATTGCTTTATCCTTGTTTTGATTATAAACATATGCTGTTTTAGCCTTCTTGCAGGCATTTTATGCTGCTTCCAAATGCTTTGATATGATTACATTCATGCGCTGACATACAGCAGCTTCTCACTGAAGAATCGGCAAAGATGTGTCCCGTAGCGATCATCCAACATCAGAGGTTGCTTGATGGGTGTGCCATGCTGCATCATTGAGGAGTAAGAGAAGAGGAGTGAAGAAGACAAAGGTGTTTACAGAGCATATCCAGGATAAACTGAGGTGGGAGAAGGGGTAGCTTGCAACGAAACAGTCATCATCAACGGCATTCCCAGACCTTGATGGTTAGATCCACACTGCCTGTTATCACATATGGGGCGGACCGATGGAAATCTAAAATCAAGAACAAAATACAGAATAGATGTGTCTTTGAATGTTTGTATCTTGGTACAGAAAATGTAAACAATGTTTACAGTTCACCTTGTGATTAATCCTAAAAAGGACTGTCGAGATGGGGATAAAGAGAAGCTGATGAGAAATGAAATTGAACTGAATGAGTGGGAATTGACAAGGGAGAAAATTATAGATAAGAGGGACGAGTAGTCTTTTTGTGAGAACGGTAGAGAATACTAATGTATATCAGACTGGATATTTTGTGAGGACTAACAGAGGTGATATGAATTTGCATCTTAATTTTGGGGAGGAAAAACTTATTTCTCAATGACTAGATCAACAGAAACCTTTTCCAAATCCTAGCTCTCTATACCAACAAATGAAGTCCCTCCATGATCATGATAAAAAGTAGAACATACCATTCAAATCAAACAATATAAATAGCGACAACTCAGAAACAAAACAAATTTATGCAGCTGATGGAGGCTAAGGGAATCATTTGGGAGTCTACTTGTAATTGGTTTTAAAGTTCAGCTGTTTGACTGACTTATCACAGCACAAAATTTGGAACTTACAACAATAAATCTTATCACTTATTGTTCCTGGATCAAACCTAAGCAGGGCAAGGACTACTTCCCCCATGACTTCTCCCTTTTGTGCTACTTTAATACACCCTGTAACTCAGCTTTACCTAGCGTAGTGGTGAAATGGTCATGGGCTGGCAATGTCTTTGCACAGCGTTTGTTCTTGTAGTCCCACACACGTAATGTTTTGTCATCAGCCACACTAATGATGAACTTGCCACCGGGATGAAACACAGCTCCTCTCACCCAGTTATCGTGTCCAGTCTAAAGAGATGAAGAGGAATAGGAAAAGGGATGCAAAATGTGAAAAAAATTCTATATTATTAAAATCATATCAGATCAATGTAATGTGTTAGTTGAAACATTTTTAATTGTTCTCTCTTTCTACCATTGATGTTGACGTCAACAATTATTTTTTTAAAACTTTATTTCATGTTTGTTATATATCAAATCTTTATTCCATCACATAGAATTCTTTTATCAGTAAATGTGAAGGTGTCATCAATAAATATCTTTTTTAAGGGAGACTGAACTACAAGGAGCTCAAGCACAAAACCACCTTCTACCATAGGAATACATGCATTATAAGTCTTATACTTACATAAAACATGAGTGATCCAATCTTTATTGAAAAGGGAAATTGAAGGACACTTTACACATTTGGTTTTTTTTTTACCGGTATGTTATAAACATTTGATTTCTTTACAAATATTGTGGTATAAATGTGAATAGTAGCATTTATGATTCTAGAAGGTATATAACAATATATGATGAAAATGCTTCATCATGTGCAAGGACCTATGAACAACAAGAAATGTCCAGGTCTTGCTGCTGTTCAAAGTGAATGTGGTGTATGGCATCTAAGCTAGTGAATTGTGTTATTTGATTGGCTGCTAGCAAATCTGTCATAGAATTCTAGCGTTTGTGAAAGACAAGGTGCCATCAAACAGGGCCTTGTACGTACCAAAGTCATGATGCAACCTCCAGCGCTGACATCCCAGATCTTAATAGCCTTATCACGTGAGCCAGACACAAGGAATGGTGTAGAGCGAACTCCTTTCTTCTGCAAAGGTATTGACAATCAAACTCGATCAGTAAAGCAAATCCTTTACTTATGATCGCATTCCAAACAAACCATGCAAGACTAGGGATAGCAATGCTCTACACATTGTTGGCAATCATCCGGACAGTTTTATGTTGAGATGACAGTGTAAAACGTATTTCACAAAAATTGAGTGTAAACTTTTCAAACTTTTCCACAGATTGCCAAAAATATATCTGAAAAATTATTAATTTATTCCTGTAAGACAGAAATGCCTAAGAGTGCAACTTTGATTTTCTGCAAAAAATATAATATTTTTAATTTGTTGACCTCAAATAATGGTTCAAACCCACAAAATGTTGCAAGAGCATTCATGCAAATGCACTGCACAGGGGGATAACAAATGAAGCTAGTTAAGTTTCTTAACTTCATAGTAAAATAACATACTGTCTTTTCTGGACACCTTTTCACTTGAGTGCATGATAGCATCAAAATAAAGAGCACAGTTCAGCGCATCTAATTCCTGTTGCCTAAACTATTACATAAACTTGCAAACCAATGAAAACTCTCAAAAGGACACTTTGTTTGGCTGTTGAGCATTGTTACTATGCAAATAACAGTTTGATAGCAAGGATAATGCATCAGGGTCCTAATTGAGTACATTCTTTGAATAATTACATGAACAGCATATGTGCGTCAAAGAAGAAAAAATTGCCATCTCAATGTTTTATGCATAACATACATGTACATGTACTCCTCAATCCACAATTACAAATCAACTTATCGCACAAGAAGAGGCTATGACACTAAGGAGGGGTGCACATGGATGTTTGGAAAATAATGATAAAATAAGTGTGATGATCAAAAGCTTGGTTATTCATAATACAAGTACAAGAAAAATTATATATCTCCATATCATACTTTATAATTTCATCACTTAATTTGTAAGGGTTGCAGTTGATCTTCTTGAACTTCATATAATATAGAGCTCTACAAATAATCATAAGAAGTGGCAAGGTGTGAAATATTCAATGCACAATCGTACATAAGCAGGGTATGAACTGGGTATTAAGTGAAGAAGTGGTTTAATTACAAAGAATGCACATGTATGTATCTTCCTGCATGTCATTCTCTCTCTCCAGCTCTACAAACCTTAAAGTATCTCTAAACTTTATTTATCTATAACCCTTTGCAAAGTATTATTCCTCATTTAATCAAAATTACTCAAACATGTTTGATAATCTTGGTGTCACTCAGAAAAAAATAAAAAAATAGGCAAAATGATGGAACCAGTACTTCGGATTTTTACTACTTTAGATCTCTGAGGGAAAGTGATTGTTTGGTTTTCACAGTAGGGATGGGGAAACAAAGTATATAAACAAAATTCTGCTTGAATCTTTGGGTATTTGACCAAGACAGGGTACATCATTGTAACAAAAACAAACCAATAGCATACCAAAGCGATGATATCACTTATTTGTTCTTTTTTATGTCATGTCAGTGATCTTATACAATATCTCAGTGGAGCATGATGAAATCCATCCATAACCAAATTTTGGTGGGAATCAGTCCATGGGGACCCAAGATGTGGCCATATGAATAACTACTTAGCCCAGAGCTGCCAACCTCTGTTGACCAATAAACATACTGGTCCATAATTAAAATCATATTCTGAAGAAAAAAAAAATCGTAAAAAAATTGATAAATTACACATATGAAGCATGCCAATCAAATTTAACAAAAAACATATTTTGCAATAAAAATCATATTTTGTTACTTTTGATTATGAAAAACATACTAAATATCGTTAAAACATATAAGTTGGCAGCTTTGTTAGCCCCATTGAAATCAGCGAAAGTTGGCCTGGTCCCAAAAAGTTAGGAACCAGTGCAATTTCAACAGGGCCTAATGGGTATTAATTTGGTCATACATTGGGCCACCATAAACTGATTCATGTCTCAATGTTGGTGCGTTGAGATTTTTTCATCATGCTCAACAAAGTATGGTCACGGTAAATGCTAAAATGCACAGGAATAACATTGATGGCATCACACTCCAGTACTCCATACACACATATAAAAATGATTTTAATTTGGGAGAAGATTCCTCGTGACATCACGCACAGGTCACATGCTTCAAACGTTCATGATGCAATTGTCATGCAAGGTCAAATGCTACACAGAAACAAAAGGAGACAATGCTGTAAACCAGGGGATGGTTTCACAAAGTGACTGGTCAAAGACTTTTCACTGACAACTGTTGCCAGCAAAAGAAATTCTTGCATCTCATTGGCCGAATTTTGTCAGTGAAAATCAATAACAAGACACTCCAATAAACGGTCCCCTGAACCATTATCTACCTCAAGACCATCATAGTTGTTCAGCTGTCATCACCAGATAAAGAGGAAAGAACAAATGTTTCTTGAATTAATATGATCTTGGCTTTCAATTGAAAAAAAAATGATCTTAATACTAGAGCTTAAAAGCATTGTGGAAATAAAAAGCTTTTATTACTAACTTTATTACTTCTGTTAATGGTTAAAGAAATCTTTTGCTTGGAAAAATGTGAAGATTTATTTTCAAAATCCATTAGCTTATAGCTCTAATGAAAGATACATGGAGCAGCAATTTGAAGAGAATGGACACCCTGGTGTCTAGTTGGTTTCAGTAAAATAAAGCAACATGTAGGTTTGGCAAAAATCCATCAACAGATAGCAAAATTACAAGTTTTAATTTTGTTATGTCACACGCAAGCAGCTAACCCATATTTCATGTGATTTAAAATATCATTAGTCCTCAGAAACTGAAACATATATTAACTGTGTATTCAATTATCATTATAGAAATCATTAAATCCATGATTCTATGAGCATTTGGTTTTCAGTCTATATGAACAATTAAACAGTAAGAATTAATTGGATTTATATTACATGGAATTTTCCCCCAAAACAAAACATTAGATTATTCCATACTCTGCTATTTTTTGATAGATTTTCAGCATTCATCACTGACAAAGTTTTCATTCATTGTTACCATAGTAATCAATACTTCTCAGCCAATCAAAACAAAGGATTTCCCTGGAATTCTCAATGAGTGGCTATTTGTCAGTAAAAGCAACTGTCATGTAACTGCACATAGGAGTATTGGAATCTCTTCTAATTCTTACCTTTTGCATTTTCCTATCTCCTATTGTGTTTTCTGATCATATTCTGCCAGCTTTAGTTTACATTCCCAAGACTCTCTCCTCTCCCATATTGTTCCTCCCCATCCTCCCCTCCAGAAATGTCAAATGAGTCATATACCTTTAACTTTGGAAACTACAATTAGGGTGGGGAATGCCGATTTTGGCTACACATTCTATATGGTCATGATCACTCAGCTGTAGTTAACCTTTCCTGAGACCCCTTCCCTTCCCTTTTCTTACCCTATTCCTCACTCAACTCTATGTGTCAAGAGTCATACACACCTCTACTCCTTTAAGTTCATTCAGGGTGGAGTATGCCGATTCCGGAGCCCAAGCTACACACACTATATGGTCATGCTCTCTCAGCTGTAGTTTACCTTTTCTCAGTCACCCCTCCCTTTCCCTACACTATCCCTCACTCCACTCTATGTGTCAAGAGTCATACACACCTCTACTCCTTTAAGTTCATTTAGGGTGGGGTATGCCGATTCCGGAGCCCAAGCTACACACTCCACCACATGGTCATGCTCCCTCAGTTCTAGTTTACATTCCTTGGTAGCTACCACCCAAACACGTAGGGTCTGCAATAGAAAGAAAAAAAAAAGAATGATCATAATTATAGCAATATGTATCAAACATCACCAGGGCATGGGATGCAACATAAAGTAGGCAATCATGTGGATTAGCGGGTGATTTTAAGTTTGGTGTTGACAGCTGATGTTGGAGTTTGGTCATTTTTTTACACCAGCGACAGCACTAAACTTGAAATGACACTGGTGCTGAGATTACTATTAAAAAATATGTGAAAGGAATGAGGAATGGTGTCATTTTTCTAAATTCTCTTCAGTGTTGGAACAAGGTCAGGCAGCCCGATTCACACTCAAAACACTAACACCTACACCCACACATGAATTACCCTTTGCTTTAATGAATTCTTGAATTTTGATACATGTATATCTCAACGGACATCATCATGATAAATACACATGGAGGAGTAGTAAGGAACCTTTTTTTTTTTGAAAAAAAAAGGTGATCGATGTCGCCAATACAGGGATTACATTCATTTTCTAAAACATTGAATGGGAGATTCTTTCAGGGCTCAATAGCATCAACATTGCTGGGCCATACCCCAAAATGTGGTCACTTTATCTTACATGAGAAGATATCAAACAGCTTTACCTGATCATTAGAAGCAGAAGCCAGTAGAGATCCATCTGGACTTGGCCTAACCATACGAACCCACTCTCTATGTCCAGTGAATGTCTTCACACAGTATCTAGAAAGACAAAATATGTAACATGTTAAATTTAAAGAGTAAAAAGCATTGCCCATAGATGCATAAATCAAAATGATGGTACAGATAAGGTACATTTTCATATTTGGCTATAAAAGGTATGAGTGACAATTCAAAAGGCTTTTACTTCAAACATTAAAAAAAAGTTTAAACCCTAATAAGACTGGGGGGGGGAGGCTCCCCCACAACATTTTGTATGATAAATCTGCTGCGCAAATTTTTTTGACTGTGCCACTTGCTGACCTTTTTATTTTAAAGTCATGTACAACTTTTGATACCAAATTTGCGACCCCCCCCCCCATGCTGTTTTCGTAGCGATCTTATTGCCGGGATCATAAGAGGGGGGCTGAATTTTCCCCCAGTCTTTTTAGGGTTAAATCCTTGGTGACACCTTTTTTGTCAAATAAACAAATGTTAAAGAGATAGTTGATGACATGTACCCACACACGGACAAATGCACACATCATTAATTCTTTATTTCCCATTTTGGTCATTTCTTCAGCTCTAATTCCAGTGTCTCAGAATAGTCATACTAAGACTGATGGTGAAGCTATATAAATTTTAATGTTACTATAATGATCATTATCGTGCATGGAAATGTTTCTTTTATCATTATATCATTACTGTGGGTAATAATGAACATAAAAAAGATAAGAATTACTTGAAAAATGGTGTGGAGGGGAAAAACAAAACTCTACACTTTTGTCCATTAATAGAGAAGACAAATTATTCAACTTAACAGTAATAAATCTTTCTAATCCACTATACAGGGATATTTTTCTCATAAACTAATTCAAAAGGATGAATAAATATAAGAATATTGAAAGCTACTTTCCTGCAGACAATAATTTGGCAAGAATCCATCATTCATTTCCTCATTAGCAATTCATTGCACTAGTATATTAATGCTACACCTCAAGCAGCAGATTGAGCAGACATGGTTTTCAAGTCATTTCTAATCTCACAGACAGGAAGTAAAACGAGTGTACATATTAACCTAACTACATGATCATATTTCGGAATTGTCTAATAACCTGTCTGTTGTGACTAGGAATGAATACGAAAAGGATGTGTAGCATTAAACCATGGGAAAATCATTTCACTTGAGTAAATATAAACAGTAAAATTTTGTAGCTGCTTAAAGAATGTTCAAAATTAAATAAAACAAAAAAGAGTGAGTTCAGTACAAACCAATTTGGTTTGAAAGCTGTTTTTTTTTAATGTCTAAATAGGTGTACTCCAGTAGAAAAGCAGGAGATCCCTCCCGCATGACTGAGTCATTGGCCCATATTCTGAAGTCACTAACTTAGGTCATGATTGTCACTATATCACTGGATCTACAGTTACAAAAACTAAACTTTGTGAAATCATGAAATCTAAGCTGAAAAATGATTTGATTGAAAAAAATCCCCAACACAGATAAGCACCTGTGTGATAATGTATTACTATTGACTGGAAAAGACCCACAAATAGCTTGAATGTCATGCTTATTTTGCTGATTTCTGCATTGATTCCTCATGCTTACAAGTGTAAATGGTGAAGAAATCACAGACATTGGTGGAATATTATATTACATGTAATTTCAGGACATCACTGTAGGTGAATAATACCACCCATACTTAAGAAAATAAACTATACCGATGAACAAAAAAACAAAAAAAACAATAACATACAGACATTTTTTTTTTGCATGTCTTCCCTCTAAAATCTATGTGTGCACCGAGTTTCATTAGGCAAAAATGAGGAGACAGCTCACTATAAAGCAAGAGATTCCCTGATTTATTGTTACCATGGCAATGCAATACAACAGTGAGTGTTGCACTTTTCCACTCCAAGACTAACATGTGCCTAGTCTCTGGGAGAAAAACTGACAAAGTACTTGGCTATGCAAGATACACCAGGGGCCCAAAGCTTAGCAATGATCGTAAAACATTTTTTCTGCGATTGATTATATTGGCTACAATGTACAATCAATCGTAAAAATCAAGCATATGATTAATTGCTAACCTTTGTGTTACGGGACCTAGCACACCTGACACAATCAAAAATTGCATCTTGCATATCTTTTCTCCAAGATTATTTTTTAAATATTTTTTTTCACTGTTTTACTTAATAATATCTGCAATTTTTTATGAAATGGAAATAAAAGGAAACTTGAAAAAAAAGCATGCTTGTTCTGAATGCATCACATGTCATTGCAAGTTCAATGCCAATGTTTTAAGGAGATACACGTTTTCAACTGTCCATCAAGTATACTTGGATAATTCTTATAATTAAAAACAACTCGCACACTTCAGGCAATAACTTGAAAGCTAGAGAACCATTTGAACAAAGTTCAATGGCAATTTTTTTCCCAAACTCTAGAATAGCAATGGTTTTAATGGCACTAATAGTGCAGAGCACCTATTGTCATTCAGGAAAGAGAAATATTTTTTTTTAATTGAAGACATATTTTCATAGTGGGCTTGTGAGAGATAGTTAACCTTCTGTCTTCTCATTAAGTATCATTTTTATATTGCTCTAATCATCATCATGATCATCATCTACAAACATAACCATTCATATCATCATATAATATATCACCATCGTCATAAATATCGCCATTCTCCTCATCATTATCACTGCCATCAACATCATAGCTGTCAAGCTTATAATCAAACTTGACGTAATCAACATCACAAACATCACCACCACCATCATCATCACAACCATTTTCATCATCACCACCATTCATCACAGAATAGGAAATACATGTGGGCGACGGGCAATTTCGCCCTCACGACAGCCCAAATCGCCCCTAACATTCCCAGAAAATGCATGCTCTGGGGCGACCATTCTTTCTAGAATCGCCCCAAGACCTGTCACAAAATATATTCAAGATTACTTAGAAAATCATTATTCTAACTATGGCAGAATAATGATATTTTCTTTTACTGCATAACTGCTGTTTCCCCTGAAATGTAGCCTTAACATGAAACAAATAGCCCCAAAACTTGGCAATCGCACCAATGTGGAAAAAAAGATAGCCCCTAAAAATAAAACTGATTTCTCTTTACTCATAACTTACCCAGTGGATACCTCCCACTGTTTGATGGTTTTATCCCTGGAGGATGAGACTAGGTGATCTCCTGTTGCAAGGAAACTAACCGAGGAGACGTTATGGTCATGGCCGCGGAGGGTCTTCATACATTCAAAGGTGGAGAAATCCCACAACTTGATCGTCATATCAGCCGAGCAGGAAGCTAGACGGAAATAGAACAACAAATTGACTTTTCATTTGACACTATATCATTCTCATTTAGCTATCCATTGCTAAAATCATATATATTACCATTGTATTACAAACTGAAATTGACAAAGATGCACTCAAAATACAAAGTAATATACAATCTACATTCACCCTTCAATTAATATATATATACAGTCCGACCTCTCTTATCCGGCCTCCCCTTATCCGGATCTCTCTATTATCCGGACGCACATTTGCCGAGATTTTTTTTTTTAATTCAATCTAGTACGTGAGTAAATTGAGATGGCAATCTTAACTCAATCCTATACGCAAACTCCCTTTGATTACATATATTTTTCAATATAGTCTACCTAAAACAACATTATTTTTCATGAAAATATCTCGCCCAAATCACCGAAAGAACTTCTAAGGCAGGATAATTTTCCAGGAAAATGGGGCGCAATGTAAACATTTCATCACGTTCTCTTTTTGTTTCCCGGGAAAAACAACACATGTCTCGCTAGCTAACGCTAGGCCTCAATATGGACAGCGCCATCTATCATGTTTAAGCCTACAGTCAGTGTAACAATGGCTGACATTGCGAAGCTGCGATAGCCGCCGCGATGATCTTATTGTAAAACTTAGTTTCATCGAGTCATTCATTCTCTTTCTTTCGAAGTATGCTCGATTTATTCCTCAATCATTTGAGCAGGTAAATTATCCAACAGTTTTGGCCACCAATCGATTTTATTTCCGTAAAAATACCGCCGATAATTTGCACTGACACTACAGTGAATACTGTCTGTGTATGCCCACTAAATAGACTACGTGCAGCTTCTATTGCGGAGGCAGCTGCATGTATTTAATATTGGGTCTCCCAGATCCGGATAAATCCCTTATCCGGATTGGTGCTGGTCCCAACGTGTCCGGATAAGAGAGGTCGGACTGTACTGTATATACTGTATATTCCACTTTGCTTTTTGATATGGGTAAGAAAAAAATTCTGAATACATGTGAGCTTCAACAAAATACTGTAGTCCAAATGAAAGCTATCATTCTCAAACTACAATTCCTCCAATATGTGTGTAGCATTAAACAAAAAGTCCTTGCAAAAATGCAGCTACATCACCAAATGTGAAAATGACAATTAACACATTAATAGAAGTTTGTCACCAGTATGAGCCTTAAAATGACCCAATCACAGCACAGTTTGGCAAAAGAATGCCAGCGAACATACACTAGACAAATCACACTCTTGGGACTTTTACAAGACAATAATCTTCATTTGCTTCCCTTCATCCAGGTAATTAATGGGGAAGTTCACCCTGACAGAAAGTTTATGGTAAAAATAGCAGAAGAAAGTGATGGAAAACATTGGTGAAATTCTGAGGAAAATCCATCAAAGATTAAGAAAGTTTTAGAAATTGAAATATTTTATACGAGCAGTTGCCCTATATATAAAATGCATAATTTCCCAATTTTGGGGGTTGGACTTTTTTCCCAGGAGCTGTATGAAATGATGTCTTCTGATTTATTGAAGGTACAATAAAAACCACTTTTAATTTTCAGAGATAATGAAATTTTATTGAATTTTTACCACGTACTGTACGATTTGTGAGAAAGCTGCTCGCATATGACCTCACAAATCAAAGAATTCAAATTCTAAATTTTTTTTAATTCTTTCATGGATTTTCCTCAAATGTTCACCAATATTTTTAACGCTATTGTCACAATTTGCTTTTCGTCAGGGTAAATTTCCCCTTTATTTATAATTATACGATGAATGTGTATGAACAGGAAATATTTTAATATATCCCAGCAATATGTTTCTGTATCTGACATATCATTGCACCTCTACTATTGGAAAAGCTAGGGCACAAGAGGAAGAAGTCCGAAAGATTGCTCTATGCACCACTATACCACCATCACACAATGCAGTCAATGTGTGACAGCCGGCTTAATTGGATGCAAATATTATTACTTAATATTGTGTATTAAAAGATACAAGTATCAAATGAGATATGGACTTACATGTAATGCATCATTTGAGCTTTATGTATTCAATAGATAAATAAGGCAGACTGGCAATCTCAAAATGATAGTAAATATTATGAATTTAGATATATTTGATAATACAGCTTTAAAATGTATATTCTACAATTTCAAGTTTGAAAATAGGAAGGGGGTAAGTACTGCAAAATTGAACACCCTGCATCTATAACTTCAGCAAAATTCTCATGTGATAAGGAACAAACATTATATCTTTGCTGGTTAAAAATGTGAACAGGCCTTTGCTTTATTATACAATCGCAATGAATATTCAGCTTTGGAATTGTGTCAGAATGTTACTTAGGCCAAGGACAAGTTCACATTAGTTTTCCAGTATTGAACAATGAAAATGAGAACAGAGCAAATAGATAATCCTCCTATAATCTTCCTATTGTACATACATAAATAATAGAGCTTTCACAAGAATGTACCTTGTGAATGATATGGCAAACTGTTTCAGTTCTCAATGTACATTATGAAGAGGGAGCTATTGAACCAAAACGTACAGATGAGGGAATGGAAAAGAAAAGTTGGGTATGAAACAATGCCAGGCCAATGGAACACAAGTAATACAGGTAACTCTGCCCAGGTCAAATCTCTTGGGACCAGAAATATCTGTTCAACTCAGACAAAAGAGGTGTAAAACAATTTTTGATTAATCTGGTCCAAAAAAATTGCTTCAACTTTGGCGATTATTCAACTTATGGAAGGTCGACTAAGGCAGAGTTACCTGTATTAGATTTAGAAATCATCAAATTACTTGGAACAGTGAAAGACTTTCTATCAAACATTCTGTTCATCAGAAAGGCTGTATCATTCGATTTGAATGAAAGGGGTTTCTATGATGATAAAATGGTATACTGTCGGGCGAAACAAGTATTTCTATTCTGCAAACAAATTGTTTTGATTTTTAGGATGAGGACGTACTGAAAAGCATTGCATGAGGAATTAGATCAGTGTCATGTTGTTTCCAGCACAACAATGATTCAACCTGAAAACAGTAATAGAAACTGGATGACCTATGGAACTTGAGTTCACGCATGTGCAGATGGTTTGTCATCCATTAACAAAAGCATCCGTCACTCAATTCTAGATCTACATGTAGGTTCTAACATGTTCTAATTTCACTTCACCTCAGTTTTGGGTTACTTACCTAACATCTTGCCTGCGTGATCGAAACATATATCTTGAACTGAGTCTGTGTGACCTTTTAGTGTACGTTCAAAATCTCCGGACTCATAATCCCAGACCTGTACAGAACACAATGGAAGAAATCATAATGACCATGCCAAAAGCCCCTTCCCCTATTCCTCTCACAAGTTCATCAGGTCATACAGGAAAACTTAAATACAGAACTCTTCAAATTCCTTTGTTTTCTTTTAAATTCAATATTGGTTTAAAGCGACAACACTGTCAACTATGGATATGAAAGACTCAAAAAGCCCATTTAGACCAACTTGATCACCAGAATACATGTAATTTACGACAACTTGATCAGGCCCCAAAAGATCCGATAATCATTTTTGCATTGATACTGACCCAAAGCAGATCCTTTCAGGGTAAGTTCTCAAAGTTACAAGCATGCGCAGTATGGTGTAATTAGCAGGTGAGGCGCACAATTCAAAATCCCTAGCTCAGCAGATTACGTTGCCTATGCCCAACTACTTGCTGGGTTGAGAAAGCAATATGCTTTCACACTGGAAGCAAACCTGATATTTTCTGATCAGGATAGATCAGAGAACACCTGGCATTCTCGACCTTTGAGTTCTTCTGAATATAAAGCCGTTGTGAACATCAGTTCTGGGAACCCCACTGTTCTCTAATCAGATATATAATATTTGCACAGGTAAAGCAATAAAAATTGCATTTTGTGGAATCCACATCACATACCATAATATAGATGGGGAGGTGCTTACATGTGACTTTTAGTTGCATTTTATGATACACGAAATATGTATGGTACCACCATCCAAATCTCCCTACATTGTATGTTCATTAAACTGTTTAAACATTAATTCATCCTAAACAAGACTTTCTTTGAGAAAGATGAGCTATACAATCAAATTATTACCATTTGTTATCATCATATCTGGTGGGTTATTGGATTATGCATTTTCCAAGTAACTTTGCCATCCTACATGTACGCATGTCGACAATGCTCAACAGTCAATCAAAATCAAAGATTACATGAGAGTTACCATTGGAAAAGTAAGATTTATAAATACAACAGGGCCCTGGCTCAATAGACAAGCAGCTTACTTTGATGGTGGCGTCTTCTGACGATGACACCATGACATTATAGACGGGATGAAAGATGACTCTAGTAATAGGGCTACGATGACCGGTTAGTGCGTACTTCTCCGGGGGTCTAGGTATCCATTCTGTTGGTGACCGCTTCTCCCTGTTAGGACCGCCTGAACTGAATTCTCTTTCTGCCTCGTTAAGTTTCATTTCTAAGTCCATAACTTTCTTTTGTAATCTGATAACCGAAGTCCATTTCTTCTCCAAGAGACCATTGTATTTTCGTTCCAATTCGTCAGACTGTGTGATAGATGGGAAATGATATCAAATATCAAGATATCCAAGCAATATTGTTCATCTTGAAATAAACATTACAACAAATACTTTAAAAAAAATAATTATGAAGAAATATCAAATTTAGACTTGATAAAGTATGTGATGACAGAAAATGTTTCATTTTCTCAGCTATCAATATATTAACATTAAATGTACATCGGTCTAATTTAAACTTCATAGCATGAATTGGGAATTATTTTTTGCTAAGTGCTACATGGTATTACAAATAAGATGACGTAGATACAGTACCCATTAATGTTGGTTTCATGACCTGCTACCTACAGTACATGTATTAAAATAACCACTTACACATAAACGGACAAGTACATGTACATGTATGTATAAACTTAATAGATAAACAACTTCCTGCCTATAATGTACACAAGTGCATACATGTTGTGTGTAATATTCTTACATGAAAGAGCATTTTCAAAGGTCATATGTTTAAATCCTGCTTTAATTACTTTGTGATATTTTGGAAAATTAACAAATTTGAATTTTGAAATACTGAAACAGTTGACTCTGCCTATTGGGACCACAAAATTGTGCATGACTTTAATGGTCAAGTCCACCCCCAGAAAAATGTTGATTTTGATAAAAAAGAAAAATCAAACTAGTATAATGCTGAAAATTCCATCAAAATCGGAAGTAAAATGAGAAAGTTATGACAAATAAAGTTTCGCTTTTCACAAAACAGTTAAATGTACAACTCAGTGACATGCAAATTAGACAATCGATGTCCCTCACTACCGGTATTTCTTTGTTTTTTATTGTTTGAATTATACAATATTTCATTTTTCACAGATTTGACAATTAGGACCAACTTGACTGAACCATATAGTATTAAACAATGCTAATTCCACATATTTAGCAGGCCTTGTTCAGGGAGGAATTAATCTTTGTTTCACTTGACAATGAGGAGAAAATTATAAAATATAATATTTCATACAATAAAATGAAATGTATTAGTGAGTGGATGACATCATCAGTCTCCTCATTTGCATACCAAGTGCCGGCCGCACAGAAACGTGGTTAGCCTAACAGAGCGCTAACAGTAAGCCCAGTCACATCTTTCGAATTGTGAAGTCAAAACATTTATTTTAATGTGTAAGTAATGCATTGCAGCATCGCTGCCACAATAACCGGTTGTAACAGGGCATCTGTTAGCGCATTGTTAGCGCTAACAACGTTTCTGTGCTGTCGGTACAGGATGTGCATACACTGTAACTGTTTTGTAAAATAAAGCAAAATTTAATTTACAGTGTATGTCATAACTTTCTTATTTTACATCCGATTTTGATGAAATTTTCAGTGTTATGCTTGTTGAATTTTTCTATTTTTACTTGAATCAACTTTTTGTTGGGGTGGACTTGTCCTTTAATAACAAAATTTGATAATGTAAATAACACATGTTGCATATTCTTGGCCCCGTTGCATAACAGTCATTATTACAGTAACTTTGCCATCCAGTGGTAACTACCATGGAAACAGTGGTCAATAGCCAATCAAAATCAAGGATTCCAAGGAAGTTACCATAATGTTAACTTTTATGCAATGGGGCCCTGGTCTGAAATTTAAAAAAAATGCTTTGACTTTTTAAAATAATCATTCAACTTTGGAAGATCAGCTCAAGCAACATACATGTATATTGTGTTTGAACGCAATAAGACCTGATGGCTACATGTACATGCATGAAGAGCTTAACCTTCACATTTATCACATTGAGCATAAAATGCATACATTTTGTGACCAAGAATGAAACAGAAAGTGGTTTCTCCTCAAAGCAAGCAGGTACATACATGTACATGTAAGCCTACATGTAGGATTAATGGATAATTGATATACATGTACATATATACCAGCCTACATGTACAATACTGAATTACTTGCTCAGGAAGAATTAAATGAAATAATTTAAGTAGATAACAAAAGATCAGAGTAGGCCTACTTCAATTATGATCTGTATCTATCAACTATTAATTTTTATGATACACAAAGATTTTTCATTATTTTCTTTTATTGTTTATATATCAAATCATATTTAGATTTATTTTTTATATTGTGTCAACATATCATTTGATATTGAAATAAATAGAAAAAGCAAGAGAAACAGAATGAAAGAAGGAGAGAGAGAAATGAAATAAAAAGAGAGAAAGAGAAATAAAGTGTGAAGAGGACAGACATTAAGAATAATTTACATTCAATAATATATTTTGTATCAAGGAGTATAAACGAGTCATATTTCCCCAAATTATATCCAACCTCTATTTCTATCTCAGCATAAAGTGCATGTATTCTTTACATTTCATGTACATTTCGAGCAAGAAATTAAAAGCATCTCTTGAGACTTTTGAGGAACAAATCTTCCAATTAATGTAGTGATGAAAGGCAACGGATGCATTAAATACACAGGCGATGAGCAACATGGGAGAAGCAGTTGAGGGGGGCGGACACCACCAAGCAAAAACCACTCCACATCTTATGTAGAGAGCAAGGTTATTTACCCATCACATCAGAACGCTGCTTCCACGTCATCATCAGCATCACCTACATACACACTATCTCATACACAGGGAGCATTCTATGTACATGTATGATGCACACACTCTCACACACAACTCTCTCACTCCAGACATAAGGGAGGCCCTTATGAAGGATGCAGATAGATGCCGCTTAGCCCCCAATGCACATCAAATTGTGTGACTTCATGTACTCTTCATAATACGGGATACACACATGCTTTTTAGAGTTCATGTTTCTGTAGTCCCATGCTGCTTTCTGCTAAATTAGTTATCTGGTTATTCTATGATTCCCATCTTTAACTCTTTCAGTATTTTTCCAAGTTTGTTGTGTCTAATCTCATTCTTTCTTATCCTCTCATCCTGTCAAATTATTCTTTAAAATCCTGCATATGGTACGCAAAAAAAAAAAAAGATCGTAAGCACTAAGCTTTTTCTAGAAAATAAATTCTTTTTATTCTCCTCTCATTTCTGTTACTCTGAATATAGGCAAATTAATAAATTACCCTCTTAACCTTATTCTTCCAAGAATATTGAATTGCTTTATATCGAATTTACCAACCGTACAATGTATGTAGTTGTTTCATTTAAAGTCTGTTTTGAAAGCTTTTGTTAATGGTCAGTAATTTGAATTATACCCGAGTATCATCTACGGTAACATTCTAGTATTACAAAAGTAAGTGGTCAATGGATGTTTTTTTAGGACTTCATTAAAAATCATTGGCATTTTCAGCCCTTAGTCATTTGGCATCTAGCACCCTCTCTTGGCGAATATTTTATTTTTTGTTTGAAAATAGCACTTTGAGCACTCAACTTACAAATTATGTAATAATCGGATATTAGAAAACAACAAATAGGTTATATCCTGAAATTTTCAGCTCATTCCAAGCTTGAAAAGGGGTTCAAGAAAAACATGCATTTATTTTGATCGGGCAACCAATTAAAACAGATTTTGATGCAAAATAAATAAATTCATCCACTAAACACATTTCTTGGTATAACCTTCACATTATCTGTTTAATGTATTTTGTTGTTGTTATTTTACTCCATTCAAACTGTATTAGCATTTTATCCTTCATTTCAATTATTTTGCATCTCATTTAATCAGCTTTTCATTCTTGCAGTACTATTTTTCTTGCATAATTTTTTTTTAATTCGTGTAGGGAACAAATAAAGATACTTGCAAAAGTTATGTGGAACAAGTGGAGCACCTCTGGCAGTCTCGCTTGCATTACGCAATTCAATAAAGCAGCAGTGCTTGACTTTGAAAACGACTATAGAATAATTATTCACAAAAAGCAACAACATTCATATGATGATAAAATACTATGTCCATTGACCCTACAATGACATTTAACTTTAATTGTGTGACCTGAAACTCAGGCAGGCTGTTCTGTAATACTTGATTACCAGACCTGCCAACCTCTGGGAATGAAACAGTGTATTCTGTGATAAAAAAAAGTGTATTTTTCCCCAAAAAAGTGTATTTCATAATAAAATACGTGGCGCACTCACTCATCGCGGCGCTCAAGCTGCATGCAAGCTAAAATAGGCACTGCTCTTGCAGATGAAAAAAAAAAAAACATTTAAACATGTGTATATCTCACCCTGGTTTTAACAAAATGATTAAAAAAAAACAAGTTGCCTGAAATTACATTGATCAAATAACCATATTTGCGTAAGTTTTATGAAATAGAGACATATAGAGATGATTTTTCTCAATAAATTACGATTTTGTAAAAAAAAAAAAAAAAACGTACTAAATATAAATACGCCAAAAATGTACTGGTTGGCAGGTCTGGGTTACCCTTATGTCCAACTTTTATGAACTAGGTCCATAAATTTATGATGATATTTCAAAAACTTAACCTGTGGTTAAGATTTTGATGTTGATTCCCCCAACATGGGCTTGATCATATGACCTCAAACTCTGGCAGGATGTTCAGTACCCGTAATCATTATTATGTCCAAGTTTCATCAACTAGGCCCATATACATGTACATGTGCTTTCCAAGTTATGATGACATTTCAAAAACTTAGCCTTTAGTTAAGATTTGGTGTTGATGACGCCGCCTCCGCCGTCGGAAAAGTGGCGTCTACATGTACAGTCTCGCTCTGCTATGCAGGCGAGAAAAACCAGTTATCTTGAAATTTCCATCCCATTGCCAATTTCTAAAAGGATTTTAAAGACCATTCTCTTTTCAACGTTTGTTTAAACAGGGGTGTGAGTGGTCACAAATAAAAAAAGCTGAAAAAAGCTGAAGAGTGTTGAAAAAGTCTGAAATAGAAAGAGCTCCCATACTTTTTGTACAGAGGAAGGCCAAAAATAAGCTGAAATTAAGCTGAAAATCAAAACAAAAAAATCTGAAATCAGATAAAAATCTGAACTCTCACACCCCTGTTTAAAGCACTGAAGGAAATATATGTAATACAAATGGGCAAAACATGAGCAGATATTTTTTTGTACTCATCCATCAAAATTTATTTGGCCAAACCATAAAATGTGGTCACATTGTCCCCAATGATCATATTCTAGAAAAAGCAGTGATGAGAGAACACAGTTGAATTCATACAATATCATGATTATTCGCTCGATATGCCCAATCCTGGATTCGGGACTTGATGTGCCAACAGGTAAACCCATTGGGCATTGGGTTACAATTTGAAATGCACAAACGACTGCTTTTTCCTCCCTAAAGCATTTGTCCATATGGCAGGGAGGGCTCGTATACATACAGAGAACCTCAAAGTATAGTATGCATGCTCAATCACATGTACACACGTGGGTTGCTATTGTAACAGAATTGTTTAGAATAAAAGTCAGAAAATCTAAAAAGGAGAAAGTGGAGTACTTGAACTTTTCTTATTAATTTTTTTAAAAAGCACCTGAAAATGGTATTTATATGTTGATGGCAGGAAAATGGACAGAAATCTCATACACTGTACCTCCTTAATAAAATTTCATGTTAAGGACAAGTCCACCCAACAAAAAGTTGATTTGAATAAAAAGAGAAAAATTCATCAAGCATAACACTGAAAATTTCATCAAAATCGGATGTAAAAAAAGAAAGTTATGACATTTTAAATTTTCGCTTAATTTCACAAAACAGTTATATGCACATCCTGGTTGGCTTTGTATTTTATTATATGAAATATGAAATATTCAAATTTTCTCCTCATTGTCAAGTGATACAACGATTAATTCCTCCCTGAACATGTGGAATCAGCACTGTTTAATACTATATGGTTCAGTCAAGTTGGTCCTTATAGTCAAATCTATAAAAAATGAAATATTGTATAATTGAAACAATAAAAAACAAAAGAAATAGTGAGTGGTGGACGTCATCAACTGACTCGCCTAGTTGTGCATATCACTGTTTTGTGAAAAATAAGCGAAATTTTAAAATGTCATAACTTTCTTATTTTACATCCGATTTTGATGAAATTTTCAGCAATATGTTTGACTTTTCTCTATTTATTCTAGTCAGCATTCTCCTGGGGTGGACTTTAAAACAAAATGCATATTATACAGGTGGGAGGAAAAAAAGTAGTTTGAAACTCACCATATCAGCCTCTTTCTGGAATTCCATAAGGGCTTTTTCATAGCCATTTGAACGGAGATAATCTGCAATAGCTTTGTTTCTATGGGGAGAGAAAGATAAGAGAGGTGAGCATAGTAACAAGTGGAATGCCTCTGGCCGTCTCACCTGCATCACGCGATTCAATATAGCAGCAGTGCTGATTTTGAAAACTACTATAACTCGCACAAGATGTTCAGTGATACTTGGTTACTCTTATTTCCACGTTTTATGAACTAGACCAATACACTTATAGAGATATGATGGCAATTCAACAAATACCCCCAACGTGGCCAAAGTTCTTTGACCTTACATGACCTTTGACCTTGATCATGTGACCTGAAACTCGCACAGGATGTTCAGTGATACTTGATTACTATTATGTCCAAGTTTTATGAACTAGACCAACACACTTTCAAATTTATGGCTGTAATTCAACAAATACCCCAATTTGGCCAAAGTTCATTGACCCTAAATGACCTTTGACCTTGATCATGTGACCTGAAACTTGCACAGGATGTTCAGTAATACTTGATTACTATTATGTCCAAGTTTCATGAATCAGATCCATAAACTTTCAAAGTTATGATGGTAATTCAACAGATACCCCCAATTCGGCCAAAGTTCATTGACCCTAAATGACCTTTGACCTTGGTCATGTGACGTGAAACTCATGCAGGATGTTCAGTGATACTTGATTACTATTATGTCCAAGTTTCATGAATCAGATCCATAAACTTTCAAAGTTATGATGGTAATTCAACAGATACCCCCAATTCGGCCAAAGTTCATTGACCCTAAATGACCTTTGACCTTGGTCATGTGACGTGAAACTCATGCAGGATGTTCAGTGATACTTGATTAACCTTATGTATAAGTTTCATGAACTAGGTCCATATATTTTCTAAGTTATGATGACATTTCAAAAACTTAACCTTAGGTTAAGATTTTGATGTTGATTCCCCCAACATGGTCTAAGTTCATTGACCCTAAATGACCTTTGACCTTGGTCATGTGACATGAAACTCAGGCAGGATATTCAGTAATACTTGATTAACCTTATGGCCAAGTTTCATGAACTAGGTCCATATACTTTCTGAGTTATGCTGTCATTTCAAAAACTTAACCTCAGGTTAAGATTTGGTGTTGACGCCGCCGTCGCCGCCGCCGCCGCCGCCGCCGCCGCCGCCGTCGCCGTCGGAAAAGCGGCGCCTATAGTCTCACTCTGCTATGCAGGTGAGACAAAAACAGAAAATAGAAAGAACAAAATAATACATGGACACATTTGTAGTCACCACATTTAGACCATTTGACCATGGCACTTCCACAACAATTTATACATTCATGTACACTGCACAGTCTATTCATAATTTAATCTCTTCAATTGACACCAAGGATTTATAAATTATATGGCTACAGGTATTTAGTTTAAAAAAATAATTAGCACCTTATCAGTCCTCATATACAATGTTACAGAAATGTACATTTAACCTAAAGGCAAGGCTCCACAATAACTTTTTTTCTTGGTGGCCTGATCGGTCCACCAAAATCATCAATTTCACATTCTTGGTGGAATGCAAAGCAAATTTGGTGGCCCCAACACAAAGAAAACATTACAATTTATCAAAACTTTGGAAGCCCGACCGAGCCACCAAGTGTGGGCTATTACAAAATTTTGGTGGCCCAACTCTCATTTTTGGTTGCCCTGGGCCACCGGGCGACTGCTAATGTCGAGCCCTGCTAAAGGGGATGTACACCCAGGTGATTAAAAGCAGAAATAATATATATGTACATGTATATGTATTTAAAAGAAAAAGATCTGATGAAATTCCATCAAAGAATATCATTTTTTTAACAACTTCAAATTTGTGACATGATTTGACAATTGACATCATCATGTACATGTACGTGAGTATCTGGCCCATATGTCATGAAATGCAAAATAAAAATTCCCACTTTTTTGGTCCATGATTAATAAAAAATAAGAACATCTTCTATCAAAGAGAAGCGGGTGTCTGATGATGTATTGAACACCGCTTTCAATTTTTGTTTTATGTCAATCAACTTTAAAAATCTATCATTCTGTTATTCTTTGACAGATTTTCTCCAAACCATATACATGTAAGCATATATTTTTAATACAAACAAATTTTTGTCAGGGATAAGATAACTTCCCCTTAAAAAAAATAAACAGGTTTTCAATGATTCATTTGTGATTTTCCCGCTCCATACAGTACAATGATGTGATAAATAAAGAATTGTAAATATAAACCATTTAAAATACATATTTACACTTCTAACAAATGACATAATTTACATGTACATCAAACAATTTTCAATTCTATCATCTTGAAAAATTTACTAAAATCTAATACACAAAAACAATGGGACTTGTAATGATAAGGATCAAGTGCTTATCTTATCTAGATACATGTAATCAAGCTGTAAATATATTTTATACAAAGTATCAGTTATTAAAATGCACAGTAATCCGTCAATTAGAATAACACCATGTTCATAACTTCATATATTTACATATTGCACAGGAATGTACATGCACATGTAGATCTGCATAATGTATGCTCTGCTGAGGAATTCATTATGCTCAATATACATGTATGAGTCATCAAACATACAATAAACTTAGATGTACATGCACAAATATGTCATTACTCAAAATGTACTGCGTTACATATTATATGGGACCATGGAAATTAATTCAGGTAAAAAACTTATATGTTGCAGGTCTTGGTATGAGGAAAATTTCATTATTCTCCCTGGACAGTTACCTGTACACGTGTGTTTATTTGTTACTTTTTTTTTGTACGGTAAGCCTTTAATGAAGTAAGAGAGGATGTGCTACGAATGAGAGTGATGAGACAGTTACATACATGCATGGGACATTTTGTCTCCCACAATGCACACAATTTTGTTCCATGATTTTTAAAAATCAAAATGCATATAATTCATCATGATATGGTTTTTAATTTGTATTTCTTTTTTTTTTCTTTTTTTTTTACATTTCTCCATTTCTACAATTTTTCCTCAAGTTTTTCATTAATCAATATTTACTACAAATCAATCTAAGTTATCAACGGACAGATCGCAAATTGAACTCATGTGCATGCATCATTTGTATACTTACATGTATCTAATCATACTATCCCATACAACTATCATTATAAAGTAAATTACATTTATGAAACTATTGGGGATTATAAAATTAATTTCATGCTTACTAAATCAGAAATTCCTAGAGATGCAACAATAAAAGTGTTGAATTCTGGGAAATATCCTGAAATTTTTTAATATAGGATATTCATCCTTTGACAAGATCTTATTTGCCTATTCAATTTCCGGTACATGTACCGATGTACGTAGATAACACCATCCCCCCGAAAAAAAAAATGATTGGAAGTTCATTTCCCACTTATTTTGCTTTGATTTTGAATGATCTCTTTATAATTGTCCCAGTCCCGTACATAACACTAACGTGGCGTTGCAAGAAACGTGCAATTAAGTCAAATTTAGGTCACAACTCACAAAATCAATCAAAACTCGTGCAATTAATTGCATATCCACACTCAATAGCTGGTCTGCTTCTTGCAACTAGTAGTCAAAATAAATTTGGTATAGTTACAATTGATATCAAATGTATATTAGCAGCAGAAATTTGCGATTAATTGCAAATATATTCTTGCAACACCCATATGTTTACCAATTATGCAAATAAGGTGAAAAAAAATAGCATATATCTGTATACCATCAATTTTTTTTTCTTAATGAAACTTTAGAATTTAACATTTGGGCTCTCTTATCCCAACAAAGATTACAGTGTACTTCATGAAGTAGAGATGAAATATGAAATTTTTTTAGGGGGACTTTTTCTTGAACTTGCCCTTTAACAAGTTGAATGCTGAGCCAGTGAGCTGGTATTAGTCTAACACCTTAAATTATATTAAAGAAAGATCTTGATCAATCTGAAAATGACATTCGACCTTGACTTCCACTTTGTCTGAATCTTTCCGATATATATTTGACTATAAAATATACTACATGTACATACATGTACATGTAGCAAAAGACATTGCCGCTGGGAGTTAATCCTTGTATCTCGAAATTGAGGGAAGCTTAAAAAAAGAAAAGTAAAAAACTATGGAAATGGTAGCAATCTACCTCATATTGTCTGAAAACAGTCTCCTAATTCCTGAAGCGAACTCTTTCTAGGTTGTCACAACTTTAATAAAATCAGGCTTCTTCTGAGCTACTCTAAAAAATTTGTTTCATTTTGAGGTACATGTACAGGTACATGTACAAGGTTTTAATACCCCAGTGATGATGACATGATGTCATATACACTGTAGTCTCATTTCATAAGTAGCATAGTTTTTTCTACTTTCAACAAAGTTACCGTAATCCAAACGTTTAACAGCACACACACACAGAGCATGAGAGCAATTTAGCCCTTGACCCGGGGGGGGGGGGGGGGGGGGGCATTTCATAAACATTTCTCAAACAAGTTCTCAGATTTGACAATTTTATTTGAATTTGATTGGCTGAGAAGCATTTACTGTGGTAACTGTCGGATAAAATAGGACATGTCGGACGTTCCATCCGACAAGTCCTTTCACAAAACGCTCTCCTGGGGGGCGTTTCATGAAAGGACTTGTCGGACGTTTTATCCGACAGTTACCATAGTAACAGCACCTCTCAGCCAATCAACATCAGAGAAAGATGTTAGATCTTACAACTTGTCGGATGAAAATGTTGATGAAACACTCCCCTGATGTCTAACATAACAACAGCAATAGGCCTGGGACTTTCGGGTATTTTTGTCTTCGGGTACCAGCTGTAATTTTCTGGCGGGTACCCAGGTACCCAAAAATCATGTCGCATGAAATATGACTGGTGGAATGACCCCATAATTGGCTAGACGCTAATCTAACACTATTAAACCACAATATTTTTGTTCATTGAAAAGGTCATTTAGATCTAAATATAAAAAGTGAAGAAACTGCCGTGAAAATATTCTTTTATAGTTTAAACGAGCCGAAAAACAGTCACATTCTTGTAAAGCCGAGAAATTTCCTTTTCTTTTTATTTGATAATTTGTTCCTTCATTGGCACCGTAAGGTCTCAAACTCTCAACCGCAGACATGCTAATTGTCTTTGCTGCACAAAATTCTATGTTTCTGTCTTTTAGGTACTGATATTTGATCAAATATCAGGGATATTTGTAAGCTTAGATATTTGTTGTTATATAAAGGGATACTCAAATAACATTTTTCAATTATGCAATTGCCTAATTTGGATGTCGCTAAGAGTAACGTCCACGTCCAGACGGAAGGGGTAACGTGTCTTACACTACGCAATACAAATCAAATACAGGTACGTTATACTGCTAAGCAATTTTTGGGTATCGTGTATTAATTTTTCTACCCGGGTACCCGACGCTTCCGGGTGGGACCCGGGTTTTAGTCCCAGGCCTAAAAAGCAATTTACATGTAACATTGATATCAATACAAAAGGTGATTTATACGGAATTAAAGTAGGAAAAGAAGGCCCTTGTTCAAAAATAAAGTCTATCTCTTCTTCTCATGATACTTACAGCTCTTCTCTCTGTCTTTGTGAGAGCACCATGGTGACTCTGTGGTCGAAGGCTGCTATAAGCAGCTCACTGTGAGAATCAAGTCCTCCTCCTACTCCTCCTCTATAAAACCATCAGAGTGATCTTGATTGGAAATCCACTCTTTATTTTCCTCTTCCTTTTGAATAAGTCTTGAGAATTTCAGTCTATTATTCCACGATAACCACTCGATAGCTTCTTCCACATACCCTACCTCCGTTCCATCTCACTTCAACCTGTGGGTAAAAAATAAAAATAAAATATTTAGCCTAGCACTACAGGTAGAACCCCAATATATAATTTTCAATAAAATGATTACCCTATGGGTAACCTAAACCCTCTTGTGAAACATTTTTTTCCATCCTATGAATTTGTGTGTCGTCTGCGACCCGATAAAATTTAATGCCAATATTGAGGCATACAGAACATCTTACTGCGTAAAATTCTAAATCATCGTAGGGATAACCATACAGCGTGTCCCCAAAAATGTCCCTCTGATTATATACGGCTGAATTAATTAAAAATTGAAAATTATTCAAATCAAATGTATGGTAATAGGAAACTCATCTCAAGTCCTTACTTCTACATGTATATCTCGCTTCAGCAGTTTTGAATACACAGTCTATTATGTAACAATGGTGCTTTTCAGCCCATTCCAAGTTCGCATACATACAGCACTGCTACCACTGCTGGTTCTGCACTGCCTAGCATATCAACCCCCTTTGATCATTCAGAATCTGATCAGGGAATTCCCTGAGCTGACCAGGAAATCTCCATGATCTAGCCAGGCTCATCAAATTACAACCTTGTGCAGGTTAAGAAGGGCGACAAGAGTACTTGACAATTAATTGTGTTTGATAATGTATTTCATGCCTAATTCCAACAATAATGCATTCTTGATTTAATTCTTTTTTATCATTAAAACAATGAATTCACTGTACCTTTTTGAATTAAAAAAAAAAATATTTTCACAAGTAATGTTCGCTTTCACAAGGTGTGATACACTTGTGGTTTGCTCTTCATCATAGTTCAGCTTATTGTAATTATCCGTCATTCATATCCATCCATGATTATCCAATATTCACAATTTCCTTCAAGTTGGTGCACTGATCGCCTATCAATCATAAAAACTTCTTTTTTGATGGTTATTACCCTTCTGCACATGCTCAAGTTTATGATTTGATGAGCCAGGATTGATCAGGAAAATGTCCCTGCTCAAATCCTGGATAGTATTTAAGTGGAGGTTAACATGTTAAAGACAATGCAGAAATACAGCAGTGTTGCAAACTTGGAATGGCCTGAAATGCACTACTGTTGTGTAACAGTGTATGTATTCAAAACCGCTGAAGCGAGACCAATGACATTTTCAAGAAGTTAGATTATGAAATAAGCTTTCTACTCATGTACCTTTGATTAAAAATACTACATTTTGGAATTACTTCAGCCCTATGTCAGAGGGACATTTTTTGGGGGGACGTGCTGTACTTAAATCTGTGATCATGCTACAAGGGACAGTGATTTTTTGAAAATTGCCTTTTGAAACGGAAAGTGGCTTTTCAAATTGAAAATCACAGAAAACATATCTTTACTCAAAATGCATAGAACAGCAACAGAAATTACTCCAAAATCTCAACAAAATACAAATACTAACTGGCCACAAAACACGATCTCACTTCGCTACAATCATGACAATCCACACATCGTGACTGCACTTGACTCCATCACTTGATCATACATCAAAAATACATTGTACAAGCGGGTCAAACGCAAGCCCAAGCTGAAATAAGCGACCAAACATTGTTTGATTATAACCAACGTACGTAGTAGGCAGCAACACACGTTCGTGTTGCTACCCTCTAGTTCGGTGATGTAACAGCACGAACGTGGTACTCCTCAAATACAAAATGGCAGATAGGCAATAGTCGTCGACTGCTCAAAACGATGTCCAAAAATCCCCACATTATCAATAAAATTTCATTCAACCCTTAAATAATGCTAATAATGTGAAAGGTTAGGATGTATTCATATTAAATGTGTTTCTTAAAATTGTTTTGTGTTTGTATAGATCAGATTAGAGTGGATTCCAAAGCGTTGTTAGTGGCGGATACAAATTCTGACCAGCCCGAGTACTGTGACATTGCTACTCCAACGGAATTTCCATTTTTCAAACATGCTGAAACGGATTTTAAGATTTTCTGAAAAGGAAAAGGCAATTTTTTTACACAGAAATCACTTTCCCTAGATGCTACTTATTATTTATAATCACGTATTAAATTTTAGTATTTGTGAAATAATAATTTTTATCTATAAATTGTTCTTCAAGACGGCATCGCTAGTCGGAAGTACGTCATCACGAAGCGGTTCAAGGGTCAAGTCTATTGTCTTTGCTTTGTTGACAAACGGATCGAGGGATCCACGGGAGATCGGGTCTGGTAAGAAACATCTCATTTTTACCATTTATAGTGAAATAATTTTTATCCCTTTATACGCATTAGGCGCCTGAAGGTTCATAAATAAAATTGGACAATACAAACCGATTTCACCCTCTAACTATGGATTTCCTTGGGAAATCCATCTTTGTGTACATGTGTCTCTTATATGGATGGGGATTCAAGACTCCATGATGAATATGTCAAAATATTTAAAAAAAACATCATCATGGAGTCCTCAAGACTAGACTAGATCTAGCTAGCAGGCCTGGCCCATTTAGTCATTGGACCTTAACCCTTCTGTACTGTAAACGCTCTTATTTTCGCGAATTAATTTTTCACGCTTGGCGGCTTCAAAAAATATTCGCAAGTTCTTGAATTTGCGCTGCACTCTCCATAATCCAAAGTCACTTCCTTCTTCCCCATCTGTAAATGGTTTTAATTAACATTTCAGCGACGAAATTGTATATTCTGATCATAATTCTAGCTCTAAAGCGGCGTAATTCAGCATTGTTTTGATCCAATCATGAGCTTTTGTGACATTTAGCGCAACATTTCTTTGCAGGGTGGACTCGGGGAAGGCAAAACGGAGGCACTGCTGGCCTGGTATGGACGGCCGAGCACCTATAATATAAAGGACCAGGGGGATTACGGCTATTCAAAGTGCATGGGTTCAATCAACAAACCTGGGTGATCGACCCAACGTCTTCTTAAAAACTAAACAGATCTTAACACTCACCAATCTCGCACAGCAAAAGCAATTTATATTTCAACCAAATTCCAAAATCATAATTTAAATACTGATCTGCGACTATTGAAAAAATTATCTCAATGCTTTGGAACAAATTCTCGCAATGGCGTGCATGTCTTTTTATTTGTGATCGATTTTGGAGCTCAAGCTTACTTGCTTAAATGTCGCCCTCTATACAAGATCTAACAAGTTATAGGGCCTAGGTCAAAATCAAATTGTGCAATCTCTTTGCCAAAACGATACACACAATTGAACCGCGGTTCAAAACTTGCATTAAAATAGATTAGATGCTCATAAATTCGTGCTCGCCGATCTTCATCTTGCCGCAAAAATTTCCACTTTTAGTTTTACAGTAGTTGTAAAGAACTGCAGAAGCTACCACTTCCATGACTGCACTGCTACTGGGCCTGGCTTGCAATGTTGCGCTCCCTTCTAACTCTGTCTCTGCACTCACTCACGTCACTCTCACTCAACTCAGCTCATGCACTGCACTGCATGCATTGGCCAGAATATGCACAACAAATGTCAACGCCTACGGAATGGGAATGCACATTTGCCCAGCACTAACGTTACACCTTCTCCTTCACACATATCCTAGCACACAACCAAATTGCGAACTATTTAGATGTAGAATCGAATTCTATAGATTTCCAATGAAAATAGAACGCTCACCGAAAAATAAAGAACTTAACAACCAAACATCAAGTATATAAACCGGTATTCGTCCGTTGGTTCGAAGTATTTTTCTCGCAACGCATATTGTTGCTGTATTTCCGACTCACATATATTTGCTACACGTTGAAAAATTACCCAGAATCCCTTTCGATACTTGTCTGCAATATCATGCGCAGAAAACTTGTGCGCAGTTTCTAAGTCTCTTCGTCGTCTGCAGCAGCAACTACTCGGAAATCAACAGTAATTTGGGCTGTTTCTTATTGCATTTTTATTGATCTATAGAATGATATTGTATTAATACCATTATTTTTCAGTATTACTTAAGCTGTCTCATTATTCAAAGCACTATCAGGTATCGTCTAAACGTGTATATTACCGATAATTTGCGTGTTCTTGTATTTTGAAGTGACCGGTTATTACTGCTAAATTTGAGGACGTTTATTTACCTTGGACATGAATGCCGATTTTTAGCCAGCCACGGGCACGGCGGCGCGGCCGCGGTATTGATAAGATATGCATGTGCACCCGCTATGGCCTTAGACCAAAAGCTTCGGTCTCTGTTATGTTGGTTGTTCAGCTGAACTCCGTTGGCTTCACTAAAAAGCTTCGGTCTCTGTTATGTTGGTTGTTCAGCTGAACTCCGTTGGCTTCACTACCCAGGGGGGCCACTTCCATTCACGAGTGGATACCATGCGCGACCATGGGGTCTCAAAAAGCACCCTAAACACGTAATTTCCATAATCTGAAAATGCACCCCTTAACAAGTATTGGCGTGTGAAACCCTACCCTTAACAAGTATTGGAAACAAAACGAGATCATGGCAAATATTCCCTGAAATGAACCCCTAAACAAGTACAGGAATGTTTTATTGTTACGGGTCCTTCGGTCGTCAGCTTTACCTCATTTGGTTTAGTACGACCCCACCTTCTACACCTCGCGCAAATCGGACTCTAAACACGAAGTGTTGGGGCCAAAAGGACATCCTTTATAAAACATTTTAATTTTGTTTTATCATCCCCGCAAATTCGACCCTAAACACGTAATTGTCCTAGCGAAATAGATACCCTTTTTTCATTATTATTGCGTTTTTGACACCCTTATCACGTTACGTACGTAACGTGCCCTATCGTGAAAAAGACATCCTTTTTACGTGTTTTTTTGGTCGCGCATGGTATCCACTCGTCAATGTAAGTGGCCCCCCCGGGCTTCACTAACCAAATACAGAGACCGAAGTTCTAGCGCGATCTGTACAGGGGACTCAATGGCCATATGTTTATGTACTTAAGATCGGATAAAACGGGGAAGTGAATTTGCGCGACAGCCGAGGTAAGTCACTGTTTTTGTTCCTTTTAACTTGATTTTTCTCAGTTTTTTGGCAATTGATGCCAAGAGGGAATATTAATTTGCATTTTGGTCGCGTGAATTTTCAAAATTTTTACTCATTAAAGACAAAAATTGAAGAGCCCCGACGGGGGGATTTTGCATTGCAAGTCCCCTAATGGTGGCTGCACGCTAGCGAGCCGTCTGTGTATGAGGAGAAAAAAAAAAAAAAAAAAATGTTAAAAAACTCCTCGAAACAGACGGCTGCCAGCTGTCTACTATGGCCTATGCCTAGTATTATGCACTGAAATGATACATGCAATGCATAGCCATAGATCTGACTAGTAACTAGGCCTTTATCATGTGAAGCATGCCTAAAAATTAACTGTGTGTGTGGGCTGGATTTATAAAAATAGCTTTATCGCCAAAATGGTGACATTATTAGCCTAACTAACTTAAATCAACAATAGATGCTTGGAATGGGCTGAAAATTTCAGAATAAATGTTTGTAGTCTATTCCAAACTATAAATTTGTAAGATAAGTGATGTTATTTTTAAACAAACAAAAATTTTCACAAAGAATCAGCCACTTTTTTTAGAAAAAAAAGTGTCGGTTAAATTCAAAACACTTTTTTAAAGATTAAAAAAAATGTTGGATAATACTGGATTATAATTCAAGATATTTAGGTCTACCCCACCAAACTAAAAGCGTAACACAGTTTTTTTTTCAAAATGCATTTTAAAGCATGTTTTTTTTATTATTACAGTACCAACTCAACTCTGATACCTGTTATCGTGTGTTTCCTTTATTTATTTTTTTTAGATCTAGATCTAGACATCTAACGTTAGGCATAATGGCCTTCAACAAATTCATGCACCCTCGCAACCGCTATAGGGACAACAAACCAAACTTTGATGAATTAGCAAAGAAATATCCAGAGTTTGCACGTCATGTGATCAGGAACCAAACAGGCAAGGCGACCCTTGACTTCCATGATTCTGAGTCGCTGAGGTCACTAACCTGCACGCTCCTGAAGGAAGACTTTGGACTAGAGGTTGAGCTACCTCTTGATCGTCTCATCCCGACCCTGTCACTACGGCTCAACTACATTCACTGGATAGAGGATCTCTTAGCATCGACTGGCCACAGCAAAGGGACGGTGTGGGGCATTGACATTGGTGAGAATCTTCTCAAACTTTTATTTCGCTATGAATAATCAGGTGATAGTCATCTCACCCACATTTTCGCTTGCCATTCCAAAGACTCACTGGCGATCACTTATTTACTGTAACCGCATCTAAAGAATAGAAGAACATCCCCTCTTTCGTCAAATCAATGAACTTTACAGATCACTCGAAGAAAGTCCTAAAAACATTTCCTGATTTCCTGTATTTTCTTTATTTCTTCTTTATAATTAAAATTTGGTTGCCCTTTGCTTTGTAAATGCTGTTATATAATGCAGTATGGATAAAATTACTACTACTACTAAAATGCTACTTGCTAGTTATTATGGAGTGATGTACAATGTTATAAAAGAAATTCGACAAACAACTTATGATCTCCAGGAGCAATTGCAAGCCATTTAAATTTAAGTTGATCACAATTTGGCCACTGGCTAAAACAAACCCATTTGATATAGGTCTTATACAAAATGGTTGATCCACCTGTACCTGACTGTCTGATGCTGTTAAATTTTATTGCTTGAATTTATCTGCCCACAATGTTACATCGTTGTGTTATGTACAGACACTTTGTTCTGTATGGTTATGAATTGGTCTGATGCAGTTGTACAGCGTAAAAACAATTATTATCAAAGCTTGCATCTTAGATTAGATTGACCAATGCTTCTGCATTTTCTTCTGTAAAATGAATTTATTTTAATCAGTTCACACTCTGAATTTACAACGTGAAGAAAACAATAAAATCACTTCAAAAATGGAAAATTGGCAACTTTTGAAATTCTGCCATTATCACTCATTTTTCCTTGTGTTATATCTCTATTTCTTTCTTTAAAAAGTATAGTGAAAGAAAAATGTTGCCAATTTGAAGAGTAGAAGTAGATTAATCCTAACGTAATGAAAGCTGTATACCTCTACAGAATGCCTGATATCATTGTTTTTTTTTTAATATTCCAGGTTGTGGTGCATCGTGTATATATCCATTACTTGGTGCTCAGTTGAACGGATGGAACTTCATTGCATCAGAGGTAGATGCCTTGGCTATTCATTATTCTAAGGAGAACATCACAAGTAATGGACTTCAGGATAAAATAACAGGTAATAATAGATCATTCATTTATCCTCTGATTGTCTGTTTTTTTTTTAAGGAGATCCAACTACCTAATCAAGTCTTTACTATGAGTGGAAAGGTGTCATATGTTACTCCCCCTGAGATAAAATTGCCCATTGAACATTTTCATAGAAAGCATCTCCCTTGATGGAAACAAGTTCCCTCAGTGTCTCCCTAGAGATCACCTTACCCAAAGGGCAACAAATTTATATTTGAACACAAATTCCAAATTGCCTTGGAAGTTTTCCAAGAACCATGGCTCCCCTCCCCACCCCAATTCATCATTGGACAACATTTAAAACATACCACAGTGTTTTCATCATATAAAAGATTATAGAAATGTGACTTGTCTACCATGTGTTAGTATGGTTTCTTGGTTGCCCTGAAGATAGTCACATGTTGGATGGGAGGGGTTTCGATGTTCATTTAAGCAGATAAAACATCCTCATTGTTTCTGGGGTTTCCTTAAGATACCTGTATCAATCAGTACATATGATTATGAAGATTTTTTGACTTTGTAATGTTGTCTGACATTACTTAAATCAGTGAAGTATTGCTTGAAAAGCTCTTGAAAATGCGGTCTTATGCTGACAAGCAACTATGTATGTAAGTCCTGAATCCAAACTGTAATTACAGGTGATATTTTTAACCTGATTTTTTATCATTAAGTCTGTCAAAATGTAGTCATAGCTGATTGTCAAGATGCCACAATGTCAACTTGACTATTTCTTTTGCTTCTACAGTTGTGGAGACATGTGAAGGCAGTATGTTTGAAGATGTATTGAACAGCGCCCCCTCCAGACAGCATCTCTACCACTTCACGATGTGCAACCCACCCTTCTTTGGCAATTCTCTGGAAGCGCAAGGAATTATGACATCTCGCAGCATGAGTCGACCTGAGCCCAAGTCAGTGAGCACTGCTGCCGAACTGGAGATGATCTCGGAAGGAGGGGAGGTAGAATTTGTCCGTAGGATGATCGAAGAGAGTCTTCGTCTTAGGCATCAAGTTGTGTAAGTCACCAAGTGTGCTTTCAAATTAGAGTAAAAGGATGTGTATTAAGACTATCCCAGGAGACAAGAAAAACAATCTAATGAGCATGTCGTCTGTATGGATACATGTTGAGAATTTGAAAAATTAGTAAAGGGAAATAATATCTGTGGTCTTTATAGACAGATGGTTCTTGTTTACAGGTTTGACTGAACATGCAATTGATGCAACTGATCTAGATCTATGTCTGTCATCATTGTTGGTCATGACTGTTGATCTTGTATTTTTTTGCATTGTGCAGCAGTGTATCAGCACATCATAAAATAAAATGATACATGGTGAAAAGGGCAACTTGAGTATATTTTTTTCTAATATCCAATGTGGGACTTTTGTTATTTTTCATCATTCATATACTTATATAAATAGTTGTATTTCAAACATTACATTTTCACTTTATCTGCTGAATTCAACATGTTTTTGAGATTTTCAAAATTCCTTCATGATCTCTCAATCCATATATAGCTAATAACCCTTTATACATTATGAATTTTAAAGGGAAAACTTAGTTCCATCAAAACATACTCAATTATTTCAGTTAGTTACAGTTAATATTTCACAGAATACATTAGTTTGAATGGGTATGAAATAATAATGATATATGATGTCTCTTGTTTCTTTTTCATTAGGTGGTACACATCGATGCTGGGGAAAAAATCCAGCCTGGCTCTTGTCAGAGAGGAGCTTAGAAAACACAAGGTGAGATTGTTTCTATGATATACACATTTTGATTAATTGGTAAGCAATCCTTCAATGGGCCATTTCATAAAGATGTTAGTGATGCCATACATGTTTTTACTCCAGACTAAAGTCTTTAAGTGCTAAAGAGGCACTTTGAATAAGAGAAGGGGATAGAAGGAGGAAGAGGAGGATGAATAGGTAGATAGGCCTATACTAGGAAAAGAATCAGAAACATAAATTAGACCAGTGGGAGGAGAAAGAGGAGTAGTAGAATAAGGGGGAGGGGAAGAGATGGACTCAAAGGAGGAGGATGGGAAGCCAATGTCCATTCCATTCTTATGTTGAAATAGAGCTGATTCCGAAGTTCATTTATCAGCTCCTGTTTGCCTTGTTACAAAGATTAATAATTAAACTTGAAAATTAAATACTTTCCTGAGCAAAAGGACATATAAATGATTTTCAATTTTCATTCCCTCCTACAGGTCCAGAATGTGACACATACTGAGTTTTGCCAGGGTAGAACAATGCGCTGGGGTATTGCATGGACATTCAAGGAGGATATTCAATCACCGGTAAGACAAGTCAATTTGACAAAACCATACTTTCATATATACAAGTTTATCTTTTTTATTAAGTAATATTTGGCCAGGAAGAACCATGTTTATTTCATTTGAATATTCCATTTATCTCATACGTATTTTAGACATTGAATGTGTAGATTACAGAAGTATTTAGGGTTTTCACTTTGTTATTTCCTTAATAAAAGGAATTAGATATTTATGATTTTATTATATTGCTTAATTGGCATGGCTATACAACTTTACATATTTTAAAATTTGAGAAAGACAGACATATTTTCATCATTTAAAAAAATAATTTGGTGATCAAAAGTATGAAAAAGTGCAAAATAAATAAGTAGATAAAATGGATATTGGACAATCTGAAAAGTTAGACCAAGTTATTGATAGACCCTCCCCTTTACTTGTTCTCTCTGAAAGAACCTTTGGGGGCTTGGGGCATCATAAAACGTAGGGTGATTTCTATCCAATTTATATCAAAATATTATTTTCTTGAAAGCTATTCTTTAATTGAAGCCGATGAACATTTCAATTTTACGCATGAGCTGACTCTAAAGCACATATTTCTTTAAAAGAAATGATAACATACAATTCTTGTTGTACCCTATAGCTTCCAGCATGCAAGATGCGGAAAGCTGTCGAGAAGAATACCCCTTTCACTGTCCCAGTCCCAGATACTTACATCCAGCAGGTGTTGGAGCCTGGATTGAGTGGAGGGTTGCAGAACAAGATCCAGGCTGTGGTCAAGGCTGTACATACCATGATGCAGAAATTAGAGGTATGGTGTTCGTAGTGTACAAATTTAAATGAAATATGTGTATTCCCTGTGTGTTCACAGTGTGTTTACAGTGTGTTTAGTGTATTCACAGTTTGTTCACAGTTTGTTCACAGTGTATTCACAGTATGTTCACAGTGTGTTCATAGGGTGTTCACAGTGTGTTCAGTGTATTCACACTGTGTTCACACTGTGTTCATAGGGTGTTCACAGTGTGTTCAGTGTATTCACAGTTTGTTCACATTGTATTCACAGTGTGTTCATAGGGTGTTCACAGTGTGTTCATAGTGTATTCACAGTGTGTTCATATTGTGTTCACAGTTTTGAACACAATAGGAAATCATCTTCACACTGACCAAATGCTCACATTCTAATATTGTGAATCTCATATTCACATCGTCCACTATGTGACCACACTGAACATTCACGCTGAGGTGTCCACATTGTGAAATTATCTTTAGATTTGAGCATTTTAACATTGTGAATCACATCTTTACATAGACCACTGTGTGATGTGAACACACTGTGTCCATACTGTGTGACACTGACCTTTCTAGCAGGTTTGCCTTTTGTCTCTCATTTAGTATAATTTGTTAGCCCAAGAAAGACAGGATGCTAGGAGTGTGAAATACTGTTTATATTAACACTGTTTGTACATTAACTCCTTAAAAAATGGAAATCTTGAGTTTGGCCGATAATTTCGCCATCTCTCAGTTCAAATCAATATATGCTTGATATATTTAAAAAGATTATTCACTTTCCTTTGGAATGACACCCTACTCCTAATATATGTATTTGGAGATTTAGCTAATCTTTTGACGGTATAAATTACACACCAATTATTAGGGAGAAATGATCAATCAATGTCATATTTCCAAACATTTTTATTATAGGGGTTCTCGAAGAATTGTCATGTAGATGAGAATAGTCTTCTATTGAAGGTTTTATGTCTGCTTTTTTTTTTTTATAGATGTCTGTAAATAAGAAGCCCTCATCAAAATGGTGTGCCAAGTTTGTTTTGACTGCCTTGAGGAACACATGGTCGCATCAACGCAGGAAACGACGCAGAGAGAAACTTGATCAGTTGAAATCAACAGTCTCTCATACGCTAGCTAGAAGGCCTTCACAGGAAGAATCATCAACAGCATTGTCACAATCAAAATCAGTAGTCCCCTCATCTTCCAGGATCATGGTAGGAGAGAAAGCAAGACTTTGTCATGATGGACCAGACCTTCCCTTATCAACATCATCTAAAGCTGATGAAGGTTTCCAGGATGGTGAGGAAGGTACAAGGAAAAGGTCCATTTTCCCAGGTACGGACCAACCACGTCCTTCGCCTCCAAGAACAATAATCACTGCTGCTTCTGAGGATGGCATGGTATTAAAGAAGGCCAGGCTGGATCTTTCTTGTTCCCCAGGAGATCTAGGCATACCAACTTGTTTTATGAAACTCCAAACTCCTGTAGCAATTACCAACATCTCAAAGGCATCATGTAAGAGGAGTATAGAATCCATAGATTCATCGTCACCTGAGGACACCATTGCTATGGAAGGTCATGATTGTGCGAAAGGATGTAATAAAGGTGCCATCGGAGTTTCTGCGTCATCTCCAGGAAAGAATACAGACCTAGGGCCCAACATTGCCATTGAAAGGCTTGGATGTGTCAGTAAATCTCCATCATCTCAAGGAAAGATGATAGACCATGACCCCAATACTGCATCAAGGGACCCTACAAAAGCAAGGGAAATGATGGCAGATGGGTCCAGAGTCAAAGACCTGTCATCATCATCATCGGATGAAGCGGAAGATTGCTATCCACTGGACATAAACCTTGATATTAAACTCTGTGATAGAAGGACCATTGTGTTTGTTGCAAGTGTAACAGACTCTTCTAAAAGGAATCTTCTTCACCAAGTTGTCCAGTACATCAAGAATCAAATGAAGTAAAGCATTTCTATTTCTTGTCAAAGACTCAAAATAAGGGTTTTGTTGGAGATTGATATTTGTTTTCTATAAGAATGTTGTTTTATTCTGTGTTACCTCATACGAGATGTTGATATATATAGTACATCAAGTGAAATCAAACATAACAATGAAGATGGAAACGTGATCAAATATAAAATATTTCACCACAATAAGAAAGAAAAATTCATTGGAATTGTAAAGTTTGGGTTTGTCATGAAAACAATAAATAATATTCATCTTGGCTACATGCAATGAGTGAGTTGATAATGTAATGGGCAATGGCAAATCTAGGGAGCAAGAAGGACACTTGCGATAGGTAGCACATTAAGTGGGTGCAATAAAGGCGAAATTTAGAATTAAAAATAAATACATGTATAAGGAAAACAAAAGGATAAAAAGATGAAAATATAGGTAATAGTTTACTATGATTATTAAACAAGGAAAGTACTTGCATGGAAATATTTTCATTTAAATTTGAAAGGAAAACCCCCAACTCTTTATCAAAGAGAAAAATAGGATTTCATCTCTAGAGTAAATGAATGGTGCACCTACAATGTAGATGTAAATGTAAGGTTTGAAATTTGTGAAATGTTAGATCACAAGTTTGAAAACTCATGAATTAGTTTTTGAGAAATTTTTTTTTTCAAACCTTGACTAAACCATGGCTCATTTTTTTATTTCTTTCATAATTTTAGCCAACTTTGCATTTACTTTATATTTCATAGTTTGTCATCATTATCATAAATTATAGCAGTGTAGTGCGCAAGACCACTTCAGTAATTACGGTAGTTCAAATATTTTCTGAGTTTCTAGCGATGATCTCTTCCACTGATTCAACTTATACTTGCTTTGTCCATCAATAGAAGTCACAGATTGACAAACTTTTTTGTAAGGTAGTACAAGGTAGTACATGTACAGCATGTTTGAGTATTGAGTAGAATGTTTAACCAATGAAAGTGATCTATAATCAAATGCAGGTTACTTTTACTGTCATTGTCAAGATCAGACACAATGTTTTATGGTACATTGTGTATGCGCTGCATTTATGTATGAATATTTCAAATATCAGTTATCAGTCTATTGTAAAAAACAATCTCTCTTTTTTTTTTAAATGTTCATTGTGCATGTACTTCTGATTTTAGTTTAATTTATTATCTGAACTGATTTATTTATATCAATTATGGGCTATCAAATTTATTCCCAAGATGGAAATGAGATTGTTTTTCATCTTTGAAACCTTTTCCACAAGGAAGATTCATCATCCACCCTTACCCCTGGATAATCTTTAGACTAGAGGGTGTTAATGAAATTATTATAAGAAAGTAGAAAAAAAGTGAAAATTTTGAGACAAATTGGACCAGGAAGGGAAAAAGTTTCATAAGTAAAATCACTACAACTATGTAAACATCTGAAAAGTGGCAGGGACAACTTGCTCATTATCAGGAATTAATGGCCTACCGGGTACTCAGAAGTATATTTTCATTGGACTGTAATAAAAAATAAAAAAATACCCTTATCCATCTGATTTTGTTCAAACTTTCACATTTCTCAGATTTAAAACCGCTTTTCATTTGAGTTGATTCCCATGTAACTATATAGGAGCAAACCACTGCTTTAACACACAAGAATACAGAAATATTCAAAATGTCAGGCCTTCACAATCAAAATTTATTGCAAACCTTTTAATAAACATCAAAATCATAATTCTATTCACATAAAACATCCATTCTGCTCAGTAGTATTAGACAACCATAATCATCCTACATATTCAAATTATAGAGAATAAGCAATTTTAACAGAAGACATGTATAATGGTTAACCAATTGATTTATGGTATGCTGATTCAATACTGTTATAAATGCATGGATGTATACAAGATAATTTCCAATTTTTTTTTACTCCACATTAAAGGCCAATTACACTTTCACAGATTCATACCCTCATTTAAACTTTTTTATACCGAGGGATTGGACTTACTTTTCATTTTAAGAATGAAATAAGGAAGTGTGCAAAAATTTACATTCGATTACAATCTCTTACGGGGTGTTGCAGGAAACATGCAATTGATTGCATGACAGTTTTAGGTCCTAAAATCAATTGAAAAATTATGCATTTCATAGTAAAAATTTGTGATTGATTGATGATCTGATTCTTGTATCAGAAAGGGTAAATTGATTTGCTTAGTTAAAATTGATCAAATCACTTGTAAATTTGCTATTGATTGCAAATATTTCCTTGCAACACCCCTTTACTGTTACACCGAAGAGTTGACAAATGTAAAGGGGCCTATTCAGGCTTAACATATTGAGGAAGTTTGATCCTCTGGTTGTTATTAACGTAGGAAGTTCCCCAAAAGGTTTTTATACTCAGACTGTTTTACCAAGGGAATGCTTCATGGAATAAATAGTGAGCAATTTTCACAGATTGCTTGTAGGAAGCTCTTGAGATCCTTAATTTGTCAGTGAATATTACTGAAAAGATGTTTCTTAAAACATTTTAAATTGTCTACTGAAACCAAGTGTAGAAAGCCTATAAAGAGTAGCAGAATTCAGTTGTCAACGAATTGTCTAGCATGCAGTTAGCAGACAAAGGAGTTGTGAGTCAGCTTAAATTTTAGTGCCCAAGGTAGAATTTATATCATCAAAAAATCAGAAATCTGATGAAAAATGAAAAGATTGTTAAAAAAGGGAGTCTTATGGATAAACTGCTTTCTCCACATTAGAGCCAGAACTTGACAAAATGTTCATTTTCAATTGCAGAGCATATGTAAAAAGTTTTTAAGATATAACATAAGATTAGCCATTAGAAATTATTCTTTTAATATCTGTTAGGTGTACAAAGGATTGAAATACCTTAAAATTTGACAATAATTACTCAAATATCAGATAATAAAATTTTTATTAATTTTCTGAAAAGTACAATCACATTCATTAACAAAGTGTACATCTGTGAAATTTACTATCCCTATAATAATGTATAACTCGTTTGTTGTTCACCACACTGCTCATAACCCAGCAGCTAAATAAACATTTCCTCATAAATATATGAATGCTCAATTTCAATTTCACAATAACAATTTCGGGATACATTTATTTTCCTAAAATTTACATCTTTAATGCTATCAAATTGAATTCAACTTTGCTCTGCTAAATCATCCAAATTTATATTTACTGTCATTAGTTGATTCTTCACCTGTAATTTAAAGAAGACAATACACATGTACTGCTATTCGAATATCATTAGTGACATAATACATATTAATTTCCCTCCTTTCTTCACTTAATACCAGGTGTTACAGATGAATCGATGTATGATCCTCTAACACAAGCTAAAACTGGAGGGAGTATTTTTGTGAAAAACTGACAATAAGTGACAATCTATCTGACATTTTCAGACTGTTCTAGAGGAAGAAGAAAGTTGTTAGTGCAAGCTTAATATTTGTCTCGCGTATCAAGATTTTTTTTTTTTTATGTCATGAGTGAGCTTAATGAATATTGAAGAGAATAGAAATTCATTTGAAGAATGTAGTACAGAGTACTTCTTGCACATCATGTAAATGGCATATTGAATATTACACTATGCCTAGTTGCCGACTTAATTAATGGCAAGCAACATTTGGTCCCAATTTTGAAAGGAAATCCAACATTGTTCATCGAGTGTGACAGCAGTTTTAAGTAAAAATTAAACAAAAATACCAAATCTGCATTACGATGTCTCAGTATTTTAACATATCCAATTTAGTTATCTCCCTTTATGTGTCATTCATGTCTATGCGAGACAGGAAACAATCACCTCGCTATTACATTTCTATTACATAATCAAATGAAAGGACACTCACTCACTCTATATGAGGTGGAAAGAAAAACAAAAACTTGAATAATGATGAACATCTTGCAAACAGTTCAAACAAAATAACACATAACAGAAATAGAAAAAATGATAAAAGATATGTGATAATGATGACAACTTTAATCAGCTTCAAACATACATCAATACCAATTAACGGGACTAGATGCATCACCAAAATACAATAGAGATTAGAAAGATTATCTTGGTGGACATATTCAATATATTCTAGTCAAATATTCTTTCAATACATTACAACTGAAGCAATACTTTTGATAGCCTAGTGGATGTTCCACAAAGATAAATTCAAGTTAAACAAAAAATCACACCGAGGTGCACTTTTGCATATGTAATAGCAGGCTGCAACTCCTCATGACAGTACGGAAACAATGATAAAACCTCCATCGCAAAGGGCCAAGATTGACCCCTCCCCCCGTTCCTTCAGTTACTAGGTACTAGTAATTAGTTGTCCATCACAGAATATGAATATTAGATACGTCTATTTTCTGCACATTTAAGTTCATGAATAATGCCAAAGTTTGAAATTTTGCATAAATATTGGTCACATATTTGATTCTATAATGCACATTAAGTTCAAATAATGTTAGAGATCCCATTTTGTTAAATATATTGCCCATACACATAGTGTGAGAGAAAAGAGGATAATCAACCAAGGATTAAATCCCAAAATATTAAAAAATTCTTGATGCTGAACCCCGACAACAAAAAGTTTAATTTTGAAATCAAATTCAAATTAATGTAAGTAAAACCTTACTATACACACATTTTATATCAGTCTACATCTGAAAGAATACAAAACATTTAAGATTATGGCAAATACATCACTTACAATCAAATTATTATTTTCATTTACTCTTGTAAAAACCTTACACACATCACTCATCAAAACAATACTCTCAAAGACAATCATATATTGATTAAAATTGGTTTCAACAATCTTTATCAAATAATGTAATTATTACATAATGATTTCCACTGTGCCAAAATATACACTCTTACATACACATCCAAACATATTCAAAATACCAATACCAGTGTCGTATGATATGCACAAACATGGATATATAATATATCTATAGGTATTTTAAAGTGGGTCCGTTTCTAGAAACTGTTTAAAGTGTAACCTCTTGGTGGTCACAGAGGATCATGTGCAAAACAATGAACACGATTCATCGAGACACCCATGAACTCTGACCTTTTCAAGAAACGGCTGCCCTCAAGGATTTTGGTTTAATATGGAAGACTTGGGTGTACTCACACAATATTTATTGCTCTTACAATGGCAAGGAGCATTATATATCTCCCCTACATCAATAAACTAAAACTCAGAAATAAGAGGACACTACCAACAAAAAAGTACACTGTATATCATATATTTCACAAATAACATGGATTTTGCTATGAAGTGAGATAGAAGTCTACACAAAACTTATTGGAATACAAAGCTAGTGTATCACATTCTTGACAAAGCATTCAATTTCAGTAAGAGAAATTTTACCTCCTAATTTTACCAACTTTCAAATAAAAATTGATAGAGAACAAACAGAGAGATATTCCACATATGCATTGATATTGGTTTAAATTGAAATGCTATAATGAATACAGAATCATGAGTTATCCATCACCACTACATGTGAATTAAACTATTATTCAACATGGATTAGCAAGACAAGAAAGAACGCTTACTAACTCCTTATCAATCAATGAACTTTTTAAATATAAATCTTGACTTGCTTTCTCAGAATACTAGACTCATTGATCGGAATGGAGGTCGAAAAATCGGTATAATTCCGCCAAAATCGGAATGGTTGGCAGGTATGCAGTAGTGGGAGAGGTGGTGCTTAGAATATTCAACTACTATGCCAGCTAGAATGAAAATGACTACCTAAAATACATTGATGTTATATCGTAAATTGAAGTTCCCATATTACAATATGAAGTTCCTATGAAGTCAGGTTATTAACATAAAAAAAGTTAAAAGATTGAAATGTTGTTCAACATTGGATATTTTATTTAACTGCCAGGAGACATGATGGGTTGTTGTTTAGGAACTTCATAGTTTTTGTTTATTTTGTCATTTGTACTTTATGAATGGCTTTATATTGCAGCCTCCACTGGCTGGTTTGTTTCTAGCATTAATGCTTACTTGTGAAATTGGGTATTAGAAAACTTGAATCGTACACAATAAGGTTGACATAAGAAGTCACTCTTAATCCAATAAACCAAAATGATTTCATCCTACACAACAGGGGACAAGAATTTGAAAATAAACAATTTACAGCAGAATTAATTGACAAAAATATTAAAGCACCATAATATAACCAAACTGAATTGACCATATACAAAACCAATACACAAGTCTGTTTCACTTTTATTTTTAAGTAAACATATTCAAATGTTAATGATAAGTTGATTGTGATCAACTGAATTAATTAAATATTAAATGGTTTCTGTTACAATGTGACACTGCTAAAACAAATTAACTTCAAAATAATGATGTACAAGGCTTAACCAAACTAAAAAATCAACCAATAAGATTTATCAACTGTTGTTCTGATTAAAACAACTAATCAAAATAAAAGTGCATGTTCAAAGATAGGGCATACAATAAGAATCTATTTGTTGTTGAAGTATCAATGATGAAAACAAAAATCAAATAAATATGCTGATGGGAAGTGTTTTTTAAAATCAGAATTACACTGATTAATTTTTTGTTAAAAATCTAACCCTGATTGGTGTGTAATTGCAAATTGACCACCATACAATGCATGTATAAACCTCTAAAAGTAAAATTTATATCTTGCATCTTAAGTTCTGCACACCTTCTCAACAAAAAAGTAACCTTCCACAAATATAACACGTACCTGGGGGGCATTTCATGAAATGACTTGTCGGACGTTTTGTCCGACAAGTCCCATTTTATCCGACAGTTACCATAGGAACAGTGCCTCTCAGCCAATCAAAATCATGGAAAGGTGTCAGATCTGACAACTTGTCGGATGTAAATATTGATGAAACGCTCCCCTGAAAAATAATGTAATCAAGTGCAGTGAAATTTGTCAAAACATAATTGACAATCATTTTGTATAAACCACTTAGCAAAAACTTGGCCTCATCAGGCATAAAACAAAATTTTAATTTATGTGCAAGAAAATGTAATTCTACATCATTCAAACCTTAATGAGGAATCTGAGGATAACAAAATTCATCACATATAAATTCAACATATCTGTAAAATACAGGTTTGTCTACATATATGTATACTCTGATATAAACTATGACTATCTAGGAGTATCATAGACTCTAGGATCCCTCGTATTGTTATCTTGCCACTTCCTGAGGAGCAGGTGATGCGTCTGCTGGCTGGGACTCTGGGGGCGGGCTGGCGGGATCTTCCACTTTCTCGGTGGGGTTGGTCACTGTGACTTCTTCTTTGTTCTCAGGCTGCGCTTCTGTGACAGTTGCTTTCTGAATACCTCTGATGCTGTGGGCAATAAAGTAAGAAATTGTATTATTATTTTCTTTGAAATACAAATTGATACATCGCAAACATGAATGAATGATAATGGATGTAGAATAAACTAAGAAATTTTATTTGACTTTCTGACTTGTTTTGCATGAAGCTTTAAACAAATAATGTGTGAATTCATATCAATAAGTAGTTTGAAATAAAAAATACTGAGTGAGTCTCTGGCAAGTATTTGCTTGAAACCATTAATTTGTTGCATCAGGGAGACTGGGTGGTCCCTTCAAAAAAGCTTGTGGGAATTACAGAGTTCAGCAGACAATGCATCCAAAAATCATGACTGTACGTTTCACATATTTTTCTTGGAACATAACTTAATCTATCCAATCACTTAAATAGGTAATAGACCAAATGGTCAGACAAAAAAATGGTCATTAGACCAACTGCTATTAGTCGAAGTGACTCAAGACCAGTGAAGGTACTATCACCAGCTGGGAAGAATGATAGAACAACTATTATCTGCTGGGATAAGTGATATACAACTATTAACTGCTGGGATGAGCGTTAGTACAACTATTACCTAAATTACCTGCTGGGATGAGTGATAGTACAACTATTACCTGACTGGAATAAGGAATATTCCATTGATCATATTGAGGGTTTCAAGCACACTGCTCATGGATGGATGACTGATAGGAATAGGACGTAGTGCTGCCTTAGGACCACCTCGTTTGATCTCATTCATCTGAAACGAAAAAGTAAGGATTCAATTACTTAAACTATTTTAGATAATTCATTTTAAGAATATGTACTCAGAATATTAGATCTTATTAATCTTATGAGTACATATGACAATCGACTTTCTATGTATGTTTTTCGATTTAAACCTTGAGGGTTAAGGATTAATAAAAAAAGACATATTCCGGATAACTAATTAAAAGATTGAGTTTGCAGTGACATAGCAACACATCTGATTTATTGGATAATATGCTCTGTTCTAATTTTGAAAGCCCCCCCCCCCCATCCACCCCAGTAATGGCCATCACACCTTGCAATTTTTTCTAAACAAATAGAAGTACACTTACTGTTTTTTGAAGAGTAACGGCTTGTTGTGTGAGGTAACTCAGACATTCTGAACTCTCCTTTGTCTTCTCATGATTATCACCAAACTAGAGGAGATCAAAAGAAATGAGGAGGTAAAGATTCAGGCCTGTATTCTGAACTCTGGTTTAAATTAAACTCTGGTATTAAGTTGTGGTCTGTGGACACCCAATTGTGACACAAATATCTCACAGTAAATGTTTTTTTATCACATTTTGTGATGAATTCATTCACTTTTTTTCTTCAAACAACAACTCAAGTATTTTTCTACACAAATCAAGCATTGGAAAAAAAAAACAGTAAAGATTTAAAAAAAATATTAAAAAATTGTAGGTATTTTCAGTATACAGATGATACATAGATGTGAGTGCATCGGTAGGTTTTGTGAGCATAAGGGAACTATGGAACTGTTATGCGCTTTGTTGGTCTAGACTAGTTTCCATAGTTACCGCATGCTCACTAGTCCTACCAATGCACAAACAAACCTGTGTATCATTTTGTTATATAGAATGGTGGAATATTTTGGCTAAAAATCAATTTTTTACAACCATGCATAAGTAATTACCGACGCATGGCGTGCCATGCATCTGGTAAATTTGTTATGCATAAGTAATTACTGGATGCATGGCTGGTCATGCATCCAGTAATTACTTATGCATGATACCTATTCTATAATTCCCCATAGAGCTCAGAATTATGGCCATTGAGATTCAAGTATAGAAGAACTAATTTCCAAGTTTCCTCAAAATGTTACCCCCCTTCCCCCACCCCCTGGGATTCTCTAAAAGAGTTTCAAAAGGTGGAATTCTCCAGAAGGCTCCCTGTAAAGGTTCCCCCTAATCTTGTGCAATAAATGATTTCAACAAATAATTCTAACCTGTTCGCGATAGATAGTGTATGCATCCTTCTCATTTCGTAATGCTGAGCGGAAATCACCACAGCACGAATGCGTTCTTGCAACAAGGTGGTATCTGTTAGGGCAAAATTGAAATGAGGAAATATATCTCAAACACTATTAAAATCAATAAGGATGCTAACAGAATCTTTGGAATTCAGATGTATGAATTAAATTGGTGTACTAAGACCTGAAATGTCTTGGCGGAAAATTTGTTTCTTAAGTATATTGCAAATAAGAACATCTCACAGACAGAATTTCAAACCTAATATCTTCATGCAAGAATTTTTTTTTATCTATGTTTTTGGCATAATATCTGTCTTCTATTAAATTGAAAATAAAAGAGGAAAGTTATTTGCTCCTAACTGAAAATATTCCAAACAGAATTGGTAAAACTCAGTTATTAAGCATGAAAATGTATTAGCTTTAAAGCAAAGTAAAAACATTATCTTAAATAAACGGAGAAACCCTAATGAAATAAGTTTCTTACCTGTGTGCTGCCTTTAGACTCTTAGCTCCAAAGTACTTGATGTTTGTCTCCAATGCCTTCTCTAGAAACTTGAGAGCCAGCTCAAACTGATTAACACCATGAAGAACTAGACCAATATTACTCTGCAAAAATATTCATTAAAAATAAGAAATATGTAACGTATGTAGATAACTGACAAGGAAAAGCAGTGTTGGGACCAAAGACAAATAAACGCATGAAAGGAAAGGCTGTTCCTTCAGCTCTGTGCAGTTGTTGTTGTACGTGCAACACACTGACTGGGGTTACCAATCATCAAGCAGTATTCCTTTCTATCCAACCAAATCTAAATAAATATGTTAAAAGAATTTATGTATACACATGGCAATGAGATACAGAAGTTCTCAAAATACATTTAGAAATTTGAAATTTACATCTTGAAAATTTAATTTCACAGCAGAATGTGCCATTGAATGATTCACAGGGGAAAAAACCAGATAATTGCAAGACAAAAGACATTCTTTTCTTGTTAAGAGCATACCACATTATTATCTATCACTCCCATCCACTTCCAAATGATTTGTATTTATATATCATTACAGTCTTTACAGCACACAAGCACATTTCAATATTAGATTTGTGTTTGTTTTAAAAATTCTTTGGTTTGATAAGAGTATATTCTGATTAAACTCACATCGAAGAGAGCCATTTCAGGATGATCCTCGCCGTGGATAAGAAGCGTTAGATAACGAGCCCTGTACATCAGCTTGAGGGCGCTCACTGCCTGGCCCGCTGCAAACCTGTAGAGGGCCAGATGCATCTGTACAGAAAAGAAAACATGCCTCATGGTTTGAATTTTTACAATCAAATTCAAGGGACTGTTTTTATAAACAGCAAATTATCTCATCCTACAGGGTTCAATGTAAAAGAAGAGTACCTGTATATTACTCCACAGTGGCTGTTCGCATAAAAAATACATGTCTTGGTAACCATAATAGACTGAACAGAACAGTTTTTATACAATTACTGTGTAAATGATAAGATATGATTTAAGAAATGGAGACCTAGAATGGATTCAATGTGACAGGGGGGCATTTCAGAAAGCTATTAGTAAATTATGCAAATTTTTATATACAAATAGTGACCGTTTCTTGTGCTACATGCATACCACAAATGTTCCTTGCAATTCTCATGAAATTTTGATAAACAATATTTACATTCTAATGCTTGTTATTTCAACAAGAAATTTTGAATTTTTAAATTGAGCACTAATCTTGCGCAAGAAAAGGCCATAAGACATGTGAAAAACTGTACATAACTTAGTTTTATGAAACCCAACCCAATCCCTTAGGCAGTGAACATGGAGAAAAGAAAAACATGACAATAACTCACATATTCTGTGATGGTGTTTGGATGATCAAGACCGTTACACCTCTCGCTCATCATGACTGCCTTGTGTTGCATCTCAATGGCTTCACTCTGCTCACCCATCAGGTAGTGTAGTCTGGCCAAGGTTCGCATGCAGGCTGCAATCTCTGGGTGCATAGGTCCATATACATTGTTGAAGAGGTTCAGAGCTTCGCTGATCAGCTCAAAGCCTTCACGGAAGCAGCCTGGTGAGAAAAGGAATCAAGAATGCAAATTGAGCCTTGTTGAGACATGACACAATGCTAAATCTCATAAAATGTAGGACATGAATATTCAGATTGCTCACTTACCAGTATATCAATACGTATTTATAAGAAAATCGAGAACCTATATTCAATCTTTACTGAAACTTCATGTGTTCTTGACAAGGTTCCATAACATTTGCTCTGGCGTCAATTGCTCCATTATAAATTCCACACTGTTCAAATGACCAACTTCAACCCTGGACTAAACTCTATACCCTACCGTAAACCCAACATAAAACCCTATTGCAACCCTACATCTTACACAAAACAAAGACCTAAGCAAATGTCGCAGGAGCACATGTCATGTCACCCTTTACACGGCCATTTTTCCAGCAACCTACCTTGCTGTATCTTGGTCTGTCCACTCTGGAAGAAGTGATAGGCGTCCGATGCGGTAGGATTGATGTGTTTGACCTTTGGGAACATGTTTAGGATGTCATTCTCATTGAAGGGCGGCTTGTTTTTGGAGTCCAGTTCGTAATCTCTCAAGAGTAGCTGGACACCAAGCTTGGAGCAGAACTCCCTGAGAAGGGTCATCTTCTGAAGGTTGTAACGCTCTGTGACGGAGTCTATGCTTTCACTGTAGGATAAAACAAGAGATGCTGTGGTTCAATTGACAATTCCTTGGATCCCAAACCATAGGGTTCAAACCCCATTGCAGCACCACAATCCACTAGTAATTTATTAACCCACGGAGGTTGTGTCTAAATTTATATAGTTTCTCTTAATCCTGGTAATTAGCAATTACATATGGAATATCATAGGCAAGGCTCGACATCACCTCGGGCAACCATTAATGAAAAAATATTAAGTTATGGTGGCCCGAATCGGGCAACCAATAATTTTCAGAATAGCGCAATTTTTCTCCCCATTTTGCACGCATTTATCAACTTTCTACAATTCAAATTGCAAGCCAGTTCGTCGTGCGCCCTTTTTGTTGATCTACACACAAACACACACACAAAGTTGACCTACCGCTATAGCATTAAGTAGCTTTTATCCAGCCGGCTGCGCCGGCCGGCTGGCGTGAGCTTTGCATGCTTGAAGCAGCTGTGCGTTAGCTGCTTACTCAGACTCAGGGAGCTGCGATACGAAATGTTGCTGCTAAGAAATCTTCCACAGAACTATGAAAATCCAAGTCAAAGTCACATTTTACACCAATGAAATGCCCTTCTACAGACCTTTTTGCTAAAATCTGGTGTATCCTGATTATTTGCAAGCATTAAAAAGAGGAATCATGACCTTTCTTTTGACTCAAAAAGACCGATTTCCAAATGAAAATGATATACATAAAAACACATAGGTGAGTACATCACAGTCCCACATGTGCATTTGTATGTTTTTACTTGGTTTCTTTCGAAGCTGTGTCTTTCCGGTCTTTTCTAGCCAAAAATAAACAGACAGTTACTTTCTTTCTTGTTTATAAATGATTTCTTAAACAACTCTTGAGAAAGAAAACACTTTGGGAAGGCATTTCATTAATATGAAATGTGAATTTTTCCAACATTTTGGCAAATTTAGGGAAGGAATTTTCTCACACTTTTTTTTGCTGTTTTATTTTCTTTCATTTTTTTTTACAGTGGTTAAACCATTTATACCCATTTATTCATTTTTAATGTTTTTCTTTATATTTTTCGGGCCACCAAACTTTAATATCGGGCCACCAAAAAAAATTATTCAAAGATTTTGGTGGCCCGAACGGGCCACCACCAAAAAAAGTTAATGTGGAGCCTTGTCATAGGAAAGAGGAGAATCAAGACCATTTCCAGTGCATGTTGTGGTGCAGTCATTTAACAAATGTTGATTTAACTTCAAGCTTATTATTACACACAATGAATTGGCAATGTAACAGACACAAGAAGATTACTGTGTGTACAAACATTCAATATTAAACTAGTTGATAGGAAAATACACTGTATTCAATATCAGAACATTGAAAACAATTGCTAGGCCATCTTAAAAACACATCTTAGATGTAATTGTACCAATTGCCAATGCAACAGAAATAACTAGATCACTGTGCAAATACCCTCTGTATAAGACTAGTTGATAGCAGGTAATCAATATCAGAGGGATAACCATCTTGAAAACCAATCTTAGATGTAACTTGTTTTCATGACCTCAAATCAACCATAATATACCACAGCTACTTTGAACCAACTCAAGACACAATACTAAAAAGAGTGTTCATGGATTTCCATATAATCTTAATATATATACCTACCAAAAAGATAATAGATGTAATTTCCGCTTCTCTTTAAAAAATCAATATTATACCACAACATTTACAAAGAATAAAAATAATCTCAGTGTACTTCCAAGCATTCCTGGATTTTCAATAAAGATCAAATTAATATCCAATATTCAAACTAAAATTCATAATATATTTCAAAATATTTGTGAAAGGGTATATGTATCAAGACTACCTTACTGCACATAGCCTCATGACAGTGTATTCACTGTAGGCAAGAGCTACATGGAGTTTGATTACCCTTCAAAAGAAATAAGTATCCTGCTTACCATTTAACCTTATAATGGAAGTATTCCTTGCATTCAACCTTGATACTGCTCCACAGGTCTGAGGGGGTGAGACTACTCCATGATGTGTTTTCTATTTCATAAAGAAAACACATAAATGATTAATGAAAAACGAGTAGGAACTTACACACAAATAAAGAAAATCAAAATTAACTATTGGTTAGCATATGTATCCACTTCCAAAATCTTCCAAAGGACAACTTCACTACATCAAACTGTTTATTATATGAAAGTTACCAATTTTTTAATAATTTATTTTTTAGACCAAATATACTATGTCGTGTTCATGGCTTTGAAATTATGCATATTTTCCATACCCCCATCTTTTCAGATATTAAAAAAACTAAATTTTTTAGGGATAAACCATTAAAATTAATTAGATAAAAAGAAAATTCAATACCTTGTTTTTCTTGGAAATGACTTTGAACTATCTGTATAATCTATATTGCTGTGATAGTACATACCTTGTCCAAGTGAAAGAACATATCGTATCCTCTTCTTATTCTTCTTCTTCTTGTGATGACCATTACTCAACTACAGTCAACAAAATGAAAAGTGATAAGGAATGGTCTTGATTAAACATGTTTTGGGGTCTTAAAGGTCCTATGACACAAAAACCATCTTATTTTGGATATATATCTATTCTTGGGTAGTTTTACTTGAAAAATACGAATTTGCCATCGGTGACTGTGTATGACGAACCGGTGTTTTGGGTATTTCATGGGACGAACTTCAACAGGAACGCCCACTAAAATTTTCGAAAAAGTTGGTCGATCGACCTGTCAATCATTGTGACGTCATCAAAAGAAAGATTTCTCAGCTATGCAGCCGGACCCCCTAGTTATTGCACATGTTTCTCGTGTAGTTGCTGTTTCGACCGAGCTCATCCTTAACGGATTTTTAAAGATATTTATGAGGTTTTGATCATGGCTGCAGCATCGTCATAAGCTGCGTCTGATATTCTTCAGACTTTGAAGATTCAGGTTCTGAATATTATTCCAGCAATTCAATTTATTTACTTTGAATTCACACGTGCAACCACAATAGGCACTTCACGCTCCAAACGTCAGCAACACTCAACAGATTCTTCCCCTGACGAAAACCAAATTGGGCTGAATTTTTTGTGGGCGTGGCGAATTTGGCTCAATTTTCAATATAAAACTGCCTTTGAACCTAATGTGGGATGTTTTTCGGGTAAAATTTTGATGGAATCATTATTAGTAACCACTAAGCTAATGAATAAACCAGCATCTTTGCTGTATTTCATAGGACCTGGATATACATGGATTATTGGTTGGGTACAAGAGAGGTGAGGTGGAGGAAAAAAAGGAACCCAAAGGTATGTGTATATAGACGGTAAATCAATCTTAAAAATAGTATATCATAAGTCCTGAAAAAGTTCATGAACCATGCAGATGAATAAAAATAATAAAGGCTAGAAGAATTATACTATAAAATCTTTAACAATGACTTTGTGATTCAATACACATTGTTATTGACTAGATGTGAAATGGAAGAATATTTTAACATTGAATACTGGAAGAGGGAAATATTACCTACAACCTGGGAATGAACTACATAAACAGGAAAGAAAATGCCCCATAAGAGGTTCAGTTTCTTACCTCATCATCTCCTTTCGGTGGAAGTGGGTTTGGTAGGGATGACAAGAAACAATTGAGGAAATGACTGATGGCAGCAGATAGGCTCGTCATCGGGATGCCTTGCATGAATGCTTTGAAAACATGCTTCACTGACCGACATATCAACTCAGTGATAATAATACGCTGTGAAGGAATGTGAAGTATTATCCATCTTTATTCAATAATAAAAAGTTATATAAATTGTTGGTTTAACTGTAAATTTTTGGCTTAACACTTTCAGCCCTACTACTAAATAAAAGTATTCTGTTTCAGCTTGTCTCTCATTACAAAATACAAATGAATAACATTAACATAACATTGGCCTGCCTGTTGAATAAACTTGTGATTACACCTAACTACTTAAAATCAAACACAAACCATTGACTGTCACTTTAGATTCATAGAATATCACATTGTGATTTATTTTCCTGAATTATGATTAAATGTACACATTATGTAACAGATTCAAGGGTCACGCTAAACTTGAGATTGATATAATTTCCCATCTTTTAACTACACAATTTAAGACCAACCTCAGTTTAAAGTTGATCTGAATATATTGCAACACTGTGTAAGACGGCCCCCTGTATATTACCTGCCCAAAGCATATGGATTTCGTTATACTCACATAGAGGTAGGAGAGGTTTTCACAGGTGACTACCTTCTCTGCTAAAACACCCATGTAGCGAATGTTGATGCCTCTGCAAGTTAAATCATAGAAAATCTAATGGTAGAGTATTCATCATATTGAAGCCTGTCTTTAGCTTTCATAAATCCCCCTAAATGCATCTATCAATATTCTAATCCATTACTAGATAATATGAATGTATATGCCCTAAAACAGTTAATCTGTGAAGGATATGAAATAAAATAAGTTTTCCAGATAAATTTGGTGAATTTACAAGGTCACTTTTTGGAGCCGATCTTGCCCTAAAATGACCAGGGTCATAACAAGGCATTCTTTTTTATTTATTTATTTGAAATCCATAAATCAGATTTATTATCGATGGTTACTTCCATAAAAACTTTGATTTTGATGAGCTATTGAGTGATGTTTTCATAATCACATCATCCACTAAACACAGGAGTAATGCCAAAAATTTGTTCACAAATTATTATTACCTCCTATTAAAGCCTCTTTATTTACCACATCATCCTGGTTTTGTATTTCATTCTCCTTTGTAATGAGAAATAGGACTTTACTAGAGTAATGAAGTAATTTCAAGTTAGAAAAGTGTTCTTTTGACATTACTTTTTAATGATGTGAAATAAACCAGAGAAAATTTCTGACTTAGTGAAGTCACCAATGCAAGGTCAACTTATAATTTGTTTTGCATAATTCAGGGTGCTACGTAACTTTTTTGAAGCACTTGCCCAGTGGGGCAAGTAAATTTTCAAATAGTTGGAAAATACTTGCCCGAATATAGATTTCACTTGCCCAAAAAAATCCTTCAAAACAAAGTTTTATTGCTTCAAAACAAGTTATAGCCTTATAGTTTTACATACCATACCACTGACGGCTTTAAAAATAAATTTTTCAACATGACTACTGATGTACCTTGTAGTTGTATTTCTTTTTTTTTAATGATTTTTATCTTGAACATGACAAAATATATGGTAAATATGCTCTTTAATTAGTTTCCTAATCTCATATATTTTCCATATATTTTGGAGGGGACTAGGACACACAATAAAAAAAGGGGAAATCACTGAAAATAACCAGAGAAAAAAAATAAGAAAGGGGGAGAGAATGAAAGAAAAAAAGTAAGAAGAAAGATAGAAAGGAAGAAGAAATAAATAAAGAAAGAGAGAGAATGGCTGCGGGGAAGAGAAAGATGGAAAGAAAGAAAGAAAGGAAGAAAGAAGGGAGAGGAGGAGGGAAAGAAAAAAGAAAGAAAAAAAAAATAGAAAAAAATGAGAGGAAGAGAAAGGAAGGAAAGAAAGGAATTAATAAAAGGAAAAAAAGAAAGAAAAAAGGTAAACAGAAAGGAAGGAAAAGGGAAAGAAAGAAAACGAGAGAAAGGAAAGGAAGAAAGGAAGAAAGAAAAGGTATAAAGATAGATGGAAGGAAGGAAAAAAAAGAAAAAAAGAAAAGATAGATACAACAAAAGACAGAATGAAATGAAGGAAGGAATGAAGGAAAGAGATGAAGGCAGAAAGAAAAAATAAGGAAGAAAAGAAAGGATGGATGGAAAAAAAAGAAAGATCAAAAGAACAAAAGACCAAAAAAAAGAAAATCAGAAAGAAAGAAGGAAAGAAGAAAGAAAGAAGGAAGGAAAGAAAAAAAAAAAAAAAAAAAACTGAGGGGAAGAGAAAGGAAGGAAGAAAGGAACGAATAAAAAAAGAAAAAGAAAGAAAAAAAGGTAAAAAGAAAGAAAGGAAGAAAAGAGAAAAAGAAAAGGATTGATGGAAGGAAGGAAAAGAGAAAGAAAGAAAACGAGAGAAAGGAAAGAAGGAAGATAGGAAGAAAGTAAAGGTATAAGGATAGATGGAAGGAAGGAAAAAAAGATAGAATGAAAGACAGAAAGAAATGAAGGAAGGAATGAAGGAAAGAGATGAAGGAAGGCGGAAAGAAAAAATAAGGAAGAAAAGAAAGGATGGATGGAAAAAAGAAAGATCAAAAGAACGAAAGACAAAAATAAAGAAAAACAGAAAGAAAGAAAGAAAGAAAGAAGGAAAGAAAGGAGAAAGAAAGAATGAAAGACCAAAAGAAAGGAAGGAATGAAGGAAAGAAATAAAGAAAGAAATGAAAGAATGAAAGGGATGAAGAAAGTAAGGAAGAAAAAAGACAGGAAGAAACGGTAAAGAATGGATGGACGGAAGGAAGACAGTAAGAAAGAATGAAAGGAAGGGGAAAATGAAGGAAGGATTAAAGAAATAGGTAAACAAAGGTTGGATGGAAGGAAGAAAGAAAAGAATGACAAAAAGAAAGACAGCTATAGTAACAGAAAAAATGAACAAAAGAAGGAAGGAAATTTAAAGAAATAAAGAGAGATTCAAAAGAAGGAAAGATAGGCAGAAAGAAAGAAAATAGAGGAAGAAAGCTCAAACTATCCAGTCATAAATAAAGAAGAAAATTTATCAATTTCCTTGGCTAAAAAAAATGGTTACGAAAGAAATCACGTTTATCAACATACACACAAATGCATATGTGGGACTGTCAAACAATGTATTTCAGTGTGTGCGATACAGACGATCATTCGAAACCCGATCTTTTTGAAGCATAACAGAAGTGAAAATTTCTCCTTTTACTGCTTACAAAGGACAGAGCTACCACCAATTTTTAGGAAATATGGACACTACAAGAATTTTCATTGACAAGAAATGTGAATTTTGACAGTTCTGAGGGAGATTTCTTCCTGAGCAAACTTCGTTCGTGCAGCACCGTACTCCGTATGCATCGGCTGCGTGGACTATGCGCTAGCTAGCTAGGTATGCTAGACTGCCATTGATTCTGTGTGTGTACGTCTCTGAGCTGTGTGTTTATTGCAGAAAATGGCGCAAATTTTGCAATTCGAAAGAAGAAATTAATGATATTGCTTTTTTGTCTCTTTTTCGTTTCTATATTTTGATGGTTAAATATGGGGAATCTTTCTAAAATATAATTTCCATAGGAGAATTTTGCTTGCCCGATTCGGGCAAGCAGTTTTTGTCTTTGCTTCAAAACACTTGCCCGACTCTAACTTTTACTTGCCCCGGGCAATCGGGCAAGCGCTTATGTCGCACCCTGCATAATTTTTATAATTTGAATTTATATTGGATATGGAGCATTGACCCATCTACCACAAATCTATAATCAAAGAGTGATAAGGGGGGTAAGATCGTACCTCTGATGTAGCATTTCTACCAGTGTGTACCCATCAAGGGGGGCTATTGGATATGGAGCATTGACCCATCTACCACAAATCTATAATCAAAGAGTGATAAGGGGGGTAAGATCGTACCTCTGATGTAGCATTTCTACCAGTGTGTACCCATCAAGGGGGGCTATGCTGTGCTCCTTACATTCCTGGACCTAAAAGAGGTTGAGAAAAGAAATAAAAAACATTCAGAATTCATGTGATATCATCTATCAAGTTCATTTGAATCATAATAAGAGAAGGATTAAACATCAACTGGATTAGAATAGCTGCAATCAAAAGAAATGGTATAGACATTTTCAGAATATGATGCAAAAGAACACAATTGTAACATTAGTCCACTGTACACCTGTAGGTGGTGTCAGAGGCATTGTTTTCGCCTTGTCCGTCCATCCCATTTTCTTGCCTATGCATAGGAGTGATGATCTGATTAGCGTCAAAAGACACATGGGTCACACATTGAAGGTATTGGAAACATATCAAGAATGAGACTAAATAGAGAAGTTCAATATTACTCACAAAAGTTGGAATCTGGACTGCTACTATGAAACGAGCTGCATCCTTTAGTAGCTTCCTTTGTTTTCCTAATGTCTCTGCCTGTAAAAAAAATTGTTCCACTATGTCAAATAAAGATCATAGTATTTGGATTAATACTCTAAGCCCTTTACAAATACAGTATATTATAACTCCGGTCACAAGACTTTTGCATGCCAGTACAAAATATATGCACTTTCTCCACTCCATAGGGAGCATTCCAACAGGAATTTCAAAACTGCATAGGCATTCACATTTCAGACAACTTTACACAAAACTTTATGCATGCCATGGCTGCAACATGTTCTTAGGCACTATGTAATCTACATAGTGATATATCATTTAGGACAAGGAAGGGTCATCAATCATGCGTGAAGTGTGGATTGAAACCTTGCCAAAGGATACCAGGCTGTGGTGGGATTCAACACAAGGCACTCTGACTACAGAATCACTTCACCAAAACGCTTCTATAAATTCTCATTGTCAATAAATCATATATTCAATATCTTGGCAATTTAAAATAGTATGTAATATGATCCCCAATATTGCAGGGTCTCCATTGTAATGCTCTCAACTTATCAAGACTGGAGCAATTCATTAAGTGAAAGAAGAATGAAGACAAATTGGAGTAGGACAAACAAAAATTACAATTACTTTTTGGAAGTGCCCATTTGTGTTCTTGAACAATTATGTGGAGTTGGACCAAATGATTTCTAACCTACCTCAGATGGGGCATGGATGACTCCATCAGCATAGACATCAGGATTGAATCTAACGTCAAACTCAGCACTGCTCAATGAACCAGCAGCCTGGGCAGCTAAAGCTATCACCTCTTTATGGCTCGGATCAACTAAAAAAAAAAAATTAGTGAAGTAGTTATATTTGAAGAAATATATCTTCATTTAAAATACACAGCATATAGGGGAACAGATTAATAACACATTGAAAAACTTTGAAAATTCATAACTCTGTTATCCTTTGATCAAACGATGGACTTGCCCCAAATCTTCATTGATACATATATGTCTAAAATAGTTTTTGCTTTTCAAATCAATTTGACATCAGTATGAACTTTCCTTTGACCTACACAGCAAGCAATACAGTTTCTCTCTTCCTTGCTTCTCATTACAAATGCACAAAAAGTCACGACTCTCAATGGGGTTCTGTCTCTGTCTTTGAACAGGATCTAACTATCTTTTTTTTTAAATGGAAACAGTGTTAAAGGACCTGGATAATAAATCTACAATCACTGGCCATGAATGAACAAAATACTTTGAACTCAATAACAAAGAGGTTGTTAGGTCCTCTGCTACAATGCAAGACTGATGTCAAATATTTTGAAACAATCAAGCATGTATTTCAACAGGAAGGATTTTATATAATATATTTCAAGATTGTGACCTTGCATTGTGCAACTTCAGTCCACTCCCCCATTGAACCCATCCTTTATGAAATTTCAATTCTCATTTGTTACTTTCTTTTTTTATGAATTACTCAAATTGTTTGCAGTTTGGAGAGGCCAGAATTAGATTGATTAACCAGACACCTTTTCAACACTGTGTTGTGTATTGAGCCCCATTCATATTCAACCTTGACCCCAATGCAGCAGGGAATGATTGGTACTGTCAAGATCACCACAGGGTTTGTTTTCAGACAATACCTATAGGTATATGTGAAATCATTCAGCCGTGGACAAAGCTTTAAGCAATGAAAGCAGCTTGATGACAGATATAACAGACCCTGTTTCACAAACCTTGTTATCAATGGCAAGTTACAATATTCTATAAAAAGCCACTGGACATATGACATTGATTGGCTGAGAGAGGTATTTTGGACATTTGTTATTGATAGCAAACCTAGTGAGACAGGGTCCTGTATTCATATATCATAGGCACTTCACAAAACAATATCCAATTATCAGTCAGACAAGTGAGAAGATGAACCAAAATTAATAGGTGATGAATAAACCAAGACAGGGGAACATTAAAGGGGCTAAATGAATCTAGCAATTGACTCAAGAAAGCAGTAACCCATTCTTCCTTTCATTTAATTGAATAGATTTGTTGAACTTTATTTTTTATTCTTTATTCTATCTTCCTTTAATATCTATTTTGCTCTTTTTTATTTCTTTTTCTTTACATGATTTACTCTATTTCTTCTACATTTAAACCCCCTATTTGTGGGACCAAACTGAATAGATTTGTTTTTTGTTTTCTAGTTCACATTAAAGGTTGTAAAAGTATAAGATTATCATGGCTTGAGTAGTTCATGGAGTGAAAAAAAAAGAATAAAAGAATGAAGAAAAATGTGGGTTGGTAAAAAAGGATGATTATTTTACAGATTGCCTAAAAAAAAAGAATAAAGAATTAAAAAAAATGTGTGTTGGTAAAAAAAGGATGATTATATTAAAGATTGTGCTTTGCAAAGACCATTTTTGAAATGCCTTTCTTTTAATGAATGAACTTACATCCTTCTTTCTTGGGTGATGTTGCTAATGCTTTGGCTGCTTCTTCTGTAGCACTGTCCAGTTCCTTGGGCAAATCATTGCCTTCTGTGGAATCCATATTCTTGAGCACAGGGCATTTATCAACTAGTCCTTTGGTCTTCATTCCATCAACTATAGATTCATTGCTTTCCTTCTTGGAATTTTCCTTCTTGGAATCTTCCTTCTTGGAATCCTCCTTTCCATCTTCCACCTCATTCTCCTCTTTATTCTTCTTGCTTTCATGATTTCCATTCACCATTTTGTCTTTTGATTCACTGTTCTCTTTGAGGTCTGAGCTTGTTTCTTTCTCTTCCTTCGGTTGAGGGTTTTCACCCTCGGACTGTCCATTTTCAGTAAGTTTAGCGCCCTCTTGTGGCTGCTGGTTGTGCATGAGCATGAGTGCCGCATGTCTGATGAAGACCATGTACCTGTGTCTGAATGATTCGAAAGGGAGGGGGGAGTAATAGAGATTCATCTTGGTAAAATATGTCAAAGGATTTTGCTACCACTATTCATCAAAATTTACATTAAACAAATAAAAATATTTACATGGAAATATATGTCATATCAGAGAATAATATACTTGGTATCACATAAACATAACAGTATTTTGTTACAGCATTTCTGCTGTGCCTTTCATGATTGAAGCCATGCATCTTTAATGATTTGTACAGAAAGTTATTAAACTATCATCATCATCATCCACTACCACCATCAATACCAGCACCACCACAACCTTCTCCACCACCCAAACATCCACCCTCATCAACATGACATTAAAAAGACTACTTACTCTACAAAAGCATCCACTACTTCTTGTCTCAGACAGGCTAACTTATGTCTGTGTTGCCTTGGAAATCCTGATTTCTTCATGTCCTCTGCAAAGTCTTCAGCCTCCACTGTCAAACACAAGCGAAAAAATTATGTCCTCAATCGCTATCATAATGCTTACCCATTATCCAATCTTAAATAATTATAAAAAATGGGTCTTTAAGTATTTATCTGACCAAAATTATAACCTTTTTTTCAGGAACTTTCATTTTGTATTACTTAAGGCCACGCTTCCACATTTTATGCGAATAATTTTTTTTTGCTCTTCACCAAAGTTTAGACACTAACCTCAGAGGGATGCATTAATTCACTATAATAACGCAGTAATTTTGTGAATATAACAATACTTGTGGTTTGATTTTAATTATCTCCCAATCAACCTTGCCAAAATTCCACTTCATATGACCAAAAGTTAACGTAACAAAGCGTAAAAATCATGAATAAAGATCCTTAATATACTGAATAAAATCTTTAACATAAAAAAAGGAATGCCAAACTATTGGCATACGCAGGAACATAATTACAAAGTTTCAGGTCAAAGGTCAAATCATGACTTACTCTGCAGGAAGTTGACATCAGGAGGGAAGGTTCTAAGAAGATCTAGTACATAGTGACGACCATCATTACCCTTGATACCCTACAAAACAAAATATGAAGCAGAAATGAATCGTTTAACTCTCATCTGATATTCAGTACTAGCTATTGAAAATGATAGTTAATGACATTCTGATGTTTAGAATAGCAATGTGTTTACTTGTTTGGTTAGAAACTATCAGTAACTGTCTTGGAATGATAATAATCAGTTTTCTTGACTACTTCTGCAGGAGATCTAATCTTTCCTCAAGCTGTCTGTAAGGAAGGCTTACACACAACAATCTGTATGACTGGAATGTTTTGGGTTACTAAATCAAATTCTCAATCATTTTGATTCTCATTTTTTTGTAGACTGAAATCCTTGTTAATAAGATACATTACTTTAAAAAAAAATTTAATTGATAAAGCCTGAACTTTTCTTTTATTTTTTTAAAATAAAAAATGGGCCATCTCATGTAACAAAAGAGCATAATCAAGCCATGTATAGAGTTGTGTATGAAATAGCTTCCAGTGAACATAAGAAATATAGCAAAGTACCCCCAAAACAGTCATTTTCCCCCAAAAGATGACTTATGGATTAACAAAATACAAGTTAAGCTCGGTGGATTACTAGCCAATGGAAAATTGAGTGATTCTTACCTTGCATTCTATTGATGAGTAGATCTCAATCTCTTCATCTTTCTGGTTCATAACATAGTGAGGTAAGATCTTCAGATGTTGGGATGTCTTGGTCAGCTAAAATAAAAAACATAAAAATGAATAAATTATTTCATGATAAATTCATGTATTTTTCAATTATTCATCCATTGATTCAATTACCCACTGAATCAATCAGACATTTTCCATTAATTCATTCAACCTTTCATTAATCTATATAACTGTCTATCCATCCATTCATTCATTCATCAATGTAATAAATTCATTAACTCATTCATTTGGTTATTCATTAACTCACTCATCCATCCATTCCATTCATCCATATCACATATCCATATTGACAGTCATTGATTTACAGACTTCCATCACATTTTCCAAATGAAAGTAAGAGGCAAAGATACAATCACATTTACACATTTGTAGTTTTGTACATTATAGCAATTTATAGCAATTCTCCACTTACAAGCTCTTTGTATTTATCGTTGGTGACCACCGTTTTGCCGAAATCGATGGAGCCGTAGATGACGGATTCTTCCTGCTCCCTCTCTAGAATACCAGGAATGATAGACTGAGCCGTGATGCGGTAACCACGGTAATCAACAACCACAGTGCCTAGTGTGTACAAACCATCCAGGTCATATGTGTTGTAGGCTTTCACACCTTTCAGATCATTGCCCTGAAATAAGGTCAAAGAAGGGATAAAGAATTTTTAAACAAAAAAATCAAGATATTCATCATATTGCGGACTATGCTGGTAAAAATTGACATTCTCAGCCTTGAACAACTTGCATATACATAAAATGAGAACCCCTGGATTCATAAGAACATTCATCCCAATTTTGAATGTTTATTGCAGGAATAAATAAGTCAATAATGACAAATTGCTCTCTTATCTAAATTGCTTACATTGACATATTTAGACATTGTTTGATCAAATGACGAAGAAAAGTTTTTTATGTTTCACTAGTTCAATCTTATTGATCAATGCTGCTGATTTATATTTGTTTGTATTTTCTATCCAATACATAAAAAATTATTTAAAAAAACATCAGTTAATTATTCACTACAAAGTTTATATTCCAGGATTTGTCGAGAGGAGGAAGATGAGTCAATATAGATGACTTACAGGAGCTACGTATGCAGCATGATCCCCTCCAAAATCTTTGTAATGATCCCTGACATCAAAACCGAGACTGAAGAAGATATTGTTCCAGATGAACATCTGCATTCTGTAAAAAAAAAAAACGATAAGAAGGTAAGTCAGATTACATATATTGAGGGGATTGTTACACAGACAAACTAGAGAATCCCGTTGAAGACAAGCATTGTATCAATATGGCATAAAATGTGGTAAATCAGACCTTCCTACAGGGCTTCCAATAACCAAAGGCAATGAAGGCAATTGCCTTGGGGTTCACCTCAACTTGCCTAGCTGCCATCAAATATTCCTTATTACCTAAAGTGGTTTTAAGGTGATAAAAATGCCCTGCCCTTAATAGGACTTTACTGCTAGGGCTGCCTTCCCATAAAATCAAAAACAAAATAATGCATCACCCAATAAGTACAATTGGTTTATTGATTGATTTTGAATCTGTTACAAAATTCCTATTCCTGGCATCCATTTGGCTTTCTATATTATAATTCTTGTGTTTTCTATCTTTCTCTGCAAATCCACATTATATATATATATATATATATATGTTTGCCAAATGATATATCATCGAGACATAAAAATGTCCTACTTACTTAGAATCTTCACCAGGGTTAATAGCCATGACATTGCCATCAATGACTGCCATGGCTCCTCTTGTTGCGGCCGCTACAAAGTCACTATGGACCTTGAAGATCGCCCTCTCTCTAAGAAGCCGCTCTGGAAGGTTCTTACGGGCTAGTTCCCGCGTGGTCTGGATCTCTTCGTTCCAGTCCCTGGTCTGGCCGGGGATGTGCTCTTCGTAGCCGAGTCTTGATGTATAAGCTATGATGGAAATAGACGGGATATATTACAGTTTCTGCAAAGAATCATCCAACACCTTGTTTTTTTTTAATTTTGAGTGCATCATGATCTAATGGTTCCAACTCTCGTCTTGCCATACAAAGGGCTTGAGGATTGACACCTGGCAACTGTGCTTTTCCCTTCAGAAATAAATTTCAGCACATTGAGTTGCACTCAACCAGAGTGAAATAAATTGGTAACCACCTGCGATTATTAATTCCTTAAATGCTGGAAGCAACAGTTCCAGTTTACACTGGGTCTCAGAATAGATATGAAGATAAATGGGGCTATATAAAAGCCTGCTGACTGACTTTAAATCCTACAGCTATGCCCCTATCACAGCATATTATAGCTTTATCCTTACATTAAAAAATTATTTCTTCCTAACATGTTTTGTTCCAGATCCTGTTTGATGTTGCCTGCCTCATTATCTTAATCCCTCTTGGCCTTACTTACACTAACTTCCCTTTGTGTCTGCCTACTCCTTTTCTTTCATCCCCTTCACTAACCTGATTGGTCTTCTCTACTCACTAATGCCCCTTTTGTCTCCTTGTTTCTAGTGTTGCTGTAGCTTGTTTGTGGTCTATATTATGGTTGTTCCACTTTATATGTTTGTCATTTTGCCTCCGACGAAGATTCTGCTAGGATCGAAAGCTTAGGCCCCCTTTTTGACTTTATAATTTACTCCATTGGCTCTCTTTTATTAGATAAGCAGTTTTCAGCAGCTTCTTTTTGCCATTAACATAAAATATCACAGACAGAAAAGAAGCCGATGGACAGATCTAGTTTGTCCAATACGGAGGCTCCGCCATTTTGCCTAAAGATCTGGAAAGATTGCCTATTATTATACAAAACTGAAATTCCAAAATATCAAGAAATGTGGCATCACTGCTCGTAACGCCCAAGATCTTACCATCTTCTGCCCTTATGGAGTCTACAGTGTGTTCCATCTGAGGGGCTAACCAAGAGTAGACCTGGAATGGGGTGGGTACCCTCTCAAATGGGTGCCGTTGAGATCTATCGGTGAGAGGAATAACAAGAAGAATATCTTATTAACGAATCTTTTATCTCTTTACAGCCAAACATCAATGCATAAGCAAACAGTTTTAATGTATACAAACTCACTTAATTTGTTTTAAAACCTATTTCACATGAACATGTTGCTGTATTCAAAACTTTTGGTCTCGCGTAAATGTGCAACTATACAAGTATGCAGGGATTGAAATTTGAGCAATACAGCAAAACTTGCTTCACAATGGCAAACTAAAGCACCCATCATGAAAACGCCATCTTATACACTAATTCAAACAAAATTTGACATTGCAACTAAATTCACAATGGGCTTATTTCCCCCAATAACTGGCATAACAACTATCTAATCTGGTGCATTTCTTGATTTATCTATGTTGCACATCATATTCTGTATAATCAATAAAAGTTACTTGCTGTGCTTCAAGTGTTTATCACAATTTCAAAAGATATCATCTAGAACATGATCATCTTTAGTCATGAACTGTAAAATATCAATGTATAACATTCTGATATTATCATTACCTTTTCTTGAGGAGTTGAGCAAAGTTCTTCTTGAAGCTTGGACTGACTTTGTTGAGTAGTTCAATTAGGGAATGAGATAGGTGCTTCTGGTCAGCTGGTTTGGGGTTGAAAACTTCCTGGGTCGATCTGGTGAAGTCAGGTAATAAGAGGTCATTGTAAGGTGGATGAGACTTGCCCATATTATTTATTTTTTTTTTTCAATTTGGATGACGATGATGCAGATGAAGATGACAATCAAGGGTACAGGTGCTTTTTGTCAATTGGATTGGGTTTTACCAATTTCTTGGTTGATCAGGGTTGGGTTTCATTGTCATCTGACAATATTCCTGGATTTGAATGGCTGAGAACAATACCATCAACAATACTATCTTCATGATCACCATCATCGTGTTCATCAATACCATCATCATCTTCATCAATACCATCATCATCATCATCATCATCATCAAATAATCATTATGATATTTGAAAGTTTGGTTTAAGCCGGGCTTTAACACCAGACTCAACAATTTTAAGTCCTTACCTAAATGCCATGAATTGAAATTTATTTTCTCCTAATTTCAAAAGTCAAGCATCATACCCATTAATTTCTTAATTCCTCTAAAGCTTGTGAAAAATGCAGAAATAAGTTTATAGCCGAAACATGATTCAAAACACTTAAATTAAAAATTACAAAAAGGCTTTTTAAACCCCATAATCAAAACACCATTCAAATAATAAGATGCATAAAGAACCATGAAAAATTTTGAAACCTTAATTCTAAAAGAATAGATATGATAAATGAACCCAATATGTTTAATCTGTATATGGTAACATGTAAGAACTCAATATTTTTCAAGGTCATTGAAAGATGGTGGACTTGGATTGAATGAAGTTTCCATTGAAACATCTAGCTGTGCATTAGACACACACTAAAGGAATATGTGGTATATTCAACACAACACAATCCACACCAGAAACAAGATACCCTAAAACAAACCGGGCGCACGAGCCAATGAGATCTCCAATTGGCACTGGACGCGTAAAACGAGATGATGTTGACAGGCAACTCAAATACACACATACAGGCATGGCCTCTCAGCAGGCTTGTGCACGAGATGACCTTTACAGACCTGCCCCCTCTCAAATTCTTCTTCCTTTCTATTTCTGTCTGTCTCTCTTTCTCTCCGTTCATTTATCTCTGTCTTCTCTCTCTATCCCTCTGCCTCTCTCCCTCCCCACTGCCTCTCTCTCTCGCTCTCCTTGCCTCTTCTCTGCTTCTCTACCCTACTCTCATTCCATCCCCACTCACTCCCTCTCCCCTTTCTCTCCCTCTCTCACTTTCTCTCTCTCTCACCCTGATGATACAATCTAATAGTGAGGAATGGGGCCTAATTGGATGTACTTGAAAGTCTGACCTGTTCTAATTCGATGGAATCCTGTGGTCATTATTCAGGTTTGTTATTGTCTGTGCAGTGATGATGATGTGTCACTGTTACATGACAGATATTTCATAATACATCATTCTAATTGATTGGTCTGCAGTAAATGTAAATCAAAGAGCTACCCTGGGCACTGCACTCGACACAACATCAAACTATATTAAACATGATTGTTTATTGCTCATTCTTCGTTTAAATATACATGTATTTCTTTAATAATATATTCATAATTTATTAAGAAATGTATCACTTTTACGCCTTGAATATCGTTTACATGTAATTGATGGACTGAAGGGTACATTACCTGCACAAAATATTTTCACAGTCCCTTTATTTATTTATTTAATCATTCATTCATTCATTCATTCATTCATTCATTCATTCATTCATTCATTCATTCATTCATTCATTCATTCATTCATTCATTCATTCATTCATTCATTCATTCATTCATTCATTCATTCATTCATTCATTCATTCATTCATTCATTCATTCATTCATTCATTCATTCATTCATTCATTCATTCATTCATTCATTCATTCATTCATTCATTCATTCATTCATTCATTCATTTATTCGTTCATTCATTTATTAATTAATTAATTAATTAACTTATTCATTCATTCATTTATTAATGAATTTATTTATTTCATTACATTTCTATTTTACTATACTTTTGTTTTACAAGTGTGCCTCTTTCTGAAATATGCCCTGAAACATAAAAAACCAAGAAAAATAACAGCTCTTTTCTACTTACTGATTGATATAGAAGCCTCGTGTTGATGCTGTGAGATGGTATGAGGTTCCTTCTGAGCACACAACATACAGGTACATCAGATCACCTACAAAATAGGACAAAGTCAAACACTTAATCATGACAGAATACTAACAAGCTTTATTCTCCATCGTGTGCTACAAATTCAACCGTATCGAATCACGCATAAAGCAGCACCGACAAAATTTGTCTTTTTTTTTTCTTTACTTATAAAAACATAAATATAAAAGTTATAATGGCATTAATATTCACATTTGAATGGTATGTGTCTTGAAACCAAAATCATCAACGACAACACACAAAAAATGCTTTAAAAATATAATTAATCTTCTGAACTGGGTCATTGTTTTAACTGTTTCATTTAGTTGTTGCTTTGTTTTGTTTTCCTAATTAAAAAATAGGTTTGCCTAATTTTGATATTCTTTAACAGAATGTGCCAGTGCAAATGTGCCAGTGCCAACTGTCAGATCATGCACTATTATTGGATCAATTTGAGAGATAGGGGTGAAGTCTAATAAAAGATAAGGCCTGAAAAGTGGTTTATATTCAGAGTCTTTGGTGACGCTGAATTTCTATCTTAGTGCTCCACCGGTCTGGAAGAAATTGCACCGGTGACCAACGGACCGCCTGGTTCGCCTGGCCTAAAAATAATCATTCAATAATCCAAGGCCAGTATGGGCCATGCAATGGCAATTGATGCCTTGAGGACTTGGGGCCTTGAGATTTGGTTGCGCTTTTCATTTTCCCCAATTGTGGTACAATACAGAAATGTGCCTTACAGAAAAGTGGTCTCACCAAAATGAATAATCAAGTTTAAGACCAGAAACTCTCAGCAGGCTCCAGTGCATTTGTTATCATTGACATTTAAAGACAGTGTGGTTCTGGCCGGATTAGACACCATAATTTGGATATGCTCAACATAGTTTCACAATCAACAATGCCCATGAAATGGTACGGTATCGTAATCCGCTGAATACCTCAGAGGCTCATGATATATCAAAATCTGATGGCATACACTAACTTCTTCACTGCATTCAAATCAACATTTCAGTCTAGCTATGTCTATAAACTGAATGAACTTTTTATTTAAATCAACACAACAAAAGTTATATCTAAACCTTTCCTTGATAAATGAGAGGTGACTGGAAATGAACCCTCACCCCCCCCCCCCCTCTTCAACACCTTCCTCCCTTCAAGAGAAGGGGATCTTGAACATAAGAGAAAGGGAAAAGGAAATAACGGAGAAAATAGGTGAAGAGTAGGGAAGGAAGGGACAAGAGAGAAAGAGGGGGAGGGGATCAGGAAAATACAATAAGAGAACATAAAACAACTGACAAGCTTATAGACTTTAAACTGTTTAAGTTAATTAAACAAAATGACCTTTAAGCTGCTTGAAGACGAATTTATTTACTTTAAATTAATACAGCAATGTCATGATTTGACACTATGACCTATCACATACAGTTAATATAGAGCCATGATTGAGTCAATGGTCTACACATCACTGAACAACAGTTTTAGAACTCTTACCCCATTTTATTAATAATGAATTAAATTTTGTTCTCCAAAGTCAATGCACACAAGAAGCCAGGATATTGAAAAACACCCCACCTTCTTTAAACTATTACCTTAATGACATTACATAAAACCAAAGCAATATCACAAAATATTTAAAAAGAAGTAACAAAACATTGATTTCTTTTTTGCTCACCATGCATCCTTCTCGTCCCAGGGGGAGGATTCCATCCCGAGAGAGTCAACACCTTGAGGCAACTCAAAGACCGGTTGTTCTCCTTAAATGCTGGCTGCATCGGCAACAGGGGGCGCTCTTTGGATGACGGCATGATGAACTCTGGAGGTGTGCAGTCCACCACGTCTGATGCCGCCGAGGATTTGCCGCGCTTCCGGTCGACTGAAGGAAGCAATCAAGAGAAATTAATCAGGGTTAATAAGAATCAGAGAAGAGATCTCATTACGAGGTGACCCTGGTCTTATCAATTAACTTGACAAAAAACTGAGAATAATCCCAGTTTCACTTTAAAAAGGTACATCCCCATCAGAACTAAGCCTGGCTTGCACCTTTGTGTTTTGGGCCTGCAGATAGCCTGAATGCAGTCAAACGCAACATAACGCAATGAAACGAGCTAAAACGAGGTCAACATGCAGAGGTCTAACATTTTAGCTTGGTAGTTTTATTTTTAATTTATTTTTTTTAAACATCTGCAATTAAACACAACAATATGAGCAAAGACGAGAGACAATTTGAGCAAATGTGAGCAAGGTAGGGGAAATCGGGGTTAGTTGGAACATTTTTGATAAAAATGGCTGTAAAATCCAAATTTGAGAAACAATCAATATATCAGCTTGAAGCATATATCTAAGGGCCATAAAATGTTTAACTCTATGATGGTTACTGAAAAAATCCACCTTGAACAAGACCATTGCAAGCGTTCCAACTTACCCCATATACGGGGTAAGTTGGAACATGGTATGGGGTAAGTTGGAACACTGCATGGTCAATTAAGAATTATACTAAAACTAACCGTAATATTACATGGCTTTAGCCTATTTGCTTTATTTTTTTCAAGTTAAAAATATTATAAGTGGATTTGTTGAACTTTATGTTTTCTATTCTACAGCCAATCACGCAAATTTGGTCTCAAAAGATGAAAGTAAAAAGTCAGCGAGCGGTGTGGTCAAAAATTGTTTTTACTCATAATTATGTTTGGAGTAAGTTGGAACATGTTCCAACTAGCCCCTTCAACTTTGTTCCAACTAACCCGAGAGTCCCATTTGACATTTATAAGCTTACAGCACAAAAAAGGGACTTCACCATGGCATATTAATAACCTTATTTTGTAGCTTAGTACAAGTGTCCATTATACCCGGTACCCCAAACAGGCTAACTTGATCTATAAACTTCTCTGAGATAATACAAAATTTCTAAAAGATAAAAAAATTACTCAGAAAGTGAAAAAACTAAAATTCCTTTCTAACTTCACCAGGCTAGTTGCACATGTGTTGTCTGTAATATGGTGGATTGCTGTTGATAATAGTAATAAATTTAGGGCAGTATTGCATAAATTTATTTAAAGGCGTTAAAGAAAATTACAATGTTTCAACTAACCCCGCGTTCCAACTAACCCCGATCTCCCCTACCGCAAGTCGCTTACGCAGGCATTAACGCAACGTTTGTGCCTGAATTACCTCAAATTAGTTCACTTTAGCTCGCATCATGGCTGGTAACAACTAAAAATGCTTCCAATGACCACAATAACTTTTATAATATTGGAATGGTAGACAATATTAAAGTATAATTCATTTACAAAAGCTTTCGATGGGCATTAAGCATGATTTTTAGTCAGACATAAATCTTTGTGAAACACCCCCCTGGTGTCATTGTGTACTTTCATATGTCATAAGATGGATGACGTGTTGATATTAAGAGAGAGAGAGAGTTGGCACAGTATTCCCTAACCTTTCGGATGCTACATGCCGCGAAGTATGCCATAGACTCTTTACATTCGCATTAGGTCTCTCTCATTTTAGAGGCAGAAGGGTTCGAGCTAGTTCGAGCAATACACATTATCAATATTTTTAATGTTACAGAAGAGAGAATACATGATGCCATTCAGAATAAAACATGGAAAGGCTTATTCGTAATATATCCCTTTCTGAATTTAGTGTTATGGACTGTGGGCTATTGGCAAACTGTTTCCATAGTATAATGAATTTGAAAGGGCCAGGAACAGAATGGTCCACATTAATGTTGAGGCTGCTATAATTTGTATGGCATTTTGAATCAAGCATTTATCCTCCTGTGAGTGTAATGCCTTTCCAAAATGCCTTGCTAAATGAAAAAAAAATAAACAGGATATTATTCTCCTTGTTTTCTTCTTACATGTATATACATGTACATGTATATACATGTAAATGTACAGCCCAATACCCCCATGGTAGGGGCAAATAGGATTGATGGACTGGGGAGGGAACTCTAACTGGCAACTTGCCAAAATGATTGTATCATATTACCATTCTAAAGATAAAGAGGTAAAATCACTGGACTAATGACCCAAATTTCAATGACCTTACTTATCCCCTTCTGGCTGTGATGGATGGACGTAAATACCAGAGGGAGCGCATCCCATTCCACTGAGATTTACCCCCATTGAGAGAGACGGACCAAAGGTAGGAGGTGATTAAACCCAAGATCAGCGTTTGTTATATCACAGCATCGGCCAGCCGTGTCTTGTGATTAAGAACAGACCAGGGGAGGGTTCCACGAGGCATCTTGACTGTGATGATCACTGTGTTACAAGCTACTGAAATCCTTGAATCTGATTGGCCGTGAGCAAATTTGTCATTGAAAATCACTTACAAGACGGCATGCCTTGTAAAACACTTCCTTGTTTCATACAGGCCAAATATGGAGTGAGCAAGACTGACCCTGCTAGGTTCAACTTAAAAATAAAAGAAGACCCTGAATTTCCATGTTATATCTAGGCAAGGCAATAGGAGAAAGATGATGAAAGAAAGCAGAGTCCTGACTGAAAATTGCTGATCTGAAAAATCAGCTTAATCAGGGGATAGCAGGTTTACTTTTAGCAATAGTCTAATATTTCACATAAAATATCTTAGCTGGAACTACTGCCAGTCAGATGTGATAATGGGTTATGACTTGTTTGAACAGATACATGCATCAATGATCCTCAATGAACTGTCAATGGACCCCTATCATAAAACATTGTCACCTTTTTTTAAGCCAGTATACCACAGCCAATTTAGACAGCACCAAACTCAAAATAGTCAAATGGTTCTAGGATCCTTACCAAGGGTGCAACATTTTTTTTAATGTTTGTGGTCTTTTACCAAAAGATAATTTTCTGCTTCTCTTCACAACATTCTTATCACAATACTTGCCAAGAAATTATAGAGTATGCTTCAAAGCATTCCTCATTTTTCTAATAAAGATCAAATTAACACATTTTAAAAACCAATATTCACAATACACTCATGACTGTTTGTGAAAATGTATTTTATTAAATCTATCCTAATGAACATGGCCCTATGGCAAGATATCTACTGTGTCTGTGTGCAAAGCACTTTTAGAGTTTAGTTCCCCTTTAAACACAAGATTTGGAACATGTACATGTATCTATTGCAGAGCATCATTCAGAATTAGACAAGGCTGTTTTGACAAGATCACATTGAGACCTAGGTAAGCAGGAGACACAATACATTAATAAGCCAAGAGATTAGAGCAAGATATAGAATAAAGTCTAGCATTTCTGATATTACAAGCCTTTAATATAGAGTTTCACATTAAATTCTACAGCTAGGCAGTCCATTCGAGCTACATTGTATGCCATTTTGAAGGGTAACAGTGGACAACAAGCAAGGTGGACAGTATATCTTATGCAACATATTTTGTTGTTGTTCTTATGCACATTACATGTATAAACAAATAATGCCAATTTGAGGAGTAAATGCTGATCATTTTTAAATCATTCTAGAGTTCTGAACTTCTATGGGGAGAGGAGTTGTAAAAAAAAAATTATATATATTTCTGTATTCATCCGTTTCATAGCTCCAACATCCCACCCTATGTGACTATGCTTTCAGCTGATCTAAAAAATAAGAAGTGGGTCTAAGCCTTGAATTGCTAAATGATTTCATATTTTCCATTAGCAAGAGGTAAGTGCACATCAATCAGCACCTATATCAAAACAGGCTCAAATCCTTTAAGTCATTCCCCAGCTGTACAAAGAGCGCCATTTACATTGCTGCTTGATCAACGAAAGACGTGAACTTAGTAGGCATCATGGTAATAGAATAATACAGGTCTCACATGGGAGGTGAAAACTAAACGAGGTTGAAGAAACCAGTCCAATCAATTTTCTTATCTAATTTTCTCTTTAATAACTATTGATTGAGGATGATATTAATACAAACTGCCCTACAGCTCAAAAAAAGCTTTTGCAAAATCTACTTTATACTGGTATTTGTTTAAAAGCTTTTGATTTCATTTCAAGATTAAAAAAAAACCATCGGAGAAGGTAATGGAACAAAGCATGTCATTAAAAACGTCACAAGAAAGTGACTTGTGCTGAGTAATCACATCAATTGGTGGATTCACAATATGGTGTGCCATCTATCAGTTGAAGTGTACAGGCCAAGTGTCTAACTTTGGGGTCGTCATCGTGTGCAGGCGCAGGCAGTGCACGGTGCTCGTTCATCAAAAATTTCTCTCCCACCTCCTGGACCTTTAATATTAAACAGCATAACTGGTCGCGCCGCATCGCCAGCGCTAAATAATCGCATGCATGCATTCACTTTAGTACTAGCACGCGCAACTGATGTAGACTTTTTCCCATGATGCATTGCGAATTTCGGCCTGTCCACTGCAACCGATAGATGGCGCACCGTATTGTGAATCCACCGAATTGTGAGCAAATTCTGTTCTATTTTGCTACACACAAGATCTGTAAGAGTGGATACAGTCCTAAACAAAACTGAAATTCACCTTCAATCAATCGCAACACTTTACAAGATGGTGCCAGGTATTAGACAGCCACTATGAAAGACACGTATGATGGTGGTCCCCAAGTCTGCGCACCTAACAATTTGAGTTAAGATTTAACATAAATTTCTTTTTATTTCACAAAATCTTTCAGATAGTAATTGTTCCTTATATTATTAAGAGTAAGTGTACCAAATATCTCATACAAATTTGAAAGAAATTTATGACTTTCTTGGAAAAAACCTCAGGCAGTCATTTTCAGATTGAAAATAAAGGGACCCCATGTCTGCACACCCATTCACTCTGCACACGATTCAGAGATTTTGATGAGAAATGCTGCATTTTGAGGCCGTCACATGAAATGCCCAAAATTCATTATTTTTCCACCATTTTGAGTCTGATTTTCTAATGAATATCTGTCTGTGTATTGCATGTGTAAAGTCTGTGTTCGTAGCGTATCTTCTTTTACTAGAATCGCGCAGATACGCGTGTGCACAGACAAGGGGGACTGCGCAGACTTAGGGGAACTTGCCATACTGCATTTACAACAGAATTCTTGCAAAAAGGTATGGCAAAGACTTTTGGCAAGGTGCCTTAAGAACAATTCTGCTTTACGTACCTTCACTGAGGACTGTGGATAAGAACGAGAGAGATTGGCAGTCCACACCATTGTAAGCATCTGAAGGATCCAGAGACTTGAGCAGATCTCTAACATGACGGACATGTATCCGGGCTTCACGTACTGTGTAGGGCTCTGGAATGGTAAAAGTGGAAAAAATACATTGAATAATTTGATGCAAATTGATGGGTTTTTTTTTTACATGAATGCAAAATAACTTAAAGAGTACCAAATCTTCTATGTATATGGATTTACATCCTGAGAATGGCTCTGGAATCATAGAGAAAAGAGAGAAAACATTGAGAATTTTAATGCAAATTTTTTTTCCTTACTGTGTAAGAATGAAAAAGGATGAGACTTTGCCTCAAGTAATTATTGAATAACAAGTGGAACACCTCTGGCAGTCTCGCCTGCATTACGCAATTCGATATAGCAGCAGTGCTGCCTTTGAAAACAGCTAATGAATAATTATTCACAGAAGAAAACACTAATATGATAATAAACTATTATGCCCATTAACCCAAAATGACCTTTGACCATGATCATTCATACTTGATTACCCTTATGTTGATGTTTCATTAGCTAGATCCAAAACCTTCTAAGTTATGCCAATTCAACACATACTCCCAACATGGCCAGAGTTCATTGACCTTTAAATGACCTTTGATCTTGGCCATGTTCCTGAAACGCGCACAGGGTATTCAGGAATACATTGCTGCTCTTATGTCCAAGTTTCATAAACTTTTAAAGTTACATGTATGATCACAATCCCACAACCCCCCAACATTACCAAAGTTTGACTCTAAATGACCTTTGACCTTGGTCATGTGTCCTGAAACTCGCACAGGATGTTCAAGGATACTTGATTGCTCTTATGTCCAAATTTCATGAACTAGATCCCTAAAATTTCAAAGTTATGATGACAATCCCTCAAATACCCCAACATGGCCAAAGTTTGTTGACCCTAAGTGACCTTTGAGCTTGGTCATGTGACCTGAAACTCGCACATGATATTCAGGGATACATGGTTGCTCTTATGTCTAAGTTTTATGAACTAGATCCATAAATTTAAAGTTATGATGACAAATCCTCAAATAACCCCAAGATGGCCAAAGTTTGTTGACCGTAAGTGACCTTTGACCTTAATCAGAATGCGACCTGAAACTCAGGCAGGATCTTCAGCGATACACTATTACCCATATGTCTAGGTTTTATGAACTAGGTCCATACACTTTCTTAATTATGACATTTCAATGTTGACGACACCGTCACCGGAAAAGCAGTGCCTATAGTCTCGCTCTGCTATGCAGGCGAGACAAAAATGGCTCAGGGGAAAAAAAGTTAATTCAATCTTATAATAATTCATACATATATCCTGCTGAAATGTTAAAGACTCACCTCTGTACTATAATGAACAAAATGAGTAAAAATATCAGATTTAATGCAAATGAGATATCTGCAATGTCACCCTTTACCCAAAAATTAATGAATTAAAATAAGTACAGTATGTAGAGGGCTAACATTCTGGGTAAAGAGGCTGATCAGAATATATGTACAGTCGACTTACAAAAGGTTATTACACTCTTTTAATGAAAACTTCATGTTCAGACTATAAACAAGGTTGCATCTGCAAGTTTGAAACAAAAAAATAACCATATTTTGACATTGACCAAGAAACTCTACAAGGTCAAGTGAAAGTAGTGACGACTGTTGAACACTTCAAGATATTTTTAGAATAAAAGTTGCTAAGTGCATCATTTGCCTACTCTGAATGTTTGATTACCTGTATAAATATGCATAATTTATGTTGAAGTAACAGTAAATATGAACTTTAGTTTTGGTGGTACATGTATATGAAGACTTGAAATATAAATAATGTAAGCATGCACATTGAGTACATTGTACCATTACTCACGTACATGTACTGGTAGTCTAATTTGGTCGAAATGCAGAAATATGTTTGCTTCAGATTATATTTAGTATTTATCCAATTCAGAGTAAATATGAACTTTAAACATGTATATGTACACATTGTAGCTCCAAAGTCAAAACATTCTATCACCCCCATCCTGCTCCACCCCACCGCATCCCCCTCCATCCCGCTCCCTCCCTTCCACTCAGCTCCCTCCCCTTCCTCACTCTATTCAAACAATACCATTTCTTTTTTCATCTTTAAAAGTACAATGAACTGATATTTTCACAGTGGTTATATTTTATCAAATTTTGTGAGTATCTATTGTATGAAAGTTTTGTGAATAACATTTTTTCCCTCATCAATCCACTTTATCTGCTAGTACAGTTTTATGAATACGACCCCAGAGCACAACATTATCTATCGATATTCAGTCTAATAAAATCATCCCCCACTCTTTATTTCCCATTTATTTCAATACCTAAGTAAATACTCAACTCTCAAGCAAGATAACCCATTATCAACCTGACCTAAATTCATGAACACTTGCAAGTATACAGCTTTATCTCATCAAACCATTCAAAATTCAAGATTCTGCAATATCAGCCAATCTATTCAAATTGAAAATGTATTAAAAATGTATTTGTACGTGTTAACAATATAATTGGATGTGCCTGTCAATGAAGTCTGAGTTTTCAGACAAGGGTAGAAAAGCAGTTTATTGCATTATAATAACAAATTCTGGCTGCAATACATGTATGGCTCAAATCAAAATACTACCAACAGGAGAGGAGACAGATAAATAACAATGTCAGAGCATAATGAGTCTATGCACATCACTATTTACACATTAATTTTTTAATTAAAAAGATTGGTATCCGAAAGAAAGCAGTAACAAGGTCCCTGAATATCTGTAATTTAGAGGTCAATTTATGAACAAAATAAAGTATTTATAATGCTTTATTTAGAACTAGAAATATTTTTTTTTAAATCCTTTGTGATTGTCAAATATACAAAAGTCTTGCCATCTATAAACTTTAAGAATCAGCACATGGTTCAATTTTTCTCAAATTACCAGACGGTAACATGTTATACATCGATAACAATTTTCTAAAATAAAAACTAGTAAAGTTGGAACTATTGTAAATTAACAATCTGCACCCGTGTAAAAAATCCTAAAAACTATAAGCTCATAAGTAAAGAACTACTGAACTCAGCACTTTATCAATGAATACATGATAAGAATATTTAAACAAACTTATACTAAGAGGTGAGTTGAAGCACAAGTGGCCTTGTAACCTCCAATCAAATACTTATGATATGAGGGTATTGAAACTGCAGTGCTAACAGTGACATAGCCATTAAATCAGATAGTAAATCACTATGAATGAACTTATAATAAATGAAATTATGATGTGATGTCTTGATCTAGACAAATGTTTGACATGGAATGAATTCATCCAGAAACTTGAACAAAATTAATTAAAGCCAGCAATACAGTTTATAGCTGATAATTGGAATTTGGATGAGACCTCAATAGCAGTGCTGCCCATAAACAGTCTTAAAATCGTATTTTCCATACCGTACTAGTAGTTTCTATCCCGTTTTATATTAGGCATAGGGCTCAAAGTGTTAAAGCATAAATTGAATTGCTCAGGCACAGGAAACAAATGGTTTTGATAAAGTTGCTTTAAAATAGGTCAGAATTGATAGCGATAACTTCACAAACAAAACAATGAAAACCTTTTGCAATAAAACATACATTGTTAGTTGTTACCCAATACAGAATGTAAAAAAAAGAAAAGAAATGCTAGCAGAGACATTCAACAACAAAATAAGAGAGGAAAACCAAAATCTATTCAAGCACTGCTTATCTCATCACAAGCTCATAATGCCATATCAATTAATACAGCTGACAGGTCCCCTTATAGGCCACTGAGGTCGTAGATTTATGTCTGGCAATCAGAGCATAATAATTCTTCATGCTGCCAGAAGTAGCCCACTGAATCTGTCATGCCAATAACAAACGTTTCGCAATCAGCTAATCACAGATTTTGTAACACCAAAACAATCATTAAAGGACTCAGTGAAAAATGAGCAGTGTTACATAATGTGCATTTTAAAGGGAGAGCCTATTCCCCATACTGTTGAATCATAATGATTAGAGCGGGAAATGAGAAATACTCAGATATTGAAACATTTTGATTATGTGAATAATTTAAACATGTATATTAACAACATTCTAATAGACTTATGATGTTCATACTTTATTTTATTAATGTCAAATTGATCAGTCAAAGACTATCTTAAATTGTTTACATCATAATTCATTTGTGAAGAAATTACAAAAAAAAATATTAAACTTCATTTAAACCCTAGTTTCCCTCTTTTTACAACTTAATCCCAATTATTCCATTATTAATTTTGTTTTTTAATAATGAACTTTCATTTCATTTCTGGTGAAGAAAAAAAAAGATATTTCCCTTTGAAATCAGCTTTTATTTTTGTGTGATGTCATTCTGTCAAAAATAAAATAATCAAAAGGAAATGACTAAGATCAACTGCAAACGATATACTGGGAAAGAAGAAGTTGCTCACTCAAAACGGATACAAAGAGGTGATGTGGTGAGAAAAAAAATGTATTTCATTCAAGTAGGGATAGTTTCTGTGACTGTAACAATCAGGGCTTATATTAATCCAAGGCCATGTCCTTAGATGCCCGAGGCTACTGACTTGCTTCAATGTCCCCTGCTATGGCCTTTGATATTTGTTGTGTTCTTTTAATATTTTTATGCTAAGGTAGCCTTCAGTGTTTTGTTTGTCTGATTTTTCTTTAAAAATACGTTCAAATCATATTATTTTCAGCCTGGAGTACCCCTTTGAAAACCATTTAATACAAAGACGGAAAGTTTGTTTTGAAATTTCAGGTGAAATTATAACAAATTAACAATGCAAACTTTAAGTTAATTACCTTCAACAACTTTGATAATGGAGCCATCTTTGAGTCCTTCAATGTTCTTGAGTTCAGCAAAGTTGTCCAGGACATTGCCATCAAGCTGAAGGGAAAAGCAAGTCCGATGGCAGGTATCTTCACGGTCCATCAATACTTGGTGAATCTCCTGGACCATCTCTTGTGGACTCACCTATCAAGAGAATCAGACAGACAGAGGAATCAATAATGAAAAGACAAAGAGACAGTCAGACAAATATACTTATTAAATCTCCTGTACCATCTCTTGAGGACTCATCTGTCAAGACAATCAGACGAATAGAGAGGATAATAATAGATGAAAAGACACAGACAAAGAGACAAAAGATTGAAATCCCCAGTACCACCTCTTGATGACTAACCTACAAGTATCAGAGACATACACAAAAAGGCTTAATATCAAACAAAATCTAACCAACAAATCAGACAGACAGATTACAAATGAATGGAATGAGGAGACACGAAGAGAGAGAAGGATTCATATACACAAATGCCGCAATATTACGGATGTAAATCACCACAAAAATATAGGATTGCCATGGTTTGTAAATAATGCTGATTTAAGAAAGGGGTGATGTGAAAATTCTTGACAAGTATGGTTTCCTCACCCGTCAAATATAGGACATTTCTTTCTTTAGGACTTGATTCAAAATCGCTCATATACTTTGGAAAAGAGGCATACCTACAATTTTTTTTTTGGGGGGGGGCTCCACTCTTATTTTTTGCCAAACAAAGGCACACCCATGGAAAAAACACTTTCAGCAAATAAAATCAAACAATAGATTTTAATTTTGTGACATTAACTGTGTCACTTAAAATAGCAACATCACTTTCTCAAATGAAGTTTACAGAGGATCAAGGCAAAGTTGCCCGAGCCAGTGAGCCTTTACGTTTTTACCCAGGAGGGCAGTAAAATGTTTGCATACCTGTGAAAAACCCACCCTAAGAAAAAAATGAAACACTTGATTTTCACTTTCCTTTCAACATCAAATAACATGGCAAGAAAACCCAACAGCCAATGAAATCAAGGTTTCAATGGGAGTGAAACTGAACATGTTCATGCAAAAGATTGTCACAGAGAAATGTTCAACCAAGGTACATTTTATGCAGCAAGGATGCTGGCGAGGTCATTTGATTAACTTTTTCTTATCCAAAATCAGGAAGGTTTGTAGCAATGAATAGCATTTCCTGAAAAAAAAATTATCACAGTATGCATCACAAGTCCTGACACACAAAGTAATACTAGGCCTATATGTAACCTCGACACCATGGAAAAACCTAATTCTGATGACCTCTTTGTGTAGGCTCTCTCTGTACCTGTATACGCTTGCTGGGGAAAAAAGTACAGCTGACATCGAAATGCCATTACTTTGGGTCCTGAATAACGGAATAAGCTCAGAGCACATTGACCTATTATACAAGTGAAAATGAAAAAGGGTATGGTTTTGGCTGGATGTGAATGTACCCTGGAATGCGAAAAATAATTATTGGTAATCAGTTACTTTTTGGCCTGAGCAAGTTCTCATACATCAACAGGAATTATGATGATCGAGTCGGTCTGAAAGCACCTGCAAGCACCTGCAGACATGTATTTATGACCTTGGGGATCCCCCATTTCAACACAAAACGCTTTATCCCACTTTTTTGTCACCCTTAAATGAAATCAAATGTACTTGATTTCATGTAAGCCATTCAAATTGGAAATGGCCAACCACAATTTCAACTTCAAGAGGTAATAAAAATTATTCCAGCATTGTGACTTTCAAGGGTTCAATTTTAATTTGGCATAGATTACCCCAAAAAAAATCTGAATTGGCGCAACAGCTTACTAGAAAATTGTAGAAAAATTCACAATTTGTTAGTGTCTTCTGACTGGATTTAAGATGTCCCTTGGAGATAGTGTCAAACACTTAGTCCTGTGGTGCTCACTCAACAAACACTCATGCTTTCTTAATAGCAATACACTAAACCACCCTTGACCGAACCAAATGTGCGGAAGTTGTAGAATTTGCACTGTGTTCCACCCTGATTTAATTATCAGGTCTAAATTTGTTGAATCTGATTCAGATTATCTAGGGACACCATCTACGGAAAGTGGTTCGCGATGAGACTGGCTATCAAGCCTCATTTATTCTCACAGCCTTGCACCACTAAAAAAATACCACCAACAGGAAACTGCAAATTGTAACTAGAATTACATGAACCTTTTACTCTTTTTTTATGCAGACACAAAGGCAATGCAAAGTTTCATCACACATTTACTGTCTGGCACATGCCAAATACTAAACACCGGTTTGTTATCAGTAATGTGCAAGCAGCTACACTGTGCTTTTTTTCTTCTTAACACACTTTTCTTTCTTTCATTCTTGTATGATTCTCACAGCTGTAAGGGTCAGAAAGGGCAGCAGGAGGTAGTTATTACATCTCAATTAGACATGAGAGTCTACCACCACGTGCTAAGGATCTTCTCCATGCAGTTTGGTGACGATGCTTGACAACAGGGCATATGAGTCAACAAGGTCTTCACAAACACGTGGCTGAACAGGGAATGGAGATGTACAGGTCTACATGTCCATGTACCTTTTTTTCATTGGTGTACATACATTTTTAAGTTACATTAGTTACATTGTAACTTTTCTGTGACAAGTGTGAAATCTTATTGGGTGTTATCAACGTTGAGTCTTTAAAAAAGAGGTTACACTGTATGAATTTCATGTATTACTATGGCGATTGCCAGCCTCAAAACCGTTGGACAAACTGGTTCGACTCGGGCTTAAATGAAGTATTAACATTAACAATATTCTTTTCCTTTATACTCCTTCATCATGCCCATGAATTAGAATTCTGGTGTTGCTAACCTAATAACAAAAAGGAAAGTGTAAGTTGAGAAAAAGAGTCAGCAAACCAGGTAATTACCAATATCCTGTTCACTACTACTCTAGCCTTACTATGAAAGTACTGGTTTAAACCAAATTTGTTACAGAATATTAACAGACCCCCCCCCAACCCAGTGGCGTATGCAGGGGGAGGGGGGTTACAGGTGTTCAACCCCCCCCCCTTAATTTTTTTATACCCCAAACCCCCTTGTCAATTTTCTGTTGGGTACGAAAGGACCACAAATTTTTGGTGAAGACCTTTTTTTTGTGGTTGTCAACATTTCATTCAGCTTGAAATCTTCCCCCCCCCCCTTCAAAAATCTTCCATACGCTACTGTCCCAACCCAAAGAACAATCTGGATGATATTTTGTTCAGTTTACAATTAAAAATGGTTGCTTTCCAAAAGAGTTCTAAAATGAGACCAAAGACCAAAACTTGTGCATTTTGGGTAATAAAAATAGAATATCAAATGATATCAATTTTTTGTTAAGATTTGATTTGAATATTCAGGGGTTATCAATGCTTTGGTCATTTCAATCAGAGGCTAGTCTTTTGGCATGAATATACCCACGAACAAAAAACAAACAAAAACTGTATATCTTAATTGTCACAACTTTGTATAAAAGGAATAGTGCAAGACCCTTTAAATTATCAATCCAATGTCTTTTGATCATTTCAAGAAACAACCTGACAAAAAATATCTCTGGAGTAAATATCTCGTAATTACTTTATCGTCAACTCACCTGAAGATCAAACGGTTCACCAGACGGAGGCACAAGCTTCACCATGAACGCTGCATCCTGGATCACAATCACATCTTCAACCTTTGCATCCTTCTTCTCTTCCTCTGTTCCTTCCTCCTTCCCTTCCTCTTCTACAGCATCTCTCCTGCTGTTGCCATTAGCAACCGCCTCCTTGAGTTCTAATGCATCAACATGCATGCAGTCCACACCACTGTCCTCACTGTTTGGGGTCACGTCTCCGCTGCTGCCTGCGCCATCATCAGCACCATTGATGGGTAAGGGATGCGGGTTGTCCACTCCGTTGACTATAGGGGCAGGTTCTGCCATAATCTGGCGAATGTCTCCAAGACGTCACAATTGTTTGTCAAATCTGTAAATGCAATTAAAGAATATAAATAGGAATATTCATTAATTAAACAGTAACACAAAAGAACAATATTTCAGATTTAAAATGTTGTACAAACTCAAAATCTATACAACTTGGTTCCAAAATATACCACCATCACAAGAATAGAAACAGTGTCAAAAAATTGTAATAACATGTAGATACTCTCCACATCTCGACACAGGCAGTTACATTTCAATATATGTCTTTTCTCTCTCAGAGTTAGAGGTAACATCAGTCTGAGTTTAAATTTGATCTAAATCTATGATAGCACTTTTTCCAAATCAATTGTCACACACTTTCACTTTCAACAAAATTCATCATTGCATTTCCTGTGCCTGAATGCGATTGCGATACTTTGTCTGATCCAGCAAAACTCTAGAGCTCTTCTTATGCTAGGTAAAACTCATCCAGCTATTTTTGTCAAGACACACTGAAGTCAATCAGCATGCCCTTTCCCGTAACAACATTTAACTCAACATAGTACAAGGTCATGAACCGTGCACACTTCTGTATCAGATTTCTTTTCGCTCATGAGTGGTAAACGCAATCACTCGTCAAAATTCTTGGCAGATTCCCAGGTATGCACAGGGAGCTTCCGAAGTCAGGTTACCGTTAGGTGTTAATGGTTTGCCAGGTTGCTCCGGAGGAAGCACACGAGAGATCGTCATCTTCTGCAGCTCGTAAAAGTGGATTTCCTCCCCCTCCTTAAAATAGACCAGCATCATTAGTTGATACAAGGCCAATGTGAAAGACATGGACAGCACTGATCTACTTAGCTCTTTCTACAACTCATTCCAATGACATTTAACTGCGTGTAGCACTAGCCTATATGTTCGAAGTATTGAACATTGCAAATGTCTTTACTAGGCTAGGTAATGCAGTTTCTGTATTTCAAACTTAAGGCCACCTTGAATTTGATTCTCTTCCAATAAGTTTGCCTTCAAAATTCCATGTAACCTACATGAACAAGAAAGGGGGATTCCAGAGGGCTATTTTCGGTGACACAACATTTGATCCTCCGACAATTGCTCCGGACTTTTTTTTGTCTAGGACATAGGGTTAGGGTTGCTCTACGGTTTTATGTCATGTTTAGGGTTAGGCTTAGAATAGGGTATAGTGTTAAATCCAGGGTTGAAGTTGGTCATCCAATTAGTGTGTGGAAATTACAGAGGAGCAATTGTTGCCGAAGCAAATGTGATGGAACCCTTTTTTTTCAAACATTTTTTTAGGAAACGAAAACACCCCCTGAAATTTCCACATCATGGGCTTTTTATGTGAATGGGTTTCACATGTATTGATAATGGAACAGGACTTCACATGTATTTCATAGTTCATACCAAACTAAGAGGGTTATTTGTATCATAATTTCATCAGTGAATTTCTTAGGCTCACGGGCACAATTTCAAAAGAGGCAAGCTGATTACGTTTGCTGCACAGAAATACTGGTGGTTATTTTGAATGCTGGAACTCAATATTTTTTTTAATAAACATTAACTACCTAATCCACTTCACTATGAAATTTATTTGCTGAGTCTGACATATAGGCCTATGCAATTCAAGCAATTAGTTTCAGTCTTTGCTCCAAAACGCTTGCCAGCATCCACTTTCACTTGTCCAGGGCAGTCGGGCAACCAATTATGTCGTATCCTACACTGTAGGTAAGACAAACTACAAACTAATAACCAACCAACAGAGTTATATGATTGTCTTTATGAAATATCAGTGGACTACACTGTAACAGTAGTTCGGTTCTGTTTCAAAATAGAGGAAATTTACAATGACAATGCCCATAGCCACAGACAGGTGATGTACCAATAGTCCATAATGTATTAAAAGAAGATAAAGAAATGACTAAGAAGCTCAAGAGTACATGTATGTCTGAAGTCCTTGAATATTATGGTTTTATACCTTAAAGCATAAGGTACAAACTCTGTGAAAACAAAAACATTGTGAAAGAGACTTACTTTATCCGCTACACTCTTGGCTTTGCAGGCCAGCAAGAGAGATATCATGGCATAGGCCTATGTGTAGGGCTGCGTTTATGCGACCTCAAGCCAGAATCACGATTTGAATGATGATCTGAATCATGATTCAAAACACAAACATGAAACACAATACCACAGAATCAGCGTTTAGACGACCTTCATTCTAACGCTGTTTCTCCTCTGATTCGGGCCGATCAAGTGCGCATCACAGTGCGCAGACCCAAGAAGAATTGGTCAACTTTTCGTACGTGTCTCGGCTTTCGAAAAATCAATCTTTTGCTTCCAATATTCATTCTATTATACCTCATTTTGTTTACTTTTATTTATCTTGTCAGTTTATCGAAAATGGTGTTCGAAGTGAATTTCAGCGTAATCCAATTTAATATTGACATTGTAAACTCAACAACTGAGATCATTGTCTGTCCAGTTAGTTAATTTACTAGAACTTGCAGTTAAAGCCATGACAAAAAAACAAAACAGTGGACGATGCGATAACCAACACAGAAATGCATGCGTAGCACATAATAGCACATGCCTTGAGCTTGGCAAGAGTCAAACAGGAAGCAGCCCAACACAGTGACATCATAGAATCATGATTCAAATCACGATTGCGTTTATACGACCATTTTCGCTCGTGATTCTACAGAAACGTCTTCCCAAACACCCCTTTTTCCGTGTTTCATGTTTGTGATTTGAAAGGCGTTTATTTTCACTTTTGACTAAACGTAATCGTGATTCTGCAGAATCATGATTTGAATCATGATTCAAATTATGATTCTAGGGTAAAAGAGTGGCGCATAAACGCACCCTTAGACTACTAACAAAAACCCAAGAACAAAGCTTGAATTAATCAAAGGCTATCAAACGCCATGGCAATGAATGCCATGTTGTATGGCCATGGTACCCTTATCATTGGCTTTGGAGATTTGTTGTGCCCTTTAGTATTTTTTTTTGTGGTGTAATATAGAAAAAAGCCCAATGGAGAGGAAGCCTTGCCTTATAATGTCAAAATTTAACAGCCTACTAGAGATGTTGCATGCCAAAGATTGAAGAGAAATGCTTTGAAGCGAACCTCTTCACTCCAATATTCTTCCTAAAACTCATGAACTTGAAGACTCATGTGTTTTGTCTACCTCCATTACTCCAAGATAAGCTTGCATCTATCAAGTCATTAATTAACCATGATAGGGATTGTCTTGGTCTCTTGGAATATGACCCCAGCACATTTGTAGGTCAACTCCATCTCAAGAAATTAAAGCCCCTTACATGCAGGGCTGTCAATGTAAAAGTACATGTAACCAGTAAAAAGTAACATTGTGCACTCTAAATTTGTTTCTGAATGGCTAATATGTTACAAAAACAAAACTGGAGCAAAATGAAATAGAATTTGTAAGTTACAATTTATTTTTCATTAACAAATTGATGGAAGTATTTTTTTCCTAAATGGGGTCAGTCAGCACTTTTGATGGGGTACAAGTTTGAATTAAAAATAACATTATCCTCAGTAGGTGTTATCAGGTGCAGTCGGGTTAACTTCCAGCAAATAATTTTCCTTTTGCCTAATAGTGTACAATGTTCAGTACCCTGCATTACATAATAGATGAAGACTTTGATTTTTTTAAACAAGAATCCACCTCTTACATAATCATGGTAAGATCAATCAGAGTTCAATGCACTGCTCAAGTACAGCCAGCAGTGGTTAGATACTAAAATGTACTTTAAATGTGAAAGAAAAACAAATGAAATCAAAAGTATCGGACAGTGCATCTAAAGATTCAAAGCTTCATTTAAACATATCCACTTCTTTTCCAGCCAATTCATATCAATGTTAAAAAAAAAAACATATTATTAAATCTATAGCAGAATTTTCATCCATTATCTATGACCTAAAATCTGTTGAAAAATTGAGCAGATTGAAGGATAGGGGTACTTTAAGTTGCATATGCATCTTCTTTATTTTTTATTATCGAATCCTGTTTTGAGTTGAAATATTAGTTATAAATGATCATCAAGAACAAAAATTTATGCAGACTTTCCAATAATCCCAAAATGAATGTGATTATCAACATCATTACTGTTAAAGCTATCTACAGTAGATATGAAAGAGTTTCAAAGTCCTTTTTTTACCCAGGACAACAAAGAGAAAATCTAACAAGATAATTCAATGTATATAATGACCTCTGTGACCAAACAGAAAAGATCATTGCCATATTCTTAACTAGTTTGAAATTGATCTGATTGGACGGATAGGCAGATGACCCCATACCTAAATGCCACGGGCAACAGTGGGAAAGGGTATAGGCAAAGGCCACAACAAAATCCTGCAATTTTGGTCGGGTTTATAGCCCACTTTGCAAAGATGTTGTGAGAACAGAAAGTGGACTTAACTTTATAACCCTGTACTATAGAACTTTTTTCAGACTAAAAATATTTTCCCCAACCCTGTGAAATAGGTGGGGCTAAAGGGGGGGGGATCTTAGTCCCACTACCTTTTTTGGTGTTTAAAAGCTGTAGTCTGAAACAAAACCAGAAAATTAAAAGGAAAAGCATTAAGCCAATCACAGAAGTCAAAAGTTCATGTTTAATTGAGCAGTAAGGCATAATCATTGATATTCTTGAGCTGTGCAATGGTACAGGGTTTAGGCATTAACCAAGGCTTACCAAATAGTGTGGGGTTAAGAAAGGCAGTCTGAAAAAAAGTATGGGCTCAAGGATAGTCAGGGGTTAATATAGACATTGAAGTAGTATGACATCAACTTTATTTATTACTAAATGAATCAGAACAAGAGAACCCCCGTTTCATGATGGTGGGAGGAAATTTGTCAACTACCAATAGATTATGAATGGAAGCACGTATTAGATTTTAAGTTGAAAAATATTAGAGATAATAAAGTGAGACAATTTAATTTCAAATGACTGCACAATATTTTGCCTTTTAGAGAAAATCTTTTTAAATGGAAGATCTCGTCAAACATTATTTGTTCATTTTGTAACGAACCTGAATCATCTACTCACATTTTGTTAAAATGTCACAAGGTAACTGATTTTTGGAAAAGGGTTCACATTTTAATATTAGATTGGTTTCAAAAAGACATTTATTTAGAAGAAAAGATTATTGTAATTGGTTTTAAAATCAGTGAGTCTAAATTTAATTTGATTAACCTATTATTAATTTATGCACAATATGCAGTGTACAAAGTATATATGTTAAATTACTTTAGGAATAAATTGTTTAATAGTCAATCAATTTGGATGGTATTTAAAAATGATTTCAGGAATTATGTTAAGTGGAAATACAAAAATAAGAAAGATGTTTTAGAAGAACTTGAAAAGTTTCTGACCGTTTCTGCAATTGTATATACTCATTTTTTTGTCTACACCTGTTGATTAATTTTGTATACATGTGATTATATTGTTATTTGATTTTATGAAATAAAGTACCTCAGAAGAGGGAAAGGAAAAAAAAGTATGACATCAACTGGCATCAATCTTTAAGAAATATTCCTTATTTTCTTGGTAATTTCTAACTAAATAAAAATACTTTCAAGGATATGGACAATAGATGACCTTTTCATGGACGTGGAGATGTGAAATGTGAAAGTTCAGAAGGATATTACTTATGGGGAAGATTTTGTTTTCACACGGTTGTCGGTTGTCAAAATAGGACACCACTTATACGCTTTTAACGGTCATTTGAAGAGCAGTTAAACGTTTTGACTTTATTAAATAACCACCAATATAAGCAACAAGACTGAGCCACATTGAATTCAACTGAATTGAGATAGATAATGCAATTCAAGACACAATCATACTGTACTTGAACATGTAGCTGCGGTTGAAGTGAATGTGTTTTACAGTATTACACCTGAGAGAACATCCTGAATGTCTACGTGCATCAACTAAATGTCAACTCCGCTACAATACATGATTGATGGACTAGAAGTTCCTTTTACACTACATGTATTTGGGATAATAAAAGTAATTTTAGATAAAATAGTCAAGTCAACAGTCATGTCAGCAAAATATTTGTTCATTGAACACTTACTGCACAAGCTAACCCAGTCAGAAAGTGGTTTCCTCTCTTTAATAATGAATTAAAATTCATGCTGCCCATACTGCCATTGATAGGACCTTTATGTATCTAGTCCTACACATAAACAGGAAGGAGGGGAAATGAAGGTAACGTTTGAAACTATACAAACACTTAAATTATATTTTAAATATGAACACTGCAGGGGTGTACAGGAATATTTCATATTGATCCAAGCTTCATCAAAATGTAATACCCCTTTCATAGGCGAGTGTAAAAGGGGATAGAGGTACAACAAAGCAATATTACTCGTTACTTGGCCACTGACCAAACTGAACGGAGACTTACATATGTACACATGCTCACATCCAGACATCAAGTGTGATTAAAAATAACTAATTGATCACAAGCTTTCACTTGTAGGTCAGAGGGATACAAGCTTGGCAGGTCAAAAATATTCCACTCTCACAACCACACCTACGTGTGTGCTGTACAGTGGGGTAACTTTCATAACATCAAATTTCTGATAGCCAGGAAGCTGTGATGCAATTATATGTATGCAAATATATTCCTACATGTATGTTCATTCACAGAAAAGGAACAAAATTCAATTCAACCATATGAAAAGAAATGTATTTAAATTGAATGTTGCATATTGCATATTTAGCAAATAACACCTTATACATGTATATCAAGCCTATACCTGTATTTGTACATGTAGTTGTAAAGGGTCTATTTCTTCACCACATATGCATTTTATAATAAATACCCACTACATGAAATATATTTTCATCATCATCTAGCATTCGTATAATACAATGTTGAAATAAATTACATATATTCATCCTTGCCTCATTCCAAGACAAACAAAGAAATAGACAATTAATGCAAAATATGTTATTGGAAGGCAATGATTTTGACCTCTTCTTTCCAGAATAGTATAAGAGTTCCCTTTCCATTAAAAAAAAAAGATATTTAATGCATTAGAATTCTTGTATGGTTAAGGAATTAATGAGGAAGAACTTTGCACTGAAACTTTTCCTACCCATGCATGAAATTATCTTGGGCTTTAGATCTATTAAGGGCTTGAATGAATTCTTGCAGTGGATTTAAATGTTGGGAAGCATGGAAAAACAAATTATTTTTTTTAAAGAAACTTACCAGCATATTTCTCAATCCAATTTCTTAGTACTTATTGCTCCCTTGCCCCCTACCTGCATTTGTTTAACTCATAAATGATTTACAGGTACAATTCATCAATAGAGTTAAACTGTACAATACAAACACCTGGCAAACTCACATTAGGTCAGTCTATAATATATCAGCCATTTGCTAACTGTCCAGATAAGAACTACATGTAGATATATATACATTTAGCTCAGACTAATTGTGATGAAAGACACCGAAGGCTTCTTCAAGATAAAAAGTCCCTCAGGGCAGACTGGAAGCTATTGGTCCTCTGGTGGCTAACTTTAAAGTTACATACAGAACATTACATGTAGGCCTATGTACAGTTGCAGGTGCTTCCAAGCCCCTCCAGTTGAGAAAAGGCAAATACAGATTGCAAAAGACATTCCACATGAATTCAATTGTGGAAAACAAGCAACACTAAATCCAAAACCAGGATCTATTAAAGTAAAAAGTAAAGCGTAAATCCCCATCGCAAAGCCCCCCACCCCCCCCCCCCCCCCATCATCAAATTTGCAAGCTAAAGCACATATTTAACATATCAAAGGGTGAAAAAGGGCTTGATCAGCAAATATCTCGGCTATTGGAAATTTACAGATCTCTGCCTTTTTGTACCATAGTTATACTCATGCAAAGATTTCAATACTTCAAGCAGACAATAGACTTATACTGTACATCTGGACTTTGTTCATATTTGTTGGATAGTACCTGTAAGGTAAATAACAAAACGCACAGAAAGGAAGACCCCATATGATGACTGAGCACATTCTATGAATTTTAGTCGGTAGAAGCAAGTGCACACGTGCGTTGTAGTATTCCAGTCATGATCTTGAATTTCAGGAGCACATGGCTTGTTATGCAGTGTATCAAGACTACAGACGTTGGGCTACCTGCATCATGTGCATTAAAAAAAACCAAGCCAGCAATTAGGATCTTCTCTTTGGGAATTTTTATTGCCAGACTAGAGTTACTTTGAAATTGTAGAGAAGTCGATATGCTTCATTGGAACCACTACTCAGTAACTGTGTTTGAATGATGAATGCAAACTCACTGTCCAGTACATGTAGTCTGGGCAATCTGGTACTATTGTAGGCTATACTTAGTTACATGTAGGAATTTGAGCACAGGGAAGGAGTATTTCTAACTGGAAAATATAGCTAATTTTAAATATACATGTAGGCCTATCTCTTCTTTGGCACTGAAATGAGATTCACATTGCATACAGTTTTAATTCTACAAAAAAGGAAAATTCATATATATACAATGAGAATCATACATATATGTACAAATACTACAACCTTCTTGGAGTGAAGTGAATTCAGAGGTTTTCATAATAATAATAATATGGAGCTTTTATATAGCGCTTAATACAAGACGGTTTCTAAGCGCTTTACAATTTAAACAGAACGTGAATAAAACAAGTTTTCATGATAGAGACTACTGTACATGATGTAGTTGGTCTCTTGATTCCAGTGACGTCAGGAGAGATGGGATTCATTCAACTACGTCATCTAACACACCTCTTGATACACCTACTACGTCAGTCAGTCAGACAGCTCGCACAATGTCACTTTCTACTCTGATTACATTACTCCACAACAAAATCCTATTTAGAATTCATATTAGACACTGCATCAATCATTTGCATTATTTATGTGCAAACACTCAATCCTGTAATAATTTGTTACCTTGAATGGCTCTTGTCTATAAAGATGTACGTAGGCCTACACATGAATCACATGTTTCAATTTTAATATTTACCGGGGTTCTGGCTATTAGTAACTTCCAGTTCATGTCACATAAAAATTCAGGATCAGAGAACTTTTTTATATTTTCTGTTGTGACTTCTCTCTACAAACCGAGTTCAACCAGGTGATCTTTTTTTTTCATCCACACATGTATGCTCTTGACTACATGTATGTGCACAAGTCATATTGAATACAATTTTTGATAATAAAGTAATTTTATGTATCATATATTTGTTGTTTATTGTTAAATATCTAAAATCTAATTAAAACGGTACATATAAGACTAGGACCTTCCTCTTTGGTGTGTCTCCATCCTCTTTATTTCAATTTTCCTTTCTATGTTATAAGGTAAATCACCAGTACATTTTTGGTTATTTTTCATATTATAAATGTCAATCAAAATCTTACCTGTACAAAACCAGAAGTGCTCAAAAGTTTTAATATACAGTCCATGTACGAATATGACTATATATACTGTATATCTCCAGGGAGAAGTATCATGTACACCAGAGTATAGTGTATATCAGGGGCCGTGGAACCGGGGGGGGGGGGGGGGGGCTGAGGGGGGCTTCAGCCCCCCCCCCCCACTTTTTTCCAAAACCGTGTACAAAAATGACCATATGATTGTGATTTTTAGCATGGTCAGCCCCCCCCCCCCCCCCCCCACTTTGAAAACCGTTCCGCGGCCCCTGTATATCATCCCAAAACTTGCTGAAGAGATGACTTGAGATACATATGTAATGGAATGAAGTGCATACAAACCATTTAAATCATTCCCTTCTGTAAACACACAAAAGAGGAAAGACAGTCCACAGAGCCTCAAGAAATTTGATTTATTGTCCCATCAAGTTCAGGGTGCATAACCAAATAAGGCCATAATTGCACTTAAGAAAAAATTCAGGATCACAAGGCCTGAAATTCAGCTAGTATTCATGTCGATCACAGGAGAGAAATTTGATCTTTTGAAAAAAGATCCCTCTCCAGCCCCCATCAGACATCCGCCTATTGCACCATAACCCTTTGTTGGATGTGACTTACTGACCTCTCCTCCTACATGTAATCCTTGAGTTGCCACGTGGTCTATTCCCACTTGGTCGATTCTCACTTGGTCTAAAATGGGGGGGGGGGTGATTCACTAAGGAGTGATAGAAGTATTGGGGCTCTATATTAATCCCCGCATAATTTAAATACCAATTCACCAGTTGACTAAATTACATTATTGTAAATGTAGATTTGTGTGATGGTGGGATTAATTCCATTAAAGGGCAATCACTTTTTTCCACCTTAACACCTGTTATCACTTGGATGCAAGTGCTTACTATCAAAACTACATGTGTACATGTACGTGCTGTGTATCATTTTCAACAAAAGCTCTTTCAGACCCACTCGATTACAAATATAACTGTTCATACACAAGAAATTGTTCAGGCCTCGACAAATCCATCAATTGTCTTTAGCATTCAGACTCACCCAAACCAGGTGGGTGTTTCATAAAGCTGTTGGTAAGTTAAGAGCAACTTTAAGAACGACTAGTGCACCTTTCTTCCATGCTAGATAATCACCAATGAACATTTAATGGTGAATATAATTTACCATAAGAAATGATCACCAATCTTTGACACTCTTAAAGTCTCTCGAGACTTTAATACGAACAGCTTTATGAAACCGTCCCCAGATACTTTGGGGGTAAATCCTGAGTAATGAACACATGTAATACAGTCTGAGCAAGAAGACAAGGCACATGATTCAAAACTGCTAGCTCTGTAAGCTAGCAACCAAGGTGCCTGACGTATGTGCTTTAATCCTGGGATGGGGAAATTCTTGTAATTTTCTTTTACACTACAACTACAATAATACCCATGGCCTTGGAAATATCATAGTAGATGTTCCCAAGAACATTTACCTACTAATTAGCAGGTATAATTTTCTTTCAAACAATTACAATTAATTTTCTTTCAGTCACAAAAGTACCTAGTATTTTCTCATCAGAAAAGTGGATAGCAGAAGATTTCCTGATCAGACAACAACATGTATTTACAGTCTTGGAGTGGGTCCGTAAGCACCTATAGAGTATTACATAATAGGGTAATTATTTTTACTGGCAGGTTTAGAAAAGCACTGTAATTGTAAAGATAAATTTACTCATGGACCCTACCACGTGTACAAGTTACTCCAAGTCTGCAAAGTGTCTTTTGTCTGTGCATTTATGCATATGCTTACGTGATTCTGTTTCACTTTTCTCATTTGAAAATACTGATAAATTGCAGTCATACAACAGATCAAATCGAAACAGACGTTAGTTGATTTGATTTACATGAGGTACATGTAGATATAATGGTACTATAGACAAAAATAATTAGTTAGGAAATGAGAGGAAATTGGCCTAAAATTCTAATCAAATGGCAAGCAAACAACATACATGTAAATATTTAATCTTTACTAGAGACAGATACCTGTATGAATTCATTAATTAAAAAAACAGAGATAGAGAAGGATTTCAGTCTTCCTCATCACAAACCTTTCATGTAAAAAAAAAAACATGGCTGCCTTTTCTTCTCATAATTCATGTTTTATTTAATATCAGTAGAAACATACTCTCTTCAAAATATAACTAACATTTAAGCTTTTGTAAAATGTTGTTATTTTTAACTTAAAAAAAAAACATTTGTACTGTTTTAGATGTGTGTAATAATGAACTTTGACTTGCATACTCAGTCAGTCACTGGTCCAAAGTATCATATCCGGTTTTGACTGGGGTGGCCGGATTCCCCTCTCACTCAAAAGCAAATCCCCTTTACCCATTCACACTTCTTACATGTATAACAATTCAGTGCATATTCCATCCCCAACTTTCTGACTATCCTCTTCCACTTGCTCCTCCAGAGTTGCAAAACCTTACAGAATATTAATGAGATGTGCTCTAATCAGTGTTTACGTGTACTTCCCAATTGAATGACTGAACGAAAAACTTTTGTTAACATTTTTTGTCTCGTAAGAAAACATTTGGTTCTGCTGTTTGGTTATTCGCATTGTAATTTTTATTTGATTAATATTCTGTAATGGTTGGCATCTCTGCTCCTTCCATGCATGTCTTATTTTACCATCCCTTTCTGATTGAAATCACTATTCACCTCAAACTCAAAACCCTACATACACTGTACTGCATTGTGGCATTTGCCTCTGAAATAGCCATTACAAATTATTAATATTATTGATAATGAGGAGTCAATGAATATTTGAAGTTGTCTTAAAAGTTGAATAAGTGTGAGGCAACTATTTATGTAACTCCAAAGTACATTACACAATTAAGCCAGCTTTCAAGAGCAGTTCCAGAGCAATACAATGCATTCAGTTAGTATAGTCTAGTCTTCCCATTCAGGTGGCTTTGTATTCATTGATATTTATCAAGGAGAAAGGATTGTTTATTGATTTTTAACTGCCAGTGGTGAGTTAGGTCATCTGTGCTGACCTTCTTCTTAAGGGCATACACTGTAGAGCATGTTGAACAATGCTAAAGTTATAATTAGAGCACAGTTTTTGAGAATGAGATCTGGGAAGCATGAATGAAAAACATAGCCAGGGATTTTCAAAGAGTGTTGTTATAAGCTACCAAAGCCTTGTACATGTATCTGATTGGTTCAGAGCAAATTTGTCAGCGAAAATCTCTGACATAATTATCTCTTGATGAAACATTCCCAGGATCAGGTGGAGTGGAATAAGTAGTAGCAGCAGTAGTAGACTACTAGAAGCAAAAGTAGCAGCAGCAGAGTTGTCAAACCGGAATAATTTGGTATAAATAGTAGCAGCAGCAATATTTTATTATTGCAAATACATGGACACACTCAAAACAGTGATAAATATACTTATTTCAAATTAAGAGGAGAGATTGTGTTAATTAAAACTCGAGTATCATGAATCCACTTACTGACTAATCCTATTTTTAACTAGAGTGTAACCAATACAATGAAGAACCCTTACCAAAGGTCATGATACTATTCCAATACACTGATACAAGGTCAACAATGAGTGGCTCCTGTGTCTACACTGGCAAAGGGCAATAGTAAACTTATCTCCCAGCAAAGCAAATGGAGCTTTTGAACTCTGATGCAATGTTCATTTAATTCATCCATCCACATGGTAAATGCTTACATGTATGCTAATACACCTACCTGTACATTACATGTGACATTATACAGGTAATGCTTGAAGGTGACTTCTTCTACATGTTGGCCTAGGCTGAAGACGTGCCAGAATAAAATGCCACCACATAATGTGTAGTATATACATGTATCTTTGAATAGAGAATGGTGTCATGGATCCTATCACATACATGTACATGTTCAAGGATTTTATATGAGGTTTAGAGTAAGCTTTCCATGGCAAGATTTAGCTTATTGATATTCTGCACAAAATTTATCATGTGCTAAGCATGCCAGAAAATATGTTTAATACATTTGCCTAGTTTTCATAACAACAACAACATTCCATTTAACACGTATAGGAAATCATCATTATGTGTAAGACATTACAATTTTTCTTCATTTTTTTTTTCTTCTTTTTTTGGGGGGGACATTTCAGGGGCACTATAATAAGTTGCTCAATTTCTAGGAATGCCACCACATTCAATCAAGGAGTTCATGAATATTCACAGCGATTCACAGCAATATCAACAAGATCGTGGCGACTGGCAAGCTCAGGATTCACAAATCTGGTCAGAAAGCTGGGATCTTTTTATCTAAGCTAGGTAGAAAAATGATTTAGAAAGCTCTGAATTTTTCATAAATAATACAACACTTGAGATAATCCACTGAATCTATAAGAAAATCAACATAACTTTAGAAAAAAGTAGCAAAATGAAATGATTGTCCAAATTGCTCAAAGGATCCGATCATCCGAGAATATAGCAAGCATTAAAAGCGGCTTGGGAATTTTCTAACCCATGCAACGCATGCGTCCGTAACATCGAGAAAGTTTCCATCTTTTCATAATATTTTTCTCATTTTTTAAAATGAATTCTTGTTTAAAATGAAATCAATAGCGTAGAAATGTCGGAAATGAAGTTGTATCCCATTTACTAACCTGGGGAGCTCTGGCCCGCGGCCCTCAAAAAAAGGAAAAATTAGACGTCTATGTCGCGTTCGTTTCGGTATCAATCGACCATTTTGTTTTCAATTTTGACAGAAGGAGAACGAATGAGACAGAACTTTTCCTTTTTTTGAGGGTCCAGTTTGTGCCTCGATGTCAGGATTCTGCGTCACAATAGACCTTCATCCATAAAATCGAGGTAAGTGCATATTTGGAGTGCTTTTGCAACCCGTTCTACCCTATTTTGGAGGGTATATGTTTGACTAGTATTGCACGGACGAGTCCTGGGCTCCGGCCCGCTTTGCAGGCTGGAGCTCCCTGGGTTACCCAATTACCTGATTTAGGGCTGGATCTAGATCTTTTTAAAGGGAAGTAGAAAGTTTCAAGTTTTTTGGGGGTACATGGACATAAACGGGACGGAATCCCTGGCTCCGTGGAGAGTACGCATACGTTAGTAAATGATTTTTACTCAAGACTAGGGCCTCCAGGGCTGGCTACTTAGTACTTGTCAGGTCATGCAGTACCTCAAGCGATGTTCGTGCAGGCTCCACTCCACTTCACTACCGCTACACTACGCTCCACCTACCCGAACATCGAGACTGTGAACTCGCTCTGATATTCCGAGTGACAAAGGTGGGATTTTATGGGGGGGGGGGAATATAAAATTCATGCAACATCACAATCTTTAAAAACAATTAAAACTAATATTCTTACTTTACACAAAGTTTCATTTCTTTTCCATGCTTCTATCAGTCTCAAAATTGGTGATTTATAGCCAACATGGAGTTCCTCACACGTATTAATAATTCGCTGCCGATTTCAAAACATCGCATGCACATGCGCGAGGGTCCGAGCTCGGACCCAAGCGCATGCGATGTTTTGAAATCAGCAGCGAATTACCAGTATTTATTCGTGTGAGGAACTCCATGTTGGCTCTAATTAATCACCAATTTTGGTACTGATAAGAAGGATGTAAAAGAGTGAAACTTTGTGTAAAATAAGAATATTAGTTTTAATTCTTTTTAAACATCGTGATGTTGCATGAATTTTATATTTTCCCCTATAAAATCCCACCTTTGTCACTCAAATATCATTCAGAGCGAGTTCACGGCGCAGGCTCGATGTTCGGGTAGGTGGAGCGTAGTGTAGCGGTAGTGAAGTGGAGTGGAGCCTGCACGAACATCGCTTGAAGTAACTTGAGCAAAAGTTGAGGTAACCCAGAGAGCTCCCGCCCGCACAGCGGGCGGGAGCCCAGAAGCTTACCGTGTATTTTACCATTGTCACCGGACTAGGGTGATTTATGGTCTAAATATTTCTCCAAATGAATTGTGAAAACAGAAAGTATACAATTACCATGATTATATGGATGAAGGTCTAACGAGTGGCAGATTCCTGACATCTGGGCACAGTCTGGAACCTCAAAAAAACGAAAAGTTCTCTCCTTCTACCCCGTCTCGATCGGCCATTTTTGTTAAAAATCGTAACAAAATGGCCGATCGAGACTGGGTAGAAGGAGAGAACTTTTCGTTTTTTTGAGGTTCCAGACTGTACCCAGATGTCAGGAATCTGCCACTCGTTAGACCTTCATCCATATAATCGTGGTAATTGTATACTTTCCGTATTCACAATTCATTTGGAGAAATATTTAGACCATAAATCACCCTAGTCCGGTGACAATGGTAAAATACACGGTAAGCTTCTGGGCTCCCGCCCGCTACGCGGGCGGGAGCTCTCTGGGTTAAAGTTGAGGTAGTCATTAGGTCATGCAGGCACTGACTGAGGTAATCCTGCCAATCATGTCTTGCTCTGCCTCTGCTCTGGAATCATGGGAATGGAAATAGGGAACAAATCCGTTCTGCAAAACATAGCATTGCTGTATTGAAGTATAGTTTTGTACATAGATCTCATTGCATACTGATGCCATGGAAATGGGCACTGCCATTGACATTGCATGCAAGTTGCAACGCATCTAAGTTTAATAGTAAATACGAATACGACTCTTCACCAGGCAATAAAGCATCACTCTCACTGCCTCAGCAGGCATCAATTCGCACACTCACGATCACGGTTACACAAAAAATGCACTACACTACAGTACAGACACACTCATCTTATAAAAAAACGTTTATTATCTGATTATATAACTCCAAAGCTGACTAAGAAATACTAATAGCTTACCACTTAATAGATCTATCCTTTTACACCTTTCCAAAGTTAAACTTAAAAGTTCTCCTCGCTCAAACTCAGCATAATTTTCGAGCTTCTCTCGCCACATGTACGGTACTACAGGCCGGTCGCGACGTCGCGGTACAGTACATAGGCTGGTGGTCACGTAATAGCTCTACATGCAATGCACGTGTGAAATGTACTACGCAATAAGCTCGAGAGAAAAAAAAAAACTTTCATAACGCCCTCTCCTGTCCATCAATCCATATTAGGAAAAAAACATACCAAATATAGAAGCCCAAGAAACGTAGGATTTCCTTTTACGGAACACTAATTACCATATACGGTAAATCAACTAGATACACACCCCCTTATACAAATACAACGTCGACTGTATGTGGAACATGTGCTCAATCTGAAATACAAGTCGGGAGTTTCGTCATCAAAATCAAGGTACTTTTCCACTCAGAGATCACCAATATTCCGGGGACGTCTATGGGCCTTGTCCGAGGATTGCATCAGGGTTCAGGAATCATAATAATTAGACCCTTATCCCGTTATCATTGACAGGAGTAGAGCCGGGAGTAGAGCAGCATTAAATATCTCAAGAGGAATATTTTGATATTTTGGGTCGAATTTTTTTAGGTATACAATTTTTTTATTGAAATGTAGGCCCTATTTACTATTTAAAAAAAAATCAGCTCGTGCTTCGCGCTCGTTTACTTTGTTTATTTATCAAAACGGTGATCAGCCCTGTAAACTTTCCAGATTTTTAGGTCAAGATATCATAAATTTTCGACACGCACTTTGCGCTCTCAGCAATAATTGTTTACTTGGATATATACTCGTACTGTTCTTTACAACCAAAAGTGATTAGAATATTATGATCCAGTTTATGATCTACATGTAGGGGAAGGTGGGGTAAGTTGAGCCATGGACCTATTGGTTGAGCATAGGGGCAAGTTGAGCCACCACAATGAGTCAGACATTGTGGTGGTGTCATGCATTGATGATCCATTACATAACCCGTCAACCGTTTGAAACAAAAAGTACCTTTTTAGAGGGAAAAATACAAATTTCAGCCAAAAAAGTAAAAAAAGGGTGTGAAATAGATCAGTGCTTTTTACCCACACACGTCTTAAAAATATAATAAAGAAATAAGAACAATATTGTTAGTCCAGGTATGGATTCTCATTCTTGGCATAGTCTTTTACATGATGGATGCATAAGAAATGTGTGGATGTGAAAATATCGCAGTTCGGACTGGGGTAATTTGTGCCAGCAAACATGGGGCAAGTTGAACCATGGTAATTCTTATGGTAATGTATAATGATAAAAAAAAAACTTAAAAAGCTATTGATATGCAGGCAGAACGGAGCAAATTCACATGACAGTTCTTTTACTTTTAGAGGATGTTAGTATTTTTATAGAGAAATAGCAAGTGAAAAGACTTTAAATAAAAAAATTGTCATACCGGTTCTTCCCGCATACAATTTGTACATAGTTTTTGTGGCTCAATTAACTTACCCCAGAAGGTGGCACAACTTACCCCACAGATGGGCAAGTTGGGCCATTTGACGTCGTTTTTTTTTCAAAGGTCACGATGACTTTCAGTGTGGGGGTAGAAAGTTATATATAGGTGAAAATTATTTCCCAAGAATCAAATTTAAAGGCAAGGTACTCAATACTTCAATATTATTAGTCATATCAATTCCAACATGCAAAATGCAAAAAGTGTCACAACTTACCCCGCCTTCCCCTACGTCTTAAAAATCTCAGCTCGCGCTTCGCTCTCGTATATATTTTGTTCATGGGTGTCGATCCGAAGGGGGGTTGGGGATATATCCCCCAATGTTTCAGGTAGGGGGATGGTCCGTGAAATCATCCCCACCCCAATGATTTGAGGTCGAACATTTTATATTTGGTGATGACTCATATGACAAGTTGTATTAATTATACTTGTAATGATTTTTATTATCATTATTATTATCATTATCAATAAGATATGATGATTATCATAATGATGTTAACAATGGTTATTTAATTTACGCATAATGACCATTCATATTGTATTGCTTATAATCTTATTACGTTTATTGCTGTTGAATGAAACAATTTCTTTCGGAAACTGTTACAAACAGATACATGGAGAAAGAAAAAAAATCCAGAATGAAATAGTATAACATGTTCGTTAACATGTTCATGATTATGCATTTATACTTGACATCATCTTTTTAAAATTTACTCCTTCCCGCAACCAATCGCATGTGGTGTGCCTCTTTTATTTTACCATCATTTGAAATATCAATTCATTTTTGTTAGTTGACATTTCAAGTTAAATAAACAAAAAAATTATAAAATAAAAGAGAATTGAAATCTTGAAGAGTATATAAAAAGTATATAACCATGAAAGCCGATAAGAGTCTTGAAAATGACTTATTTCAGGTCAATTTTGTTTCAAAGCTTTGAGCTCGCGCTTCGCGCTCGCATAATTTATAAAGTACTGATAAGATTTTAGTCTTGCAGATAATAAAGTTATACATTATACTTAAAACTTCGATCTTATAAGAACCACCCCTCCCCCACTGGCATACAGACCTAGGGTTCAGAGGTCATGAACCCCCAAGAAAGTTTCCCGACCAAGAAAGGAGAAAAAAAATGAAAGGGAAAAGGGTAAAAAAGATTTTAAAATAACATGTCAAAATCTATCAAAAAATTAGATTTTATATCAAAATGGTCTCTTTTTTGCTCGCTCGCTTCGTTCGCTCCCATTATACATTTTGCCTGTTATGCCATGTCTGGCCCCTAAAAATATTAGACCATTAATGCCACTGAACCCACCCCCTTTCAAACTAAATGAAAAAAAATCCCTCACAGAGAACAATATTTGTGTCAGTCATCCCCCAACCATGAACACAAATCGACACCCATGATTTTGTTCTTTATCGAAAACGTATTTAATCTGTCCTGTTTTTCATGGATGAGTAAACACGCCTCAAAGGGGGAAAAGGGCATTTTTAATGTCACATACACATTTTGAGGGGTTATAAAGTGAATAATGGGGGCAAATTCGGTTTCAAATGTAACTAAATTGGTGTTGTTTTTATCATCCATCATTTTTATCACCACACACTTTCCGAACATTTTTACACTGTCATGGTTAAGCGAGCACACTCGAAAACTTAGGGATTAATACTCTTTTTACTGCATAAATGTGTTCTTTTCCTAACAATTTCTCAGGATCAGTTAAATTTATGGACCAATCAGTGGTGGGTCCAGAATTTGAAAGTGGGGAGGTGCCGAGAAATTGAGGGAGGGGAGCCACTAACATTTTCAAATTTTAACATGTTTTAACAAGTTACAGAGGATACTACCATAAATCCCTATGAGAAAAAATGTACTCACTCAACCATGAACATACGTTATCAAAATTTTGTGTGGAGTGGCTAAATGATGGATAGTAAAACAACGTTAACACCATAAAATTCACCAAAAAACAACCTTTGCCCAATTTTGTATATACTCAATCTGAAAAACGACTCTTGTGACTTTCAAAAATTGTCATTTTTAATTCAATCTTTGATTTCTCATGCATGACCCAATCGATCAATCTCATTCCCCCCAGGAATTGCTTAATGAGTGTAAAAAAACACCTACGAAATATTATATCTCAAAATTAGTCCGTTCAAAAGTATCAGCATTTTGATTTAGGGGGGGGAATTACTTTTTTTGTTGAGTATATAATAGATCAAATATTATTTCGGAAAACTATAGTTTTCAAGTATATTTGAGAAACCCGACGTTGTCAAACAAGTCAATACACCAAATATATTTCCTCGCAATTCGAGTTATTAATTCCTAAAATATAGTCCTTAAAATGTCCCTGTTTGGGGTCAACATTATACAAAAATTTCAGCTCGCGCTTCGCGCTCGTATTGTTTGTTTAGCGAGACAGGTACGTATCATGGTAACAAAAATGTTTGTATAATGTCCCTTTTTAGGTCTGAATATAAAAGATTTTCAGCTCGCGCTTCGCGCTTGCAGTGAGATACATATCCGTTTACTGGCACTGTCCTTAAAATATCTCTGTTAGGTCAGTATTCCTGGCAACTGGCAACTTAAGTTACTCAAAATATTTGCTGCCCCCCCCCCCCCCCCAATGCCGTGACCGACGGTACGCCACTGTGTGCATGATTGTCAATTATTGTGGTATCTATATTTTGGATTGAGCAGAAGCATTGTGGTGTCTTGTAATGGATATATTGCCATTTACAGATTTGCTTCTCGGAGACAATGAAAATATCTTTTGGAAATGAATCGATCTTATAGTAAGGCGATATATTGCATTCTTGAAAATATTATGCATAATTCTTTACCAATGCATGTCAATACACGGTTATTGCGGTTGCTAGGTTGTTTTTGTGGAAGATTTTTTGTGATAAGTTATGAATTTAGTTTTCATTTCTTGCGGTGCAAGTATGTACCGGATGGTATCCTGTCTCTAAGTGTGTAATGGTATAGGTCATAATATTGGCAAGTAACTTCTTTTTCCTCATTTTTTTTTACACGTTATGGAACTCCTATTGCCATGTTCACATTGGTTGTTTTGATGTGATTTCTATCGACTTGATGTTCATAATGGTCCCTAGGGTGATGCATTTTACTGCTGTTGTCATTAAATTCGATTTGAAATTCCTAACAATCACTACGATATGTCAATTTCCGATTGGCAAATTTTCTCTTCATGTGACATCCTCTCTATGAGTATACTAGTAACCTATGATGTTCGTCTGTATAAATGTTCATCTGTAAGAATGTTTATCTGTAAAATTGTATTTGATTTATATTACTTTGTATTGTGTTTTGAATGGAAATGGAATAAAGAATTGAATTGAAAAATGTACTTAATGGTCTTTCCCATCGTCATGTACATTAAGTCATGAACACAAACAAAGTACAAATGCAACAGTTACTATTTTTAAAGGATGCCTGATATAAATCTTACTTGTGATTTGAATGACTTATCTATATTATATACACAACAAAACATTCTTCTTATTATATATACTGCTTTATGATTAAAACATATATATAAAATCTTCAGATTTTTCAGCTCTACACAATAATACAAAGAGCTTGTGTAAAATTTCAATTGTTTCTAAATTCACTAAATCAAGACATCTCCAGTGGCGGATTCAGGGGGGGGGGGGCATCCGGCTCGTACCCCCCCCTTAAATATGCCGTTCATACACAAGTGTCCCCCACCCCCCTTGAGAGTGACAGCAAGTATTTTTAATGGGAATATGTGACAAGTGAGCACCCTTTTTTCTCTTTTTATTTTTTTTGCTTGTCAAATTTTTCTAGGAAAAAATGTACCCCCTTTTGGAACATCCTGGATCCGTCCCTGGACATCTCTGTCGTAAGTTTGTGCGAAACCGGCTGAACAGATCCACTTACTTCACTTGTTGGTTGTTATAAAGTGGATCAGCACTCAATCTTTATTTCTTTTTGTGTTTTATTGTTTTAATTATATAAAAAATCATTTTTTGCAGATTTCAAAATAAGGACATACAGAATAATTATACCGACCAAGAATTGTTTCGTGATTTTTTTTTCAGTGTTATTTCTTTTTTATTCAAATAATTTTGTACTTATCTTTATTTGCCCAGATGGTAAACACAATATAGAAGAATCACCGAATAGATAATAATGACTGATAATAATCAAGAAAAATAAGTTTAAAACTTGATTGAATTTGTATCGTTTCGAGAAAAAAAAATCCTTGATAGCATTAAAGCATGTGAGACACATCAACGAATTCAGCCGATCATCACAATTTTTATCATAATTTTTTTATCCTAGATCCGCCACTGCAATTGGGTATTCACTGTGTACATTGGGTCAGAATGGAACAAGGAGAGAATAGGCCAATACTGCATGCGTGATCACATGGTGATCAATTATCAAAGAGATATAACTTACTAAGAGCGCCCCCTGCTGGTTGCAGAAGTTAATAGCATTTAAGATGAATGGGATACTAGTTGTAAATATGATTTGAACCGATACAGTATAACACTCAACCAAACAAACAAAATACTGAAAATTTCATCAAATTCGAACGAGGATTTAACAAAGTCATAGCACTTTAAGCATGTTAAGGTTGTGTATTGCTCGTCGATTCTTTTTCTTTTCTCCCTCATTTTCTCCTTTCCCCCGTTTTGTCCGTTCTTTTTTTTTTTTTTTTTTTTTGGGGGGGGGGGGGCACGCCCCCCGTATTTACACCACTGTAAAACCCTAGTGCAACCCTAAATCTAACCCTCTTACACGAAATAAAGCCCGGAGCAAATGTCTTGTCACCGCTATGTCTGCCCCTCAAAATTTGTAACGGCCTGCTAGTGTATAGAAAAGTGTTCTACAATGACGCAGGAAAATTACCACGCTGGTGTTAGCGGAACAGCTGCTGTTATTTTTAATTATGATATAAGCCCATACTGTAAATTATTTTTATGTCCTAAGCTTAGACCAAGAAACACACAATCTCTCGTGTTACATAATAGGCTCATTCGTAAAAGTCTGAAACAAAATAACTTTCTTTGTATGGGAGTATGATTTATAATGCACGTAACTTTCTGCGATGTATATATCACAACTGCATGAGTAGAAAATTATGGAAATGAATTAACAAACATTTTATCCCAAATTTGTTTATTTTTTAAAGTAAATCGGAGATAGACCGGTCCATATCCACTTGCAATGAGGTTGAAATCAGTATAGGTCAAGGGAACAGTCATTATGATAATTATGATTACAGCAGTCTATCCAGTAAACCCCCGTGTATTTTCAGCTCATCATAGATTCTGAGCTCGAGAACCAGTGACTAAATAGATATTTCTTTATTTGGATCGAATATTTTCACAGAATACCATGCGCGACCAAAAAAACACGTAAAAAGGATGTCTTTTTCAAGATAGGGCACGTTACGTACGTAACGTGATAAGGGTGTCAAAAACACAAAAATAATGAAAAAAGGGTATCTATTTCGCTAGGAAAGCTACGTGTTTAGGGTCAAATTTGCGGGGATGATAAAACAAAATAAAAATGTTTTATAAAGGATGTCCTTTTTTCCCTAACACTACGTGTTTTGAGTCCGATTTGCGCGAGGTGTGAAAGGTGGGGCCGTACATGTACTAACCAAATGGTATGTAAAGGTAAAAACGACGACCGACAGACCCGTACGTGACATAAACATAAAATGTCGCTGTACTTGTTTAGGGGTTCATTTCAGGGAATACTTGCCAAGAGTATCGTTTTGTTTCCAATACTTGTTAAGGGTAGGGTTTCAGACGCCAATACTTGTTAAGGGGTGCATTTTCAGAATATGGAAAATACGTGTTTAGGGTGCTTTTCGAGACCCCTTGGTCGCGCATGGTATCCACTCGTCAATGGAAGTGGCCCCCCCCCCCCGGGGACATAATGCTAGTCCAGGGGCCTGTTGGAGGAAGAGTTGCGTTTAAAACAACTAAAAATCAATCTCAAGTCACTGACCGTGCATCCTGTCAAGTTTTTAGGAGTTCCGTTCGATTGCGAGTGTTTCTGCAACGGGCCCCAGATACCGAAGGGGACACGTGCTTCGACATTTCCACCAATCATGCCAATGAGGAGGATAGAGCGAGGTTGGTGTGTGAGGTATATGGCCCCGGGGGGGGGGGGGGGGGGCACATAGTATATAATGCATAGTGGGTATGTGCCGCGGAGGGGACCCCCATTTTTACACTCAAATGTCCGTTCCAGGGCATAGCATTTTCATCTTATTGAGAAAAAGAACTAAGATAGCCGCTCCGAAGCATAGCATTTTCTTCTCATCGAGAGAAAAGAAGAAAGAAATCCGCTCCAAAGCTTCGCATATTTTTCGTTACGCCGTTCCGGTCGCATTGATCCGCCACAATGAGCTGCAATTTTGGTGAAAAGCGGCCGCAGAGCGCTGTCCGACCATCGCCTCTGCGCGAGCGCGCCCGGCGCCCGTGCCGCTGGGCTAGCTGCATACACGTATGCCCGTTCCATAGGGATGCACACGCAGGCGACCCGTTCCTAGGACCCCCGTTTTCACAAACATTTGTCGTTCCGAAGCCCGTTCCGAGGACCCTCCTTTTTACAATAATTCCGCTCCAAGACCAAGGCCCCCGGTTTTTGTCTCGCCCGCGGCACATACCTACCACTTTTTTGGTCGAGTACCCCCCCCCCCCTGGCACGCCCATGACGTCTGCCAATTTTCTTCTTTGTGTTTTTCACTTCTATTATCACGTTTTTTATGTTTTTATATTGCGATGGGAGGGGGGGGGGGTAGCATTTTCTTGCTATCCCTGCATGTAGACAGGCTACCCTTCTGCACTCTATAGTGCTTATAGAATCAATCGGTGATGTGAGAGTCATACCACCTTAGGTTTAATATCCACCGTGGAGTTTGAACGTGACACCAAATAGGCCGGCCTAGTATTAAAATATATAATGGAAAGTGTTATAATACGCCAGTGGTGTTGACCTATTACCATGATTAATTCATTTCATTGTATTTGTCCTTTAGTTGGCACATAATCAATCAATTTCATGTTTGATTAATCACGTTTGGTAAAAGATGTCATGCCAATCTTCAATTTCCTTTTTTAATTTAAGTATCGACCCGCAAGTTGTGGGCCGAAAATCTAAAAAGGAAATTTAAAAAAGAGTGACTGAAGACCTAATTGGAATGCGCACTTTGACCTTTATGACCTTAAATGACCTTAACTTACGCATGCGCAATTTAAATGCCCAGTGCTTCATACATTTGCATTTGATTTTTCATCAGCTTTAATTTGATACCAAACATGGTATGTATATTCCGTAAAATAAGAAAGTCATATTTAAGAGGTATGTGAAAAAGTGGGCTTGGCTTATGCCGTCAATTAAAAAAATTCCTAAGGGTGCCTAGGTGGTACCCGTCGGATTCTTGAAGTAGACACCCTATACTACGAAATTCATTTTAAAAATTGCTTACATACTCAAGTTGACGGTCGTGTTAGGGTTCGTCTTTACTAATAACTATATTATGAACAATTTGAGTGGGGACAATTTTTTTGACAGAATTTGGATTTGCTTGATTATAAAATGCATATACTTGCATAGGCGGATCCAGGGGGGAGCCCGAGGGGCCCGGGCCCCCCTATTGGCAGAGCAAAAAAAAAGAAAAAAGGGGGAAAGAAAGAAAAAAAACGAAAAGAAAAGAGAGGAGAGGAGAAAAAAGAAGAGGAAAGATAAGATAAGGAAGACGAGTGAAAAATATAAGATGAGTGGAAGACTTGGCCAAAAAAATTCATGTCACTATATTAAATTTTCGCTCGTGCTTCGCGCTCGCATTGCCTGTTAGATGACTTACATATCTTGCTCAATGTGGAGCTTAAAATATCAAGTTTTGAAGTCGTTATACAAAACATATTTCAGCTCGGAAATCAAACTTTCATTATTTTGTTTGATTTACAAATTGATTTTTTTAAAGTGCTCTGTAAAAATGTCATGTTAACATTTTTTGCTCGCGCTGTTTGATTGTCAGGTACCTATCATTTTCATGTATTCCATAATGTTCTCAAAATATCCCCATTCAGGTCTGATTGTCAAAAAGTATCAGCTATCGCTGCACGCTCGCATTTTGATTGATGAGTTATGTATAATTATCTCAATATTAAATCTTTAACAAATTACTTGAAATCCCCATGTCATGACAGTTTATCAAAAATTTCGGCTCCGATTTGCGCTGGCATTAATTGTTAAAAATATTGACTCATGCATCCTATTCATAATTTAAAAAATGCTTGAAATGTCCAGTTTTCAGGCCATAATATTAACAGATTTCGCGTTCTCATTATGCTTATTAGATTAATAAATAAGACATTGATTTAATAATTAAATCGTCCCTTTGTTCAAAATGGAATATCGACAAGTTTCATCTCGCGCTTAGGAAGAGGAAAAGGAAGATAGTAATCATTTCAATATGATGACAAAATGTCCTTAGAATGTCCAGGTCATATATGTCAAAACTCAAAGTAATAATAATGAAAAATATCAGGGGCCCAATTCATAAAACTGTTGTAACTTCACCATTATGGCAATTAACTACCATGGTAACATTGATTGGGATTGGCTGCTGAGCCCTGTTGCCATGGTAGATGACATAATGGCAAAGTTACACAGTTGCAACTCTTTATGAAACGGACCCCAGCTCTTTATTAAAGGGGAAGTTCACCCTGAAGAAAACTTTGTTGTAAAAATAGCAGAAAAAATAGTAAAAAATATTGGTGAAGATTTGAGGAAAATCCGTTAAAGAGTAAGAAAGTTATTAGAATTCAAAGTTTTGGATTTGTGACGTCATAGACGAGCAGCTGCCCCATGTGTTATGTAATATAAAATGCATGAATTTCAAATTTTTCATGGTTCCTGATGACTTTTTTTTGTTTTCTATTCATGATCGGGTGTGAAATGATTTGTCTATTGATATACAAAAGGTATAGTGAAAACCATTTTCAATTTTCTGAGAAAATTACATTTCATTGATTTTTTACCATTCGCTATGTAGGAATGCTGCTCGCATATGACGTCACAAATCAAATAATTGAAATTCTAATAACTTTTTAATTATTTGATGAATTTTTCTCAAACCTTCGGCAATATTTTTTATTATTTTTTCTGCTATTTTTACAATAAACTTTTTGTCAGGGTGAACTTCCCCTTTAAGAGCGATCCATAAATTAGCCCTTTTTCAGATCGGAATATCAAATATCTTTAAGCTTCGCGCTCGCTTTATTGATTTTCATGATAAAAGATGGATTTAGAATGCCTAGATTCTAGGTCTAAATCTGAAACACGTGCGCGCATGTTTATTCAGATACGCAACTTGTTCTCTATTTAAATCATTATCCAGTTTCAGATCACAATATCAAAAACATTCTGCTCGTACTTTGTGCTCGCATTATTAATGTAGGAAGATCCCCTATTACTAATCATTTTCATGATTTAAAAAACATGAATAGAGTGTCCCGTTTATAGGTCTAAATCTCGAATTTTTCCGCTCGCGCTTCGCGCTCGCATCAATTGTTTAGTTATCGGTTATATAACTATCCTGTTCACGATTACAAAAAATGATTGAAATTTTCCATTCTTTATGTAGGAATGTCAAAAATTTTCAGTTCGCGCTTTGGGCTCGAATTATTAGTTGTAAGGAAGATCCCAATTACTCATCCTTTTCTTGATTTACAAAACATGAATAGAGTGTCTTGTTTTTAGGTCTAAATCTCGAAATTTTCCGATCGCGCTACGCGCTCGCATCTATTGTTTAAATATAAAGCTATCCTGTTTAAGTTGCGAAAAGTGCTTAGAATTTCCATTCTTTAGGTAGAAATGTCAAAAATTTTCAGCTCGCGCTTCGCGCTCGCATTATTTGATTGTTTAAATATGTAACGTCTTCATGGCTAACTGTGAGCAGTCCTTAACAGGTTGCTATTCGATCAGTTCAAAACGTGTATTAAAATTTCTGCTCGCGCTTCGCGTTTGTAGTAATTATTTAGTTGCATACACATCTTTTTCAGGATAACAAACATTGCCCAGAATGTTCAAATTTTAGGACAAAATGCATAAAATAACAACAAAAAAATAGCTCGCGCTTCGCGCTCGCATTATATGAATAAGGATTATGATACTATATGTTTATGTTGATTTATAAGAATAAAGCTAAGAAGTGACTATTATGACTACCCCTTCAAACGAACAAACAAAAATCATCTCCGAGCGGCCGATCGGGGAAAATATGGCTGAAAAAAATTCCGGCCCCCCCCCCCTATCGGCGAAGGCTGGATCTGCCCCTGTACTTGTGTTGTATGAGTGAAATATTTTGTCTCAAAACATGATTCCTATTAAAATTAAGTTTTTCTTCTGTCATGTAGGCGATGAATTATATTGTTTGAAATTCAAATTGACCGTCATTATAGGTCCTAACAGTATAATTTTGACAGAGTTGGGGTTTGCTTGACTATAAATTGCATATTAGGATTGTGCTCATTACGTCTTACCCCCGTTTGGGAACGGACCGCAGTTCGGATTGCAAACTGCGGTATTTCACCCCATTTTGCGTTTGAAAATCTAAAACATCATTTCCAAGCCCTGGGGGTCGTTTCATAAAGCTGTTCGTAAGTTAAGAGCGACTTTAAAAACGACTGGTGATCATCGCCAATTGTACCATTTACCGCAAGACATGATCACCAGTCGCTCTTAAAGGAGAAATGTATTGATTATGAATATGGCCTTATTATATATCAGTGGAAAGGTAATGATGTGAGGATTACCATTAGGTCATTCAAAAATAACGAAAATAATACATAAGGTGGAAATCGCCAATTAAAAAGCGCTAAAATGCCTCTCCGAAATATGCCTCGCATCGGTCTCTGAATTGACTCGAATTTGATGACGTCACTGTCTGTACGAGAGGCGTGATTGGCTCTCCCACGTCAAGCTCCACTTGCATGCAAAACCTGTTGCGAGGGTACGTTTTCTCCACACTGACACTGAATACTTCGATCATGAAATGAAAGAAAACCCAGAAATTTATCTAGATTTGGATTTTCAAATTGATGATTATGAAGATGAAGAGAATGATGATAAAGTTTCTAACTCTAGAAAAACAAAGTGATGTGGATGGTGGTAAATTAAGGGAATTACGCCGGTGATGATGAGTAAGACAATTCAACTTGCAAGCCGATTCGCTACCAACGCATGCAGCTGCTAGCTGCACCGCGGGTCAAATCCATGAAAATGAATTCCATGCAGCATGACCACATCCAGACAGAGTCTCTTTCCTCTATCAACAACATAATGAGAAGGAAATTAATAAAATTACTGTACTTACAAATAAGTGAATATATCCGAACCTATAGGCTGAAGGTAAATCAACTCAAGGAATAGCAGCAGACGATATGCACCGACGATGAACTTCACGTGGCTGGAAGATAAAATTTATATCTCATTATTTTTGACTAAATTACGAAACTCGGCGAATTAGTATTCTACATAAAAATTAAGTAACACCTGGTACTATTTTTTGAATTACGATAAAATATTTTTGAAGCAAAGAAATTGAGGTAAATTAAAATAAGATATAAAGGATCATCCACTGAGCCGCATGCGATTGTAGACAAACAATCAAAAGCACATGGCCAGCTTGCTCCACTGCACTGAACTGAAAATTCGTATTTTCAGTTCAGTGGCTTGCTCGCCCATAGAGTTGGAGCGTAGTTTTATCCAACTCTGTGCTCGCTTTGCTGATTGTTTACAATCGAATGCGAGCTAGGCGGATGATCTTTTATATCTAATTTTAATTTACCTCATTTTCTTTGCTTCAAAAAGGTTTTATCGTAATTCAAAAAATAGTACCAGGTGTTACTTAATTTTTATGTAGAATACTAATTCTCCGAGTTTCGTAATTTAGTCAAAATAATGAGATAGAAATTTTATCTAACAGAACGAGTGACAATCTCCCAGCCAAGTGAAATTCATCGTCGGTGCATATCGTCTGCTGTTATTCCTTGAGTTGATTTAATTACCTTCAGCCTAGGTTCGGATATATCAACTTGTTTGTAAGTACGGTTATATCATTATTTTCATTCTCATTATGTTGTTGATAGAGGAAAGAGTGATCTGTCTGGATGTGGTCGTGATGGAATTCATTTTCATGGATTTGACCCGCGGTGCAGCTATCAGCTGCATGTGTTGGTAGCGAATCGGCATGCAAGTTGAATTGTCCGACTCATAATCACCGGCGTAATTCCCCTAATGTATACCTCTATCCACGTCACTTTGTTTTTCTAGAGCTAGAAACTTCATCATCATTCTCTTCATCTTCATAATCATCAATTTGAAAATCCAAATCTAGATAAAATTCTGGGTTTTCTTTCATTTCGAGATCGAAGTATTCAGTGACAATGTGGAGAAAACGTACCCTCGCAACAGGTTTTGCATGCAAGTGGAGCTTCACGTTGGAGAGCCAATCACGCCTCTCGTACAGAAAGTGACGTCATAAAAAAATCCCCAATTTCGCGGACGTAATTCTGCGTGTTTGAAGCATTCAGAGAGAGAACTTTAAACTATCAATTAACTGAGTTCCATCGGTCTCCATGATAAATGATTTACACCATCGTGTTCTCCTTATTTTCTCCTTTAATTTGATATATGATTCTCCATTTTTACGATTTTCAATATAGTTCTACTTTAACTTACGAACAGCTTTATGAAACACCCGCCTGATCAACCCCGCTTGGCCAGGTAATCCCCACAGGCCAGATTATGAGCGTTGAGCCAAGGACGAAATGATAACAACAGCTGTGCTATTACGTAAGTCTTCTCTGCCTGTAGAAGGACCTTCGGAATTAAATTATTCGATATTTAATCACGTTTTCAAAGGCATATTGAATTCAGAAATTCAATGCTAGCCCATTTTCAATTTCAAACAAAGAAAATCAACCTCGAAATAAGGAAAGTAAGTGAATAAAAAATGGCGACATGTTTTCCCGGACCGCACTCGGGCTGTTGTGTTATCTTCGGACCGAGGTCAAGAAACAGGTGTTTTGATACTTACATTGCATGCCTGGGGCAGTAGGGTTTTCGTACTTGGAGAAGAGGGGTATAGCGTTATCAAACGGAGCTCTTTCGTCATGTGTATATGATGAAAAAATATTGTTTGAAATATGAGTTTTAACGAATACATTTAGAAATTCAAATGGTCACCATATATCAGCCTTTACGGTATTATTTACCATTGCATGGGGTCAGATAATTTCTCAGATTTTGCTTTGTTTGAAATAAAAATGGGGCATATTGCAGAAATTCATGAACATGATATATATAGATCCCACCCGATCACACCAAACAAATTGTGCGAAGGCGAAGCGCGAGCAAAATTGTCTGTACAATACTGACCTGACATTGGACAATATTATTTATACCTCGGTCACATTTGCTCTATGGCAGCCGTATACGACGAGTTGAAAACAGCCGTTTTAACATGTTTTGTATACCAGCTACATATAATAGGTGGTTTGAATAAAAATGAATAAAACGGCTCTTTTCGACTCGCCGTATGGCCGCCAGAGAGCAGATATGACCGAGGTATTAAAGGGATGGTCCAGGCTGGAGATATTTATGTCTCAATAATTAGAGTAAAATTCACAAAGCAAAATGCTGAACATTTGATCAAAATCGGATAACAATTAACGAAGTTATTGAATTTTAAAGATTTGCATTATTCCGGTGAAACAGTTCTAGGCATGTCTGTATGAATATTCATTAGGTGGGCTGATGATGTCATATCTCCACTTGTTCTTTTGTATTTTATTGTATGAAATTAGGTTTATTCAAAAAATTTCTACCAATAATAAAAACAATTGGATTGACAACTGATTAAGTGCATTAGTTATGTATTGCCGCAACTTATTTCATCATAATGGAGACACATCATTTACACATGTATGACAAAATGAAACAATTATGATTTCATGTAATAACATATAAGAGAAAGGAAAGTGGGGATGTGACATCATCAGTCCACCTAATGAATATTCATGAAGATGTATTTTTAACTGTTTTCTCAAAATATTGATAAACTTTAAAATTCAATAACTCCGTTATTTTTTATCCGATTTTGATGAAATTTTTAGAATTTTACTCTGTGAATTTTGCTCTATTCATTTAGATATAAATATTTTCAGCCTAAAATCCTAAACAGAATCTCCATGGACATATCTAAATAAAACAAAATATTGCCAGCGCAAAGCGCGCGATGAAACAATTTGGTTTATCATGTTTATTGGTTTGGTTTACTGACTTGAAAGGACATACATAATGTAATTTGGTGTAGCAGAGAGGGGAGGGGGTTATTATTATTTTATTGTTATATCTACTTCGTTAAATGGCTTGTTATTCCTTAAGAAAACTCATTTCAATAATTTTATAGCAGCTTAATGCATTTTTATAAAAACCTATTTCGTGTAAATCATTGCCAAAATATTGGATTTCATAATCTTTTCATTTTAGCAGCAGGTTATATTATATCACCTTTGTTTAATTTACTGTACTATGTTACATTTATTTTATGTGTTTACTTTTTGTTGTATACGGGGCCCCATGGAAGAACGTTATTGTCATGTTGACAAAACTGAATATGGGCTACCCATTCGTTTTGTATTTTTTTATACGGAAAATAAATAATATACTATGCGTGAGAGCGTAGCGATTCAGCAAGAAAAAAAGTCACTATCAACTGTGAAACTTTGCACTGAGCATAATACATGATACAAAGTGGTACAGCAGAGAGGATTGGGTGCCTTCGAATTTCTTCAAATGGATGTTAGTTGTTAGTTTTATTCATGCGAGGGAACTTAGCGACCGAGCAAGAAAAATAAATGTATAGCATGCAATGTGAGAGGAATTGTCGACCTCCCCAAAATAATATAAGCCGTTGCTAAGGAAGTTCCCACTTGAAGCGTTGTCATGTTTTATTTTTGTTGTTGTTGATTATTATTATTGTTAAAATCACTGATATATTTTTGTTTATGTTTTTTTATTATATTGATTCAATAAAACACATTAAAAAAAGAAAAAAAGTTCCCACTTGAAACTTTTTTCAACCAACATTCTGGTAATACCGTAAACGGATTATGTGCAATGGTCCATGTATGCAAGTGAGCGTTGCGATCAAGTAATGGAATTTGTAATTTCAAATAGTAAATCTTATATGGCTCACTAAACACACTTTTCAATGAGCACTCCCTCAAAATTTAAGAAGAACGCAAGTGCTGATATTAGTTTTGATTTGATTTGATTTGATTTATTTATTTCCGTTTCACAATTGTACATAATATGATAAACATAACATAACAAGGTCGAAAATACTACAAGACAAAATATAATTCAGTAAATAAAGATATCTCAAATGACATTTGTATTTAAAAGTAAAACGGAGGGACTTGCCGAAAAAAAGTTTATAGTGATTTACTTTAATTCCTGCAAACTAGAGGTACATTCTGCAAAAGGGTATTCAATTCAATTCAACCATTCATTTTGTCCCCTCCCCCAAAAAAATACAGGAATGACCAAAATATATTTTGGTTTGGTTCTCTCTTTCCCTTTCTTTCTCATCTTATTTTATTTAACATTTTTATTTTATTATTATAATTATAATTATTATTATGATTATTATTATCATATTTATTGTTATTATTATTATTATTATTGCAATTATTATAATTCTTCTTCTCATCATTATTATTACTATTAATATTATTAATTATGTATCATACAGGCCTATTGCAGAAAAAGTGGAACCTCCGATACTGGCTCCAACGGGCCTGAACAAAACCATTTTATAGTGTCTGCTAAATTCTTATTGATTTCGATCATTATTTTTTATTTGACGCTGCATTCTTCGGCAACAGATTGGTCATTTTTACAAATCCTATTTAAGAGGGTATATATGGAAATTAAAATAACACAATATTGAACAAAATCATGGCACGCATGCTGTGAGGCGTTTTTTAATGAACGACACGAGCATACTGAAAGACCAAGGGCTAGTTTCACGAGTCCGTTACAAGCGTAAGGTTCGCTGGCATTGACTTGCAAGTGTATTCGTTTTTATAGTACGATATGAAAGAGTTGGAATCGGAACGGTCTCGAGAAACTGCCCCAGTACAATGAATTGAATTCGTCTTTATGGTGTTGTATTGCTTGTCATAAGATAATTGATGTGATTCACCAAAAGGTGTTGCTGAGAAATTGCCTGCGGGATCCATACTGTCCCACTCAGCAGAAAGTTCAGATTTGGAGGTGGAGTGATTAGTGTTGGGTCGTGTGATCATCGCGTTGGCTGATGAATATCTCAACACTGCATCTGCATGATAGGCGAATCATTTTGATTTCATGACTTATCTATTTTATGGGGAGTTATTGATCATAGATTGACTTGACATTTTTTTGCTAATTGGGTCATACGAACTTTTGCCAAGAGCAGTGTCATTTTGTTCATGATACCATTTTCTAGATGCACACTTTTGGTGGTCAGATATATCGTTCATTGTCGACTGGGTTTGGAAAGAACTACTCGAACCGCGCGACTCAGGTTTCTTTTGAAGCCGACCTACGGGACTGTGATAAGATTCGAATTTTGAAGCATTCATTTTACCGTCCACAATGAGGTATGTATAAATTCAAATAATAGACTACTTCATCAAAGATGTTTTCCAGGTGCTATACATTCTTTTTAACAATGTTACTCCTGATGACATGGTAACTTGCCCAACACGGCACCAAATTTTATTTTTAATCAGGTGGATGCGAACTCGGGATGCTGGTAGCATAATTGACAATGGTTCATAGGCAGATGTGCTTAGGGGAAAACGTCCACCACTTTCAATAATTTTGTCAGGGAATTTTCGATGTTATTTTTATTAATAACATCCATATTTCCTCCTTAAAAATAATTTAATTAACCAAATTGGTACGATATAAGCACATTACTGGCATGACTAGTAAATGTGTTTCTCGCTTTCTGCTGGTAAACGGGCATATTGTATTATCTGATTTGTTTGAACTTGAAGAGCTACGCCTGAAAAGTTTTTAAAAATTTCGGAATAGACAGAATATTTAGAAGAAAAAAACACTACACTAATATGTTCTACTATTTATACATTTTTGCATAACTTGGATTTACCTGTAATCAATTCGTATAAGGAATAAAGGGTAGTCTTAAATTCGTAACGTGAGATAAACTGGATGGGAATTATGGGTTAATATTATTAAATGAAAAGTATCAAGAATGATTTAAATCACCACGTTGATCAATGTTTTAAAAACTGAAGTTGGTAAACCCATTCGAAAATGTAACCTATTGAAAAGGAATAGGGAAAGTGATCGGAGAGGGATGGAAAGTGTATATATTTTTTTGCAGGAGTTTCTGCATTTTATTCACAAATCAATAATAAATTAACATGTTCACATAATAACAAATATATAAATGAAAATTTAAATGTGACAATAAAGAGATAAATAATACTGATAAAGACTAATAATTAAAGTATATGTAAGCATGTGATGTAATAAGCAGGGGCCGCGGAACGATTTTGAAAGTGGGGGGGGGGGGCTGACCATGCAAAAAAAAATCATAATCAGGGGAGCGTTTCATGAAAGGACTTATCGGACGTTTTATCTGACAAGTCCCATTTGATCCGACAGTTACTATAATAATAGTGCCTCTCAGCCAATCAGAATCAAGGAAAGGTGTCAGATCTGACAACTTGTCAGACAAAATTGTTGATGAAACGGTCCCCAGAAAAAAGTGCGGGGGCTGAAGCCCCCCGGTTCCGCGGCCCCTGGTAAGTTCAGTAAAATACAGGGACCATCTAGTATGCAAATTAAAAAAATAGGAATAATGAAGAAAAGAAAAGAAAAGGGAGAAGTAAAGATATTCATAAAGGAAAGATAGACAGACGGACAGAATATTTTGGGGAACACACAGCAACAGCTTAATGATAATTATATGGTGCGGCAGGGGCAGGATACGAAATGACATTGGGGAGTCTGTGTTTTGGATCCTACGCTACACAATAATTATGCAAAAAAAATAAAAAGATAGCGAAATGACCAAAACAAAAATCGATAGAATCTGGATCAGTGATAGTTTTTGTAATAAATTTTTGGTATCAGGTGATTAAAATATGGCATGTATAAAAGGATATTAACGAAAACTTTAATTTCAAAAGTAAAAATTAATGATTTAGCCCCTAAAAAATATAGGCCAACATTTATTTATATCCACGCAAACATTTAGGCGGCAGCAGACCCAAGTATACGTCAGTGTCACGCAACCAACTATTTAAAACTAAGATTATCAGAAAATGGAATCAATTGAACATTAAAAATGACCCAGATCCGTATATGACCTCTCATATAGTTATGAATAAAAAACATTCAACGCTTTCAAAATCCTTAATAAATTTAGCAATATATACAATTAAGTGAATGCTAAGTACGTATCTGTGAAATATCCCTATAATCTATAAAGATTAGAATTATTCGCAACAGTAGCGTAACTACGGGGGGGGGGGCATGGGGGGCACGTGCCCCCCCCCCCCCATCCGCTGACCAAAAAAAAAACGGGGAAAAGGAGAAAAAGAGGGAAAAGGGAAGAGAAACGTAGTAGGAAAGAAGAAATTATTATTCATTATAATGTTATATTATATTATGATTATGTTATATTACATAATATACATTTTTATCATAACTTAATGAAACATAATTTTCTCAGGGCCTATGTCTTCATTGTTCCGGGTGCTTGCATTGTCTGTATAACGATATATAATCCTGTTGTACTAAAACCTCCCGTTTTCAAGTCAATTATACACCAAATATATTTCCCGCACTTCGAGTTATTATTGTTTTACGTAGTGACATAATCTTCTTTTTCATGACTACTTAAAGTGATTGCCCCATGATAAGGTCTTAATATAAACCTTTTCCTGTCCTTGAATACGTTCGCATTTGTGAATTGGTGAGATATGTGTGCTCTTCATGAATTCCTAAAATCAGTCCTTAAAATGTCCCCTTTTCTGATCTGAATATCAACAATTTTCAGCTCGCGCTTCGTGCTCGCATCATTTGGTTAGTGAAATACGTATGGTTTCGTGAATTCCTACAAACAAGCCTTAAAATGCCCCTCTTCAGGTCTGAATATCTAAATTCTCAGCTCGCGCTTCGCGTTCGCAATATTTGATTAGTGAGATGCGTATGATAATCATGATTACAATGACTACAAAAGTGCTTCATGTGTTCAGATGTAATTCTAACAAAATCAGCAAGCACTTGGCACTCGCATTAGATGACTATGGTGAGATATGTATGGATTCCTAAAATATAGTCTCTAAAATCTCCCTGTTTGGGGTCTATATATACAAAAATTTTAGCTCGCGCTTCGCGCTCGCATTGTTTAGTGAGACAGGTACGTATCATGATTACAAAAATTTGATTATAATGTCCCATTTTAGGTCTGAATATCAAAAAAATTCAGCTCGCGCTTCGCGCTGGCATTATTTGATTAGTGAGATGCGTATGTTATTCATGATAACAATGACTACAAGAGCTTCCTTAAAATGTCTATATTAGGCCAGTATACCTGGCAACTAAGCGCGCTTCGCGCGCTCACTATAAGTGACTCAAATTTTTTGCTGATGCCCCCCCCCAATGCCGTGACCCACGGTACGCCACTGGTTCGCAATATGAAAGATTTGATTTTGAATGGAAGAAACGTATTAAAAGGTGTGTCTTTGAAAATTATTTGTAGGCCTACTAAAAACTAGATTTATTACGTTTCTGCTTTTGAATTCGTGAATCACAGTACGGTACAAGGACGCGATCATTCCCAAGGAGGAAAAAAATAACACGGTATTTCGAGACGTATATGATTTTTGGGGATACCAGGCAAACAGTTCTATCTTGGGTTTGGGACTCTTTTTTTTCCATCAGTCGCTTTATCTCAAGCAAACGCACCATTGTGCTATATCCTTTTCACACCGGAATTATTTGGCCTTCCCATCCATCCCCCACCATCAGTTTTATTCATTGCAAATGAATAGCAAAATTATTCTTGAGAAATAAACCAATTCGTTATCCAAACAACATGAAAGATATAGAGCATCAATCATAATTACGTTTATCTTCGGGCGAATAGAAATTTATCATTTTGACAAAAGCTGTATAACGAATAGTCTACTTTCAGGCAAATGAGGAAATCTGATATTTCATTAAGTTTAAGAATGTGTTAACAAGTTGCATTGTTATCTGCTACAATAAAAGTACTTCAAGCATTTTCCTTGTGTTTTGATTATGTCTGTTGATATCTATTTTTTCATGGACTTCTTCAGAGATAGGTAATAATGTATATATACTTTTGAGTATCATGCATATCTTTAAAAAGAATCAAGTTCATTTGGCTGTTTATCATGTAGGCTTGTAATTAGGCTATATTAGGCTATACAGTACAGACTTGCAAAGCTGGAAGCCTTCCAGGTTTAACTTGCTCAATTATCTCCTTTATTTTGGATCTATAGTATTCATACTGAAAATGAGTAAGCAAAGGTACGGATGTCTTTCTTTCACCCCACCAAGTTGAAATTGATTGATTGTGCTTTTTTAAATTCATTTATACACGAATTCCTCATCTAAATCAATCCATCACAATGTACATGATGCAACCAAGATAATTGTATTAAACTCGTTCAATTCAAATACTTTTCGTCTCCTATTTCAATGAAAAAAAAATGCGGATTCATTTATTGTTCATTCAATTTATCAATAAAGGTTGTATTTTTGTATTATTATATATGTGATATTATTATTAACAACAAGAGTGAACTTGATAAACTACGAAAGTACGATGCATACTTGGATTCTTCTTCACTTACCTGAATGTATAGTATAGTATAGTATATTATTTTACGTTTAAAACAAAAAATACAAAACGGATGGATGGCCCATATTCAATTTTGTCGATATGACAATACTGTTATTCTAAATTAGAGGGGTTGATTATCTTATTCCATGAACATATATTTCCTAAAAGTTTCTTATTTATCTTTAGGAGGCCCCACAATTTGACTTTGAATATGAATTTTCCTGGGCTAAATGGCAATTAAACTAAACGGTTGTGTAGATGAACTGGTTGAAGACGAAATAACAATAGATCATGTTGATGAACAGGGGTAGACCAATCGGAAATTTACCATGATGAATTGGGCAAAATATCTAAAAAGCGAGCAAGAGGGCAATTGTTGATCTGCTTGAAATTAAAAAAAGGAAATATATTTTGACATAGCATTCAGAAAAAAAAGTCACATGTCAGCCGGCCTTTTACCTTATACCTTTTCTTCCGTTTTCGCCTTCTTTTTCTCATTGTTTCCTAGACTTGGTCGTCATGTTTTTATTTTCTTGATCATGGAAATTCATCTCTCTATACCAGTGATGAAAACCCCCTTAGTCCAATTGCCTTAATCAAAGGTTTAGATCAAAGCCCGACCGACATTCGCCAACGGGGAAACAGCCACTTTGTTTTATGTTTGTTTAGTATTGTTTGAATAAAAACCAATTTTCAAACAAAAGGGATAACTCTGCCACAATTTGGCTTCTTGTGCGAATGGTTTACGCTAGGAATGGCGATAATAGACATAACTTCCTTTATATTGTAGAAAAATACCAAAAATAACTCTCTACATATTGTCAGCTTACTGAATACTCTTGTTGAATTGGTTCAGGTTAACCTACAAACGATGCCATTTCATCGCACTTAACTGCTTAAGTAAAACACTTAATTGCAAGTGGTTGGTGTCCGAGTACGTTACTTAATCTGATAGCATGAGCGAAAAGGCAGATTAGAGCTGAATAAGGAACTTATCTGTCCGATGCAAACCATTCCCTGACAATCCAGTAATACAGAGCACGCACATGAAACATGTTCAAGCTCCAACACTCTTATATAGACTCGAATAAAGGTATTAACCCGACCTCTTTCCCGAAGTTGATTTATACCATGGAATATAGGTCCATGATTTTACTGACACTCTCTTTCTTATGTTTCTTGAGATGTCATCAACCAAAATGATTGTGATTTATCACAAACTTCTTTGTGTCTTCGTCCAACATTCACTCCTCATCCTTACTGTAGAAACTTATCCAAATTGAATGATAATAAATAACAAAGCCTTTGATAAACAACATCTCACTACATTCAGGTTTGTTTGTTGTGGTTCATATAATGATAAATTTCACTGCCAAAATGTACTTTACTGGTCGATTTTCGTAACCAATATGGGAGTGTATTGAGTTTTTGTTCCTCCTTCATCATGTTCATGATTGTTGTTGCGCAATTCTAGTTCCTCTTTGCAATGTGTCAAATGAGTTAATACAAGGGGAGATATAGATAAATAGATATGTAGATAGATAGATAGATAGATATATAGATGGATGGATGGATAGATTAAAAGATTGATAGATAGATAGATAGATAGATAGATAGATAGATAGATAGATGGATATGGAGGTGGGTGGGTGGATAGATGGATGGATAGACAGATAGATAGATAGATAGATAGATATATAGATATGGAGGTGGGTGGGTGGATAGATGGATGGATGGATAGACAGATAGATAGATAGATACATAGATAGATAGATAGATAGATAGATAGATAGATAGATAGATAGATAGATAGGTAGATAGATAGGTAGATAGATAGATAGATAGATAGATAGGTAGATAGATAGATAGATAGATAGATAGATAGATAGATAGATAGATAGATAGATAGATAGGTAGATAGATAGGTAGATAGATAGATAGGTAGGTAGATAGGTAGGTAGATAGATAGATAGATAGATAGATAGATAGATAGATAGATAGATAGATAGATAGATAGATAGGTAGGTAGGTAGATAGATAGATAGATAGATAGATAGATAGATAGATAGATAGATAGATAGATAGATAGATAGATAGGTAGATAGATATATAGATAGATAGATAGATAGATAGATAGATAGATAGATAGATAGATAGATAGATAGATAGATAGATAGATAGGTAGATAGATAGATAGATAGATAGATAGATAGATAGATAGATAGATAGATAGATAGGTAGATAGATAGGTAGATAGATAGATAGGTAGGTAGATAGGTAGGTAGATAGATAGATAGATAGATAGATAGATAGATAGATAGATAGATAGATAGATAGATAGATAGGTAGGTAGGTAGATAGATAGATAGATAGATAGATAGATAGATAGATAGATAGATAGATAGATAGATAGGTAGGTGTGTGGGTGGGTAGATATATAGATAGGTAGAATATAGAAAGACAAAGCAAAGACAGACAAAATAAAATCAGCCAAATAATACTGACACCGACATTTCATAAAAAAGTTGACAAGGAATTATAATATTTTGACAAAGCTTTTATGAAATGTACATGTCCTCGTCACCTCGTGGTCTGCAATGGGCGAGCTGCAAGATGATGTTTTTTTTTTTGTTATAAGGGAGTCATGTTGCACATTGTGATATGTAATATTTTTTAAAATTCATGTTACAAAATAAAAGAAACTGCATGTCGACATGGTATCATTAACCCGCCCTGTTAATTGCATTATTTTTATCAGATTTTTCTGAAATTTCATTGTTTTACTCTTCGAATTCTTTGGTTATTATTATCTTCAAATATTATCATTTTCAGTCTGGAACCCCCTTTTAACGTGTAATTAGCATATAACAATCTATCTGTGACTTCCTTTTGCGTGTTCAGCCCACCTTCCCGCTAGCTTAAAACACTCCGCGACCAGTGAATTGTGTTGCATTATTTTTAAGTGAAAATTTCACACACTAATATGATTATGATCCGTCACATTATCTTGAAATAAACATTTGGAAAGTTATAAAGTCAGCGAAAAAAAATAATGGCAATTTTTTTTTTAATAGCATTCTTTTTAATGTTTTCAATTTACATTTTACATGATAAGACATCAATATGAAATGTTGCTTTCTCAAAAGCGATAAAAATGTTCGAGATTAAATATTAAAGTAAATAAAATGTATTTATCTTTTATGTTATCAGGTTAATGGCAAGAAATATCGCCCTGTTAATAGTGGTGTCTGGCATCCTAACACATTGCTACGGTTACATTGGACAGCATATTCAGCACCAGAGTAAGTAATGCTCATATATAATGTAGTATTTTGATAATTTATAAAGAAGAACGGAATAATGAATTAGGTGCAGTGTAGCATTTGATGACGATGTGTGATGCCGGCTTGCAGATTCAGTGGAAAACTGAAAAGGTGATTTGTGATGAAAACAGATGATTTGGAACATTATCTGTTTTATATTAATATGAAACATGGTACATGAAGAAATTGGGTTTTTTGTCATTGTGTAAGATAATAGTTTCAATATGCGTGAAGAAAAAAAACATCAAAATATGACAATGCTTATAATAAGCACTGTACATTGCATAAGTGCATGGGACTAAAAACGCCCAAGGGGTTCCAAATTACTCGATCACAACACATTTAAGTATCCACAAAAACACAAAATGTAAGACAAAACAATCACTCTGAAAACTACTGTTTCATCGACAAATAAATGATGAGTAATTTGACGATATTGTAAGGCGAAGAAAGTCTATAACAGAAGAGTATACATTTTCCTCAGGTATAAAAATATGGGCTTGATGCACGTTGCGATGTAACATTCTTTTCTTCATTTTCTTCTTCTTCATTTGTATCCTTGTCACATCCAAAAATGTATTTAAAAATACTTTAAAAATGCAAAAAAGCTCATAAATGCACAACACTTTACCAATTATGGCTTTACCAAATAGGGCCTATAATGTAACTACTCTCTATGAGCCTTCACTTCCTTTTCTCTTGCTTTTCCCTTTCTTATTTCCTCTCATTTTCCTTCTTTTTATTCTCTCTCTCTTTCCTTCATTTCTTTCCTCTCTCCCTTTCCCCTTCTTCTTCTTCTTCTCTCTCTCTCATTTTCTTTTCCCTCACTTTCTTCCTCTTCCCCCTCCCTTTTCTTTCCCCTAACCTGTCTCATCTTTTCTGTCACTTTCCCCCTTTTTTCTCTCTCTTTTTCCCTTCCTTTTCTTTCCCCTGTCCCTTTACGTCTCTTGTCTCTCTCACATTTTCATCCCCCTTCGGTCCCCCTACATGGATCCGCGCCTGGGTGCACTAACCCCCTTATCTATCAATTAAAAAAAATCATGCTGAATTTTTCCTTTCCCTTCTGAGTATGCTGAAGTTTCAAAGTTCCTTTTCCTTTCCCTTCTGAGTATGCTGAGCTTGGTCAGATCAGGGAAGTTTTCCTGGATGTACAAATAGTTGTTGTCAAGAACAGTGCAGAAATAGAACGGTGTTGCAAACTTATAATTGTCGATAAAGCGCCAATTTTACGTAATAGATTGTGTATTCAAAACCGCTAAAGCAAGACCAATGAAATTTGTATATTAGTCAGATATTATAAGTTAGAAACATAAATAAACATTTCTTAATTTGGGGATTAATATTAAGCCGTATGTCAGAGGGACATTGTGAGACGCGATGCGTACAGCTGACAAAGAATACCTTTGAACGACATTTGAGAAACCAAAAATTGGCAAGGTCTTACAGCAGTCTCCAAGATCACTTTGTCATCTCTGTGAAATGGATCCAAAAGACCCCCAGAGAACTCTGAAAAACTGATTGATACTTCTTGTCTACTGGGCAGACTGGTCCTATAGAGATATTTCAATGGTCTTTCAGAGATCTTTTATGCAACAAGCGATCTTTAAGAATTCTTTCCATGGACTTTTCCTGGTCTTTCAATGACCTTTTAATTATCTCTCACGAGTCTTTCAGTATACTCCGCAAAAATCTTGAGAGAATGTAAAAAGATAATGGAAAGACTGATTAAAGAACTTTGAAAGTTCATCGAGAGACTGCTGAAAGACTGCTGAAAGACCATCAAAAGCCAGTTTTCCCGAAAGATCGCTAAAAGACTGTTTTGAACTGATCAATTCAAAAAGTTTTGGAGATCATGGAGACCACGAAGATCACTGAAAGATCAATCAGCAATTATGAAAGACCTCCAAGATCTTTGAAAGTTCATTGAAAGATCTTTGTAAGATCAAGCAAGTTTCGTGGTCTTACAGAGGTCTTTCAGAGGTCTTCTTGCTTGTGGAATGGGGGTTTAATTTGACAGTAAAGATCATTAACATTATGCAATCAACAGTCAATAGGGCTAGTGGCAACGGTTGTCAAAATTTTGTCATATTTCTTTCTACCATCATTTTCAACATTCAAGATAATAGATCAAATAAATAATTATTTAAAAAATCGTTTAAGGATATGTAGAAAAGACACAAGAAATATGTACATTCACAAAATGATTATAGTTTTGAACAGTTACCGAAGTACAACATTATGCAATTAAAATTACAAAATAGAATGTACTTAGCGAACTAGCAATAATTGCTGTGAACCTACCAATTTACGCTTCTTACACTTACACTCACGCAATTAAATCAATTTAAATTATTGATTAAGTCGTCGTCGTGGTTGTTTTTGTTATTGAATAAAATTTGTTTGGTATCATTCTTATTTGAAATAACACAGGGAGAGAATAACTTTAAAATGACGGTGATGATGATATTTGATATAATGATAATGATGATAATCAGGGGTGGATCCAGCATTTTTTTAAAGGGGGGTTGTAAAGGAAAATTTTGACAAGCCCCCAAAAAAGGTATTCACTAAATGTTTCATTTTGTTCCATGAACAATTTGACAAGCAAAAAATAAATAAATAAATGACATAATTTTATTTCAATATTTTTGCGGGGAGGGGGCCTCCCAAAGGGGGTTGGCACGGGCCAGATGTACTTAGATTTGGTTTGGACAAAGATGTGCGGCTGAACGTTCAAAACCCATACCCGTATTTACGGGTCATTTTGGCTAAAAAGGTACCCATATTATGGATTTCTTAAAATTTGACAAGCAAAAAAAAAGGTTATCACCCAAAATTGGAGGAGAATATGGACCCATGTTTAAGGCCAGCTAGTATCTAAAAATTGGGGCCATGGACCCATGTTTAAGGCCAGTATCTAAAAATTGGGGCCATGTTTAGGAATTTTCCAGCATAAAACCATACCCCATGTTTAGGATCTCTTCCAAAAAAGCGACCCATTCCAGCGGCACATCCCCGTATGCCTTATTTCGTGAGTACCCCCCCCCCCCCCTTGATCCGCCGCTGATGATAAAATGGTGAAAAATAGTAAAATCATGATACCATTTTTAAAATGGAAGTATTTGTTGTGTATTTAATTTTGTTTCTTTGTTTGCATGAAAGTGCGAGACTCCGAGTCGGTGATGCATTGGTATGGTGCGGATATCAAGGAAAGGCAAGAAAGATCAGCACAATCACCGTGAGTATTTCAGTAGATGTCTTACTGACAGATGCTACAACTTCTGGACCCCCCGTCTTAAAAAGAGTTGCGATTGATCCGATCAACCGCAACTATGGATGGCCAGCAACATCAACATCTAAAATGCAAAATTGTTAAAAATATTTTCTAGATATACTATATTCACACATTCATCATTCTCTTGAAGATCCAGTGTGATTTTCTTTGTCTACTAAGGAGATTGTGCAAATTTGTTGATGAAGAAATTATGGTTTGGATGGATTTCCATACAGTTGAGATTGGTTGGATCAATCGTAACTCTTTTTAATTTGTAAGACGGGGCCCAGGTGTATCCCACTACGGAACGAATACTTGAGGCTAGTTTAGTGGTCGTCGGATTCGCCAACTTTTCTGGCTGTGTGTTGCATTTTTTTGCGAATTGCGACATTATTTGAAAAATATTTTATTAAACGAAAAAAAAATGTCATATTCCCAAATTTTCGATGCACATGTTTCTAAGTTGGTCGAGTACCTTGTCGAATCAAGAAGAATTTCAGCAACACTGTTTTAAAACCGCACGCATGCTTAGGCATAAGAACTTTCTTTCAACCTTTAACAAGCCGGTTGAGATCTTTCACTATCATGACTATTGGAGTCTCGGTTCGCAAATATTTGCAGCACAGTGAAATACTACAATGAAACAACAACAACAAAATAGAAATCATGGGAATTTTCTATCGTCCTTGGTCACAAAGTGTTATGCATCGGTACGTGATTTATTGTAGATAACATGGAGTATCTTTTTAACAATACAGAGATGATCTACGAGAATTGTGTGAGGAATTGGGTTATTACATCAAGCCAGAGACGTGCAGGGTGTCGACCTTGAAGAATTATCCATCTGCCGATGGCTCATGTAACAATCTCCTGCATCCATCATGGGGCAAGGCAGGCATCCCACTCAGGAGATATCTGCCATCAGAATACGGAGATGGTAATACACAATTTTTTATTTATTTTTATGAAACGGTGTCGTTACAGAGGGTCAGGGGACGACCACCCCTTGCTTTCCTATCCTTTTAAAGATAAGTAGTGAAAGATCAAGAAAAAAATATCATCAACAAGAGAAATAGGTCGTGCACACCTTTGAAAACACCTCTCTTAGATGTCGCCACTATTAAACTGAAGTGGAAATTTTGAATTAACAGTAACTATGATGTAATATTTTTGTTTATTCATGTACTATTTACTAATGTTTTCTTTTCGTAGGGATTGGATCCTTGCATGAAGCTGAAGGAGGTAGGAAATTACCAAGTACAAGAAAAATATCGAACATCGTCGTTGGAAACAACTCCGTCCTAGTCCCACGGCTTAACGCTATGGCAATGCAGTTTGGACAACTGGTTGACCATGACGTGGGCCACGCGCCAATTCACCCAAGTAATTATATCTATCATTTATTTTGATTCCGGCCATAACTGGTGTACGGTATTCATGAATAAGGTGGAAATGACGATGGCGGTGCTAGCTTCAATGGTGGCGGTAACATCGAACGTGATGATCATGATGATGGTAGAATGATTGGTAGCTTTAGTTATGATGACAATGATGATATAGGTGGTGGTTGCAGTGATGGTGGCAATGATTAAGATGATGATGCGATGATTGCTTTAGTGGTATAGATATTGAGCGTGATGGTGAGGATGGCGGCGGTGGTGGTGGTGATGACGATTATAATGAAAATATGTTGATGGTAAATTCTCGTATTTTGAATCATCTTAGCCGAGATGAGTGATATGGGTTAGAATTGTGGAGAGGATAAAATTCGGTGGGTGATTGGCGCTGAACAACCACACCCTTTCTCATAATAATCGATCCTGATGTATTATCTAGCTCCTCATTCCCTAATCATATTGATGATCTTTCTCCAGATATGTGTGGTTGTGAGACAAAAGAAAACTGCATCCCTATCGAGGTGCCAGCCGATGATCCAATCTTCCGTATCCGCTGCATCCCCCTCTCCCGCTCCAAGACCGTTCCAGGACCAGAATGTGATGTAGACAAGCTATGGGAACAAATGAATCAGATCACAGCGTTCATCGATGGGTCCATTCTATACGGATCGTCGGCCAGTGTACAGGCCGATCTCCGAGCTCCTGGAGGTATGTATATTGCTGAGACTTCCCGCGGTGGTATGTCGAAAAGGTCTTAAATATCTGGCGAATCAAAGTCCCACATCAACTAAACTCACAACATACATCCCCATACATATCAAACCTACGCACCCCCCTCCCCCCGATCGCTCGCGCACACACCACGACACACCCAATCTTGCATGAACGACTCAGCTAGGAGTTAATAGGTACATTGGAAAAACGAAGGCCTTTAAGAGTTCGACGCAAATTTGTTCAAATGGTGACACAACCATACATCCTCCCTACTAAAACCACGAATATATAGGCCTTCTTCCGCTCATTCCTTCCCCTTTTAACTTTGGGCATAATGACTACTTTCCTCCTGTTTCGTGAAATCATTATGTTTTTTGGGGAAAAAAACCCTGCCATATTTGAATTTATTATCATTCCTTTCAATCAGGTCTCTTGAGATTTCGTCAGAACCCATTTGACGAATCCCTCAAGCCATTCTTGCCAGACGATGAAGAAAACGTTCAATGTAATGGTCGAGATTCTGAGTTTCCCTGTGGTAAGGCCGGTGATAAACGTGCCGCGATTCAACCAGGGCAATCCGCACTTCACACTATCTTCATGCGGTACCACAACCAAATCGCCGAGCAACTCAGTAAGATGAATTCGCACTGGGATGGAGAACAAGTCTTCCTTGAAACCCGGAAGATCGTCACCTCGATTCTCCAGCACATAACGTACAACGAATATCTACCGGTAACGCTCGGCGCTGACCTCATGAAGGAACATCGGTTAACCGTCGGTAGTGGTAATCCTTACCGCGGTTACCGGTCAGGACTCGATCCTAGCATGCCGAACATTTTCGCCACTGCAGCATTCCGGATGGGACACAGTCAGATCTCTTCCAACATGACCCGCGTGAACGTCCATTACATAGAGGTGTACGATCCCATTCAGCTGCGTTTAGCATTCTTCAACGGGAGCGCAATACATGACGTTCAAAATGGCGGCACAGATAGCATTGTACTTGGAATGCTGGTCGAACCACTGGAGAAGATAGATCGGTTCTTTAGTGAAGACATCACGCGGTTCTTGTTTGCCGATCCACTCAACAGGTAACAAAAACAGTTATATTTAATATTTTTATAGTTTGTAGGTCAAGCATCTATGTTTTATGGGTGACAATATCAGCTGTATAAGAAAGGTTTGCAATCATTGATACTAAACGCCAATGACCAATCAAGATCAACGTTGCATGCTTATTTTGTTCAAGACACTGACAAGGGACCAATCAGAGCGATTCTTTCATAATCATTTTCAATTCATTTCAAACCTTTATTATTACGGGGTCCTGGATATCTTAATTGGCCACTTATTGGCCACTTTATAGTTTGGAAAACTCACAATAAAAAATGAAGTCCACATACATATATTCATCAAAGTGCACAAAGGAGAACAACTAGGTTCATTTTCACAATTCATTATATCAGGGAATTTCTGGTGATATATCCCTGCATAGTGTTCATAATAAAAACTTTCATTGTTCATAAGCGTCGACTGATTTTTCAAACTGGAAGTTTAACGGGAGGGGATGCTGAAATCTTAACAAATGTCGGAAATAGGTAAACATAATCTTCGGCAGATTGCTGCAACCAATTCGCCACAGAATCTGTAACTGACTCTTAGTTATTTTAAGACCATATCATCTTGAAATTTCTTCCTAAACTCCTTGTGCATAGCTTTGGGTTGGACTTGGTAGCCATCAACACACAACGCGGTCGAGACCATGGACTCCCTGGATATAAAAAATGGCGTACATTCTGTGATCTCCCAGATGTCTCGTCTTTTCACGAACTCTCCGATGTGATGGCGCCGGACACCATCGATGCTTTGAAGAGAGCGTACACGTAAGAAAATTTAGTTTAAGAAATTAATGCTCTAATACTTAGAATTGAAACGATTGTTTGACGAGCAGGTTGACTTTCCGAAACCGGCGGTTTGCTCTTATCTGTCCTTTCCCAAATAATTATCGTCCATATTACACACTAAGAAAAATAGGTTCAACTTGCATGCACTTAAAATGTGCAGACCTGGGGAGCATTTCATGAAATGACTTGTCGGACGTTTTACCCGACAAGTACTGTTTTATCCGACAGCTACTATGGTAACATTGACTCTCAGCCAATCATTATCAAGGAAAGTTGTCAGATCTGACAACTTGTCGGACGAAAATGTTGATGAAACGCCCCCCAGGGTCTTACAAAGAGTTACTATTGATCCAATCAATCGTAACTCTATGGTTGGTAGTAAAACAGTGCCATATAATTATTGTATAATTAGATGCCGAGCAGACCAATTTTCTATATAGTTTTTCGGCCTTATTTTTTTTTCATTACCCATATAGTCTTCTCAGTTTTTCTACTTTTATATCTCCCTTCATCATATACTTCTTCCTGTTCCTTTTCTCCTTTATCTGCCTTTTCACTCCTAATGACTTATGAGATCTGAAGAGTGAACTTGTTCATGGGGTGATCCTGTGTTACCCCCATGAACAGTTAAAAAAGTGACGTCAGAAATAAAAAAAAAAACTTATCATGGAATGCAATGTTTTGTCAAGAACTGACAATAAAGCATATTTGTTAATGATACCATGTTTATTTTCAATTGTCTGCAGACATGTTGATGACATCGATGCATTTATCGGAATGGTGGCCGAAGAGCCCATCGACGGTGCTCTCGTTGGTCCAACAGTGGGTTGCATTCTGGGAAAGCATTTCTACAATCTCAAATTCGGCGATCGTTTCTGGTACGAGAATCCGACCGGTACGGTTCTCACACCAAGTAAGTCATTGATTATCCGCCAATTAATGGTTCAAGAATATGTATCTCATGCCACATCTTCAATATTTTTACTGACAAGCTTTCCTTTAAAACGTAAAATAGATTTACCTCATTGTGTTAGAAATCCTTGCAAGTGAAATATACGACAAAATTGAGGGCTTAAACATGTGTGGTGCTGTTTTACTTTAAAAAAATTAATTTAGAAAAAAAACTTTTTAAGATATTTGATCTAGAAAAAATAAATACATTAAGGGACAAGAAATAGCTGGTTATTTGATGAAAATGAAAACCTTTTCTCTTTGTGTGTAGATCAAAGGGATTCTATTCGTCGGATGACGCTGGCTAGGGTAATCTGTGAAACCTTGGATGACATCGACACTATTCAACCATTTGTATTTCATGTTGCCGATAAAAAACAAGGGTAAGATACATGGATAACATTTCATCAACACTTTTCGTCAACCAAGTCACATCTGACAACTTTCCTTGGTTGATGGAAGCACTATTACTATGGTGACTGTCGGATAAAACGTCCGAAAAGTCCTTTCATGAAACGCTTTCCAGAATTCTCTGAGAAGCAAAATCTGACAAGAAATGTCACAAAAGGGGAAGCATCTTTTAATTTAGGGGTATGTCTCACGGAGATGCTCCTTGCTGAATATTTCTGACATTAATTCTCTCAAAGACTGATTGGATATTTCTTTTCAGAGGAACTGTTATTACCTGAATGTCTGTGATGTACATAGGATTTTCGAGTTGTGTATCAATATAATTTGCATTCTTTTTATTGTTATCATTAGTAGTATAGTTGTAATTTCATTAATCATTATCATAATTATCATTATTATTATTGTTGTTATTATTATCATTGTTGTTATCATTTTATCATCATCGTCGTCCTCCTCCTCCTCGTCATCATTATCCCCACTATCATTGTACGTTAAAAATAAACAAAACCGCTCATTCTTTAAAAAAAAAAACTCTCCAGGGGCATCGAGTCCTTTGCCGATTACAGCGCCACACACGATTATCCGGACGAAACAGGAGGAATTCCTGGTTTCAGCAACGCACGTGTGAGCTGTAAGGACTTAAATTCCATACCACGTCTGGACTTAAATCCCTGGATGGAGATCAAGGAAACATCTAACTGTGGATCTTCTAAGAGAGAAGAGAAGAAAGATAACTAGAATGTTTTCCGTATTTGGTTATCGAGATGATTATGTAAAAGAAATCAAGTACTAATAAAAAGTACAGACACGCCTTCGAATCTAATTCATTTTATGGTATGGTAACATAATGGTTTATCTATTTTCAATCATTTTAAGATAAGGTACAATGATTAGTGACGTGCCATAATTAATGTAATTTTGTTTGATTCAATATTGGTTTTGTGGTAAACAGGGTGATTCTTTAAACTACGTCAGATCACGTGACAAACTTAAAATTAATCAAGTTAATGGTGCCTTTTCGGCGTGACATGATAAATAACATGTTTAACAACATTTAGGAAATTTAATCTCGTAAATCAACACACGTAATTTCCAATTTCTCTAACATAAAGAGAAGATAATGTCCTGTATGATCAAGATTCTTGGTATGTGGATTATGTAAATTATAAGAAGCGATGACTTTACACATTATTGATTTAGATGGCGGTTCATGGCGGTTCTCAAAACGACGTGAATCGTGTACGTACAGAATCGGCGCGGCAGTAATACGCATCTCCCCGAAAGACGGCGAAGTGCCACCGGTACCAGGGGCGTCGATCCATTTTTCAGATGGGGGGGCAAAATCATTAACGTTCCAAAGGCGCTCGATCGTACAAAACACCCACCCACACACACACCCCCACACACCCTCACACACACACACACACACACACACATATATATATATATATATATATGACTCATGAGACACAGACACGTATCTCACTACACAGATAGTACGAGTGCCGAGAGTGAGCTCAAATTTTTTTATATTCTGAGCTGAAAACTTGATATTCTAAGCATTTTTGGTACCAATGATTAAGATTTGTATCTAAAAGAAGAATAGATGCGAGCGCGAAGCGCGAGCTGAAAATTTTGATATTTCGATCTGAAAAAATGACAGTTTACTGGACGTTTTTAATAAAGAACAAGCTATATATCCAAGAAAAGATGATTGCAAATTGAAGCAGTTCTTTTGAGGCTTAGAACTGAAAACGGAACATTTACATTCACCAATGTAATCATGAAAAGTATGGGTTTTTGCTACAGAAATGATGCGAGCGCGAAGCGCGAGCTGAAAATTTTTATATTCCAATCTGAAAAGCGGACATTTTGAGCACGATTTTAAATAAAGAACGAGTTGTGTATCTCAATCTCGCTTGCTGAACATTACAATCTTGTTTTTTTAATGCATATCCGGAATTATTGGGGGGGGGGGGCAAAATGATATGTTTGCCCCCCCAATATTTTCATTGGTGGGGCGATCGCCCCCCTGCCCCCCCCCCCCCAGAATCGACGCCTCTGACCGGTACCGTGTAGCTCCTTCATGAGACCGTGATGCCTCCGTCTTCATTTTACCATGTCATGTTGTTACCGCGATTACATCAAGAAGATCCGGGACGAAAGTCTTACTGGCGGATTATGGCGGTGTTATAACGGTATTAGCACGGATCTTGCGGTGCAAACAGGGTGGATGCTGTCCTTTACACGGTGAACGGTGTTTTGAGTCCGTGATCGCCCATGCAATGTAGGCCTATTCAGTTTTCATGACGATATATATATTTTTTTATAGTAGTCTTTACAATTTGTAAAAGTCATATTAAATCATGCGCCGTATTCGCATGTCTGCAGCTAGCAATAGACGAAAAACAAGAAAACTTCTTTACCATCTATTTTTAAGCGGTATATGCAGCGTTTGATGAATCCGGGTCTCGTTTTCCCGATAAGTTTTTTTTTACTTGTAAAAGAAAAAATATATATATACATGTATACAATAAATTACAAAAAGTTTATTATATCGAATATTAAGTCGATAGGTGTGCTAAATGACCTTGCACCTAATGATACTTCATGTCCTTGGTGGCCCAAGGAAATAAGTTTATGTCTGACCACGATTCCTCTACGGTCCAGGGACATTGGTGGCGGAAGCCAAAAAATTTAGGGGGGGGGGGCCACCTGAAATGTTTCGATGGACACGGAAAAAATTTGACAAGCCCCCCCCCCAAAAAAAAAAAAATATCAACCTAAATTTTAGGGGGGGGACATGTCCCCCCCCCCCGTCCCCCCGCTTCCGCCGCCTATGTCCAGGGACCAGTTTGGGGGAAATGTACAATAAAGCTCTTAAAAATACTCCAGAGTCGGTCTTTCTTTATCTTAAATACAGCCCCCCCCCCTTTATTGCGGAAGGAAAAATGGTAAATTGACCCAAAAGTTGCTGTGATGTCAGACATATTGATTTCATATTTGATTTTCTCCCAGTAAAAAGCTATATTTAATACATGATATTGCATACGAGTCCACACTATGCCATTAAGCTCCCAAATTCAAGAATTGGGAAGCTATTAAGACAAAAATGACATACTTTCATGCTTTTTTAAGCGAATTCAAGGCTGCCATAAATATTAAATCGCTAATGATCATGATGATGACGGCCCTCGGTTGATGTTCAGGATTTATGAAAATGATAAGAGATGATTTTCTTATAATACATTATAGTTATATGCCTTACCATATCGTGCATACTGCTATCCTTGTTGTCATGGTTTTCGTTTGAATGTATGTACAGTGTACAATAAATGGGATGATGTATTGCTGCCTAATTCAGGAATACAACTAAAAACTCAAGATTTTGAATTAATATTCAAATCGCATTCCTTTTATCATTCGTTCGTTTATAGTCACATTTATTGAAGCATGGATTGAGGGGACACATAACCCCATGACCCAAATGTGTGCACAGAAAAGTACGTTATGGTAGACCCCCCCCCCCTCTTGGAAGTGAGCATTAAAATAATTATGTCCGTCCTTTTCCCTTACATTTTAGAAAGAGAAAGTGAGAGAGATTTAAAGTGATATTTCCTCCTTTTTGGGGGCGCCTTGTCAAAACGTATGCCCCCAATTCTAAATACCGATTTGTCACAATCATGGTGGTGTCACATCTCGGAGAGAAATCACATATTCCATGATAAAAGTTATATTTTTCCAGAATAACACCCCTGGTGATTGCCCCATTCTCATACTCTTGATCTGCGATTATCAAATATCTTTTTAATCCTTATCTTTGTCTTCTCTCCTCGCAGTCTTTCGATCCTTAATTGTAGAAACTCACTCTTCTCTTGTCACATCATTTGATCTAGCTTTCGGTTTCCTAGGTATTATCTTTTCTGACCCCTATATGCGTGATATGTTTTTTATCGACTTTATCTAAATCTCACTTGTTTTTTTTTCTTATTACATCCCCCTTCTCTTTTTAAACTCTCTTCGACTCTCTTTGTAATTTGTCCTTTTGAAATCTCCCCTCGCTGCTTTCTTCTATTTCAAAGTCGAATTCGACTATTTCTTAATCTCTTCCCTTTGTGTATCTTTCTTTCTTCGTCGACATTAATTTTCTTAAGCATTGACATTTTATACTTTCTTATTAAAAATATTATATCATACATTAAAATTGTAAATCAGTGTGGAACAAATTGGATGCAGTTTTGTTTATTGGGATACTTGAACTAAAAAAACATGCAACATATAAGTCATGTTAAAGAGAATGAGCCGAAAATTAAATGAGTAAACTTATGTACAGATAGAGTAAAATCATACAAACAAAACTAAATATTACATCAAAATTTGATTAGGTGTAACAAGGTTATGACGAAGTTTCAGATTATTTTGCTAATACAGTTCGCTTCATAATGTTCATGAAAATACATTAAGGGAGCTGATGACATCATATTCCCGCTCGTTCTTTTGTATTTAATTATATTAAATTATATTCAATCAAATTCTATCCTCCAAGAATGTAAACAAAGGATATGAGGGAAAAGGAAATGGCATTGATTTTGACAATTTTATCAAATTCAGATTTTGAAACGATTCGACCAATCTTTTTCAATGTCCGTAATTTCCCTTAAATTATTTTTAATGTTGATATATATTTAACATTTTCTCTAACAATTATAATTTTTAATTTTATGATGAGTTCTTCTTTCTAAATGTCTTTCCCATTCACTGGTCACCCTTTTGCCACTTTTTGTACATAATTCTCTTCTTCCAACCCTTCAAAATTCTTAGCCTTTAAACTTAGTTACCTATGTATAACTTCAGCGTTTTACGAAACCTTATTGTTTCCCGAACCTGGCTAAATGATTTTATGATATAATTTTAAAAACTTTCATTTAACAATCCTTAAATTAAAATATTTGCGCACTTCCGGTTACTTCCAACAGACAAAAAATTGAAATGATATGGAGGTTGGGATATAGGCCTATATATTCATTTGAGATGTTATATGTCAGAGTTGTGGCTTCATACGCATAGCAGATTAAATAAAAAAAAATTTGCATGCACCTGCAATATGAACTCATAAGCCGACCCAAAAGACAACGAAAAGATTCATCCTTACCAAAGCACATCTCCCTTTAAAAAATTGTCAATGAGTCTACATAAACAAACAGGGAATCTTTGTGTGCGATCTGAATATGCAAAGAAGCATATATGCCCAACATATATATTTTTGGGGTTTACCATCAAGACTTGATATCACAGACCTTTTTTCAATTCGTCACTGTTTGTGAGTTTAGTAGGGAACATGTTTTCATCATATGCTTTTCATAATATAGTGTATTTTAGCATTCACTTCGCAGGCACTTTCAGTACGTTCAGAATCTATGAAAATGCCAGTCAGTCACAATGGACAAATTTGAGATCATTGTCGAAAGTTGGACCGGGAGAGCAGATCGTCTTAAGATTCGGACCTGACAAAAAAATGCAAATATGTCGTTTGTTCAGAGTCCAGGACGACACTGCTCTTTTGATTCACAGATTTACGACAAAGACTGATTTGTCACGAAGAGCTTTTGACAAAAGATTCTCTGCATTATACAGTGCGTATCAATAAAAACGGGACAGTTTTGAAAAGTCTATAAAAGTTTTGTTTGAAATTATGTCAATTTTTTAATGTTAGTAAATGCTCTTAAGTCTTATCTTTCAAATGCCATTATAAAAACAAGTTTCGTTCATGTTTGAGCGAACACGAAACGTTTTTGTCAGGTGTTCAAAATTAGGCTTGCGCCAAAATGGCAGAAAATGAGAATAATTGATGATCAGACTTCTAGCTAACCAGCAGCCTCCTCTTAACATTTTCATTATCTTTGCCAATATTTTTGAATTATGCTGTCAAAATTCATTTACAAAACTACTTGTATTGATTTACTTGAGCCAGGGAAGGAATACATGTTTATTCTTAGGGGCTATTTTGCCATACCCGGGGCGATGGCTAAACTTTGGGGTATCTCTTTAATTTAAAAGGGTACTTTTTTCCCCAATGAGTAATTATGCTCTGAAAGCATATCACATTATTTTTTGATGTATGTATAGAATATTGCTTTTCTTAATTTTCTTGAATATTGATGGGGCAGATATTGCGGCAACTTTAGAAAAGATGGTCACCCCAAAGCATTCCATTTTGCACATTTTAGGGCCATTTCGGCTGTGCGGTCATGAGGGCGAAATCGCCCGTCGCCCTCATGGTTTTCCTACTCTGACCAGAATTGTTTTGTGTTTTCATTTAAATAGGTTATCTTTTAGCATTGAATATTCCTTCATAAGAACAAAACTTTTTTGTCATCCCAAGCAAGGAGATTTGAATTGTTAATGGGGAGAGCTTGTAAATTATTGATCTGAAAAATGATTATATTATGTGCAACAAAGATTATGATACCTTTGAAAGACATGAATCCTTTTGCCAAAGGAACATTGATTCCTTGAACAAGTTAAATTGTGTGCTTGACAGGACAATATTAATTAACATAAGGGATTCATATTTTTCAAACGCACCATAACCTTTGTAGCACAAAATGGAATGATTTTAATAAATCACAAGCTCTCCCATATATTAATTAACAGGAAGGGACTCATATTTTTCAAAGGCACCATAACCTTTGTAGCACAAAATGAAATTATTTTTAGAAATCACAAGCAAATCCCCAATACCTGGGTTAACTATTTTATGAAAGAATGTTCAGTATTAAGAGATATCATATTTTAAAGGATAATGATAATTCAAGTAATTCAACAGTTTTGTAAATGAATTTTGAAAGAATAATTAAAAAATTATGACAGAGAAAATGAAAAGGTTAAGATGAGTCTGCTAATTAGCAAGAAGTCTGATGGTCGATATTTTCTCATTTTCTGCCATTTTGGCGCAAGCCTTTTTTTAAATCCCTGACAAAAACGTTTCGTATTCGCTCAAGCATGAACGAAACTTATTTTTCTAATGGAATTTAAAGATAAGACTTAAGACTATCTATTAACATCAAAATAGACACATTATGATTTCAAACAAAAATTTTATAGACTTTTCAAAACTGTCCCGTTTTTATTGATACGCACTGTTAAAAAGCGTCAGCAAAGTGATTACTAAAATGCCCTATCAAAATTCAATAAACCGCTAGTCATCTAGATGACCATTATCTATGATAATACCAAATCACAATATCAAATAAAGGTCAGTAGTCGTGATATATGAGAGGGCCTCTACGCCGTTCTGGTTGTTAGGAGGTTGCTAAACTGGGGGGGGGGGGGTAATTAATATAGTGAACCCTCTTCTTTGATTATAAAGAGTGACCCTCTTATTGGATTTGAACATTATGACATTTTTCACATGGATAGAGACCCTATGATTAACAACACAATTTCTGTATATGATGAGTTATCCTCTTCTTTGATAATGAATAAAGACCCTCGTCTGGTATTTTGAATAATGACCCATAAGAATAGTGAGCTTCTCCAAATATGGCTCATGGTCATTAATAAAAATATACCGATTGGTCGTAATGTCTAGTAGCAGGTGGATATATTGTATGTCACATATTGCTTTTATGGTGATCATAATCTCACATATTCTGGCTAACATGATGTCCAGAGCATGCCAAAGAATTATAATCTTCTTGGGTATCTAAGTCACTCTCCATATTAACCGACAAGTCCATGAACTAAAAGGTAAGTAACACAATAGCAGACTTTTTAAAGAGCACACATTGTTTTAACAATGGGTATAGTTCTATTTTCTAAAAACTTTTTATTAACCAGGCTTTCAGATGATTGAGCAATATTCCACTTCATAAAAATATGTCTTATTTACAGCTAAGAAGATACATAAATATGTCGGTGGATTTGCACTGGTCATTGCTTACATAATTACATACTAGCCAATAGAAAAGTGGGCAAATACACATTGTAATTCATGATAATTACACATATCTTTAGGACATTCTTTAAAAACTTTTTTAATCATCAGATGACTTATTGAATCCTGCATTTATAGACACAAAATACATAAAAGGCGTACATTTGTTTAAACATTAGGTTGATAATCAACAAAGAAAGTATCAATTTAAAGTGCAACGACCTGAAAAAGAAATCACACTTGTCAATATCCGTTCCCCTAAAAAAATCATATATTAGTATACTATAAAGTACTAGTTGTTAAATCATTGTATGGGATATTCAGTATCATGATTTTCATTGATTTCCTTGAATAGCTGGGCACCGTTGCATAGAAGTTACTTTGCCATCCAATAGTAACTACCATGGTAATAACGCCTAACAGCTAATCAGAGCGGATGATTTATTAAAGGGAAGTTACCATTGGATTGCAAAGTTACCAAAATAGTAACTTTTATGCAATAGGGCCCCGGCCTACTTAACTTTTTCAGTTTATTTACATGAGAAAATGAAAATTAGAGAGCTGGGCTCTGCTGGGCTCCGTAACACAAAGATTAGCGATCAATCGCTAAATGAACTGACCAATCAATATCAATGTTACATGCGCACTAAGTTTAAAATACTGACCAGGGACCAATCAGGGGTGTTCTTTCATATTTGCAATTCATCGCAAACCTTCGTGTTACGGAGCCCAGATAAGTGAAAGTTTGAACGGACAGACAAGATCTATACATTTTTAAAAGCTGTAAAAAATTACATGTATATCTTTGATTTTTGAGGATTTCAAAGCAGACTACATAAATAATAGTAATGTCATCATGCTGTATGGTGAAAACACATCTTCTATTTGATCCAATGCACAAAATGACTAAAAGATACAGTAATCTACTTTAAAAAGGTAAATCTTTTAAAAGCTTACTCAGAATGATACTCTTCTTTCAACATCACATGTTATCTCTGTTGTACCATGATTACCATCAAAAGGTGAAAGTGCTTATGGGGGAAATCACAAATTTCTGATAATAAATTACACAACAAATGGTAACTTCATCATCTTTACCATTTGACACAATCTACTCACCACATTGCCAATTTGAGATTTTCATAATCTTAGCGATCTCATTTTATTAGATGAAAAAAAAAAGGACCCGAGAGCGCAAACATGATCAGGCATTCATTTATAATGCGTGATTATCCTCATAATCAGTGATGAAAGGTCAGAAGTAGATTTATGATTTAAGATGAAAGTGATTTATCACATAGCAATGATCCACAGTACTATTTTGTTTAAACATTATCATTTAGAGCTCACTGGCGGGCTGTAAAAACATTGTACATGTATCTCAAAAAGTAAGCAAATTAGAGTTCAGCTCAGAAAAAAATATATATTTGAGTTTATGACATAGGTGGCAGCCCTCTTTTGCCTAGAAATAGTTCTCTACAGGAATTAGGAGACTGTTTTAGATAAAATGAGGTTGTAACCCTTGCAATAATTCTAAAATAAGCTTTTCCTGATCTGTCCTAAAAATTGTAAATTTTGAGATATGATGGTTTAACAGCCCATCACAAAGTTACCTTTGTCTAATTTTCTATAATAATATTCTGATGAACACAAATCAGTACTTTTGTTTTTAGCCATCACTTTCTTAATCCTCAATTAATTTGTTTCACCCGTCACTATTTCTGTTTTTACTCATTTTTTCTGTCCTATGAACTGACATTTATTAGAAAATACTAATTTAACCTCAATGTGCACATTCTGACAATACTACATTCAACAAAATATTGCAAAGTTCCATAATATCATATGCTCATGACATTATCAATTCATTCATTATTACAGTTCATTCTTTTAAGTGTCTTTCTAGAATTACTTATCTGTACATGAAGAAAAGTATATTTCAGAAATTCCATTTGAATTTAGCCAGAAGTTCAATTCAATTCAATTTTACAAAGCACAATTTAATTCAATTTCAATTTTTACAAAGTTACAAAGAGGGAGAGCCTAGCATTCCACCACACTGTAAAATATCTCAGATTAGGTTTCATTTCTCAAAAGTACAAGAAAGAGAGAGTAATGCAAGAAACCTACTTGCTGTCCAATTATACATTTGCGATTTGCTTCAGGAACCATTTGATGAAAATTATCTTTCAGCACAAAAAACCCCAACAACAATAACAAGAGTTGACATCACTGACAAGTTGCCATTGACAGTTACCGTAGTAACAGTCAGTCATCTGTGCTTCTCAGCCAATCAAAAGCAAGGAAATTTGTCAGCTCTGATAATTTGTCACATTGACAAAATGTTGATTAAGTTCTTCCCTGATCTTATGGCAAAATACAATACTGTTTTCTATTTCTCTATCTAAGCAGTTTCTACAGATCCACTGTTTATGCCTATATATATATATTTTTTTGCATAAACACATCTTAATAAAAAAATAAAATTATTGAGCTTTCAATAACTAATGATAGACAAATAACTTTATTCCCAACTATTTCATCAAAGACCACAAATTATCTACACAAAACTGGAATCTGAAATTTGAAATTTAAATTAGTAAATTTTAATCTAGAATTGGTTTAAAACATTCCATCTCCACAAACTTTTCAAAAAGATAGTGATTTTGTACTTGAATTTGTAAATCTACAAAATCTGTAAAAACAGTTTCTCACAGTATTAAAAATGGTTTGAAATAGTACTGTTTCACACAACTGTCATTACATATATAAATACTGCTTGCCTTCTATAAAAACTATTATAATACAGGTTCAAGGGTGCATTTAATGGTGACTTATTTTGTGCAACCTTCCAGCCATGAATTTTGGGGTGCAGTACTGTGTATTTAAAAGACAAGTCCACCCCAACAAAAACTTGATTTGAATAAAGAGAAAAATCCAACAAGTGTAACACTGAAAATTTCATCAAAATCGGATGTACAATAAGAAAGTTATGACATTTTAAAGTTTTGCTTAATTTCACAAAACAGTTACATGCACATCCTGGTCGGTATGCAAATGAGGAGACTGCGCGTCATCCACTCAATATTTCTTTTGTATTTTATTACATGAAGTATGAAATATTCTAATTTTCTCCTAATTGTCACGTGAAACAGCAATTAATTCCTCCCTGAACATGTGAAATTTGCATTGTTTAATACTATATGATTAAGTCAACTTGGTCCTTAATGTCAAATCTGTCAAAAAATAAAATATTTTATAATTCAAACAATGAAACACAAAAGAAATAGTGAGTGATGGACATCATCAACTGACTCAATTGCATGACGTTGAGTTGTGCATATCACTGTTTTGTGAAAAATAAGCGAAAATTTAAAATGCCATAACTTTCTTATTTTACATCTGATTTTAAAGAAAATTTCAGCGGTATGCTAGTTTGATTTTTGTCTATTTATTCAAATCAACATTTTTCTGGGGTGGACTTGACCTTTAAGGTGCACCATTTACCTCATAGCGCATAAAAAATGAGCTGCCATATTAAATATCCATTCTTTCAAAGAAAAGGTTATGGCAAGGATTTTGATGCACTTAGTCGGGCATGCTTAGGAGGTATGCCTGTGATATCACAAAATAAAACAGATGTGACCTTTTTGTTTGTGCGATACTATAAATTTGAAGGGATTCAAACAAACTTGCCACTACAGATTCATTTTGCCAACCCACTTTATAAAACAAATAATGCACATTTTTTTTAATTCATGATGTCAGTGACGATGCAGGTATCTCTGGTATTCATATGAATGTCACATATTGAAAACGCCTTGTGTATGCTGCATTGCCACAACACAACAAAAAATGTACATTATTTGTTTAACATTAAAAAGATATTAAAATGTGAATTTCAATCACAAAAACTGATGTAAGGTATATTCATTCACTAAATAACCTTCTAAAGCCAGAGTTTATATTAAAATCAAATTGAAAAACCAAACTCTGATCAGACTAAAAAGCCCCCAAAATATCAAACACGAGTAAAAACAGATTTCAACAGCATAAAACGTGATACAGAAACATTTTATAGTTAAAACCAGTAATACTTATTGCAATTCCCAAATAATTAGTATAAAATATCTACAAATGGTATGTACACTTATTGTAAACCAAAAGACGTCTTTTGTAAAAGCCAAACACCACACCCAAAGCTAGTTCCAGCATGCACCCAACTAGCATAGCTACTACCAAGTGTGAACACAAGGACAGGCAGAGGTGTACACAGTATGACTGTTTGCTCTGGGATAGTAAACTTGAGAGGTTGTGAAAGGACTATTGTCATGACGATGAGCAAGGGAATACTGAGAGGCAGTGTTAGGACCTCAAGGATGGCAAAGACACCAATCCCTTCTGTCCACATAATAGAATACTTGAAGGAAAAGAATAAAAACTGGCTCATGCAAACGGCAAAGATAGTACCCGTCCGCATGGGTGCACGGAAATTGGGGAATATTTTGAGGTCTTGTTGAAAGAATAGGAAAACGATGGATGCTACAGAGTTCCAGATCTCAGGAAATGGGAGAGGGTTGCTAATGATTGCTAAAAGGTAGGTCATGATGGTGAGGATGTTACCATAAGTAGGGATCAGGCCTGGTTTGTAGGAGAAAGGATTCTGCTGCTGCCACTTGAGACAGAATAATCTGATAGTGAGCGATAGGATGCCAGAGATGGTACATAAAAGGGATGTTGAAGGAACCTGTGAGACAGCATTCCACCATGATGATTTAGTGAGGTTGCAAAGATCGTTCAGAAATACAGACAAGGATATTATGAAAAAAGCAACAAATGTCCCATGCAAGAAGAGATCTTTGGCACACTGTGTGAGATTCCTATCCTTCCATTCGATGGAATACCTCCAAAGCAGTAGGATTATTGTAAAGACCTCAACACAGAGTGCAGCATATGCTACAATGGACAACAGACCACCAAAAGGCTCTATGAACTGATGTATAATCACACCTATAGGTATACCAATAAGTAGCCCTCCCACAAAGGCATAGGGACGGGGATGAGGAGGGTGGATCAGGGAACATGAACTGGACAATAGAAGCACAGCAGCCATCTCTATCATGAGCACTGACCACAGAGACATACGTTCCTTAATGACTGGTGCTTGCATCAGCAACGAAATGCCACTTACAAAAAACATTACTCCACTCACTTTGAAACCATTCAGATTCTGCTTCATATTGCACTTGGTCAGCTTGAAAGCAAATGCACTTGTTACCATCAAATCTGTGAACAAGACTGCCACAAAGTTTACATCTAATACCTGCAGAAAAACAGGTTGCATCACATTCAAGATAAATGTTGGAACACTAACAGCTGAAAAGAAGAGGTATCTAAGAATTTCCTTGGGTGAAAGTTGCTCTTGATTTTCATAAATAAGAATCCTAAGAGTGATACCTATCAAAGCAACACAACTATAGCTGGAAAGGATTCCAATACTTGCCTTATTTTCTGAAATTTTTAAAATGTATTCGAAGCAAAAGGGAAGTTTCATTGAATGAATAGTGCCACATAACCAAAGGCAGTGATGGGTGACCTTTGAACTTGCATGCAATCTGGCAATGAGATACATTTGAAGCAAGAATGTTAAAACAGCAAGGAACTGCATATAAAGGCCTAGAGATAGAAGGAAACATTCTGAATGTACAAGTAGAGCTGCCTGTAAAAGAATGCACAACGAGAGATTAGAATACTTTGTTCTAGCCAGCAAGACACATGCAACAGATACAGTTGCATTCAAAACCAGGAGGAGGGTTAGGGGAAGGGTTGATACAGATGGTATCATGAGAGACAAAGGTACTACCTGGTAGATAGCATAGGATGTGATAAACACGGTTCCAAGAGTAAGAAGTGTGGAGGCAACTAAAAACCGTCTACCCTTTGACAAGGAGAAGCCCAGTAGTGTGTATGATGCAATTGCTGGGAACAACCAAGATGTTGCAGATGAAAGGCCCAATTGCTGTGCAATCCAACAGGACAAGATGAGAGACACAAAACCAAGTATGATTCTAGCATATATCACCTGATTTACAGTTATGTTAAATTGTTCATAGAGTCCACGAAGTTGTATTAAAGTTGCTAGAAAAGAAGGTAAACAGGCTATGAGCAATAATTCTACAAGGGTAAGGATATTAGCATGCAGCATTTCCATTATATGTGAAGTTAGATATAAAAGAAATGGAAACCCAACATATACGATGAGTACTGCTGCTGCTTCTGCCCGTCCTAAGATCTGACTTCTCCTTGACTGCTCTGGGTTGAGCTTGTAGAATGATGATATTGCTGGTTTAAGGAAGATCCTCAAAAGAAGAAAGCCGTAGAAGACTGCCACATAGAGAGCGAACCTGACAGACGTCAGGTATGCTAACAGCCAGGTCACAAGTCCAACTGATACTAGCGGATAGAGAGAGAAAAGTCCCATCTCGATGGTCTGTGACAAGATGGGTTGGTTGCTAATGAAGAAAGGAAATTGGATAAGTCCCCAGACACCGGTCAATCCAAGGAACATGTTGAGCAGCATCAGCAATGGGATGTTGAAGATGGAGATCCAGATGAGTGGAAGACAGGAGTAGAGGACAGCCATCTGGGATGCCACAAAGGTGCAGATGTAGGCAATGACCGCATTCTGGGGAGCATCACCACTAACCATGAGGTAAATGGCCAGAGCTCCAACAGTCAGGATCGCCAGGAGAAGCTCACCAGCCATAGTGAAGATGAAGAGCAGTCCAGGAATTGCAGCGGGTAGGACATGTTTGTTGTACAGAAAGGAAGCCATGGGCTTGCTCTTTTCGTGTTGGCTGTTGACAAAATCTCTGGGAGGATCAATGTGATCAGAGGTCTGGGTCATTTCACTGGAACCACTGGCTGTGCCCCGCTGGTGCATCATGTCTGTTTGCCTTATAGTGTGGTGTCTTGCTTGTCAAATCTATATGGGAAATCAATTGAAAAAAACCCCAACCCAACAATGTGGTTAATAATTGAACAGGAAATAATAAAAATCACATGGAAGTCAACACTGTTCTTATCATCTTTATTTATCTATGCAAGAATTACTGTTCTTTTTTTAATAATCATGGCACTCATTGAATTCAATGCCAGGATTAACAGCATCATGAAAATTTTAAGTGTTATTCTTATTTGTTATAACAATAAACTTCAACTATATAGTAGTATAAATGGTACAATATGTCCATCCATTTAAGCAGCACACAGAAGTGATTGTGATAGATGATAATGGAAATGAAGTGAAAGCAGTCTCTTCAGATACATGCTCACTGACTGTGCATGAGCTCATAAGAAAGCCCAATGTACATGTACATCATCTGTAGAAAATGAGCTCTCACAGCATTTACTTTCTATATGATAATGCAAGTGTATTTTTGTTTTATAAAACACTAAAACAGCAACAGAGAAAGCGCAAGCCTTAAATTACATAGATAACTCTGCCGAAATTAAATATCTTGCGATCAGAGAAAACTGTATATAAAACACTATTTTGTAATAATCTGGTTTAAAAAATTGCTTTGAGTTAGGTGATTGTTTGACTTATGAAAGGTTGAGTTAGGCAGATCAACCAGTATTTTCATTGCTTTCCAACTCTGTCACAATAGCGCTGGTCTGCTGGAGCATGCATTGTCATTCTTTTGGTGCACACTTTTCTGCCAATTTACCAATTGAATATAATGTGCACTGTGAGATGCCTATCATTTGTAATCCTATTCCATTCGTCACTGAACAATCACTGTTGTTTAAAAAATAATACATCTTATGGTAAGGTATAACAAAGGATCTGAAATTTAGGAAATACAGATGTAGATTACAAACACAGCAATATGCTTTTACAGCTAGAAGCATTAATAACTGGAATGCTTTGCCAGAGGAAGCAGTTTCTGCTACTAGTGTAAATGCATTTAAATCTGCAATTGAGAGGCACTGGAAATCTCATCCATTAAAATATTCACCATACCAGAGACAACCCTACGTGACGAGGGGCAAATAAGCTTCCAGCTTTATGTCTCTACATCCAAGTACCGGTAAGTAAGTAAATTAAACTTAATAATTTTTCAAAGGCAACTGGTATGGTACATAACATTATAATAGATCAGTGGCACACAAGACGACGGTACCAAAGACCCTTTCATGCACTCAGCCCATGATTTCTAGTCACTGCTGGTGGGCATTATATTCCATATACCGGGTACTTAGAATCTTGCTATAAAATTGGTCAGAAGTCGGTCACGTGCTAAAGGGTAGTTTCCCCATCAATCATCACTCGCGTTATGAATTAATTAGTTTGAGTTCGCGCGAATTTTGCCAGTTGCCACTGAATTTTTTTGGTCCATCATTCTCCATCAACTGCAGTGACGATTGTGCAAGATCTAGATGAGCGCGCGCAGTGTACATACACGCAAAAAATTGCATTGCCCCTCGATTGTTTCGTTGTGATGGCAAAGTTCCTTTGTGAGGTCACAATAAATCTTGTTGGAGCGAGCGCACACATTACATATGCACTAGCATTAAAACAGCCTTTTGGATTTTTTTTTCAAAGGAAACCTTGATTTAAACAAAAATCTTATCTTAAGTTTGGATAAACCAGGGAAGTGGGAGTTGCGCGACAGCCAAAGTAAGTCACTGTTTTTTTCCTTTTAAGTTTATTTTTTCCCTTTTTTTGGTGCATTACAGGCCAAAACGGAATAATCTTTATTTTGGTCCATGCAGTTATTTTGATATATTTGTATGAAATAAAGACAAAAGTCAATGAGCCCCGTCAGGGGATTTTGCATTGTTAACCCCCTAATGGCGGCTTCACGATCGCGAGCCGTCTGTGTACGAGGAAAATTTAAAAAAAATTAAAAACATTAAAAAATTAAAATAAAAACTCAGAGTCAGAGTCAGAGTCAGACGGCTGCCAGCTGTGTCTAATTAGTAATGCCGCGGAGCGAGACAAACTAAGTCTCAGCGGAGCATATCCCTGACAGAAATAGACCTATTTATCAGTCTACTAGCAGTACATCTTGCAGCGTTTGATTAAAATAGTACGAACTGAAAATAACATTAAAAAACAAAAATTCTCGAAACCTGCAGTCTCCAACTTCAGCGGGTTGCTGGATGCACTGGATGGATAGACCCCCGACATTTCCCCGTGTAATTCAAACGGAATCGTGAAGATGCCGCTTCGCACGACCAACTAACTTCTATTTCTATCATTGAATAATATTAGATACATTTTGTGCTTCTGTATTAAGCAATACACACGTATAATCGATACATGAAATATGACAAAAAATGAAGCTTACCATTGCGAACGAACTTTAGTGGGAATTGGGAAATCAAATGTCGGAAGCCTTGGGGCTTGGCTTGTTCTAATTTCTATGTTCTTGGGCTCCAGCTAGCGCTAGCTAGGGCAGGTCTATGGTATATGCGCGAAGACAAATTTGAAAAGGAATTATGAAACTAATTTTCCTTTTTATTCATTATAAGCACAATTTGCTAATTAACATAACGATGCAATGCATATAATTATTTGTCAGTGTATTATCTAATAAAGCTCTTCTAAGGTTTTCTATTACGAGGATTTCATTTATGACACTAGTTTTCCTTTTTAAAGCGGAATCCAACCTTGGTCATATAGTGTTGCGTGAGACATGAGAAATATAAGAAAAACAGGATGGTGAAAGTTTGAAAAAAAATCGGACGAGCAATAAGAAAGTTATGGCTGTTTTAAAATTGAGATCCCTAAGACTATGTAAATTTCAAATTGGCAATTGGGTAAGTAAATTATGACGAGGGACAAGGACAACGTTCCCATAGGCCATATATACTTAATTTTCTAGATTATGTGGGTTTTCTCTTAAGTAACTATTCCCTTGGGGCAGTAATCATAATACAACCCAGGTATCATATTTTTTTCTGTCCTCATGAAAGAAAAATATAATTTGAAGTAGAGACTTTTGAAAAATTGACAATTTAGCTATTTTATATACTGGAGTAAGTGAAAAGTAGTCCTTGCCTTACATGACATCACAAACATGCCATTTTGAAGACGCCATGGGTATAGTGATTACCGCTTTTACAACGTTTTAAAATTCATTACTTTCTTACTTATTGTCTGATATTGTTCAAACTTTCACTATATCAACTTGTCTGAAGTTTCTTTTTCTTCTAAAAACTCTAACAAATGTAATCAAAATTAATCCCTGTATTATCTAGTAGAATGTCTGGCATGAATAATAATAATAATAATAATAATGATACTAATAATAACAATAATAATAATTATAATAAATTAATATTTATATACCGCACATAATAGTGTCGGAAATGACACTCATAAGGCGCACAACGAACATATAACACAACTTATACAATACAGAAAATGAAATCAATACATAAATGAAATCGAACAAAAAATTTGTTTCATTGCGTTATTGAATATAAGCGTACATATAGACCTAAACAATAAAATAAATGTTCTTTTATTTGAGAGAGTATTTATGAATGGGGATTGCAAAAGAAAAGCAATTCTATATGTAAAAAAATTGTAAAATAATCATGTAAAAAATAATTTGGTTGATTGAAATTTAGCTTTAGTGTATGTCATCACTTTATTGTTATGAATTTTATCAAAGGAAACCACTATATGATGGATTGATTGGGATTTTTCTTGCAAGGAAAGTTTTACAAGTTTGGAAGTACTTAATCAAACCATGGATCCTACTCTGATCAAACATAGTTTGTTAGGATATTTTACATTTCATAATCTACAAAATAAGTATTTGAATCGTTGTTTTGCTCAAGCTTCTTAAAATTGTGTTCGCATTTCTTTAAAGGAAAATGTGTAACTCGTAACGCGTGTAATTTTAATTTATTATGTTATGTTCTTTCTCATTAAGCTCAGTGATGCAATTTCATTCTGCAATTTTAAATGCAGTCATGTGCTGAAACATACTTACATAATACACATTAATCAAAGATCTCAAAGATGCTATATATTTCAAATATAGTGATCAATACAATTAATTAATATCGAACAGACGATTGAGTGAAAATCAATCTCGAATCTCATTATTAATGATTCCATACATAGTACTATGACATAATATAGTTAGTCAATACCAAAAATCAAAGGGAAAGCAGGCTGCAAATATTAATCTGTGAAGGTACATAACGGGAATCAATTTTAATTTCAAACAAAATATACACACGCACACAAGGTAATTGGCACCTCAAATGCATTTATTGATAAAAATAATATAATAATCTATTTTTTAAAATATTATTTGTATATATATATATATATATATATATATATTAAAAAGAGAAGTTTCTGAAGAGCAACGTCAAAAGCGAACTGTGAAATAATGAGGAAAAATCTAAACGAAAAAAATATAGTCTAAAAAGTAATCTACAAACGATGTGAATAGATTGAAATAAAGAATTCAAATGAAAAAGTCGACAAAAAAAGATTGAAAAAATAAAAATAAAAAGAGGTGTTGGAAAGCGAGGTTGTCTTGTTTGAGGGGGTATGTGTAATATTTTAATAACATTTTATAATTTTAGTTCTCCCTTTTCATGTCTCTCCTCCCTTCCCAAGTTTATTTTATTTCATTAAAAAAAAATCTTTATTTTTAATTCCACTTTGTTTACCAGAAGAAGTGTCCAAATGATCCTCAAAACCACCTCTACCAGACCAGCCCCAAGTAAATGACACTGTCTTCTGTTCGTGTTAAGTTTCCTTTTCCTTAATGTATTCTTTATGCTGATCTGACCCCCATCCCCTCAATCATCTTATCAGGCTATATTTTATTCTCTCCTCTTTGCTTTTGCTCTTCACTCTCTGTACTGTTTCTTTCTCGACATGCTAGCGGGGTAGAGGGGGGTAATACGCCTGATGCTCAGAGCCAACATTTCCCTTCAATAGGTTTAATACAAGACTTGATAAAACAAAAAACATGTCCTCTTGTACTCAGGGGCAGTGCTCAAGGGGGGGTGGGGTTGGTCACAAACATATGATTTTTCAAGTAGTGGAGAAAAAAAGGAAGATAGAATATCAAAATGAGAAGGGTTGTTTGGCTCTATACCCATAACACAAGTGAGAAAAAAATATGACATCCCCCTTTCATCTCCTTCCTCACTATCCAAATCTGGTGCTGCCCCAGCTCATACTCTCTCAAAACAAGTACTACAAAATCAAACCAGTTTCAAATCACAATGTATGGACATATGTTTTTTCATTAATTTTCTATAAATATATAATTTGTTGATCAATATACAGTATGAAGTAATATCGATGAATGAAAGCCTTACAAGATGAAATAAAATGTATGTAAACATAATAGAATACACATTGGCTAAGAATAGTACAGAATGATACATTAATATTGTTTGTACAATTATTGTCCTTATTATACAATGTTAATCCAATAAGGCCTCACAAAGGCGGATAATCAATCACAATGCAGCAAAAACAAATCATATTAACATGATCAGTTGATCTTAGATTCCAAAATAAGACATTATAGATTGTAATAAACCTCATGGATATGACATCATAATCCCATAGCGCCCTCCCTCAGAGGATATAGGAAAAAGCGTGAGCAGAGTTGTCAGAGATGTGCCAGCTGCAGATCCCTAAGCATGTAACACAATGGCTTTGGCCTCTAAGATGGCAGAATGATGGCATCAATGCATGTCTACTGATTGCTGGTTTGTTTGAAGCAAATGAAATCATAAATTTGCTATAGTTAAAATTGAATTATTAACAATTTTGATTGCAAGGAAGTTTCTTGCAACATTCCATTATCCTAGTTCCATACAAGTTATTTTTAGAGGCCCGTATTCTGAAGTCAGGTTAATTTTAAACTCTAGCCTAAAGTTGTAATTTAACTATGGATAGCCAATTGTGACATAAATCTCTAACAGTAAAAGTTCATAGTATCAGCTCATTTGACTCTCAAATCATTCCTGTCTGTCTGAGAAGGATAAATAAGATAATTGTCTTCACCATTAAAGAATTAAGGAGCAAAGTAAACATAAGAAACATACCATGTGAATAGATTTTGACAAGTTTAGCTTCCCGTAATTTTTGTACAGAGCTAGACCACGGTCTAAGTTAAACCAGAGTTCAAATACGGGCCAGAGAAACTAAGTATTGCCTCTGCCACACCAAATGAGATTACAAAAATCGTTTTGCCCATTGAACTTCTGCAATCAAAGTTATTACTTTTGAAAAGTCTTTATGGGCATTATATAGTTGACTGTACAATACTTGAAAACCAGTCTAAAAGATTTCTTGCTCCTATGCCTGTTAAGCTTTAAGGCTGTTCAGAATTTTTGCATAAAGTTTGAATGTTGTGTAAAAAAATTGACATTGTTTGTAAATCTGTCTCTAATATATATATATATTTTCTTTTTACTTTGTTTCTGCAATTCCAAAAAGCTCAAGGATTACAATATAGTGGTTCTGTCGTTGATTAACAAAAAAATGTCTGATCATATTAATAGCCTATCTAATGAGGGGTCAGGGGGCACATGCCCTGCACTGGGTTTAGATTACCAGCCGTTACAGCATTCTTACCACAAACAACAACTGAACTACAATCTTGTTTTTGTTTTAAACAAATCTTACAAATATTTAAATCATTCATCATTGATTATTCATCACTCCGAAATTCAATCTAAAGAAATACTTCTATAATTGGATTATTTGATTTTTGCAATATTCCTCTAAGAAGGGAATGAATTAAATCAATTCATTATAAAAAATGTAGATAATGACTCAATTTCAAATGAATTATTGTCAAATTTTGTACCAGACCTACACTACATACAAAAATCTCTTTGCATTTAAACCAATGATAGCACCACCTATAGGACAAAAACAAACATACTAATGGGTATTTTTAGCAATGTAATACCAGAGTAAATCAAATCAATATGACTTCGATCATATATGCCATCATAAAATTCACACACAACATGTATCTTAAAAAATGTATTAAAAAAAAAGAGATCTTAGTTTCCTTTTCATTTTCATGAAAGAGGTATTCTTGGCTGAAAATAATTGTATCTAAATAAATAGAGTAAATTTCAGTAAGCAAAACGCTGAAGAATTCATCAAAATTTGATGGCGCTTGTTTGATTCTTCTTATTCACTTGCTATTCAAATCAACTTTTTATTGGGGAGAAATAGCAATTCAAGCCAACTTTTGAATTGCATTCAGAACTTTATTTCACTCTTTAATTTGAGAAGATTTCTAATAGGACTTTACATGGGCAGGTAATTAATCAAACAAATCAAACAATCACATCAGTGTGCATCATGGTTATCATATTTGAGTGTCGGCTAAGATTGATTGAATGGAGGTCAAGGGGCAATGACCTGGCAGAAGCTTCACAGGGCTCTGCCCCCCCAAACCCCTGGGTTTTTACACATAAAATAATTTAACTTTAATGACTGCAGAGATTTCAAATTTTAACCCTAGTTTGTAAAGACTTTCTGCTGTGGATTGTTGGTGCAAAATAAGCCATAAATTAATTTGCATAGTTAAGCTGTCAAATTTTTTTAGTTAATAATTATTTTAACTGCTATAATTCTATTTAATTATTTAACTTTCAATCTGCAGACAATAGCGGTGATTGGCAGTTGACCTTTTGTGAGGCTGTGTCCACTGGTCAGGTGCCGTGCTGGGTTTTCACCAGCCACTGTAGTGACAACAGTAGTGTGCATATAATTGGAAACACAAGGTCATAGTTAATGGGCATTGATAATAAGATGCTACAACACTTCTCGGCAAGATCTCCGTCATGACTTCAACTTACAAGAGATATACTTAGACATGGTCTTTTTACATGATCTAAGACAAATTTTTTGTCTATCAACCCTTGGTCAGGACTGCTTTAAATTAAAAGAGAATGCTTAACAAATTATTTTACGGTACTTTGACCAAGTACAAAAGTGAATAGTGGTACCACTTTGAGTTTCTACAAAAATCTAAAAATAATAATGCCTTATTTTTCTAAGAAACATGTACAAGTATTTTTGGATGACATTACACTTTTCTTTTGTGTATTACTCTCTTTACATACATCTTAATTAATTGATTTTGTTGTTGGTGGTCTGAATACAAATCAAAAATACCTTTGTCAGTATGTAATTTATCTAATACAACTCATTCTTTCACATGTGATATTCAGGCAAATATTGGTAATATCATTTGAATCTCTAAGTACTGTTCATGAGTTGTAAACTCTTTACTTGGGTGAATACAATTTATATTTAAGGTGCTTGAAAACACAATCACATGCAATGACCTTTTTGATGAATTATAAAGTTGAAATACAAAGGAAGAAAATGTGTATTGTGCTCAATAAGTTTGAGTTTTTTTTTTCCTTACATAAAATGGCTTCTAAAAAAAACCCCACACAAATAACAGTTCTCCCAAGCCAATTTCAACCAGCTTTTGGAGCCCAAATTACAAATTTTGGAATTTGCTCATTAGTTTTTGAAAGAATAACTTGCTTTAAGATAATAGTTGAGCAGTAATTTGTAAAAATTGATAAAAAGCAAATGTTGATAGATAATCATGATTATATTAATTTAAAATACATTTGCTAGTGTACTGTACATTTAGATGCATGATTTGAAGTATCTAACTGTACAAAAAGCACCTGAAAATCAACAAATGTGAAGTTTAGATCAATTCATTTAGCAATTATTTGACTGAATTTATGAAAATAAGAATCCTTTGTGTTCTTCATTTTCCTAATAGCACAAATGCAGGTCTTCCTCTGTTAAATATCCTTCCCCTCATCCTCTCACCATCTCTCTCTCTTTCTCTTTCTCTCTCATTCTCTTTCGTTCTGTCTTTCACATTTTCTCTTCTTTATGAAATGAACATCCTAGGAAAACATGATTGATACAAGTTAAGCCTCATTCTTCACGAGGGGAATTAAAGCCTTCGTCACAAGTGTATCTGTGTTTTTGTGCATATATGTGCATACTTCTCAGCGGTATCTGACTTAAAGCAAATTTCTGTAATCTGTAAGACTTGGGTTTTTGTAATCACAGCCGTACACCTGTCTGCATCTTCTCCTAGGTCTTTACTAAGACAGCATAACCCTCTGAGAAATCTTGAGAATGTACAGCATCCCATTTTCAAGGCACAATCAATGTTTTCAACTTGCTACATATGCCATTCCTTAGTTTTGAAGCATGGAGTTCAAATGACCTTCTCAAATTGTTCAATGTAAGAAGCATATGAATGAATAATAATAATAATAGGCATTTATATAGAGCCATCTATCTAGGAATATTCTATTCAGCGGCGCGTTGTTATTATTATCATTACCCCGGCTTTAGCTCAAGCTAAATGAAGTGTGATGGCTGTGTGCGTGGTTATGTTTATCAGAACACTTTACCTATGCATCATGTTAAGCATACTTGATAAAAATGTGCAACCATGTGTATGCATTTCAAGGGTTTCATATAAAATGCATCCCAAGTAACAAACTACACACATACAAGGAGGTACACGAGGTACACAACTTGTGACCAATGCTGAAACAGGATCCCAACCATAAAAATATTGCAATGAGGACACAGCAATGAGAGACGTAACAATGATCAACCACACATTGGTGAACTTCTTCCAGCCCATATGTGTGTTACTGTGATTTTTTTCTTCAGAAATATGAACAGGATGGGGGTGTAACAGAAAAAGTTATAGTCAAATTCACAACTGATTGTATCCTTTTTGTATATGGTGTGTGCTAGGAATACAGTTACCCTTAATTGTATAATTGATTTTATATTGTATCTTGATTTGTTTAACAGGACCCAAATATGATGGTTAAACTCTTACTGACCTCCTAGGGAGCGTTTCATGAAAGGTTTTGTCAGGGATTTTCACTAAGTTTCTCTCAGCCAATCAGATACAAGGATCTACAGTAAACATCTGTTGGTGATATTGGGGACAAACCTTTCAAGAAAGCTCCCTTAAGGAGAGTGAAGTAGCAGACATTCTGGATTCACTATCATGTCCTTTATCTATCCATTGATCCTTGATAAAGGACTTATATTTATTGACATAATGGTTGATTTAGGTAAAAAAAAAAAAGAGCACGTTCTTTTACCGTTGTAGCTGCTCCATAATTTCTCATCAAAGATGGTGATGCACACCTTGTAGCAAACGTTGATAACTTTCTGAAGTCTTTTAAGCCTAAAAAGGCAATTGAGCCTTGAGGAATCATCGCAGGAGCCCTTGCTGATTTTCCAAATACAATGATGCAAATATTTTGGGTTATCCTCTGATCATACTTCAAAGAAGATGACTAAGCATTGGGAAACCTTTGCTGAAATTCCTTGCAGACATGCTTGAAAGGTGGCAACTAATCCTAAGAGCCACTGCTGAATCCCCGTAGATGACACAAACATGCTAATCCACAGTAACTCTACCCTCTGTTTACCAACTCAATCACAACATTTCAGAGTGCCACTGAGAATTGGGGAACCACCGCTGAAGCTCTTTCTGATTTCTTGACGACAATAATGCACATCATGTTGATTCACAGATCATCCACTACATTACAGCTCTTCAAAGAAGGCTACCCTTGCCTTGGTTGAACCCTTGCTAATCTTACTCAGAGTAGTCTTCTTGTTCTCGCCCCGACTGTTCACCTCATTATAGATCCGATCCAGCTGAGTTTGTTTCTCCTCCACCTTCAAGACTTCAATCTCTGATTTGAGTTCATTAAGCTGCATCTTGAGGTGTTTGGATCTTTCCAGGTAGTCCACCCGGTTCTCCTCAATGTCCTTGGAGAGTTTCTCTACGTCTACATCCTCCATCATGTCCATTTCCCCAGAGCTGAGCTCAGGATCAAGCTGGAGTGCTGCTAGTTCATTACTCAGGGAGCTCTGGCTACGTTCTAAATGCTGAATTAGAAAAAGAAATGACACATAGGAATTAAATCTTTAATCTATTATTTCAATGTGGTATCATAAATTTTATCAAACACGGCCAATTTCTATTATAACATTCTTGTTTCAATGATCATATCAATTCTTACATATCATCTAAAAGTTGAGAAGAAAATACTGGTACGTCAACTAAAATTATTCAACACTCTTGGTCTAACAATTGAACATGGAAAAATACTTGCAGCATTCTTAGCCTTTCAATGATCCTATTTGCTTTCCAACAGTCTTCTATCATCTCTACATAGCCCCATATCATGATTATGTGGGTGCGTCGTGGTCTAGCGGTTCTGACTCTCGCCTTTGAAACAGAGGGTCGTGGGTTCGAATCCTAGCCATGGCGTGTTTTCCTTCAGCAAGAAATTTATCCAGTGCTGCACTCGACCCAGGTGAGGTGAATGGGTACCCGGCAGGAGTAATTCCTTGCATGCACTGAGCGCCGGTGATGGTAGCTCGAGCAAAAGCCGGGGTAATAATAGCAGCGCTTTGTATCCTCTGGCAAAAAGCGCTTTATAAATCCAGCTATCATTATTATTATTATTATTATCTTTTAATTTCTTTCTTTCCAATATTTTTTACTTTCTTCTGACAAACTTCATTACTGATTCTACTGATTGTGTTATTTTTCTTTTCTTCTTTCTTTGTCCAACCCGATCTTCTTTCTTCTACTCTCTCTCTATCTCTATCACGATCAAGAATGATTCTATAACAGAGAAGGCAATGTTCTTCTCTGCCCTTCCCTGAAGTCCCCCCCTTCTTTCTCTTTCTTCCTCTCCAATTTACATACCGGTACAAGAGATCTTGTTGAGATGTGTATGAGCTTCTCCTTTGCCTCCTTTTCAGCCAGCCTTGCATTGAACAACTGTTGCTTTAACTCTTCTGCTTCTAAACTCCTGCAAAAACAATCAAGAAAACTCTCATTGATGAACAGTGTGATGAGATCATAGGTCTGTTATGTATCTTTGGCGAAGGCAGAATGAGCTTTTCACACAATCACTGTAAACACTACCACAGAGTACTGTTTATGTTACGTTTTTTGTTGTTGCAGTGCTGCACTCTGCATGCTCCGTTAACCAGAGAGATGGGTCAAAGGAGTGACACGCTTTTTTCTCTAAGAGCACTGTATTGTTACACTCACAACTAGAAACACATTAAAATTCCCCTTACGTCTTTAGTAAACACATCTTTTTGTGAGTTTACAAACAGCATTTATACTCAACAACTATAAGCATGGAAAATAACATAACCAATGCACAAAAGAAAAACTGTGAATCTGTACGACGCAAGTCTCATTTTGGCATGAAAATGGGATGCATAAGCATGCCCAATTATAAGCTGGGAGAGTCGTTACAGCATTGTGAACTGACCTTTCACATTTAGTCATTCATATAGAAAAGTTAACTTGATTATTTGGCAATGTCAAAGTCGGCAAGATCAAGATCAAGCCCCAAGTAAACTCTTATCATAAGCGCATCACACAAAGGCTAAGTGATAGTGCCCAGGTAGCATATCAAGAACATTAACTTTCATGAATCCAACCTGGCAATTTCAATATTTCATCAGTAGAAAGCCATTTAAATCATTCAGCATATTTTCATCATTTAATTTGAATGAAATGATAGTAAGGAAGATTTCATTACCTCTGCTGTGACTCTTCTGCGAGCCGAAAAGCCATGAATTCAGCCTCATGAGCCTTCATCTCCATCAAACGTTTCTCTTCTGCTGTCTGTCAACAATAAAACCATTCAACTCATCATTTATTGTGGCCAGATTTCTTAATTATTAGCATCATTATTTATTAAACATCTTTTTTGACAAATCAACTAAATCTGTGGTTTCACCTATTGCTGAATGTGGCATAAATCCCTCACAGCAGATGTTCAATCCACCTGAACATTTGGCACTTTAACTATTGAAAATTGTCTTAGAATGATAACTAGAATATTTTTTCTCCCACCAGTAAAGCAAGAAATTAAGTCTTGTAAACACACAAATGGAAAGAACAGAGTAAACAATATTCTGACAAGTCTGCATAAGTCAACCTTCAATAAGTCAAAATAAATTTTTAAGTAACTTCGCAGACCAGAAAATGAAAGGCATGAGTTATTTGCATCTTTTAAGTCAAATTTCCCCCAGGTTAAATCAATTTCTGAGGTCCCATAAGACCTGACTTTAGCGGAATCACCTGTATTTGACTATCCATAATTTCATCACAGGCTTAGACCATGGTTCAGAATCAAAACCTTTGAGATTAAAGGGACATACAATTAACAAATCATGTGGAGATGGACTTGTACAAACTTTGCAAAAAGCTTCTTTATTCATGCATTATAATCTTTCCATCATGACTGGCTGTTGGATTAATTCAATAAATATTCTGACAGTGCAAATTAGTCCAAAGAAAGGAGCGTCATTTATTTTGGGTTGTCAAAGTTCTCAACATTCCTAATTTTGAGACTCATAGCAGGTTTCATGGTTGCTCAGTTTCATCTATGTGTGGTACTTGTAATAGCTTTTTCCAGACATTCAGATGTTTGATTGACTTCTCATTGCACAATAGCATTTAGCAAATATCATCCTTATAACAGACCTTAGCAGAGTGAGTCCTCTCTGTTCTAATACAGATCTTCTTTCCCTGTGACTTCCCAATTGCGAGCCACTAAAAAAAAAAAAAAAAAAAGATATCATACCTTGATGGCTTCTACTCTAATAGCTTGGATTTCTCTCTCAGCCTGATCAGCTTTCTGAGCTAATAACATGGCTTCTTCTTCTGCTACTTGAGCCTTTTCATTCAGGAGCTCGGCCGTCTCTTCTGATCTCACCTACCAACAGAACACAGTTAAGGGATTAAACATTTTTGGTCCTCCACATTATAGTGAAAGGGGGTCTGCAATTATTTGCCTGTCCTGTAGGTAAAAATATGTAAACAGCCCTATGCTAATGAACAAATATGAAAGATTCATCCAATTCCTTCCATGACTGAATCCTCTCCCCGACAAAATCTTGTAAATTGCAAGACTTCCTTTCTCTACAAATTTGACCACTTTTTTATCCTCAAGTCACACTGAATATTATTGCACCATTGGAAGGAGTAAATGTTACTCTTTTATAGTAGTAATTTCTGGTGTATAAAATATTTAATTTAAGGCATAAAAGGATGCCATGGCTGGGATTTGAACCCACGACCCTCTATATCATCAGGTTCTGTCTGCATGTATGGAAACAAGGATGGATTGTTTCTTTCTTCTCAAACGACTTACCAACGCATCATGAGCTAACTGGGACTCCTCTTGGAAATGACGAAGCTGTTTCTCTAACTCTTCCTTCTCCTGTTCTGCCTTCTGCCGGAGATGTCTCTCTTGAATTAACTTCTCTCTCTCAATCTAACCAAAAGATGATGACAAGAAGAAAAGGTGATAACAAAATCCAGATATACCATTTGATATGTATTGCAATTTCATTTTAGTATGCACATGATAAATGAATAAATAAATTAAGATGTACATGATCGTAAAGTGAATTTGAAATATTAAAATACACACTTTATTTATAAATATTTATTTATATCTTATAATTACTATAATCAGGCAATTATTCATTAATCAATGATATTTTCCAGTACAAAAATATGACCAAATATGAGTCCAAATATAAATATCCTACTTT